>NW_023425529.1:21291986-21891986 GCF_014108245.1 Pipistrellus kuhlii
CAGCTGGTCTTTCTATTCTCTTTCGTGGATCTAAATGTCTACTCTTATACTAATAACATGCTATCTTTTTAGTGTAACTTTATAATAAGCACTTAAAAGCAGGTAGTTTAATTTAAAAATAGAGCCCTATTTATGGGAATACAGAACTTGCTAAATGTAGCATTTCAACCTATGGGGGAAAAGATTTATGCCATTTTCCCCCCTCAGAATTTCCCAATAAGTTATTAGCTCAGGACAACCAAATTCATCTTGACCCTGATTAAATCTGACCCAGTGAACTGGCTATTTTTTTATTTTAGTACTCTCAAGGTGGGCATAGGCTGTTTTAATAAAAAAGCTTGGTTGGTTTTATACTTAGAATCCAAAATGTTGTCTTTTATTTACAAACTTGTAGGTATAACAGTTTACTGAAAAGGAAGATGCTGAATTATGCTCTTGTTCCCTCAGTGCTATGAGGCACAATATTTATGAATAAAGCCTTTTGAATCTTAAAAGGAAAGCAACTCCAAACAGCAAACATTGGTAGTAGTAATGTGGTGATAACAACCCATCATTATTATTCAAGAACACACAGGTTTCCATCATTAAAATACTATTTTAAAAACCACAACTGTTTATAACCATCATTTGTGGATAAGCCTGCGGCATGAGAGGAATAAGTAATTTATATTTGTGCAATCTCATGCTCTTGTGTAATTACCAGTTGGGACTTAAGCCAGCGGTTCCATGCTTTTTTAACAGGTCTGGATTTGTATGCATGTGTTGAGGGAAGTTGCTGACGTTAGTGACTATAAATTTCACCTCCTTAGTTTTGGTCTAAGATGGCACCGGGATACTTCATTATGTTTCCTTAATAGGAACTGGCTGAACTTCATCTTCAAGTAGATGCAGGAGAGAATGAAATAGGCTATAATTCTAGAAGATGGCAACATTAAAAAGAGCAATTTTACTCTGCTTTCATTTTTCCTGCCCTATCTAAATGGACATTATTAAGAACTAATCACAGCTAAGTAAGCTACTAGGTCCATTAATATATAGTTATGTAAACTTGCAGTTATGTGAATTTTTGCCTTTTTTTTTTTTACTTCCAAATCCCTTATTTTTTTCTTTCTTTTAAATTCTTCTCTTGTTATCCTTCTCCCTTTATCTGAAATATGATATATGTAGGGCTCACCAACTGCTTTTAATTACACTTACCATCACCTTTCATATCTCCATGTTTTAGTTTCTTGCTATTCTTTCTGCCTAGAATATTTTCACAGCTCGCTCCCAAATAGCTTGTATTTATTCTTCAAGGTTCTGCTTAGACACATCCAATGAACTAACTTGTGTCAAGCTACATGTCCAACTTATATATCAATATTTGTTCCATGAATGAAAGCATAACTGCAGCAAGTCTTACCATTTTTCCTTCTTTCCATGTCTTCAACTTTACAGCTCAAGAACAAAAGTCATATATCGGTCTATTAATATTTTACAAATGTCAGCATGGGCTCCAGGGTTTGACTTTGCCTCTCTGGATTAAATCCTGCCTCTACCCTCTAAATATGCAAACTTGAGGTTCAGTATCTTCTTCCCTGCAATTGTAATCATAGTACCGTCTCTTGCATAAGATTATTGGGATAATTTGATGAAACATGCACCTGAGCATTTAAAAAAATCATATCTATTATTGTGAACTGAAGCTTATTTTTTATATCACATTCACTGATTCATCAACTCTATGATTTGAATGTCCCCTCAAGTGTCTATTAAAAGTTACAACATTTCATGTTATCACAAGAAAGACTGTCCTAATGGGAGAGAATGTGAAAATTACGCTTTTTATTATAGTCACACAAAATAGTTACACCAAGTTGTCCAAATGCATTTGGTGAATTAAAGCCTCCAATTATTACACATTTTTATACATATATCTATGCATTTATAAATACACACATATGTAAAAGATACATATTTTCTTCTAAAATAAAGTGCCCAAGTTTTGATATATGGGGGCAAAATAAGGAAAAAAGAATCATAAGGTTTTATCAGTTATAGACTGCATTTTCACAATATAAGAACCTGTTTTATGCACATTTATTTGGATACAGTGAACATTAATCAGCTGTTCTTTTCTGAATTCTCCTAAGTGAATTAATTTTTCCCAAATACAGGGTGGGGCAAAAGTAGGTTTATAGTTGTGAGTACACAAATTATTCTTGTATTATTATTTATTAATTATTTTCCACATGAACAGCAGTAAACCTACTTTTGTCCCAACCTGAATTAGAAAAAGTCATGTAACCAACATAATGAGTCAGAGGCCAATTTTTCTTACTGTGTCTGGCACAGAGCTTGGCTCCCCAACACAAGGGGAGCTTCATTCTTAATTTTTCTGCTTTTGGACTGTTGTCTTTCTGCTAAGGTGATAAGCAGAGAGAGAAATCAATCAGACATCTCTAATTCTAAACCCTCTGTTACCATTCAATAAAGTTAGGGTTTGGTGAAAAGATTCCTAGTGTTTTTACTTCACCACAGGCTTGGTGAGAAAAGGATCTGAAAGGAGGGGTCCTACTGCCTCTGTTAGAATGAACTCTTGGAGTTACAGAAGAAGAATTAGGGTGTGATGACCAATAAATGGATCATTGAGAGAACCAATTGAAATGGAATTCTCTATTATACAATGGAAAACCTTGTGAGAACATGTCTGAATTTAAGAACAAAATAAGGGTTCATGAAAAACAAGATAATATAACATAATTCACAAAAATCTTTGCTTCAAATAGGAACCAGGACACCATTCCATGCCCCAATCTTTCAGCTACTCTTCCTGTGGTTTTACTGTTATTTTCTATTATCTTGAACTTCTAAGGTGATCATTTGTAGACTTTGACAAGAAAAGGAATTTAAAAATGCCTTTGAAAAGATTTCAGTCTACTGAAGCAAAGTGATGATGCCTAAAAATAGCTTAACACGAACCCAGCCATTTCAGAATCTCTGGTGATTACATGTTCAAATTGCAAGGAAGTGTACCTTATTCAAGCAGGGAAGGGAGTAATTGTCAGCACTGAAATTGCATAAAACACTATAACTTCTCAACATACAGGATGCTGGGAACAAGAGGAAGCTCAGATAGTTCCCAGAGTTAGAGTAAGGACTGGAGTATTTTCTTTTATGTAGGGGGGGTAAAAGAGGGAAAAGGACAAGAAAGTGTTTCCAATGACCCAACCACCTCCATAGGGCCTTCGCAAGAACGGAGCTGCCTAGCTACTGATCTTGGTGAGCATCTTGTTAATGGCTTGCTTGACATGCGTGGTGGAGCTGCGTCTCCTTGTCTTGCCCTGCACCATCCTCCGGCGACGCACCTCTCGACACAGCTCGTAGAATATCTCCGTGATGTTCCCTTCTCCGGTGCAGGCAGAACACTCATAGAAAGCACATGCCAGCTCTGTGGCCAGCTTCTCCCCTTCTTCAGTACTGACCTGCCTGGAGTGGTCCAAGTCAGCTTTGTTTCCAACCAAGATGAGAGTCACATTCTTGGGCTTTTTGATCTCATCCAGAATGTTCTTCAGGGGCAGCATTTCCTCAAAACTTCCTCGGTCAGTGATGTCATAGACCAGCACAAAGCCTTCCCCCCACCGCATGTGTCCTTCCCTCTGGATGGTGTCTTCCTGATGGCAAAAAGAACACAGCAGTGAGGAGACCTGAAATAATCCCAGTATAGAGATGCTGCTGATGTTAACAGCGATTACTATTAATTACTTAATTACTATTCATTCTAGTCAGCATCATTAAAAGTTCTTGACAAGCTTACCCTCTCAAATTGGTTGGGAACAGAAGCATTACTTACACATACCAAGATATGTTAGGAAACTAGAACTTTTCTATCTACTTAGACCTTAATTTTCTGCTTCTGATTTTTCTTGCTTCATCATTAAGTCTTTAGTCACCAGAACTATAAAGAAAGTACCACCTTCCTTAAGCACACTGTCTCTGAGACTTCTCATCAAAATTAAGGAATTAACAAACAGGTAACAAAGTAGACTTTACCTCACCCCTTAGAGATCAGAATTAGGGGCATGGCTTAATGAAATAGTTTTGATTTTTTGTTTGTTTGTTTATTTCTTTTATCTCTTCCTCTTTCAGATTATGGACAATTAGCCACCAAGGGCAGTCGTATAGAAGAGTCAAACTCAGAGTCTGGGGCTTTTGGCTTTTTTTCTCTCTCCTATTTCAATTCTCCCAAAAATTACATAGTTTCAATAATGATAGAAACTCATTTGAAGTGATTTTCAAAGGGTGTGATCACTCCTTCCTAGGAAGGCAGCATGTGTGATTTGAAAATGCATTGCCTTCATGGGCTCAGTGACTTCTGCAGGCATGTACTTCCCTGCTGCCTCTTTCTAGAATCAGTTCTGGGTGGAAGGTGAGAAGATGTATAGGAAACAGATGCTGATGAGAAATCAAAGTATATAGTTACTTGTAAGAACATTTCTTGGATTAAATACTCTCATGCCAGTCTTCTTGGGGTCATAGGACACTGATAAGCACCATGAAGTCCTTCAGCTTCCTAATTCTCATTCCTAGTGATCATTCCTAACTTTGGGAACTAAACCTATCTGTGAACTCGTTAGTAATCTCAGAACTGAATGACCTCAAAGCAAATTTATATTAAATAAATTGTTATTGTTTAATGATATGTTTCATATTTTCAAGAGGATGTGGTGAGGTCTAGAAAGACTATTAAAGGAGAGATTCCTAAGATAAATGATTCTGAAAAGAGATTCTGAGGTCAGATAAATTTAAAATATAATATGTACTAAAGTCCTTAATGATTTACTTTACACATAAGCATAATAAATGCTCTGAGAACTTCTGTAAAGAACGATTTCCATTTAACTTTATCAGATCATTTCAAAACACTTTTAACCATGAAAATCTATTAATATCTTGCAATTCGCCCCTCAAAATATGGGTGGGCAATGTGAATGTCATGGTGTTTTTCAAACCCCTTGAAGTACTTAGTAATTTACGTAAGGATGCATACACAGGCTGTTGCAAATACATTGATATAGAAATACTTAGATAACTAAATTGAAATGCCTTTATGAATAACTGATTAATTATAGGAAAGTATCTTTTGTTCATATGCACATCTCATTTGAACCAAAAAAAAAAAATATTTTAACTGAACTGCTTATTCACCTGACCAGCAGTATCTAGTATCTCCATGGTGACAACTTCATCATCGATGGTTGCTTGGTGTCGGTAGGTTGATTCTGTGGGAATGAGGGGGGGGAAAAAAGACAATAAAAAAAGTAAATAAGATCATGGTTTGATTTGATTCTTAAAATTACAAATTTGTCACAGGAGTATGCCTGTTTTATGGTGTAAGTGAACGTGCACAGAAGGAAGGAAAGAATGTGCAAGAATGTGCCATCTTCGTAGAGTTCCTGGAAGTAACAGGTCTTTCAGGATATAGCACGTGAGAGTCTCTTTGTCTCTTGCTCATTTTAATCCCCTATGAGATCAGCTTGCTGATGCTCTCTGCCTTCTACAATGAGACCTCTACATCCTAAAATGAGAAAGTTATCCCTACAAAATGTATTCTATTAATACCTTGATTCTAAAAGTCCAGGTTTTGGAAGTCACTGTTTGTTACTGTTCCAGACATATAAGCAGGAGCTGCTAATTTCTTTCTAGACCTCAACCCTAGAAATGTAATAGGCATTAGAAGAAGGTGATGGTTATCCATGTAAAAATGAGCATGTAAAACTATGAGAAGTCCTTGTGGCAGTAGAAAGTGAATGGGCCCTGATGTTTGGGGAATTGGTGAGAAAAGTAGAGGAAAGCTAGACAGTATGGAGGGGAGATGGAACAAAGCAGAGCTCTCTTGCTCTTGTTGCCTCTTCAGGGTAGAAAAACAATGGCAGCTCAGCACCATTGGTAGAGGTGGGGGACATGCAGCATGTGTGCTGTGTAAGGCCTGAAAAAGCATTTGCTCTGGTCCTGCCAATGCATTAGGGGTGAGTTAATTAAATGTTTGACCAAATATAGCAGGCTAATTTTTAAGCTGATAATTTTGTATGGCCCACAAGTGGCCCTTGGCAGAAAAAGGAGTTTTGGGTGGCTCTGAAGGTGCCCCTTATCACATGAAATGGAAACCAGAGGTTAAAATAAATACCAATAGTGCTGCTCTATGTGAAAATCCAAGAAGATATGAGAAAAGAAGAGAGAAAAAAGCAGGAAAAAAAGTTAGATAAAGATAGCAAAAACCAAAGCACAGTGCTTGAAAAAATGTTTTTAAAAAGAGATAGGCAATGCTGTCTAGTAAATTAAGGGAGAAGGTGCAACCATACAAAATTTAACACAAAAAGAGGAAATAGCTACATAGTTTGATGAAATAAAATAAAATAATATTAGGAACTGTATAACAACTGATTTCAAACCCTAATAAATTCTGGGAGAAGACAATGCATAGATTGGAACAAAAGAAATAGAACACTTAGCTAGATTATAGTCAGTAACTACACTTACATGCTAATAGTAGATTTCTCTTAATCATAAAAATCAATTGCATACAATCAGCTTTACTGGAGATTTCCATTAAACATTAAATAGGTTGTTCTAGAAAATATAAAAAGGTCAGCTAGCCAATTCCTTTTATGGGGCATTATGTTGATTCTTATAAGAAGTATTACAAGACAAACAAGAGAAAAAAAGCAATTGTAGGCTCATATTAATAGATGAAAAAATTCTAAATCAAATATTATTCAATTAAATCCAACAGTTGTAATAAGGAATGTATGACATGATCAGGTAGAGTTTATTTCAGGACTGAAAAGACTTTAAAATATATCAATGCAATTTAACACATTAAGGTACAAAAAGGGGGGAAAATCACATGATTACCTCTATAGGTAGATCTATAGCAAGATAAAATTTACATAAATTTAAAATGTATGCATATATAAAGATACATTTTTCAAAACTATCCTATCTAATAAAAGAACAATATGCAAATTAACTATCATTTTACTACAACCACATGCAGTGCCCACCAGCCAATAAGGAACAAGTATGCAAATTAACTTTGGCCACTAAGCAAGCAGGAGGCTTGGTTTTCCTGTCAATGGAGGAAGCCAAGCTTTCCCCACACCCTTGTGGGCCTAGGCCTCCACTCAAGGCTACAAAATTTCAATTATAAAAGATAAATCACAGAATACAGGGCTTCTGCTTGGGTTGCTGGAGGGTGTGGCCAGCCTGCAAACTACCACAGGCTCCTTGCCTAGGCTGCCACATGCCCCAAGGGAACCCCCACCCTGATCTGGAAAACCCTTCGGGGCAAACCATCTAGCTCCCATCCATGCACCAGGCCTCTATCCTATCTAATAAAAGAGTAATATGCAAATTGACTATCACTCCAACACACAAGATGGCTGCCCCCATGTGGTCAAAGATCCTGCCCCCATGTGGACACAAGATGGCTGCCACAAGGGAAGGCAGTTAGGGGTGACCAGGCTGGTAGGGGAGGTTTGTTAGGGGTGACCAGGTCTGCAGGGGAGGGCAGTTAGGGGCAAACAGGCTGGCAGGGGAGCAGATAGGCGTAAATCAGGCTGGCAGGGGGGTGGTTAGAGGGTGATCAGGCTGACAGGCAGAAGCAGTTAGGGGTAATCAGAAAGGCAGGCAGGCGAGCAGTTTGGAGCCAGCAGTCCTGCATTACGAGAGGGATGTCTGACTGCTCTTTTAGGCCAGATCCTACCATCAAAGGGGTCCCAGATTGAGAGGGTGCAGCCTGGGCTGAGGGCCTCTAGTGTATATATATTAACTAGCTAGCATATACTGCTTACCGTTTGACCAAGAATTGTTTTAAATGCTTTACTCATATTAACTCATTTAATTCTCACAAATATCTCATGAAGTATGTGTTACCCTTAGCTCCATTTTACGCAAGGAAACTGAGGCACAACAGAACTAAATAACTTGCTATAGGTCATATAGTGGCAAGTGGTAAGTGGATTGGAACCCAGGAAGTGGCTTTGGAAATTTCAGCTTTTAACCACTATGCTAAGTTTCAACCATGTTGGATTATATACCCGTGGGAAAGAGGAGGGCATTGGGGATCTGGGAAAAGTTAAATAAAGGCTTCACATATATCTGACACAGTACCAGGACCAGAAGGGAATGACTAACTTAAATATTAATTTAATTGCTCAATTATTTGCATCTAACCTACTCAAATCACTAACCAATCAGCAAAGCAAACAAACCTAGAAGTTTCTTTCCCACCAGGGTAGCCAGTCAGCCAGTGCTTTTAGTTTTTCCCCTGTTTACCTCATGTTCCTGACCCACTTCTTCATCTCATCAACTATTTTATAGTTCTTTTTTGACCACAGTTTTATGTTACTTTGCTATAAATCTACTCAAAATGCAAACTACAAGTATGAGACTTAACCCAGTAGCATAACTGCCACCAGCCCTGGACAATGATTACTGTCCCAGGTATGGCACATTGTTGACATCTTTTCTGAGAATTAAAATTAAAAAGTGAGATTATACTCAATATATTTAAATAAACATTGTTCTCATTCTCCTGGAATATGCAATACATATGTGGTAAGTCTGATTCTCAATTCTAGACTACCCTACTCCCTTACTCTTTTTTTTTTAATATATATTTTAATGATTTTTTACAGAGAGGAAGGGAGAGGGATAGAGAGTTAGAAATATTGATCAGCTGCCTTCTGCATAACCCCTACTGGGGATTTACCCACAACCAAGGTACATGCCCTTGACCAGAATCGAACCTGGGACCTTTCAGTCCACTGAGCCAAACTGATTAGGGCCACCCCTTACTCTTTTAAGTTAAATGGGAGATTATTGTTTTGTGGGATTTAATGCTCTAAAATACCATTTATAGTGACTCATCTCCAAGTGTTCTGTCCTTCATTTCCTCCTTCATCCCCAGAGTCCCAGCTTGGGGCACAGAGGCCCAGAGAGCACTGCAGGCACTGGAACCACGCCTTGTGTCTCCTCCGAGGTCCTGGGTGACCTCCCAGCCGCCCCCCTCTCTAAGGGGCTGGCATCAGCCCACCCCGGAGCCTGGAAAACAGAGTCTGGGCTCTCTTCCATCCCTTTGCACCAAAAGTCTGACAGACAGGGACATTTTTCTCTGCTGCTTCCATGATAAATAGGGTATGAATTTCAACCACAGAAGACCGCAGTAGGGGGAAATAGAACATAATGGAAATTGTATGAAGTTGCGTGACTCTTTGGCTGCTAGTGAACCAAAACGAAAACGATGAAATACAGGAAATGAGGGAATGTCTGCCACCGTCATAGGTTAGCTGCGGGTGGCAGCAGTCATTTCATCTAAGCCCAGTGCTGGTTTCATGCCATTTTGAGCATTTTTTTTTTTGTTGATTTTCTTTCCTTCAGCACCCCTGACTACATGTAAAACAGTGGAAGTATTGCCCAGAGAGGCAAAAAGCTGTACCATGTGCTAGTTTTTATAAAGATAATTCTTAAAAAAAATGCATTAGGTACTTTTTGAAACCAATTTCTGCTACTCATTTTATTAAAATATTATTCTTGATTTTAGAGAGGAAAGTTAGAACCATCAATGAGAGAGAAACATTGGTCAGCTGCCTCCTGCACGCCCTCTACTGGGGATTGAGCCCATAAACCAGGCATGTGCCCTGACAGGAATCCAACCTAACCTTCTGGCTCATGGATTAATGCTCAAACACTGAGACACACCAGCTGAGCTCTACTATTCATTTGAGAATATTAAAGAAAATGTGTATGTGTTTGAAGGGTAGAAACACTTTTCATTTTTCTCATACTGACAGAAAATGACATTTTGAGTCTTTTTTAGGAAGTGGAGGGGGATGATTATTTAAGAGATATTTCTAAAGAAACCAAAATGTTGTATACTTATAAAACCAATATTAGTACAAATATAGAATTATGAATATTAAAAATTATATCTGGATTGCACTGCATATAAAACATACATTCAGTAAATAGTATATTTTTATAAATAGAAGTATATTTTATATACTCGAAGAGAAATTGATGCTCAAAGAGGAACTGTATGGTTGATCCTTTCACTAATTTAGCTCTTGTAGTAAATTTCAACATATTAATATGGACAACTGGCTAAAACAGTAACAACACCAGTTAGTAACATTGATTTGTGCTAGAGTGGAAATTGTACTGACTTGAGTTCTATTGCTGGTCTAACCACAAACTAGTCACATAATTGTGGATACATTTACTTGGTTGGACTCTCATTATTATTTGTCAAATGCTGATCTCAAAGTTCCTTTCTGTGCCAATATAAAGAACTATTGAGTACTTCTTTGAGTTGGTTAAGTACTTCTGCTTTAATCTTCGATGGAGAGACTTGTTCTTGGAGTGTCCCTCTCTGTGTATGAGAGTTCATTATGTCTCCCAATTCCTACCTTCATTCTTGTCTGAGTTTTTACTAACCAGATAGACACCATGATCCATTCAAACACAGAGCAGGGTGCCTCAATGGGGCAGAAGTAGTGATCAATACTGAAAGGCAATCTCTCTCAATGCTCCCAACACACCACACCACACACACACACACACACACACACACACGCACGCACACACACACACACGCACACACACACACAATTGCACATCATCTAAACATTTGTCTGTGTTCTCTGACATGTTCAGTATTTTCTGAGGGTAATCTGACTCTCAGAGAGATTCAATTCTCTCCTGGGATCTAATCAGAACATGGATTCTATTGTTTTGCAACCAGAACATTGCTGCTACCATCATCAAGAAGTGTTCCCGATTGACGGTCTAAGTTTCAAATCTCACAGACTGCAGTGGTGATTATCAAATGCTGTGCTTGATCAGTGCTGGCCTCTGACAAAGATTTCACTGACCCACAGTGAAATGAGAAAAATTTAGAGGAATTTATAATTGTTCAATGTAAGTAAATGATTGAACATTTTTTCTTAGATTATTATATCCTTCAAAACTCCTGAATGCTAAAAAATATTTCTTTTTAATAGAATGTATGTGTCTATTGAGAGAACAAGTTTAGTTCTTCCTTACTCTCTGCCCCTTGCTTACATCCCTAATTGTAATTCCTACAATATCCCCTCTCCATTAAAAAAAACAAACAGGGGGGAGGAGGAGAAGGAAAAAATGAACCAAAGAACTTATATGCATTTATGTATAACTCATGGACATAGACAATAAAATGGTGAAGGCCTGGGAGAGGGTGGGAAGCAAGTGGTGGGGGAAAGGGAGAAAAAGAAGGGGGGACATCTGTAGTACTCTCAACAATAAAAATATTTAAAAACACACATAAACAAATACCAAAACCAAAACAGGGTGTCCTGACATCTAAAGAGTTGGGAATCACTTGCTATTATAGTAGCAAACATTTCCTTCATAGAATTATTTCAGAGTAGTAAATATTCCATTTTTTATTAGTAGGTTGAATGGTGTTTATGCCCTTCAGCTTTTCATGGAACAATAATTCTGTTATAGATTGGGAAAAAAAAACACACAACCTGCTCCATATTTTTAAGGAAGGCACTAAACTCAGAATTCAAGACTATTATTTTTTGCAAATATCCTACTGTGCACTTTAAATTTTTATTATTCAATTACAGTTTATATTCAATTTTATTTTATATTAGTTTCCAGGGTACAGCATAGTGGTTAGACAATTATTGATACTTAATTTACAAAGTGATCCCCCTGATAATTCAAGTACCCACCTTTGCTTTTTTTCCCATTATTTTTTTAATTAAGGTATTATATGTATACATATCTTTGCTTTTTAATGTAGCCTTCTTTATTGGTGGTGGATTTGAAAAACTCTATGAGAGTAAGAAGTTTAGTTCTGGAAATGCCGATAGCTCTTGGATCAAATGGATTGGGAACTCCTCTAGGCTAGAACGTCCGTGACTTCTCACACGTGCACACTCACAGACACACACCACTTTCCAGCATGAGTCAATGAAAGCCTCACCTGGGAGTGAGTCATACAACAGATATTCCTCAAGTCTGATCAACGCTCTTGTTGCTTAGCAGCTGCAGCCCTTTCAGAACAGTACAGTACAAGGTCACTCGAAACAGTTTCATTATTCTAGTGAGGAAGCCTGCACTACAGATAACTGATGCCGGCAGAATTCTATTTACAACGATTGTTTCTCAGAATCAATAAAACAAAAACAAAAGGAAAATTAGTTCACCTACGGTATTAACAATAGTAATTACTGGAACATATTCAGAGGGAGTTCAATATTTTTTGAGATCATTTTTATAAGCCTCATCTTTTATTAAGATGTACTGGTATAACTAAATGAAATTAGTATTTTTCTACTGGACTTCCATAAATCATGAAGAGTCTCGGGAACTTTGTAAAGCTTATATAAGTAATAAAAATATAAGAAGAGAGTAAGTACTTACTTAGGTGGAACAAATAATAGAAATGAATGATTTTTAAAAAAACCAAATGTGCCCTAATCGGTTTGGCTCAGTGGATAGAGCTTCGGCCTGTGGACTCAAGGATCCCAGGTTTGATTATGGTCAAGGGCATGTATACCTTGGTTGTGGGCACATCCCCAGTGAGGGGTGTACAGGAGGCAGCTGATAAATGTTTCTCTCTCATTGGCGTTACTAACTCTCTCTCTCTCTTCCTCTCTGTAAAAAGATCAATAAAATATATTAAACAAAAAAACCAAAAACCAAATGCATTTTAAAATCCAACTACATCATTTTAAAATTAGGTTGTGATTACATTAAAAACATATTAAAATGATTGATGTTGAAAAAACAATTTACCTAAAAAGAAAAACAGAGAAGTAAAGATCTCTTAGACTAAAACATTGACTAACATAAAGATGTGAACCTTCTCAAAGTAATTTATAGTTTTAATGCCCTTCCAATAAAAATTATGTCATATTATGACAGAGTTTTAAAAATTGACCTGGAAGAATAAACTGGAAATAGCAGCCAAGATAATATTCTAAAATAGTAAAGAAGGAAGACTTTCTGTACTTGGGTATTGTCTTTTAAAGAACACACAATGATCTAGAGTGTGGTACTGGTGTAGAATGTGAAAAGCAAATTTAGAACTAATTTCTGGTGTAAATGACCTCATTATACCGGTAAATGATCCAGTATACCTCGGTTCAACCAACTGTGCATCAAAAATACTTGGCGGGAAAAAGTTATGTGTTGCTAACATGTACTATATAGCTAGGTCTATTACGGTTGGGTCTGCACTGAACATGTACTAATATTTTTCTTGTAATTATTCCCTAAACCAGTGGTTCTCAACCTTTCTAATGCTGCGACCCTCATGTTGTGGTGACACCCCCAACCATAAAATTAGGCTCTATAGCAGTGTCTCTCAACCCACAGGTTGAGAACTGCTAGCAGGGTCGCCTAAGACCATCATAAAACACAGATATTTACATTATTTTTGTTGCTACTTTTGTTTAGTTAACAGTAGTAAAATTACAGTTATGAAGTAGCAACAAAAATAATTTTATGGTTGGGCGTCACCACAACATGAGGAACTGTATTAAAGGGTCAAGGCATTAGAAAGGTTGAGAACCACTGCCCTAAACAATACAGTGTAACAACTGTCTTAGTATTATAAGTAATCTAAAGGTAAAGCTTACGGGAGGATGTGTGTAGTTTATATGCTAATCCTATGTAACTTTACATAAGAGATTCCAAAGACAACTGACTGTATAAAAAGCAGCATTAGAAGTAGAGGGGAAAGGTGGAGTATTTAATAAATAATAGGGTGATAATTGATAAACTATTTGGAAAAAAATTTAGGCTTTCACTTATACTTCTCACTAAAATAAGTTCCAGATAGGGTAAAACCTTAAAATGAAATAAACAATAAAGTCTTTCTATCCCCTTACCTGTTCACTTTTCCTTCAGAGTACTTATCACATTTAGTTGGCTATTGACTCTTCTTTCTTTACTAGTCAATGAGCTCAAAGAGCCAAAGCTTTCTCTTTCTGCCTACTGATTTGTCCTCAGCACCTAGAATAATCTGACACATAGGAGCATTTAACAAATACTTGTGATTGGGTGAGTAAAGCAATGAAAGGAGACCCAGGGGAGAAAAAGTGCCCTTTTAAACTGATAACAAAACCAGCCCCAGAACAAAAACACCCAGGAATCATCTATGCCTATTCCACCATCTGAACCAGGCCAGCGCAGCCTGGGACATAGGCTTGGGAGTGAAATAGTGTATGCCTTTTCTTCTTCCTCTGGGTTTCAATGTTGGTGTCCTTTAGGAAACCAACTAGGGCATGATAAACAAAAGCTCAAAGGCTTCATTCAGAGTAAAATCTGAAATTTAGAGCCTCTGGATTTTTAGCATTATTTATAAGATAACTAAATATCTATATATATAAAACCCTAATGTGCAAATAGAACAGCAGAACAACTGAACAACTGTTCACTATGATGTGCGTTGACCACAAAGAGGTGTGCATGGAACATGGTGGGTGTCAGCAGCTGGCAGCAGAGCATGGAACATGGCAAGCATTGGCCACAGTGGGATGGTGGAGCAGGTGAGCAGGGGTGACAGTCACTGTCATGGTTACTGAAAACTCATTTGCTCCCATGTGCCACAGTCCCACCTGGCACTTGCACCTGCTGCTGACACTGGCCCTGATCTCTTAGTGCTCTCAGCGGGTGTAGCAGTGGCTGCTGGCCCCAGTTGCCCCTGAGGGCTTCTCTACCCTCCTCCCCACCACCCCCCGCTCCTGAGGGATTATTGGGGCAGTAGCTGTTGCTGGTACCCACTGACAGCGCCAGCCCCGCTTGTACTTGCTGCTGATGCTGGCCCCAATCATTTCGTACCGTCAGGGGGTGTAAGTGCGGCCAGTGCCATCTGTGCATGGGAGCAGTGGCAGCAGGAGCGGAGCTGCTAGCAGACAGGGGACCAGGGGCCACAGCAGGAGGGGCTGGGCAGGGACCCGGAGGATGGGTCAAGACCTGCCCCGGTGCCCACTGCAGCCTTGCGGCCCACAGTTTCTTTCAAGGTGCACGAATTCATGCACTGTGCTCCTAGTATTTCTAGTAAATATACCCTGTTTTGAATGATGAAACATACATGTGATAAATACTTAATGGATCAACATTATTGCCATTTTCAAGATACATATATCAATTTTTGCATCTTCTTTTGTATTTTTAAAATAGGCTCAAAGCAGTTTCTCTGGGGATAAGAGAGGAAGGAACACAATTTATTTATACATTTTCTCATTATTGTTACACTCTCCTTAACATGCCATTCTATCTCACATCAAAGTAGCCATGCCCACTGTATCCTCCTTGTGCCATTGCAATGATGCTACATTTCCTAATGGAAGGGCATCATTTGTACCTACTTCCTTCTTGTCCCTGATTTGACCTGATTTTTTCCTCTGGGCATTAAAATCCTGCGGGGTTCTAAGCACAGACAGCATGCAACACGCATCTAACTTCTTAGAGGAAGTCTCCGCATGATTCAATAAAGCACTTCCAAGACATCTGCAAGGTGCTTAACAATGTTGCAACAGAAAATGTCATTCTCTCCTTAGGGTCATAAACTTTGATTGGAGAGCAGGAGGAAAGAAAACTTGACCTACCGAGGGTGGGATCGTATTCCCAGATGAACCGCTTGGTCAGGAATCGCACTACCAGAGCTGTGGGGAAAAAGAGCAATATTTCAAACACATTTGCTAATTTTCTTATAGTTTTTATCCTTATAAGGAAAGAGAAATAGTCCATCTAATTATATGTATATTATATTTCCTTGGAATATAAGCCCAATATATTTATTTATGTTTGCTCAAGTTCTTTTTAATTTTATACTGTGGCTTCAAAACTGGTGTGCTGTTTTACTGGGATTATTATGCATTAATCAGCAGCTTAGATTTGTTCTTTAAGCCACAGGATTAAAAACAAACAAACAAATAAAAAACATCATATTGTGAAAATGCTCACATGTAAAATTTTTAGCCAGACAATGAATTCAGACATGAGCATCACGATACAGGTGTCTAAGCTTTGACTATTGGTAATGATTGATACAGGTGTGTTTTAAATGTGATATAATTGTTCCTGCAATGAGAAGGCCACTAGCTGGTTATTTGTGTTATAAAAATATTCCAAATTAAGTATTTTATTAGCAAATCATTAAAGCTCATCAAAAGCAATGCTGCTGAAATACTAGAGTCAGGGCAAGGATCTGGCACTGTGCTAGGCACTTCACTTGCATGATCTCCTCAACTGCTTCACTTCATCCCTAGGAGGCAGGAACTGGGATTGGTCCCATTATTCAGTTAAGAAAACTGAGATCCTGAGAGTTAACTAGTTTAATTGAGCTCACTTAGCTAGTTAGTGGCTGAGTCTGGTTTTTCACCCAAAGAATCTCTTTCCAAGCCTGTAATTTGTCCACTATGTGAAAGGGAATTTCAGGCCTAGCCCTAGGCCATCTGGATAATATTTAATTAGAAGATGGGTCAGAGAAAGAGAATTGCTGAGCTATATGAACTCTATTGTCCTTAAAAATGTATGAAAAACATGCTGAATTTTTTATACTTGCATTTTAGTTGAAAACAGTGTTTTTTAAGAAAAAAATTTAGAGAGGAGTATCATAGACCCCACAAAATATAATAAAAACTTTGGATCATTTCTCTGGAAAAATATATATACATTTTGGTACATAATGTTAGCAGCTCATGAGCCTTCTGAAGATGGTGGGTCTTCCTGAGATCCTATTGACCACAACTAAAGAATCAATGTCTGTCATATTTTATACTTTAAAATATATTTATTATTTGGGTATTTTTTTGGGGGGGGGGGGGAATGCCCTATATATAGTAGTTTAAAGATACTCCATAAAGAAAAATAACTAGTTCATTGAAAGTTACTGTCAATCTTTTCTTTATCTACTAGAGGCCCAATGCACGGAATTTGTGCACTCAGAGGGGTCCTTCAGCCCAGCCAGTGCCCTCTTACAGTTTGGGAGCCCTCAGGGGATGTCTGACTGCTGGCTTAGGCCTGCTCCACTCAGAAGAGGGGGAGGCTCCCACCACCATTGCTTTACTCACCAGCAGTGAGCTGGCTTCTTCCTGAGTGGTGCTCCCCCTGTGGAAGTGCAATGACCACCAGGGGACAGCTCCTGCATTAAGTGTCTGCTCCCTGTTGGTCAGTGTGCATAATAGTGACTGGTCATTCCTTTGTCAGGCCAAAACCAGCTCTCTGACATCTCCTGAGGGGTCCCAGATTGCGAGAGGGCAAAGACCAGACCGAAGAACACCATTGGTGCATGATCAGGGCAAGGGAGAGACGTGAGAGGTTGGCCAGCTGAGGGGGGGCCATGGGAGGGCTCCAATGCGTGTCTGACCCATCTAGCTCAGTTCCAATCGGCCAGACCCCAGCAGCAAGCTAACCTACTGGTTGAAGCATCTGCCCCCTGGTAGTCAGTGCATCTCATAGTGAATGGTTGACCAGTTGACTGTCTGCCCCCTCGTGGTCAGAATACATCACAGTGAGCAGTTGAGCGGCCTAGCATATCATTAGCATATTGCACTTTGATTGGTTGAATGGCCGACCGTACGACTGGACACTTAGCACATTAGGCTTTTATTATATAAGATTGCTTATGCTAAAATCAACAGAGAGATCTATACCCACTATCATTGTGTTTTATATGAGAGATCACAGTGCCCATCACAATGAGAACCTCATAAAACAGACCACAAGCATATGTGGCTTGGCTGGAGACTAAAAGTAGCTATTTGTTTCTAATTACTGAGTGTAAGGCTGGATGTGAGCCAACATTTTTTTGCAGTGCCTGAAGTAGCAGGCCACTGACCCTGCAGTACTTCCCACAGGGAGTGACTGTGGTTTTATCTTTAGTTTTCAGTCTGTCGCTCCTCACTCTCTTGAGACTAACACAGTCTTTTTATTGGCATGTAAGACGTTGTAAGCACCAGACAGATATTTTTCTGTTTTTATTTTTTTTCAACTGGTGAAGAAGAGTTTATTCACATGTTGTTGTTGTTTTAAAGGATGGTGTTGAATATCAAAGAGATATGTCCTTAAGAGTTTGTTGGATACATTTAAAAGAGTAAAATAAACGTCCTTATTTTAAAATGCCAATATTTAGGAGACATCAGAATCTTTACTCTCTTTGTAGTTATTTAAATTCATGGGGGGGGGGGGGGGAATTGGATATAAAGTAAAAATTGGGCAAGAGGTCACATAGTTTTCCAAAATTGTTTTTGGGAACATGCAAGAAAAAAAAAATTAAAGACTGATTAACTAGTCCATCCTATTGCTAATTTTTTTTTTTAAATTCAATTTACTGGAATGACAAAATCATACAGGTTTCAAGTGTTCAACTCAACAAAAACCTCATCTGCATTCTGCATTGTGTGCTCATCGCCCCAAGCACAATCTCCATCCCCATTTTCCTCCCCTTTGCCTACCTCCACCAAGGCCCTGCCTCCTTGCCCTCTGGATATCACCACACTGTTATCTGTGTTTATGTGTTATCCTATATAATAAAAGGCTAATATGCAAATTGTCCCCTTGGGAATTGGACTGACCAGAAGCTCAACCACCCGCTATGATGTGCACTGACCTCCAGGGGGCAGCAAGGAACAAATAAAGACACTGGCTGGCAGCCAGCAGTGGGGGGAAGGAAGACCCCAATTGGCCCTGATCACGGGTCAGGCCTAGGGACCCTACCCATAGCACGAATTTTATGCACTGGGCCTCTAGTGTGTGTGTGTGTGTGTGTGTGTGTGTGTGTGTGTGTGTGTGTATGTATGTTTATGTAGCTCAGTGGTAGAGTGCTTGCTTCCCATGTATGAAACCTGGGTTCATTCCCCAGCATCTCCATGAGGGTCCTTTTTAAATCATCAGCAGCAATAAACATAACTGCATGCAGAAGCCAAAGAGTTTCATCTTTTGTTAGAATATGCAATTTTAACTCTAAAGGTTACAACCTATAAAAAGGCATTTATCTGGCATCTTTAAGCAATGCACTATTAAAATTAACAAGATTTTTTTTTAACATAATATTGGAAGTACCCCAGTTTCAAGACCATTAAAAGTAATCATTTGTCAAAGAAATGCTTCTAAAATGTATTAGACACTCCATCATCTCTCAGCACTGAGAATACTGAACATAATTGAATCATTTTTAAATGTCTGGAACCTTAATTAGTGCCCTGTGCAGCTATGTGACAATACTTTGAGAAGCTGTAGAGTGGTTGAGGCAAAGCGACTCCAGAGTCCTAGGGCTTTGATTACTTTTAGTTTTTTTAATACATCCGAATATGTATTTTTAATATACACATAAATATAATTTTTTCCTTCCTCAAATACCATGGCTTTCTGCCAGTCACGGAGGCTATGTGTAATAACCTATCTATTCATCTGCTTTGCTACTTTTATTATTCCAGAGTCTGATAAGCCATATTAACAAGCTTGTTAGGATTTTGTCTAATATTAGAGTAAATTAGGGTTTCATTCTGAGGAACTTGTTCTGTTGAACTGGATTCTGGAACACCTTTGGGAAAGGATGTTTGCTGTGGATAAGTGGCTCCTGCTGATGTTGGATTATTGGCTCCTATTAGACAGCCCCCTTTCAGCAGGGCAGTGCTGCTAGGCTCAACCAACAAAATCAATGGAAACATTTTTTATATTCTTTTTAAAGAGACACACATTATTATCTGATGGTTGCTTTAACAACAGAATCATACATTTGTTTAAAAATCCAATCTATTTCAAGTGCATTAAAAAACACAGAAAGCACTTTGAAAAACACTAATGTCTTATGTTTCTTATTTGATGATGTAATTGTCTCTCACACAGATTATTCATGGGAAAGACAAACACATTTTCTATTGTTAGTTTTTCAATAACCTATTAATTTAAATTACTTGTCTAAAGAATGAGGATAATTTTATCTCTGTGGACATGATATCTGTTAAAGGCTCTGCTGTTACTGAAATTGTGATTGAGGTGTGTGGGTGACATTTCACGATTTACTGATGTAATTATAAAACAATATTTTTTAGCTCCTGATTTTATTATAATTTTATTATGGCATATAGTTTTATTGCTTTATTTTAAAAGAGAGTGGAAGGGAGGATGGGAGGGGAGAGAGAGAGAAAAATATCATATCAATTGGTTGCCTCCCCCATATGCCCTAATTGGGCTGGGATTGAACCTACACCCAGGTACGTGTGCCCTTGATTGGGAATCGAACCTGTGACCCTTCAGTGCATAGGCCAATGCTCTAACCTCTCAGCCACACCAGCCAGGGCTATATCACACAATTTTCATTTGTGATATATTCTACCACTTCTCACCCCCTCCACCACTACCACTCTCATCACATGGTTTTACATGTTAACAATAATACTGTTGCTTCCTCAGTGGTATCCCTACTTCATCTGCACCCCAGAACCCCTTTAAACTACTTTCTATACAGCAGTCAATGATTCAATTAGAACTTATACCAGCTCATGTCACATCTTTTCCCCAAATTCTCCCTGAACTCACCTCATTGGATTAATATTTATTGAAAACCTACTCTGTTCTGTTCTAGGTTTTTGGATTAATCCAACAAGCAAGTCAGATTAAGAACCCTGACTTTATAGAGTGTATATTCTAAGAGGATGATACATAAAAAGTAAAAGTGATAGATTACATAGTAGATTAGAGGTGATACATACTGTGGGATAAAAATATAGAACAGGGTAAAGGGGATTCAGCATTGAGAGATGAAGATGGGAGTTGTTATTTAAGATAGAGTGACCAGGCGATCCATGAAAGAGATGAGGGAAGATATCTTGGAAAATAGTGTTCCAGGAAGAGAGACCAGTCAGTGCAAAGGCCTGAAGGCAGAACAATAAGGAACATTAAGCAGAATGAGCAATGGCCAGTGTAGTAGGATAGGCAGTCATTTCCTGCCAGTCAGGTCTTCCATAAACACACAACCATTACTACTACCACCAACAATGATAATGATACTAATAATCTCCCTATATAAAAAAACAGTGACTGGTCGCTATGATCCCCACTGTGGACAGCAAACTGTCAGATCAAGGGATGGAGCCAGTGGCCAATCTCCCTTAGCCCCTCTCTCTGGCAAGCCCCACTCCTGATTGGGCCCTGAACAAGGTGGGCCAATGTCCCACCATCTCCATCTCCTGACAGGCCCGGCTGGACCCCACCCATGCCTGAATTCCTGTACTGGACCTCTAGTAGTAATAATAATAAACTGGGATGATTATTTAGTATTATAATTTTACTTGATTTCTTCTTTATAATGTATATTCCATGAGGGTATTTTATTTGTCACTATTTTCAACTTTATAGAAGAGTATCTGTCTGGCACACAGTAGACTAAAAAATACTTGATAAATAGATGAAAAAGTATATCAATCTAAGTCACAGTTTATTTTCCTTAACATTAAAAATAACCAGACATTGAGAAAATCTGCAGAAAAATTAACACAATTGAACTCACAGCAGAACCATGCCATCATTTTATAACTTTGTCTTAAAAGGTTACAAAAATATATCATCTGAAATGCCTTGCTGTTTTATTATCCTTCTACAAATTATCCTTCTATAGTTTATTAAAATAGTTACTATAAACTTGATCTAATTTTCTTTTGAATACCCTGTCCTCTCCATCCCCACTATTTTGAGCAAGGTTTTCTTACGAAATAAAAACAGTGGTATTGATAACCTCTACTCCCCTGGAAGTCTGATATAAGGTCTTATCTTTCTAAAAGTTTTAAGGTTTGACATGTTTGATGGGTTACAGTTAAGTCTCTGCATTCTGAAAAATCTGACTTCCTTTCCATTGCCTTGAAAACCCATACTTTTTCACTAACGAAGCTAAACATGTCTAATCTAGAGAAGACCATTTTCCTCATTTTACCTAATTAATAACCTACTTGGATCACTCTTCCTCATATGTGGTTTATTTTTGGTGTTTCTGGCGTTGAATTTCACTGGTATCAAAAAGAGCCAATTTCTAAAAAAATGGAAAATTCATTAAGTAGAACTTAACCCATGAACCCACCGTATTTCTTGTCTTGGTTCCTAGAGGGGAACCACTGCTATTGACCTCTACTATCAGCCCTGAATTTAACTCTAACCCTTGAGTGGATAAAAGGCTTCAGAGAAGTATAAATAATCACACTTACAAATATAGGGTGGGGCAAAATTAGGTTTACAGCTGTTCATGGAAAATAACACAATAATGAACAAATAATGATATAAGAATAAACTGTGTTTGCATGTTCACAACTGTAAACCTACTTTAGCCCCACCTTGTATAAAGAGAATTCTACCCAAGATTTTTGGTGATAGTTTATTGGTTAAATTAATTTTGTGTAATTAAGTCTTCATTTCTTAATCACATTAGCTCTTGAATACAAGTAAATATATTCTTAGAAAATACCATTCGGTATTTTTAATTATGTTTTAAATACATATAAAAAATACATACATGGAACACTAACTATCAAAAGGGGAGTTGCATTGAATGCTGACTACAAGCTTATTTATTTCTTATAAACACTCTCAAAGTAAGAATTAATATTCCTATTTTATCCATTAAAAACTGAAATTAAAAATAAATAAACTTGTCTATTTTACAGAGCACTTAAAGACAGACTGGCTGAAACCAGTTTGGCTCAATAGATGGAGGGTTGGTCTATGGACTGAAAGGTCCCAGGTTCGATTCCAGTCGGGGGCATGTACATTGGTTGCGGGCACATCCCCAGTAGTGGGTGTGCAGGATGCAGCTGGTTGATGTTTCTCTCTCATCGATATTTCTAGCTTTTTCTCCCTCTCCCTTCCTCTTATAAGAAAATCAATAAAATATATTTTAAAAAATAAGTAAATAAAGACAGACTGAGATTGAACCCAGGTTTGTTTACTTTATTTACCATTATATTTTAATATTTCTATTACTATGATTCAATTCTCAATGGCTGGAATTATTTTCCATATGAACATTGATGATCTTACAGAGAGGCAAGTTTTCAAAAGTGCAGTTTTGTTCATGACTAGATTTCTTCATCCTTAATGGAAGGACTATCCATGACCAGAAACCATGGCAACACAGAAAGAGAATACGAATTTCAAGGAGCAGGAAGGAAATGTTTATATAAGTAAAATTTTTGCTTTTCTGTTGAAAAGGTCTTCAAAGATGCAACAAATGAGGAAAACAAGAATCTAATGATGCAGACATTATATGATACAGATAAGAGTATGTGATGAGCAACTGTTTTCTTATTCATCTCCTCGGTCGTAAACAAGTTCATTCTTTCAATAACAAAAAACAGGATGCCAGGAACCATTTTAGGCAACCAGGAAGACAGCAAAGAAAATAAGATACAGTTCCTATGCTTGAACAGTTGAGAGTCTGCATCTTTGCATGTTCGGGGAAAGATAAAAAAAAGATACCTGGGTAATTAAGAATATTATCCTATTCAAGTCCTGTTATGGTGCCTAGCTAAAAGAAGAAAGGCCAGACTGAGGTGAGTCTAACTAACTTTAGTGCCTCAGAGGGGGGGAAACATGTGTTTTCTGAAAGAAAAAATGTAACAGACAAAATCAGAGTAGTATGTAGTATAAAGTACTTCTGTTGCATCTTAAAGGCAACAAACCAGAGGGTTTACCTAAAACCTAAGAGAAAGGCCAGTTTCACCTTGTTCTCTCCTTTACCTGGACTGCTGTCATTCTCTGCTCAAATCAAGCCTCCGGATCCAATTTCCTTCTTCCCTGACTCCTGTTCCTTCATACCTTATTCTTGGGTCTTTCTTCAAACGTCAATTACTAAGTTTACATTCCTTTTAGCAGTACTCTTTTTCTATGACTAGCCTCCTTCAAGAAACATTGGCCATTGTGTCTCAAATCAAAGAGTGAAGCACGGAGACCTTGGCACGGAGATCTGATCTAGGCCATGTGGGGGCCAGGACAGCTTTTTGAAATTTTGGCTTAACAGCGGTCGATGATTGAGACCAAGAATGTGCCAGTTTGGAATTTCAGGATCCCTAGGAGAAGCCCTTTTTGAATTGAGGAGCTGGACTAAAAGGGGATGGACACAGGCTGGACTGGGAACGAGAGGTCAAAGAACCCAGCAAATTGTGTGACTTGAAGTAACAGGTCTTAAGGAGAGGGTCTCAGAGCAAAGATGTATGTACAGAAATCAGATTTCAGGCAGATAAACTGTTATCTAAATTTAATAATTTTCCAAATGCTTATCCATTTGGCTTTCCCATTAAAGCTTTCTCTCCTCCCCACATTTGTGAGTTTCACACACATTCATTTAATCAATAACTATTCATACAGCACTGTGCTAGGCACCAGAAAAAAAGCAAGACACAGAATTCCCTAAATAAGATATCAGAAATGACTGCATATTACAGCTACACTGTGAGCTGAGTCTTCATAAGTGACAGCTCACTCATTAAGGAAAAGTATTCCAAGCAAATAGCATTATGTTCCAAGGCCTAGACATGGGAGAGCCGGGATCAGTGAGGAATCACATGTTGTTCAGGGCAGGTTGAGTGAGGTGGGGGAGCGTTTGTGAGGTTCTCGGTCACCTATAAAAATTATTCATTAATTGGATATACAGAGAGTAAGGAAGACAGATTAGCCCATATGGAATAAAGTTGGGGGTTTATCATTCTCTGAGGTAGAATATAATGAGGAAATGAGTTAAAGTCAAGCAAGTTTGGACGTGAACCTGTTGAATGAGACATTAATGAAAACATCCAGGTAGAGAAATATCATCATCTATTTACCCAAGTATCCCAATCCTTCCCTTCATACATTCATTGCCAGAGTGACACTTTCTAGCAATTGGCAAATGCATTGGGCATGTATAGGATGTTCCATGTGGATAGTTTAAAGCAGTGGTTCTCAACCTTCCTAATGCCGAGACCCTTTAATACAGTTTCTTATGTTGTGGTGACCCCCAACCATAAAATTATTTTCGTTGCTACTTCATAACTGTAATTTTGCTACTGTTATGAATTGTAATGTAAATATCTGATATGCAGGGTGTCTTAGACGACCCCTGTGAAAGGTCATTCGACCCCCAAAGGGGTTATGGCCCACAGGTTGAGAACTGCTGGTTTAAAATAAGGAAAGTGGAGTTAGCACAGAACTCTAGTTTCAGGCTCATCTCATGGTGTCCTCCTTTGCTTCCCATGTCCTCCCCACCTCAACTCCTCAAAATTTCTAACTGAAGTAAAAAAAAATAAAAAAAAAAAATCAACAGATCAGCTAGGGGACAAAAATTTGTTCTTCTACCCGTAGTTTCTGAAGTAGCTTCATTCCCCACCCCCTACTTCATCTCACCCTTGCTCTATTCTTGTGCTGGTCAAAATAAATTGGCATTAAAAATCCTTAAGCCCTGTAAAAGACAGTGAACAACTTAATGGAAATTTAAAATTAATGTAATATAAAAGTAGATGCTTTATAATGCCAGAAGTTAAAATGAAAGTAAATCAACTCCAGATGGAGGTTTAAGGATTGCCTTTAAATTATTGTGTTTGTTTAAGCCAGAAAATTTTGACTTACCCTGTCCTGCGTCTGACAAAAATACCACTCTGAGAAAGAGTTACAGAATAAATGTCACCGTTCCTTTGCAAAGAATTTCCTAAAGGGAAATGGTGTAACCTCCAATAATCATTATGAAGCACTCTTCACTCTGAAAACTTAGCCTGATAGTCTAGCTTCAGGGCATTCCAAATTCTGAAAATTGACTTTTTTTTTTTTTTTTTTGCTATGGAATGGTAAGGTAAAGGTTAATTTTTATATATATGGTGTTTGTGTTGTTTTTCTTTCCTTTTTTTTTTTCTTTCTGTAAAGGTTAATTTGATAGTGGTAACTGGTCAGGATGACTAATGAAAATGGGAAAACTGCCAGGACCATGACTTGCAATTTCCAACATGTTTGATAGGAAGCAGAAGTATGGGGAATGCTTCTAAAGAATGTAAAATTTTAAAAAATAACTTTATTTTTAAATAAAATAAATTAACTTGTGTGATTGAATGAAAATAAATTCTTGGATTTAAATTTGAAACAGCAGAAATTAAACTTGGAATATGGTAATCAACTGGTTTGGTTTTGTCTTTTCATTTATATCTTAAAGGTTAATAAATCAAAAGTTATGGATTCTGTGCCCAATAATTCAAACCAGTTTTGTATAAATTGAAATTTATTATTTTTTAAATTATGAGTGGTGCTTAAGAAATACATCACTAAATTTCCCAAATGAGAGTTTTAAATTTAATAATTTATAATTTAAATTATAAATAATATTTCATACCAAGTGATATTATTTGTATTACATTAACTATTTTTTAAAACTTTAAGAGATTTGGATATAAAATTTGAACTTTTAATTTTTACTTTGTTATGGATGAAGAAACAAACATGTTAATATCTTAATTTTTTCTGTGCTTATATTACCAGAGCAGATAAGACATTGGAGATTGGGAATATTTGGACTTTGTTGAGGCATAAAAGTGATCCAAAGGAACTACGGTAAGTATCCCAGAGAAGCAGAGAAATATCTTGTATAACTCCACTGGATGCCTTACTTGATAAAGAATCATGGATTTTACAAGTTACTCTGCTTATACTCTGCTCCACACTCATTTTGCTTCCTACCTATATAGACACATAGATGTACAGTCTGTGCCAATGACTCTAGACTAGAGATGTGGGGGGTGACCACTAGCAATAGGGTACCTTCATCTGCAGCCGCATCACCACTCCTACCGCTATCTTCAAACAAAAAAACAAAAAAACTCTTTAAAAAAATTGGATACTTAAAATGTCATATTGTATATGGAAAACTTGAGCCTGGTAAAATAAGGGAGTGAGAGGCATTGGGGGAGACTGGGCTGGAAAATTCCCACATTATGAAGAGCTTATAAACCAAGCTATGAAATGTATCATTATGCTTAAAATGATGAGAAGGCATTATAGTATTATGAACACAAGGATGAGATGATCATCTCTTTGTTTAATAAAGGTCATGCTGTTTCTGTGTCAAGATGAATTGGGCAGATGCAGGTAAGGCTGGAGACAGGAAGGGGGCTATTAAAGAGCTATTCCAAAACTACAAAAGAAAAAACAACAAAGTAAGACAGAATGGTTCTTCCTTCACTCCTATCCATTATTATATGTGGTTGTCAAGTTGTGATTGGAATTATGCAGCATGAGGTCAATTCAGTCTGATGTCTTTCACTTAGCAATGTGCATTTAAAGTATCTCTGTGTCATGGCCTGCCTTGAGAGCCTATTTCTATTTACTGCTGAATATTTCTGTGAATGGATATACGGTTTGTTTATCCAGTTATCCATTGAAGAACATCTCGATTGCTCCCCATTTTTGGCAATTATGTTTTGGCTGTAAACATTCGCATGGAGGTATTTATGTAGACATAAGTTATCAGACTGCTTGGGTAAATATTTAGAAACACATTTGCTGGATTATGGTAAGATTGTGTTTAGCTTTATAAGAAACTGCCAAACTGTTTCCCAAAGTGGCTATACCATTTTGCACTCCCACCAGAAATGCGTAAGTTTGTTGTTTCAAATCCTTCTAGCATTCCATATTGTCAGTTTTGTTTTAATTTTGGGGGGATTTTTGACATTTTAATGGGTTGTATTGTTATCTCATTGATTCCTTGTAATTCTCTAATGACAAGTGATGTTGGGAATATTTCATATAGTTATCTGCCATCCATATATTCTTTGATGATGTGTCTTTCAGACTTTTTGCTTATCATATAAAAACTAGAGGTCCAGTGCATGAAATTTGTGCATGGAGGGGTTGTCCCTCAGCTTGGCCTGCACCCTCTCCAATCTGGGAACCCTTGGGGATGTCAAACTACTGGTTTAGGCCTGATCCCTGGACCTCTGCCTGCCTGCCTGATCACCCCTAACTGCCCTCCTCTGCCAGCCTGATCGCCCTTAACTGCCTCTGCCTCAGCCCCTGCCACTGTGGCTTTTTCCAGAAGGAGGACCAGACAAGATGACCAAAAAATGTC
This sequence comes from Pipistrellus kuhlii, assembly GCF_014108245.1. Lineage (NCBI taxonomy): Eukaryota > Metazoa > Chordata > Mammalia > Chiroptera > Vespertilionidae > Pipistrellus > Pipistrellus kuhlii. Next base: position 21,320,101 of record NW_023425529.1, read on the forward strand.
CAGTCGACACCCGGTCTAATTAGTATATTACCCTTTTATTAGTAATAGATATGCTGTTGTTAGAGCAATTTTAGGTTCACGGCAAAATGAGGCAAAAAATAGAGTTCTGCCCCTGGCTGGTTTTGCTCAGTGGATAGAGTGTTGGCCTGTGGACTGAAGGGTCCCAGGTTTGATTTCAGTCAAGGGCATATTCCTGGGTTGCAGGCTTGATCCCCAGTAGGGGGGCGTGCAGGAGGCAACTGATCAATGATATACTCTATCATCATTGATGTTTCTATCTCTCTCTATCCCCTCCTCTCTAAAATAACAAAAAATTTATATTGAAAATATAAAGTTCCCTGTTTCCCCTACCCCTATACATGTACAGCCTCCCACACTATTGGCATCCTACAACAAAGCAGTACATTTGTGACAATTGATGAATCTACAATGAGACATCAATATCACCCAGTTGACAGTTTACATTAGGGTTCACACTCTTGGGGTTGTACATTCTATGGATTTTATAAATTTATAATCCTATATAATAAAGAGGTAATATGCAAATTGACCGTCACTCCAATACACAAGATGCTGCCCCCATGTGGTAAAAGATAGCCACCCCATGTGGACACAAGATGGCCACATGGGAGGGCAGTTGTGGGCAATCAGTCCAGCAGGGAGGGACAGCTAGGAGGCACCAGGCATAGAGGGGAGGGTAGTTAGAGGTGACTGGGCTGACAGGGGAAGGCAGTTGGAGGGGGACCAGGCCAACAGAGGAGGAAAGTTAGGGGCAATCAGGCCGGCAGGGGAGTGGTTAGGGGGTGATCAGGCTGGCAAGCAGAAGCAGTTAGGGGCAACCAGGCAAAGGCAGGCAAGCAGTTGGGAGCCAGCAGTCCTGGATTGTAAAAGGGATGTCCCAGATTGGAAAGGGTGCAGGCTGGACTGAGGGACCCCCCACCCCATGCACAAATTTTGTGCACCGGGTCTCTAGTGACATATAATCACCATTATAATATCATACAGTGTAGTTTCACTGCCTTTAAACTGTGCCTATTCATCCCTCCCTTTATCATAACTACCGGCAATCAATGACATTTTAATTGTCTCCATGGTTTTTGCCTTTTTCTAAAATGTCATATATTAGGAATCACATAGTATATAGTCTTCCAAGATGGCATTTATTTACTTAGTAATACACATTTAAGATTCTTTCATGTCCTTTCATGGCTTGACTGATCATTTCTTTTTAGTACTTAATAATATCCCATGATCTGAATATTCCACTGTTTATTTATCCATTCACCTACTGAAGAACAACTTGGTTGATTCCAAGTTTTGGCAAATATGAATAAAGCTGCTATGAACATCCAGGTACAGATTTTTATGTGGACATGGGTATTCAACTCCTTTGGGTAAATACCGAGGAGCAAAATTGTTGGATTGTATGGTCAGAGTATGTTTAGTTTTGGAAGAAAATGCCAGTTTTCCAAAGTGGCTTATAATTTTACATTCCCACCAACAATAAATGGAAGTTCCTATTGCTCCACATCCTTGCTAGCATTTGGTGTCAGTGTTTTGATTTTGGCGATTCTCATAGGTGTATTGTAGTATCTCATTTTTTTCATTTTCAATTATATAATGACATATGTCATGAAGCATATTTGACATAGTTCATTGGCATCTGTCTCTTTCTTTGGCAAGGTGTCTGTTCAGATCTTTTTCTCATTTTAAAAATCAGATTGTTTTCTTATTTTTGAGTTTTAAGAGCTCTTTGTATATTCTTGATAATAGTATTTTATTAAAATATCTTTTTTTGCAAATATTTTCTCCTAGTCTATGGCTTGTCTTCTCATTCTTTTGACAGAGTTTTTCACACACAAAAAAATTTAGTTTTAAAGAGGTTCAGTTTATGTCTTTTGAGAAGTTTTCAGTGGTTATTCTATAGTTTACAATATACATATAGAATTAAATATACTTTAAAACAATACTGTACTGCTTCACAAATAGTGCAAGTTATTTTATAACATGATAGTTTCAATTCTACTTCCTATCCCATAGCATTCGTCATTCATTTCTCTTATCTAGATGTTGTAATTACCCATTACTATGATTACTTTGAGCTGTAGTTATCTATTAGATCAATTAAGAAATAAAAAGTTTAGTTTACCTTCATTTATTCCTTTTCTTGTTTTCATGTAAATCTGAATTTCTGACCTATATCATTTTTTCTACTCCATGAAGAACTCTTTTTAACCTTTCTTGCAGAACAGCTCTGCTAATGATGAATTCTGTTAGTTTCTATTTGTCTAAAAAATCGTTATTTCTCCTTTACTTTTAAAGAATAATTTCACTGGTTATAAAATTTTAGGTTGGTGTTTTATTTCTCTATGATCCCTTTAAATAATTCTTATACTTGCTCCTCAATAGTTAGATAATCCCACCCCAGTCCCAGCTTTTTGTAAGACATTATCTTTATCTTTGTTCCCCCCCCCCCCCCAGGAGTTGGAATATAATATGCTTTGGTGTTCTCTGGACTTTTTGGATCTATGGCCTTGGGAATATTAGACATCATTATATTAATTAATGATAGACATCATTAATTCTGCAATATTCTCAGTCATTAGTTCAGATATTTGTTCTCTCCATTCCCTTTCTTTTTCTTGTGGTATTCCAATTATTCCATTTTACACCATTTGAAATTATCCTACATTTATTTGATATTCTATGTTTCCCTCCCCCCATTATTTTGTCTCTTCTCATTTCAGTTTAGAAAGTTTCTATTGACATATACTGATGCTTACTTATTCTTTCCTCAGCTGTGACTGGCCTATTGATTTATAAAGAAAAAGCATTCTTTATTTCTGTTACAATACTTTTTTATTTATAGGAAATCTTATTAACTTTTTATGAAGTTCCTATTTCTCTGTTTTCATTATCCATGTATTTTTACATTTTGTCTTTTTAAATTAGAGACCCATTCATAGTTCCATCAGCTTTTGTCTATGTCAGCTGATCTTGGCTATGATTTTCTGTATTTGCCTGTTTTTCTCAAGTCCAGCAACTTCCAATTTTTAATGGTCTAAGAAAAGTAACTTGGAATTTTTTTTTATTGTAAGTAGGTTCCAGAGCTCATTTACCATATTGTTATTGATGCATCTTCAATATTTTTTCCATTTTATTTCAGCTCTTACATGCATTATATGTATTTTAGTATATTTTAAGTGTGTAACAATACTAAGACAAATTGCACTGACCTTCAGTGGCAACATAGGGCTTGAAATAGAATTAACTGATAAGTTTTTAACATTTCAAAATTAGTGTTATTTAGTTTATTTCTAATTTTTCAAGTTACTCATATTCACCTAACTTTACAGATTTTATAAGAATGTGTAGTATATGCCTATGTGACCAGCCAACTGGCCAGTAGCTATGATGCACACTGACTACCAGGGGGCAGATGCTCAACACAGAAGTGGAAATCACAGGCCCGAAAACATGGAACAGATTAATGAATCTCAGAGGGAATGGGGGAGAAGGAAGGGTGGAAAGGGTTTAACCAAAGATCTTATATGCATATTAGAGGCCCAGTGCATGAATTCGTGCACTGGTGGAGATCCCTCAGATTGGCCTGTGACAATGGGGCCAAAACCAGCTCTCTAACATTCTCTGAAGGGTCCCAGATTGTGAGAGGGCACAGGCAAGGCCAAGGTATCCCATTGTGCACCGGGCCTCTCGTATAGATATAAAATCACAAACTTTGCATATCTCCTATTAATAATAATAATGTGCTAATTTTTTATATGCTCATAAACTTATATCTTATCTTTAGCCTTAATAATCCCAGATTCATTACTTTATTCAAATTAAAAGGTTGCATTTTACATTAACTTTGTTGATTTTCTTTTCTTTTTACCAAAAAATGACACGAGCATATTCTCTTGCTGGTAATTTATTTAAGAGTAAATTGTCAGCCAAAACCAAAATCTAACAGCTAGAAATTATGGACAGAGAGCAATGTTTCCACACAACTCACTGAGGTAGTTTATAGGAAGATTTCTTTATACTTCATCTTTTTATTCACTTTGTTCTGATATAAATTAACTTTGAAAGTTCACCAAATCACTGTCATATTCATTTATTTATTACTGGTTATATACATGCTTCTTAATGGATGTGTGGTTGATAAGGCTCATGTGGTGTGATTGGAATGTCAATTATAAATTATTGATAGTGATTTATCAATTAGCTTCTTTTTCTGTTTTGTTTTTTCTAGCATTTTTTTTTTTCTTAATAACATTTTGGGTCAGAGGGGAGAGAAGAAAGAAAGTGTGGGAGAGAAAGAAGTAAATGTAATACCAGTCTCTTGCATTAAATCACCTAAAATCTTTATACACACTTTCTGAAGCCATATTGTCATTGGTATGTTCTGCTTTTGAAGTAATTGGCTCAGATTTTGATGCATATGTTGGCAAAATCACACAACTTAACCAGCTCTCTTCTAGCTGTCCAAACTCATTCGCACTTCACAGTGTGGGATATAAAAACAATCTGCACCATAACAGGGAGTACTTTTGGATAAAGAAAGAATAGAGTGTCCTCACAAAACCCTTATGTCAAATCCAAGGTATTTGGTTCAATGATCTTCTTTGGTATATGCTCTTCTGGGGGGGTGGGGGGGTGAGAAGAGGTGGTGGGGTATTTAAAGTGGTAGGTCATGTTGGTAGCTATTACCAAATGCATTTATTAAATATCAGGGTTGTATGTAAGCCCATTAAGAATGAATTCAACAGTGATTAATAATTCCTTCTGTAGAACAACTAGAGAAAAGAAAAGTCAGATATATATTTTTTCTATGAGTTTTAGAGTTTGAGACAAATGTTCACAGGTTTAACCCATTTCATTCACTCATGAAACAAGTCTTTACTAACCACTATTACAGGCATGGCATTGAGCTGGTTGCTGAGTAACAGTATTAGCCCTGAGGCTTTATTTTGTTGTTCATTCACTCAATATTCATTGAGAAACTAGAATGCACCAGCCTCCTTTAGGATGTAGAGAGGTAACCAAATAAATCAAAGATTTGTCCCTGAAGCTTTATGGTCTTTAGAAATACAAATATTAAATCCAAAAATAAGCCAATAGTATAATATAGGGTAATAAGTCCTATGGAGAAAAATAAAGCAGAAAAATGGAAAAGGAGTGGAGGGGTTGGAATGGGGTATATTTTAAGAAGGGTGAGCAAGGAAAACTTCACTGATAAGTTGTTATCTTGGCAGAGACTTAAAGTGGGTAATGAAGTAGGCCATCTACATATCTGGGGAGAGAATGTTCCAGACAGAACACAGATCAAATGCCAAGGCCCTGGGACATATATACACCTGGCAAGTTCAAGTAAAAGGAGGCAACCATTGTGGCTGGAGTAGAGTGAATGGAAAGAGTGGAAGAAGTTAAGCAGATGAGTGTAAGGATGTCAATTGGAGGCGGAGAAACATCAGATCATCATGAGAAAAGTGATGTAATCTTATTGCTGTGTGGATAACAGACTATCGGGGTTAGGGCAAGGGAAGTAGTGAGAGCAATGAGGAGCTTGCAGTGATAACTGAGATCCTGGCAGCTTGGACCAATGGAGGTGATGGGAAATAAATTTGCTTCTGGATTGGCTGTGGAGTATGAGAGACAAAGAGGAAATTGGAAGGATGAAGTGCCATTTCCTGGGATGAGAAAAAGCTGTGGGTAGAGAAGAGACGATTTTAGAGGAAAAGTCAGGAGTTAGTTTTGAACAAGTATCGTTTCTGACATCATTTTGATATGCTATGGTGATGTTAAAAGGCAGTGGGATGTAAGAGCCTGGAGTGGAGGGTAGAGATCCAGGCTAGAGATGTAAATTTGCAAATATCTCAGTATAAAGGTGGTATTTGAAGACACAAGATGGATGAGGTCACCTGGAGACAGCATGGATGAAGGAGCAGCCTGAACACTGAGGCACCACTAACGTTTAATAGTTGGGTTGATGAGGGGGAAATCAGTAAAGGTGACACAAAATATAGTAGGAGGAAAGCTAAGAGAGTTTAGAATCCCAGAAGCTATAAAGAGAAAGTTTTTAATGAACAAAGTGTTGACCAACTGTTTTGAATACTGCAAATAAGTAAGAGGAGGACTTATAATTGGATTTAACTATGTGAAATCATTGGCAATGAGCTGGTGTGGATAACAGCTTAATTGGAGTCGGCTCAAGAGAATATAGAGAAGAGGAACAAAGAAGTAAACATAAGCTTTTAAGCTATTATCCAACATCACATAACAGTTCTTGGCAATGTACCCATCTTAAACATTTATTAGCTATAATTTTGTTTGATGGCACCATGGTGAATCACACAAATTTAGTGAGATGTATATTCAGTGACTATTTAGTAGTGCAGCAAATTTAGTTTTAATGTGCAATGCTATAGAACCAAGACCAGACGGAATGAAAGTAGGGGATAATGTGGTGAAGCAGTCCTTAGAAGTGGTGTTTTTTGTTGTTGTTGTTGTTGTTTTGTGTTTTTTTTGTGTGTGTTTTTGATTTTGCAGGAAATCTCTTGGATCTTTCCCTCATTTTCTTTCCCATTTAAACTAGACCTTGACCTCTGCTTCCCTAAGGGAAGGGAAGCCAGAGCACAAACACAAAGAGAAACCAGGTATTTGTCCCTGGACTTTAGCATTCCAAAGGCCAAGATCTTGTCTTTTAAGATTAGATTATAGTCAGAACCCCCTTCTTACTCTCGGCCCTTAAACACCCCCATCCTTAGATGCCTAGGAAGAGAAAGGACATCAGAGAGAAATTTTGTTGTGGGCCTATGTCCCTTCCCTAGGTTGAGCCAGTGATATAAGATTAGAGAAGAATAAAGGGGCAGAGATACCCCTAGGTAGGTTTAGGGCATTTAGAACAGGGGAGGACAGCTCCTCCATAACCTATCTTGGCCCTAAAAGCCCTCATCAAATGCCTCAGGACTAAGGAGGGACAGGAAGGGCAGCTCATGAGATGACCAGGCAGATAAATCCCAAACAGGACAGAGAGCTACTGTCCAGATGCTTGGTACACCCAAATGCTGGCCACAGCTGTGCAGCCAAGAGCCAGTGGGCCTGCGCATGTCCTATACTCTGCCAGGGGATTTCAACAGCAGATGTGCTCAGGTTCATCAGTGGATGGTACACAGGGGAAAGAACACCTAGTATACCTACACCAGCAGACAACTGGAGAGACACATGGAGAAGGACTTCCAGTGCTTGATGTAAGCCCTCCTGTGTTTTATCTCACAACAGGGAGAAAAGAGGTGGTATTAAAACCTTACAGTGGCTGAATCAACCATTATTCCACTAAAACAAACAAACAAACACAGAAATTACAGGCTACACTCACATAAAAATGGACTACTTTAACTTTCATGTCAGAACACAAAATAAGACTTAGCATTAATATTAGGTTGTTTTAGAGAAGTTTACCAACCACAACTGCATAGAAAGTGTTCTTACAAGCTCTTTGGGAGAAGCGGTGATGCAAGGACATGTAATACTGTACTTGGAAGAACTGAATTTGAATCCTTGCCCTGTTCCTTTCCCTGGAATCCCAAGCAAGGTAATGATGCTCCCTGCACTCTAGTGCCTATATATATATATATATATATATATATATATATATATATATATATATAATTATATAATTATTATTATTTAATTCTATTGTTTATGGTATCACATAATTGTTCTCATCCCCTCATTCCCGTCCCAAACCCCAACCCACATATGCCCCCACCTCCCTGTTGTCCATGGCCACTGGCTAGGCCCATATGCATGCACACAAGTCCTTTGGTTGATCTCTCCCCCTTCCCCCCACCCTCCCCTACTTTTCCTCTGAGGGTTGAGAGTCTGATCGCTGCTTCTCTTTCTCTGGGTCTGTTTTTGTTCATTATTTCCTCTAGATGTGTGAGATCATGTGATCCAAGAAATACCCTTGTAAGAACCGAAACTGAGACAAGCCAAAATGGTTATGCTGAGAGGTAAATGAGTCTGTAATGAGTTCTAAAAGGAGGATAAGTAAGTGTACCTCACAAGACTACTGTGATGATCAAATTTCATGTATATGTATTTTGTAAACTCTAATTGTTCCAAACTAAAGGGTAAAAAAACTGGTGCCAGGGGCTGCAATGTACCAGGCTCCTTTTCTATGGTAAAATTCTATGCCTTTTTCTAGAGGCCCGCTGCATAGGATTTATGCATTGGTGGGGAGCATGGCCTGCTGTGGCAGCGCTGCTCATCCCAGTCAGCCAAGCAGCACTCCCACTGTACTGTGGGAGCGCACTGACCACCAGGGGGCAGCTCCTGCATTGAGCATCTTCTTCCTGGTGGTCAGTGCACATCATAGCAACTGGTCGACCTGTTGTTCTAGTCATTCCACCATTTGGTTGCTGGGCTTTTATTATATAGAATATTTCATATACAGGATGGGGCAAAAGGCTTACAGTTATTAATATGTAAAATAATACAATAATTAATAATACAAGAATAAATTCTGTGTTTCGTGTACTCACAACTACAAACCTACTTTTGCCCACCACTGTGTAATATATTACATTTCATTACATTATATTACATTCTGAGCTTTTCTGGGATAGCCTTATTGTACTGCTATCATCTTGGCATACTTTTTGATAATACCCCTTTCACTCTCAAAAGTATTTTGGTTTGGATGATAAATTACATGGTCACCCGTTATTTACTTTCTATACAATCTCCTTGCAGGATAAAGAAGGTATTTTTATCTTTTCCATGGGTGAGGCACCTGAAGCTTAAGTGGCTTTAGTAATATATCTATGCTCTCACAGCTGTTCTCCCTGCATTACTGAAAATCAAACCTAAGCCCATCAGCTTGAGAGGTCTGTTCTGGCTGCTGTCCAATCGTGCCAGGTATCACATTACCCTGCTGATGGTGCATGTGTAGATTGGAGCACTTCCTCCGAGCGCAGAGCATGGGTCCATGTGGACTGACAGCAGCAAGTCAAGAGCAGAGTGCAGGCTGAGCTTTGAATTCCTGAGCCGGCAGCCTCCCAAATCCTGTTTACCTTCAGTGATCTGGCCTTCGCCTTGGCTTGGCAAGCAGTACAAAAGCATGCAGATTAGCTGTAAGCAAAGCAGCTCAGAAGCATTACAGGAACAACCCATTTCTTCAGTTTTCTTTTTATTTGGGCTTTATTTAAAAAATTCTTAAAAGAAAAATCAACATCTCCCTCAAATCTGCCTTTTCCTTGGCATTCCAAAGCTTTTAATTGTGTCCAGTTTATAAATCTAATTTGTGAACCCTCAAGAAAAAAGAGGCCATGTTTGCTTCTGTTAAGCTTGGAGTAAAGGTTTATGCCAGATCTCATTTTAACAGAATGAATTCACTATTCCCTGGTAAACTCTGGATATGAGTTGTAAATATTCTGGTGACCAAAAAGACTCTCTGGCTCTGGTTTATGAAATTATGTGATCTTGATATTATAAATCAAAAAGATTAAAATCTTGGCCTGAAAAATGAATATTATTCCTACTGTAAAATTTGCTTTAGGCAAAAAAAAAAAAAAAAAAAAAAAAAAAAAAAAAAAAAAAAAAAAAAAAGGCCGCATTTTGCAACATTGTTTGGCTAAAACTGGTTCTTTACAAGTCAAAGGAGATGGATATGTGAGGGAATGGTCTTTAGTTAATTCAAGCTGATATCATCTGAACAAAGAAGGAAAAAAGGAAGAATCATTTGATAATTGTAATTATGCAGATAATATTCATTACCAAGATAGTGAGGGCATAAATTACCATCCTCTTATACTGATAAAAGATGAGGAAATGGCAACTTTGTTTTGAAATAAATGTGCTTGTAGACCTTGTATGGAAATTGTGCCCACTGACCCAGACACTGCTATCAAAATGGCATGAACATTCAACATCAAACAAAATATTACCCCAGAATGGTGAACAGGAGGCAATAGTTTAATTCATTAGAAGGTAGGCTGTGAGCAATGCATGTATTAAGATGCTGAATGAGAAAAGAGAGACACTTTCTATTTGGGAAAATGTGTGTTTATAAAATTGGAATGAATCCTTCTACAATTTCTACAGGATGAAAAAGGCGTTTCAGGGATCGAAGAGCACATCTAGAATCCGGATGGATAACAGAAATGACACATATTCAACATGATATACACGACTCCCTCAGAGGAGCAGGGAGCAGCCTCTGGATCTGGGATGCACTTCACAGAGAGAGTGGTCAGGAAGATCCCAGGAGGCGCTACAAAAGTTGCAAGCAGACTTGCAGCCCAGGGCGTGAGTGCAACACATCCTAAGATCATGTGGACTGAGGGCGGGGTAGGGGGGGAAAGCTAGAGGGAGATGTTTCCAGAAGGTAAGGTTATAGGTACGTTCAAAGCAAATTACAAGTGAAGCACCCAGAAGTCCTGGCAGAATGGCCACCATGGGGGTTCTGGGGATCCCAAAAGGACCCCTGGAAATGCTAACTGCAGTAAGACAAGAAGGGGTAAAGAAAGAACGCAGAGCTGCAAACAACAATGACCTAAAGAACAGCAGAGGAAGGAGATGCCAGAAATGGTCTGCTCTGGTGAGCCTCCTGCTTCTGAAAGGATGTGGAGCTGAGTGCTGCAAGAATCAAATTTAAAGACGCTGAAACAAGTTTCCATCCATGTGGGCACATGACACCTGGTCAGGAATAATCTTAGGGTATTCGTGATCGGGGAAGAGCATCATGTGTGATGACTTGGTACATCAGCCCCTGATGACCAGGGCAGAGGCACTGGGGGGACAGGAAGTGAATTGGAGAAGGTCACTTTCATTCAATGACTTACTCCATAGGCATTCAGAGATTTTAAAAATACTCAATATGAATGTGTCTATTTAGCACTGAAATTTTGGTCTTTACATGAGCATCCACCTTTTGGACAATGATCCCATTAAATTCACTAACCGTTAATGTTGTGTCTAACAGGGACTCAGAAAAAAGAGGGTATGCTTATTTATTCTTTCTGAAAACCAAGAACATTTTCACTTTTTTTTTTTTTTTTATAACTTCCTCTCTGGCTTCCCTTCTATAAGCTGAATTCTTTTCTTTCTTTCTTTTTTTTTAATATATTTTATTGATTTTTTTACAGAGAGGAAGGGAAAGAGATAGAGAGCTAGGAACGTGATGAGAGAGAGACATCAACCAGCTGCCTTTTGCACACCCCCTCCCGGGGATGTGCCCAATGTACATGCCCTTGACCGGAATCGAACTTGGGACCTTTCAGTCCTCAGACCGATGCTCTGCCACTGAGCCAAACCGGTTTCGGCTATAAGCTGAATTCTGACACCTAACTCTAAACACTTAAGAAAATATTAAAATGTATATTAGACTTAAAACAAAAACAAAAACAAAACATGTATCCACATCCACTATGCCAAAGGGAAACACCATACTAGGCACTGTTGGCCAGGGAGGGGGATGAACTCTAGAAGCACAAGAACTCGGTCTCTGCAGTGCAGATGGGGAGAGAGCTGTTCACAAATATCAGTTCGCAGCAGAGTGTGACCTGTGTTATGCATTGAAGTGACAGAGGCCACTGTTTAGGAGAGTGTAGAACATTTAATTCTAACAGAGGGAATTCTACTTTTAGTAATTAATCAAAAAATATCTACTGGACAAATACAGAAAAAATATGGACCCAATGATTCTTGTGTCAGTATTTAGCCTACACTGGATTGTGCCAGCATGTCAATTACTCTGATACTAGATTTGGAGTAATAGAAAAATATTTAAAATAAAGTGCATGTATATGTAAAAATGATCTTTAGGACCAGTCTACAGATTCTCACTATCCTCCTTTTGTGCCTGTAGCAGGCATTACTAATTGATGATAGCATTTTCCTCTGTGCTCATTGCAGGGCCTTAGAATCCTTCTGCCTTCTTCTTCTTTTAAATGTTTTTATTGATTTCAGAGAGAAAGGGAGAAGGAGAGAGAGAAACATCAGTGATGAGAGAGAACCATTGGTCTGTTGCTTTCTGCCTGCCCCCTACTGGGGATCAAGCCCACAACCCAGGCATGTGCCCTGACCAGGAATTGAACCAGTGACCTTCTGGTTCATAGGTCAAGGCTCAACCACTGAGCAACACTGGCCGGGCAGAATCCCCCTTTCTTGACATATGGCTGCTGAGAGATGCTACCAGCTGACTGAGGTGACCAAGATGCCTGCCTTGTACTATCCAGGACACAGACACTCCTCCTCATGCCATGCTGTCTTCGATCTGTGGGCGTCCTTGGTCTGGTGGGAACAAGGAAGGTGGAGCAGGGGGGAACTGAGGTTTCTCACTTCTGCTTCTGGTTAACATTTTGCATTTCAGAATAAGACTTCTTTGGGCAATGAATTTACTACTGAGAATGGGAAAACTATGAAGATTTCCTAAAGTGGGCCCTTTATGCCTTTTTGTAATCTCCTGAACTGATAAGGACAACCTATCAGTTATAATTATAAAATAATGACTATATAATACACAACAAGCAAACTATTCTGTTCATGAACAACTTTGCCATAAATACACCCTGGCTCACTCCTGATTTTAATCCTTTCAAATTTAAATTTCATGATATTTCATTCATGTTACAGTATTTAACTCTGTAAGAAGTGATGAATTATTTTGATTGTGTAAGTAAATTTAAACTCAAGTGGTTAGCAGTATACTTCTCTTATGCAGGTGAAAAGTTAACCTGCTACAGAAGTGTAATAATATAACCATTTTGGAAAATTATATGGCAATATCTACTACAGCTAAAAATATGCTTACCCTGTGACCCAGCAATTTCACTCTTAGATTTATTCAAAAAGCATACATATGTTCACCAAAAGATAGCAGTAATATTCATAAGAATCCCAAATTGGAAATTTCACAAATGCCCAAGAACAGAATGGCTACACTGTCATATGACAATCAATAAAATATTTTACAGCTGTGGTCGGCAAACTGCGACTCACAAGCCACATGCTGTCCTTTGGCCCTTTGAGTGCAGTTCTTCCACAAAATACCATGGCCTGGGCGAGTCCATTTTGAAGAAGTGGCTTTAGGAGAAGTTTAAGTTTAAAAAATTTGGCTCTCAAAAGAAATTTCAATCATTGTACTGTAGGTATTTGGCTCTATTGACTAATGAGTTTGCCGACCACTGCTTTACAGTAACACAAATAGACAACTTAGATCAATCTTCCAAATGTAAAATTTAGTGAAAGTACTCAGACACAAAAAGAGGTTATACTGTGTACTTCCAGGTATGTGTAGTTCAAAAACAGGCAAACCAGTCTATGTGTTGGAAGTTAATCTGCAGGGCTGATTTCTCAGATGCTTTTTGTTTGTGAAAATTTGCACAGCTTTAAACTTATAATTTGTGTATTTTTCTATATGTCCGATGCTTCAATAAAATTTAAATAAAGAAACCACAAACTAATAGTCAACCCAATACACTGAGCAGTAGGTCGTGAACTTCAAGCTTTATAGACAGTCAGATCTGGGCTAGGATGTAGGCTCCACGGCTAATTTGCCACGTGACCTGCACAAGTTATTGAGGATCACTGTTTCATTGTCCTTATTTGAAACAGGGATAAGAATATCTAACTCACAGGCTTGTTATGACAGTTAAATGGCATAATATTTTTTTAATATATTTTATTGATTTTTTACAGAGAGGAAGAGAGAGGGATAGAGAGTTAGAAACATTGATGAGAGAGAATCATCGATTAGCTGCCTCTTGCACTCCCCCTACTGGGGATGTGCCCGCAACCAAAGTACTTGCCCTTGACTGGAATCGAACCCGGGACCTTTTAGTCCACAGGCCGATGCTCTATCCATTGAGCCAAACCGGTTTCTGCTAAGTGGCATAATAAATATCAAGAACTTAGTATAATGTCTAACATGTCACCATAATATATAATAATAACAGCTAACATTTATACAACATGTCCTGTGTACCCAGTTCTGTTCTAGGGACTTAATTTTTCTTCTTAAAACCCTGTAGGTGGGGCCTTTATTTGACAAAAGAGGAAAGTGTAGCATAGACTTTAAATTATGCATCCAAGATAACACTGCTATGAGGGGAGGGAAGCCAGAATTAAAATCCAATCAGGCTACATATTCAACCGCTGTATTACCTTGTGTAATAAGGACCTAATAAATGGTAGGTATTACTATTATGAGCACAAACACTGGCAGAGATGTAGGAGGTTATAGGGAAGAATTGAGTGTGGGCTAAATTGCTGTTCTGCAGGAGGCAAATGGTAACTCTAGGGGTTAGGCTTTGAAATTCTGTGCTTTATGGCTGCTCCTATTATTATGCAATCACCATACTTAATTGGGACAGGAAATAGAAGTACATAAATGCAGTATTATCACTGCACTTTATAAGTAGAGACAACAGCTGCATGGAAGGTAAGTGACAAGCTCAGCCTCGGTCGAATTAGAGCCCACGCAGGTAGAATATACTTCAGGAAAACTGTCTACCTTGTTAGGTTGTATCCAAAATCGGTCTTGGCTTTGGTGGAACGTTGGGTGATTATTTCCCCCCCAGTATTTCCAACATTTTTTATAATGAACATGCTTTATTTCACAGTGGAAAAATGACTTGAAAAAGAAAATCAAGTGAAAACAAAAATCAATCTCTGTACAGCAATAAGAACCACATGTCTTTTAAATGGAAAACATGCTTATTTCTCCTTTGTTTCTTAGAAGTAGCTTGCCAGACACAGTCCACAGCTTTGAATCATTTACATAAACACACCCAAGCCAAGTGTTTGCACGCAACAGTTAAATTGCACCCACATTGGCAACCGAATGACTTCAAAGGGTAATGGTAAAAACTGATATTCACTTAGGTTGAACTTACTTTAGATATTTCTGACAAGCCATCCACCACTGATTTCGGTAGACTTTAGCATCCTAAGTAACTTTGAAGGAAAACTTTATTAATCCTGAGTGGGGGGAAAAGTACTAAGTGGTAGCAAAAGGTACAAATTCTTAATTGTGACCATCCACTAGAGGGCGCTACCAGTACTATTGATACTATGTACAAAACTCTCAGGAAAAGTTCAACATCCCTTTTACCTTTACTTCCCTCTGCCCCAAGCACAGAAGGCTAATGTGATGAGGTCACTATAATTCCAATGTCATAGTTTTTCCTGCATAAATCAGGTCAGTTTCTCTTCCTTATGAAGGGATCAATGTGTTATATTTGCTGTTAAGACTGCCTCGCCCTGGCTGGTTTGGCTCAGTGGATAGAGAGTTGGACTGCGGACTGAAGGGTCACAGGTTTGATTCTGGTCAAGGGCACATGCTTGGGTTGTGGGCTCGATCCCCAGTAGGGGGCGTGCAGGAGGCAACCAACCAATGATTGTCTCTCATCATTGATGTTTCTATCTCTCTCCCTTTCCCTTCCTCGCTGAAATCAATAAAAAATAAAAAAAATTTAAAAAGACTGCCTCAAATTCCTATAACCATTTCATTGTAAAAGTGTTATTTTACAATGTTGCATGTTTCCCATGTGCTAAGAACTGTCCTTGTCACCATGATGGTATATTATACATGAATGACAAGACCACCTTCTTGTAGGCTGGCGATAAATAAGTAGCTCTGAGATAATGATGAGGCATATGAAATGATCCAGGACTGAAATAATGATGAGTCATATGAAATGACCCAGAAACTATAAGACATAGCAGGTTGATGCTATTTTGTTTTTCACTTCTAAATACTATTATTCAGAGTGACAATATCGGCCATAGTCATTGTGGAAAGCCATCTGAGGAAGGCACAGAAGGGCAGCAGAAGCTGGCATGAGCAAAGTCACAGAAATAGAAATATCATTACTATGGAGAAGGAATGCTTTTCATTTAATACTGGAGGCCCAGTGCACAAAATCATGTACATTGAAAGGGAATTAATTAGAAGAAATATCTTAATATCACTATTCGCCCTTTCTCTATAATAGGAGTGTCAACCAAATTCACAATCGACAATGATGGATGGAAACACACTTGTACAATTGGCACCAGTGAGAGCTTTATATATAGATAAACTTGCTTAATTAGACCTGCCTTCTGATTTAGCTAAACTTTTTCCAGCCCAGTGAAGCACCCCAATTTCTCTTTCAGGTAATTGTCAGCAACACAGCAGTAAATATCAACACGAAGCAGATTATTATTATTATAGATCACGCAGGGAGAACAAAGGGTAAAATATTTAACTGCAGCAGCGTTTGACTATATTCTATGCAGTGAGAAAACCTGGAGTCATTTTCAAGGTTCACCATTTCTTTTCAGTTGGGTCAAGTTTCTAAACTTTCTAAATCTCTGTTTTCTGGCTAATGAAAAGAAAATAGGATTCTACTGAGTCTCCTATCTACCTACTCCAGAGTTACTATTAGGATCAAATGAGATGAGGCATGGGAAAATGCTTCACAGACATTTGGTAACAGGTGTAAAAATATTTGCACCTGGCTGTAAAGCAAGTCATGTTCTTGGGCATTGCTACATGACATCATTGTCCAGTGCCCACAGCCAGTTTCCAGGCTGGGCTAGGCTCTGGGCTGCATTTTATGCCATGGGGTCTCGGCAGCATCGGTTGCGATTTGGTGGGCTGTTGCTCTGGGGTGGTGGTGAGGCTTGTGTCCCACTGTGGAGAAGCAGAGTGTTGCTTTGTTGGCACCAGGTCTGTGGTGCCATTTCTTTGTAAATGGCCAGTGCATGACACGGCAGCTCCTGCACTGAATGTCTGCCCCCCTGGTGGTCAGTGCACATCATAGTGACCAGTCGGATGGTTGGAGGGACACTTAAACATATTAGCCTTTATATATATATATATTTCTAGTTGTCCCACACTGGTTTGGAAAACTTCTAAATGTATCAATTCACCTGCTTTTGAGATCAAGTAATATTCTGTCCCACATATTGGAATAGGTGGGTTTTTATAATTTCCAAAGCTGTTAGTAGACTGAAGCAAGCCACCTTTTGGAGACTGAGGCCCTCACCTTGTCCCACCTGATCCTGGACTTTGGGGGTTTGTTCTAAGAACAGAGAATGCACGGCACCACCCATCTGTGTCCTGAGACTTTGAGTCTCGTAGCAGTGCCCAGGAGTGAAGTGGAACAGTGGTAACTTGAAGGGAGGAACCCAGTCCAGCTAGAAGGCCTCCTTGTAGCTTTCCATGTACTAGGAATAGAAATTTACTATGAACAAATATATATTTTAAAGTTAATTTTCACATAGTATTTGCAATTTAATAGAACTTCTTTTTATTGAAACCAGACCTACTGCACATGTTCTTAGGTATTAAAGCCTAGTACAATTACATTATTATTTGACAAAACAGAGATTTTTTTGTCATAATAACTTTTCTTTAAAAAATGGCACTGCTTTTTACTTATATTGAATTCTCTGCTTTTTAATGTTATGCTTCTGAGGAAAATGTTATTTTCTTGTTAAATTAGTGTGTGCAGACAAGCATTTACTCTCCACACATCACTATGACCTCCTTGTAAGTCATCACTTCTAATATTTGTGGTCTAAGAATGAGCTAGTTTGGGTGAGTCACATATTTACACTTAGCCCAAAGATTAAGATAAAAATTAACATCACAATTTTCCTTAAGTAATGGAAAAATGTGACTTGTTATACTTTTTTCCCCCCCTGGGTCAATGTTTTTCCAGCCATTCCACAAAGCCCTCTTGTCACCCAAGCTTCTTTGAGGTTTTCTTGAAAGAAAGGATGAAGGGAGTTGTGACGGGTGTTTAATTTTATATTTGATAACAATCGTCTGCTACTCTAAGAGAACACAACTAATCACCATGAAGGTTACTGTTCTAGACAGTGAAAAATATGAACCAGTGGTATAGACTTTGAATGTCTGGAACAAATGAAATTGAATTGAATTTACCAAATAACAGGCCCCAGACAAACACGCTGTTTATAAAAGAGAGATCCTTGACCCCAACCTAGAGATATTTGCTTATCCAACATAAAAGACGAAAAGTCTGGTGTTTATAAATGGAGGAGAAACAATGAAAATTGGGAAAATGCCAACAGTTCTATGAGAAAAGAATAAAGAGCCGTGGTCTCTGAAAAATATAGGACCACTTGTAAAGCCTTCATAATTCACAGAAAAGAATATTCACAGTACATTACTTATGCCATCCCATCATCTAAATAAGACATCTACAAGAAATACATTCACTGAAGGCATATTATGTGAGTTGTATACATTTCACTAATACAAATGATCCTCTCTGGCGATTTTTTCAAGATAGATATTATTATTATTATGGATTAAATTGGTATTAATAGTGGAATCCGAACCCTCAGTCACTATGAATGTCACCTTATTTGGAAATGGGGTCTCTGCAGATGAGGTCATTAGGTGGGCCCTAATCCAATATGACTGTGTCCTTATAAAAAGGGGAAATTTGGACACAGAGCAAAAACAGACATGCACAGAGGGAAAATGATTCAAATACACAGGGGGAACATATCACCCAGCCAAGAAGTGCCTGGGGCCACCAGAGGCTGGGAGAAAGGTCTGGAACAGACCCTGCCTCTCAGCTCCCAGAAGGAACAGACTGTGCTGCAGATGCTCTGACTTCAGACTTCTAGTCCCCAGAACTGTCAGAAAATAAATTTCTGTTGTTTATGACATTTTGTTATGGCAGCCGGAAGGAACAAAGACAGATCTATATTCCTAATTCCAGTCTTCTGGCCTCCCATTTAGCCACAGAAGCTCCCTGGCAATCAATGCACCACAGAAGTTGTGTCCAGACGGCTCTTCGAGTCCACCACCTGATCTGGTTCTGGACCATTTCACACAGCCATCCACACAGAGCAAGTTCCTTTTAAAATTTGCCAGACCAAAGCAATTAGGAGGGCAAATCTGTTCTAAACACTCACACATTGCATGATGAGGCCAAACAAGTTCTATTTTGGTTATTGCTCCTCATGAAAGAAGCCGTGACCCTGATCATCAGAAAAGAATCAAGGGATGATTTTATTTCATTTCCTTCCAGGAAAATTTGGCCTAATAGCTGGAGTCATCTGATTAATGAGGATTTTGCAGAATGTGAAAAACACTGGAATTACAAGAAGTGACCATGGACTTTTTCTGAGAGCCAAAGAACATAGCTAGTCTTATGTGTTTCCATCATCTGGCAGCTCATTGGTCCTCTGCCCAGCAGGGCAATCAATGTCAAAGCTTGCCTGTCACACTCAGCAACCATGTTCATAAACACGGCCTCTATGTTTTACCTAGGTAAAAGGAAGACTTAAACACTCTCATGCAAACAGAATTGTCACAATTTAAGTATTTCCAATATATTAAACTTCAGGATGGACCTGTCCCAATATTTGATGAAGGAGCATTAGAGAAGCTAATTTACATGAGATTATAGTATCATAGGTTTTCATATTTTTTTGCAATGTAGGTCACACATGCTGAGGCCTTTACCATGGTGATTCTTATTCCACAGAGAAGAATCCAAAAAGTATATGTATATTTATTAGGATAACAAACTCAAGTAATAGATATTCAGACTGAAAAAAAAAAAAAAGACCAAACAAGAGAAAGAAAACCTAGATGAAGCAATGAAATGCAAGTAATTAAAAATAGAGGAGAAAAAAGCAGGCATGGTATCTATAATAATAAAAGGGTAATATGCTAATTAACTGGACATCTTCCAGACATCATTATGGAAATCCTTCCTGACTAAGCCAGAGCCAGAGGGAAGCCAGCCCGGGTCCCAGGTGCCTGCAGGTGGCTGGAAGAAAGAAGCCCGGGTCCCGGGTGCCTAATGGCGGCCAGAGGAGGGAAGCCTGGATCCCAGGTGCCAGAAGGAAGCCAGTGCCAGCAGTTAGGGGAAGGAAGGCCTACTCTTACATGAATTTCCGTGCATTGGGCCTCTAGTTAGAACATATAAAATAATCTACCACCACTAAGTTTTCTTTTCATCTTTCACTTTTCCGAAAGGATCTATGATGCATTGTAACTATCAGAAAAATATGCACACACCTGGTGCCACCTGTATAGGTGTGACTAGAATCTGCCTGCTGGAAAAAAAAGGATTAAAAAAAAAAAAAGTAGAGAAAATGACACATAAAAGGACAACTTAAGTTTCCGGCAAACCAAATATATAGCTAAGTTGTTCAACCCTGCAGCATAGTCGTCCTGGGCTGTGTTTTCACAAGAAAATGAGGGTGGAGAGAATCACAAAAGTCTTGGCGCCAATCCACCCCTGTGGCCTGCTAACACAGGCCCAACTCCCCAGAGCACTGGGGTCACCCTGGAGTCACTGCCAGAAGAGATGCTTTCATTAAAATTGAGGAGGGAGGAAAATTAGGCAGGAGGGTTGGGCAGTTATTATGGGACCTGGAAGAGGTTGGGGCTGGGCGGGGGAGGGTAGCTCCCTCTTCTGATTGAGAGGCACAGGTTAGACGTGCTTGAAGTATCTAACGATTACCTTGTTCTAGCACTGAGAGCCTTCTCCATTCCTGGGCTCACTGCAATCCTCCACGGGACACTGAAAGCAGCCAGTTGTTAAGCCGGGGTATTCCCCATTACGGCTGTGCTGGGTTTATGCTACTGAGCAGAATTCTTTTTCTTTTTTAAATATTAGCATACTGTTAGAAAAAGGTTAAAAACCAAATCTGTGGTAAAGCAGTTGCATTATTCTCTGTTAACATATTAAATAAGATTAATATGTTACAATTTTAATAATGACCTAATAACTATCATAATCTTTAATTATGAAATATGAGCAACAACTGGTATGATAGAAAAATCTGTGACTTCTATCAGAGAGGCAATTCCAGGTGTGACTTTCAATACTGTGATCTGTATCTACATTCATCATTTCAGAGAGGAGAAGAGAGGGAAAGAGAGATAGAAACATCAATGATGAGACAGAATCATTGGCTGCCTCCTGCACACCCCACATTAGGGATCAAGCCCAAAACCCAGGCATATGCCCTGACCTGGAATTGAACTGTGACCTCATGGTTCATAGGTCAATGCTCAATCACAGAGCCACACTAGCCCAGCCAGAGCAGAATTCTTAACCATTTTCATGCCCTGGCCATTTTGGTATAACTTATAAACTAATTCTCAGAAATTTTATATATATATATATATATATATATATATATATATATATATATATATGTATGCCTAAGCGACTATTATGACATAACAACTGGAATGACTAGAACAACCAAAACGACCAGTTGCAGGGTGCAGATGCTCAATGCAGGAGCTGCATCCTGGTGGTCAGTGTGCTCCCACATCCAACCTCACCCAGCCAGCCAATTTCCCGCAGTTCCTCCCCGCAGCTGGCAGGCTCTGATTGCCTGATCAGGGCCAAGCCCTGGGCTGAGATGGGGAACTGGGTTGTGGGTGGCAGTGAAGATGGACCCTTTTGCAAGGGGCTGAGGGTCAGCTCCCTCCTTGGAGCCAGTAGCCAACCTCCTACACCCTATCCCTCTCCCCGCCATGGGTAGTCCCCAATCGGCCTGACCCTGATAGGCTCTGATTGCCAGCCAGGCCGAATTTCATGCACTGGGCCTCTAGTACTTAATATATATATATATATATATATATATATATATATATATATATATATATATATATATATATAAAACATAAGTCATATGATCACCAAAAAACCAAGTAAGTTGAAATAGCACTATTAAAAATTTTTAAATATTAGCATACTATTAGGAAAATGTTAAAAACCAAATTTGTGGCAAAGAAATTGCATTATTCTCTGTTAATGTATTAAATAAGTTTAATATGTTACAATTTTAATAATGACTTAATAACTATCACAATCTTTAATTATGAGTTTTAACAACATTTTGAAATATGAGCAATAACTGGTATGATTGAAAAATCTGTGACTTCTATCAGTGAGTCAATTCAAGGAGTGACTTTCAATACTGTGATCTGTACCTACATTCAGCATGGAAAGCAGAGCTCAATTTCACTTAAACAGCATTTAAAGGTTAGAAAAATGAAGGTAATATGCTTTCCTAACCAATTTCTAGCCCCCTGAAATTGATTTGTAAGCTCCTTGGTGGGCTTGGAGCTGAGGTTAAGAACTCTGCTACAAAAGTTTGCCCATCAAATATCACATCAGTTTTTAGCAATTGCACTATGATTACCAACTTCTAAAAAGTTAACTTAATCTCTATCTCTTTGATGATTCAGAAGTCACTTTCAAATCTTACAATAAGAGGTAATATTGTAAGCATTAAATAATTATTCTGTATATTAGAGAAATGCTTGTTAATGGAATTGCTTGGTTCATAAAACCTGCAATAGCTGTTGAGATTTTCTTTGCAACAAATTATACAAGAGTCTGGAATGGCATTACCATTGCACTGTAAGTCCTCAGGAGAAGGAAGCAGAGTGGAGCTGATTAATATCCTATATAATAAAAGCCTAGGTGGCATCATGCATCACATCATCACAAGATGGCCACCACAAGATGGCCAGCAGGGGAAGGCAGTTGGGGGCAACCAGGCTTGCAGGAGAAGGCAGTTGGAGATGACCAGGTTGGCATGGGAAAAAAGTTGGGGGCAATCAGGACAGCAGAGGAGGGTAGTTGGGGATGATCAGGTTGGCAGGGGTGCAGTTAGTCATCAATCAGGCAGGCAGGTGAGCGGTTAGGAGCCAGCAGTCTTGGATTGTGAGAGGGATATCTGACTGCCGGTTTAGACAGATTGAAGAGGGTGCATGCTGAGCTGAGGGTACACCCTCCCTCCCCCCATGCATGAATTGGGCCTCTAGTCTATAATAATAAAACCGTAATATGCTAATTAGGCCAGACGTCCTTCTGGACAACCTTCCAGATGAAGCCAGGGCTTGCAAGGGCTGAGGCAAGCCACTTTGGCTGTGAGGGAATCCTGGGTCCCAGGTGCCTTTCAGTGGCCTGCCAAGCTGGTGCTGGCAGCTTGGGGAAGGAAGGCCTTCTCTTGCATGAATTTCATGAATCGGGCTTCTAGAAGTTAATAAAACAGGAGTCAAAGCTTCATGGAACTCTGATGTTGGGCAGAGTTTTGTTCAAATCTCAACTCTGCCACTCACATTTGGCAAGCCATCTTACTTCTCTAAACTTTAGTTAGCTGAGCTTTCAGATGGGGATAAAAGTAATGCTCATCTCAGAAATATTAAGGGACTAAAAGAGATCATGTGTATGATAAAATGCTAAACCAGTGCCTTTCATAAAATGAAAAAAGGAGAACAGATTTGTCAGTCATCTCTCAGCCTGTCTGCTCTTTCAGCTCCTCTTCATCAACCTGCTATAAACTTTCCCTATTAGTGGATAGGCTGGTTTTCATCCTAAACTCTAGATCTGTTCTTTCTAGAAGGTAGGAGAATGGAGGAGAGCCATAGGTTGCATATAAAGCATATGCTCAGGCATACCAGAATAGCTTAAAACTATTCATAGTCAGCAGATAACCGTGCAGGTCTGGTATCAGCTCTAAAATATTTTGTAATTTTGGGAAATATTTTACAATCCAGCCACCCCCGGTTTTGTTTGGCCAAAATGTCATGAGGGACTGTGCAGGAAGCTTGAGAACTATAAAGTAATTTTTCATATGAATTCCCACCAGTTGGTGCTGACTTGGAGGATGTGATTTATAGGCCATTCTTGGGAAACAACCGTGTTCCTGTTTCATGAAAATATGGTACGAAAACTGATCAACTGCTTCCTGTCCTTGAATGGTATGGCTAAGTTTATCATTTTTACTCTTCTTAGTTCCTCACTTATACTTAATAATGCATAAAAACAAACAAACAAATTAAAAAAACACACAAAAAAAGCATTCCTCCCCCACCAAATGAAAACAACTCCCAAATACACAAAGACACAAAGACAACTGATGACAAGGAAATGAGAGCTCTTACCACTTATTTAAAAAAGCTAGCTTTAATTTCTTACCCCAATGAATTGCAAATGACTCGGGAAATTGTGCTTTCAATACTTGTTGGTCATTTTTGGGGAAAGTACTGTTAAACACAGAAAAAGCTATGAAAATAGAATAACTTTCATACACCCTTTATTCAGATCCACCCATTATTTACATTTTTTCCTCTTTTTCTTATCATTTTTTTTCTCCATATATGGTTATATTTTTAACACTTTTATGCACCAGTAGAGAATAAGTTGAATATATACATCTCTAAATATTTCAATATGTATTCTTAGTAATAAAGATATCTACACTAATAAAAGAGAAACATGAAAACTGACCATCACTTCAATGCACCCACCAGCCAATCAGGAGTGAGTATGCAAATTAACCTGACAACAATGGTGGTGGCCCTGCCCCCCAGCTGCTCCTGGCCTCTGGGCAGTATGTTCGTAGGCATGGAGTGGCTGGGCAGAGCTGGACGCCTGCTATGAGGGGGGAGGTGGCTTGTGGAGGGAGCTAAAGGAACAGTGCTCTGCCCAGATTGAAGATTGAAGATGGTGCAGAGCTAAGGTCTAGGTCCCAGGTGCCGGAGAAAAAGCCAAGAAGTACCAGAAGCCAAGGGAAGGAACGCCTGTTGTACAAATCTCTTCAAGCAACTTGCCTCTAGTTTTATAATATAATAACAGTATAGTTATTAATATCAGAAAACTTAACATTGATATAATATTATCTAATCCATGGTTCATATTTAAACATCTTCAATCGTCCTATGCCTTTTTTTCATCTTTACTGAGGATATGTTTGTTGATTTGGGAGAGAGAGAAAGACTGATATGAAAGAGAAAAAATTATTCGCTCCCAGACTGGCCTTGATTGGGGATTGAACCTACAACCTAGGTATGCGCCCTAACAGGGAATTGAACCCACAACCTTTTGATCTATGGGACAAATCTCCAACCAACTGAGCCACCAGCCAGGGCAGTCCCATATCTTTTATAGTTATTCCCCCTCCCCCGGTCTGAGATCTAGGAGCCAACATTGTACCAGTATTTAATTGTCATATCTCTTTTAAATTGAAAGATTTCCTCAGTTTTTAAAAGAAAATATTTCAAGCCTATGACGTTTTTGAAGACTACAAGGCATCGTGAAGAGTATGCAGTTTTTGAAGAGGAACAGACTAAAATGTCGCTCAGTGAGATTTGTCTAATATTTTCTCATGATTGGATTCAGTTTCTGCATCTGTGGACAGATTGCCACAGAAATGATATTTGTCCTTCTCAATAAATCATACTACAAGGCATAGGTTGTTGGTTTGTTCCATCATTGCTGAAGTTCACTTTATTCACTTGATTAAGGGGGCATTTTTCCCCCCAGGTTTCTCCACTGCGAAGTTGCTATTTTTCCATTTGTAGTTAATAAGTAATTTTTTAGGACATACTCTGAAGCTATGTAAATATCCTGCCCTCATTCAGCAGCCACTCATGAACCAATTAGTACTATGATGGTTCCCCCAAGTGATAATTCCCTACGTATGTCAAACTTTCCGCATTTAACAGTGGGTATTGTTCTGCAACTTATTGTTGACCTAGACATGGACTCATATATTATTATTTTATCAAATGAGTTGTATTTCATTACTCTCAACATTAATTTTGTCTCAGAATTATCCGGCGAGAGCCCTGGCAGGCTGGCTTCTGTGTCCTTTGGACAGGCCCTCATAATTTAGCAAACACAGCATGACAATATTTCATTCCCTTTTACTTTTACAGAAAGGAGAATAATGGTTGATTTACCTATATATGTATTTTTAAACTTGTATTTGGTTTTTCAGGATTTTTAGTTTTCTTTATGTTACTTATAAGTTGCAGACATTTCTTTATATGTATTGATAACAGAATAAATCAGACCCAAAACAAAACAACAAAGTCTAACCACATTTGTCTTCCTGAGAATGGAAAAGGAGAGACTTAGTGAATGCTTGCCCAAGACAATGAAGGAAAATTCTGATATTGCACTGTCATATAAGGAGGAAGAGAGCAATAGAAATTATCTTACATTTTGGAAAATGGACAGGGAGAAAAATGGTCATAGTTACTTAGCATCTATGACAATTTTTTTTTAAATTGCAGTATTTTTCATTATCATGGCTGATATACTTTATAGGTAGTTAAGCAGTTTTAATTTGTGAAATTCTATATATAATGTAGCATATTTATATTGTTTTTGCTTCCAATCTTTTTCTTGTTGGTCAGCATAGTAACCCTGGGTGGCCCTGGCCACTTCATGAGCTAAAATAAACCACACGGGGCATAAAGATGCAAGAGATGTATAAGTGCCACTGAAATGTGTGTGTGTGTGTGTTTAAGCTCACATATTTGGAATTTTTTAAGGGTTCCATCTATAAATGAAGCTCAAATGAAATGCACAATAGAATATATGTAGAACGTGAAGTGTGACCATAGGTACGGTATTAAACATTTTCACTGAAATTTCACTACCTCTAGAAAGGTTTGGCATTACTTACCTTACCTATTCTACAGGGTAATATAATAATTAAATGATATACTGCACAGTCAAATACTCTTCGTGTAACCAGGAATCACACTTTGCCCAAAGACATGGCATCAGTGGTGGGAATTAAGAATCCATTTTATCCAATCACATGGGTATTAGTATAATAGAGATAGGAATTTAAGAACTGAGTTGTAAAAATATACCTTAGTATACTCCACATGCACAGCTTTTGGGGGTAATGTTTCTTACAAGCTGAGCATAGTCGAACGTTCAGTTCTACCTGGTATAAATAAACTATCACACAACTAAACTTCCATGTGAGGAAAACTTCAGAGTTGGTGAAAGTGTGTTCATTGGAGCTGGTTCACCTTCCTTTAAGCACTCTCCTTTCTCAGAATATGCTGGTTACTAAAGCCTTTTGCACAGTACACAGACCTGCTCTCCATATGCTCTGAACCTCCTTTCTATCTTCTTCCCATTTATATTTTCCCTGTTCAGAAGCTACTCAGATTTGTTTCATTCAGTGTCAATGGCCTAATTACTCCTACTAGTAGTACATGCATTTTAGGAAGAGATTTTAGAGATTCCTTCATTCCTTTGTTCATTCACTCAAACGGTGTTTATGAAGCACCTGTTCTGCATTAAGCCCTGTGTGAGGAGTTTGGACTCTGGCCATGCATAAGAGACACACAGTCTCTATGTGCATGTAGTTAGAGTTTGATGACACAGACAAATAACTAAACAATCAGTAATGTTAATAACAATGATAACAAATCACATTGTTGGAGACTCACAAATTGCCAGGCACTGTTCTAAATATTTTATATTAAATTCTCCCTATGGATGTAAATATATACTCTCATTATTCCCACTTCATAATTTAAAAAATAAGTCTTGGGAAGCTTAAGTAACTTGTACATAGTTGCTACATGGCAGAGGCAGAATTTAAACCTGGTATGGCTCTTATATCAGTATTCTCTGGTAAGGAAAGTAGAGGGAGGGAACTATAGAAACATATTCTAACCCTATTCAGGGTAGAAGTGACCAGCTTTTCTCAGCCTAAAATTAGATGTGAAAAAGTAGAAACTGCCTTGCACCTGAAATCTATATAATCTTATTAACCAACTAGAGGCCCAATGCACAAAATTTGTGCAAGGGGTTCAGTCCTTGCACCTCAGGCTTTGTCCTGAAGGTTGTCTGGAAGGTCATTTGGCTGTTCACTCTAATTAACATATTATGCTTTTATTACTATAGATCACCCCAATCCTAATATATAAAAACCCAGGGTCCATAATGTCCAAAACGACCAAAGGTTTGACTGACTGGAAGTCAGTCCTGCAGTCAGTGCTGGGTTGCAGTGGTAATCCAGCACTGACTGCCGAGGGGGCTGTGGATCAGGCCCAGAGAGAGGTCCAAAGAGAGAGGCAGGGTCTGATCTGCAGCCTCCGTGGCAGCTGTTGATCAGCCATTGCCTCTCTCTTTATCTCTGGGCTTCGCCAGCAGCCACACCTCTGTTTCTCTCTGTGGTGGCTGCTCATCAGTCCAGCCTCTCTGATCAGTCCTGGAGATAGGCCCAGAGATGCTGACTGGTATAGGAACTGACCAACCAGAACCAAATCTGGGTGAACTGTGAAGAGCCAATGGCTGCCTAGAAGACAGAGCTTTTGATGCTGACTGGCATAGAAACTAACCAATCAGCACCAAATTGGCTGGCAGGGGAGGGCAGTTGGGGGCAAGATCAGGTTGGCAGGGGAGGGAAGTTAGGGGCGATCAGGCAGGCAGGCAGAGAGGTTAGTAGTGATCAGACAGGCAGGCAAAGGCAGTTAAGGGAGATCAGACAGGCAGGCAGGCAAGTGAATGGTTAAAAGCCAGTGGTCCCAGATTGTGAGAGGGATGTTCGACTGCTGGTTTAGGCCCAATCCCACAGACAGTCAGACATCCCCCCAGCAGATCTAAACCCACAGTTGGACATCCCCCAAGGGGTCCCCAATTGGAGAGGATACAGGCTGGGCTGAGGGAATTCCCCCTCCATGCATGAATTCCATACACCAGGCCACTAGTACATTTAATAATAAGAAAAACATTGATTCTATTAGGAAGTTTCTAGGGTTCTTACACAGAACAATGGAAGAGGAATGAGCAGAGAAACGTGTGAAGACAGAACCCAAATCTAATTGTTTAAATGGCTGCCTACTTTGGTTATGCACACAGTGGACCAACGCCCATACAAAGCCCTCCCAGGGCACTACCACCAGGAGAAAGCATCGGGTGAATAAGTTAGAATAAAGAAAAACAAAAATCAGAAAATTAAGTTTTTCCAATCACCAAATCCATCTTCCAGCTAAGAGAGGTGGAGAGCTTGGGTATATGAATATTAAGTATACAAATGAAAATCCAAAACCTAATACCCCATGAGTCTTTTCTCTCATTCCTAGAACCAACTCCCAGCTCAATACTTTTAGAACAAAGGAATAATTAGGCATCCAATTAGTACTGGAGTGGAAAAGAGAGCAGAGAAAGGTTTTTCTTTCTATGCTCATGAGGATCTCTTTTGTTATCAAGTAGAGAAAATATAGCATGAAGAATGAAAATAATCACAACCAAATTTACTGTACAGTTATAACTTTCTATTTTTCTCTATAAATGTAACTATATACTTCTGGGCTCTTAGAGATTATCTAGGCCAACTCCCTTGTTTTGCAAATGTGAAAATGGACCCAGAAAGAAGTCTTATTTGTGGTCACGCAAGTCATTACAGTGAGGAGTGGAACCCAGGCCTCCTTACATTGTAGGGCCAGACTTTGGAATCCTATAATATACATTTGTATTGTGAACAGTTTAAATTGCTACCAGTTGCAATAGCTGAATAGAAAGTTATTCACATTAAGCCAAAAATTTTTGCTAAGAATTTTGACAAACTTTGCTAAAGCAATACAAGCTCTTGAGCCCCTCACTGTGTTAATGAGGATCCTTAGCTTCATGGGGACATGACATTTCTGCCTTTTGTTGAAATATGAACAGATGTAGGTGGGGATCATTAGTACTTTCATTTGCTGTGAGCCAACAGTGCTAGTAGCACCACGCAGACCTAAGCAGACCCTACTCCTGCTAGGTGGCCTGACATTCAAGAATGAGAAAGGAATGACATGCTAGGAACAATGGATGACTCAGTCTGGAGGGAAGAAAGGGGTGATAATTAACATTTATGGAAATTTTGTGACTCACAGAGCCACTTTTCCTAGATTGTATCTCAAATAGCACCAGTGACTTTTAAAGATGAATACACGAATTTAAGAAAGAAGGGATGATGACCCAAAAGAACTGAAGTTCAACATGGATGTGAAGAACTGGGCTAGAAGAAGGAAATGTTTCAGGCAGATGAGAGGACACAAATCTGGGACAAGGGAAAGAAAGTCATTTGATGGTCAGATGGTCTCAGATGCAATTCTAGATCTGTTCCATGGACATGTATCCTAGGGTCTAGCCGGGAAATGGAAACCACTTTAAGTCTTTGAAACAGAAGGCATTTAATAGAGGAAAATTGTTTTCTAAAATGATGGAAGTAGTGAGAAGCCAGTTAGAAGATGGGGAAGCCATGACAGAAAGCTATAAGCACAACTAGAGTTGAAGGAACAACAGGAGGTGGCAGGTAATTAGAATGTAGCATATGGAGATTCCAGAAGGAGTGGAAGGCAGTGGAGACTTCCTTGTGGGAGAGGGGAATCACAGAGGAAAAGTCTTTTTTGAGGTAATTAGAACTCTAGAGGGTGGGAGTTATTACAGGAGAAACCACAGGAAACAAAGAGAGAAATGCTGTGGTTTTGCCCTCTTTCCTGTGCTTTCATCTTCAGCCTCACATTGGCTAAACATACTGGGAAGACAAAGGACCAGGGAGCCTAGGAAATATAGTGCCATTTGAAACAGAGAAAAGCAAGACAAGGGCTTCAATAAATCATAAATCACTCAGGGTGACCATCACACTTCTCAGTTAATGCTGTCGGACACTAGAAAACCCTGCTCCATTGATCTCTGAGCCAATCCTGACTGAAGCAAGTTTTACACTAGCACTTCCAGTACCAGGGAATCTAGATTTGTCCATACCTCTCTCTAATGATTCTGAAGTAAGTTCCAAACTCATTGTCTATTTGCTAAACTTTGGATTCACCCTAGACAGCCAAAGTATTCAGGCCAACATAAAGTTAACCTTCAGCTCACCACAAAAGCCTACTCTGGACCTGAATTTTTCTGAGACCCAAAAGCCCAAGTAGCTCTTTTTAATTCTTTCTTCCAAGGGACATGAGCAAAACCTTAACCCTGAACTTTGCATCAGTGTGTTGACCCCAGATGGGTTAATCACCAGGCACCTTGGTTTGGCCATCTATGAAATGTGCATCACCACCACTGAGTGTCCCTACTCAACAGATTGGACTACCTTGATATGGTCAACAGGAAATTCCCAGGAGGCACCATGTCTTCATCCTTAGACTATCAGCCTTGGGGGTAATAGAACCACTGGTTTTAGCCCTGCTGCACTTGGATGACCCCAAGTCCACTAAACAATCACATTGGGTTTTCTTTCTCTATCTTTCCCTCAGCAATTTTCCAACCATGAGAGATATTAATTAGCACAAAATAGTGAAAGGTGCATGAGAATAAGTTAGAAATAAAACCAAATTTCCTTTGCAAACTTAACCTTTTGTCCTCAGAGAGAATCCAAAAAAGGGTGTTACTGAAGTTTTCTAACGAAGGGCTCTCTTCATTAAGCCAGAGTGCCACTCTGAAAATTTAAATGGAAGGGCAAGTTGAAAATAATCCTCTTGGCACCGAGGACTGAGCTCTCTCTTCAGGGCTTCAAACTTCTCCTCTAGAGCATTCCAAGCCAAATGAAAAGGGGCATGAAGTGTGACCAAAACCCAAATGGATTCTGGAGACACAGCTCGGCTACTTTCCTTCTGCCTATCCCCCTGCTGAGTCCTGGTGGCATTAGTCATCACAGGGTGGCAGCCACTCCAGGACTGAAAATTATGGAAGTCTGTCTCTACACATAAACTGTCACAGTGCAGCTAAGGAGACTAGATTGGAAGCCCACATACCAGCCACTTCTCCTAGCCAACAATCTTTTAACTTCTGCCAAGTCTTTTTTCACTAAAATAAAGTTGCTTGGGCTCCAAAAATAACATCTGTGGCTCAGAGTAACATTTTCAAACAACATAATAAACTATACTTACTGAAAATATACAGTCTGTGCTTCCCTACAGGATGGACGACATGGGATCCTGGGCTTCCCCCTCTCATGCACTGCCAGCCCCTGGGCCAATAATTTCACTCACAGGTGGTAGTAAGAATGACCATCCACTTGCAGCAAGTAGTGACTGGGATGGCTTTAAATAACAGCCCAACCCAGAGGAACTGGGGAGGTTTTCAGGAGCAGAATGCTTTTTTTTTTTTTTTAAACTGGGGTCATGGTGCCGTGGGGTTGCTACCAGGGAGATCCAAGAAGGTTAAAAAATAATAACAATAATTGTAAGAATCCCAGCATAGTATATTTTTAGGATTCCCTGAAAGTGAACTCTGCTTAGGGATTACCTATCCCCTTATTCAATCCCCTCACCCCCCACCCCCCATCTAGGATGACTCTGTAATTGCTCATCTTAGAACTTTATCCTCTCCACCATCCACCTCAATCTTTTAGAGACAGAAGAAAGACAAAGGTAAGGAGGTGCTTGGATAGCAGTCTGCTCCATGACTATAGTTAGCTCCCCTGATCACCTCCTGAGTGTGGGTCACTAGTTACAAAACCAGTGGGAGAGGATGTGTAGGTGGTGTGTAATCATTATCACTACTAAAGACAATTCCAAGCACTCATTTCGGCATGCAGAGTAAAGGACGCGGCTCCACGAGCAGCCATCATTTCTAACTTGGACAAGAATTCCAAAGACATTTCTATGGTTCTCAACCTCTGAAAAGTATGAGATATTGCCTCACAGTCTTCGTGGGCAAGGGTGTGTGGTTGAGGCAACGAAAGAAAGTGGCTTCCAAGAGCAGGGGAGCAAGGAAACATAGCTAGTGATCCCAGGGATTCTTACAGTCCAGAAAATATTGAAAAGAGATATCCATTACTATGGGCTTGCAAGAATTTTTAGAAATAGAACATCATATTCAACCATTCCATCCAATTTGATCCCTTGATTCTATGGAGATTTTAATCAAAGAGGATGGGAGAATGTGAATTTCAGTCTCAACTCTCCCATTTAACTTAGGAATACTGGGAAAATCACTGAGCTTCTCCAAGCCTCAGTTTCCTTATCATGATGAGAATAATGATGATGCCCACATTCCCTAATATACAGGTTACTGGAACATCAAATTAAGTTATGAAATTATAAAAGACATAAAAGAAATTATAAAAGATACAGTACTATAAAAGATAATAATATTATTATTAATATTAATGTTGTTATTATTCAGATTGTTGTAATTAACCACTAAACTGCTTGAAAAAATGGTTGCACTAGATGGCTTTTAAGAACCTCGTGACCCTAAGGTTCTATTATCCTACATGCTCATGTGTTTCTCATCATCTAAGGTCAAAACACCAGTGAGAATATAATATAATTTATTATAAGTAAGACAAGTCATATTAAGGAGACAGTGCGCAAGCAAGCCTTGGCTATCCCCTCTGCCAAATGCCGAGGAGAATTTTCTTACCAAGTGTAGGGCATGTGTAAAGACTCCAAGCGGTAACCTGACTTGGCTTTTCCACCAACTGGGCCCACCTGAAGGTCCAAGCCACAGCAGAATTTCTGAGAGAATAGACCCGCTCTAGAGGGTATGTGACTGTCTGCCGGGTTACCTTAGATCAAGGCTGGTCCTTCCTGTTTGTTCCAGTGAAATCAGGGGAGATTTAGGATCTGCATTCAAAGAACCTCATTCACCCCAACAATGCCCGGCTCTTCTAGGTTAGTGGTCTAAAAAGTTCAGAATCACTCCGAACAGAAAGATTGCTGAACCCCAACTTCAGAATTTCTGATTAGGTAGGGTTGGAGTGGGGCCTGAGAATCTGCATTGCCACCATGATGCTGAGGCTGATGCTGGTGGTCTGAGGACCACATGTTGAGAATCATTGCTGTGGCGGAGACCTTACATGCCCTGCTATCTAAAATAAGCCTGTAAACATGCCTCCAAAACAAGCAGCCTCATGAGCTGGTTCTGATGGAAGCTAGATTAGAAAAAGGTACTTTCCCAAGTTGGATGATGCTCATAAGCTTTAAAAATAATGTAGTTGTGTAAATTACATTTAAAGAAATATTCTTTTCTATGTGAGGTTTCTCTTTTACACATGTTTATAAAGACACAAAATCACTTGGTATCTGTTTTGTTTGTTCAATCTCCCCCACCCCGCCAGGCTATAAAAGTAAATAAAATTGTAATTGGTTCTTTGCCCAAATCAAGGCAAAAAGCCTTCAGGTTGGCAGCAGGAATTTACAATTTGTCCTTTGAAAGTTGAAAAATAATTAGAAATTATGCCCTGGGAGAAGGTAAGGTCAATTTTAGAACTTGGGTTTCCCCTTCATTATACCTGCAATTCTGGTTTATGATTGCTTCTCATCTAATTAACCAATTAAGCTCTGAGTCTTTTTGTTGTCATTCTCAGAGCTCTGAGACTCGACTTCAATAAGAAAACATGTGCTATTCCCCACTTTCCTAAGAAGATTACATGAGATTTATGTATTGTTTTCATGTTTAATATTAATGTTGTGGCTGCATCCTCAAGGTAGCTTCAATCATCCACCATAAACAGTCAATGAAGGGTCAGCATGGTCCATCTATCCTCAGCCCTTATCACTCTGCTTGTCTTGTTAGCAACTGAGCAACCCAGCAGTGAGAGTGCCCTGCCCTAAGTCTGAAGATTAGGCTTCTATCTAGCTTTAAAGTTCATTGATTCTGGAACCTCCTGGAATCCTTGGACTCCCCAGTCTTTTTCATTTGTAAAACAGGGACAATAATCTGTGCCTGGACTCCTTCCAGGGGTTGTTTGGATGATCAAAATAAGAATGCACTATGATTGAGAGGACTTTGGAAACTGTTAAGCTTTAAGAACAGCAAGGCCTCCTTTCTGGTGTCACGTGGTGGGTGCAGTATATTCTGGGTGATGGATTGCTAGTTGGCCCTGGTCTGTGCTCAAGGCTGCACTCTTGCTCCAGAGAGCAAAGCAGTCGCTCAAATGCGTGCTGCCAGTTCCCACTTGGAGACGAAGGAGAGATGATGGTGGCTCCACACCCATTTGCTACCACAATAATACTAACATTTCTCTGCTGTGGTCTGGGTAATAAAGGCAGTTCCAAATATGCGATCTCTCTTAACCTTTAAAACCCTGCACACTTAATATTATCCCTCTTCACCTTCCAATTTATAAATGAGAAAACAAAGATACAGCTTTTGCCATCTTTCCAAGTACAGAGTAAGGGGCAGAACCCAGCCCTCTCCCTGATCTTTCCATCCTTAAGATGCTTCTTTCTGAGGAAACCAAATTTAACTGAACAGACAGGTAGGTGGGTGGGTGGGTGGACAGATGAATGGATGAATGGACAGCCAGCAAGATAAAAAGGTGTGTTCGGGGGATACACTAAAGCTGTCTTTTTCACAAGAGAATATTATTTTAACAACTTTTGGGGATACAAGGTTTGAATTGATTTAAAAATCAAAGGAATTCCAAGGCAGGAAAGTAAGACAAGAAAATAGGAGTTCCCTCTGGTTTGCCAGTGAAATGAGCCATAAACCTAAATAAACCTATAAGGTTTGAAGTGGTGAGGTCTAAATGGTTTCAGCTCATGACAGGTTCTAAAAGAGACAACCTATAAAGACAGATCTGTAGTATTCCTTCCAGCTATTAAAGAGCTCCCTCTCAAATGTGTCTAGTATTTGTATGCATTCCTAGCCAGACATTCATGTGACACCAATTTCTGGCTCCTACTAAACTTCCCCTTTTAATGATTAACCCACATTTCTATAGAGAGCAGGAGATGAGACCATTAATAGAAGCCAGACACTACATAAGCAATGAAACAAGCAGGGCATACATCAACACATCATCAACTTAAAAGTGTGTGTATGAGTGTGTGTGTATATGTGTATAACATACAATGCAGGAATTCTGGGGAGACCAGATGTTAAGACCCAGCTTATAAAGTATTTTGTATTTTCAATCGTTGTTAACCCCACCAAATTGAAAGGAAGTTTACTGTCCTCTCTTAGACTTTGTTTTCTGCTTGCACAGATTCAGGGTCATCCAGAGGTGACAGACTGGCCATCTCTCGTGTCTTACCTAGGCATGCATACAGCTTTGTACATGAGTACAGCCTTTTAGGTCCCAGGAATGTTGGAGCATTTCAAAACACCCCATGGGCATCATATTTTCCTTATCTTCCTTTTAAGTTTCTGACCAGGTTCTTGTTTATCAGAGATATTAAACAATTACGACTAATATATATAATGGGCTTTTTCTCCATCAGATGTTTTGAGTCAGATCAAATAGCAACTGCACCACCAGTGGGCTTTTCCAGAGGATGCGAGATTAAGTCAAATAATGACAATATTCTGAAGACAGAACTTTCTGTGGAGGTCTAAATCGGATCTGCCTGTCACTCCAGTACCTGCAGGGCTACCATCTCTCACAGCTACCCTGGTTGTGAGGCTGCTGGTTTTCCAGGCTATTGCAGAGCTCTGAAAAGAGTGATAATAATAGATCAAGTTAAAGTGCCAGAAATACTATAGTTCTTAATGTGGTTCACCAGTTTTCCCTGAATAAATGCTTTTAAGGTTGTTATGAGACTTTGATTAATTTCCAGAGGTCTAAAAAGTTGATTTTGATAACTTTCCAGTGTTTTCATTGCTTTTATGGAGGGGTAAATTTACAAAGGTCCTTATTCTGCCATTCCAGAGCTCTCCTACCATTATTTATTCTTAAAGGGAAATGGAATTTGGCTGAAACTGATCACAAGTGATGCTTCACTTTTATTTTCATCTATTTCATTTAGGTGATTGCATATTTCAGTTTAAAATTCATGAATTATGACATGGCAAAAACCTAAGTTTTCCTAGTTCATATTACATAACTCCTCATATTAGATTAAATATTCCATTTCCAGTGACCCTCCTTTCTATTTCCCCTGTTTTGGTTGTGCCTTTCTACCATTGATACTCAGAACAGAACACAGACCTTCACAGAACATAAGAAGAACTTTTCACTTCCCCTGTTAACTGGTTTAGATCCAATCCCCGCAGGCCCCATCCAGACAGGAGGGAGCCTGATCCTATGTGTTGAGCATCTTTCCCCTGGTGGTCTGTGCACGTCATAGTGACCGGTTGACTGGTAATTCAGTCATTCAGTCGCTTAGACTTATATATACTAGTTTATAGAGTGCTATGGTTTATCAGCATACACACCTGCTTGAGTATGTTAACCTACACAGATTATCAGCTTAAAGTAGGACCCTGGATAATTAAAATTGTAAAACAGATGTAGAATAGGTTAGTTTTTTTGTTATTGGAGATAAAGTACTTTGGAATACTGGAATTTGAAAATGGCTAGAAGGCTAGTCTCCTGAAACACATCTTTACAACTGCTTTCAATGCCTGTAAATACTTTAAAAAACAATAAAAAGAAAAAAATCTATCCATCTTTCATGATTATAAGGATTTAATTTAAAATACCAGAGTACACAAAATTTTGGTTTTATTTTGCTTTCCCTGAAAAATACTTTAACATTTTTAAGGTAAGATTTCTTAACATTTTTAAATGTAAGATTTCTTCTGCCACTGGATAATGCCTTACATTACAGTAGCTTTCTAATATTTGATATTTTAATAAAAGAACTCTCATTAACTAACCACACACATATACACACCTTAAAAATCAAAATATAAAAAGGGTAAACAAATTTATTTGACTATTGATAAATGAGCCCATAGAAGATACAGTATTTCAGGTTGTATATGCATCTGGGTAATCTGAGTAACGTATTAAACCTTCCTGATATTTTATTAAAATGTTATCATAATATATGAAAGCCACTGATTTTATTGAAAATTCCCTCACCCAGTTTTTCTATATCTAAATGACATACAGGTATTCATAATCTTGTGTTTACTTCCCAATAAATCTAAGAACAAATTTTGACATGATGAATTCTAATTTCTTAAAAACTTTATAACTCATAAAAAATTCTCCTTGTATAATTTAGCTGACTAATTTATGAGTTTCATTGAAATTCATACCATTGCTTAATGGAACATTTCAAAGTATTATTTTTTTCTAATAAATTCAATTGTTCCATGTTTGAACATGAAAAGCAGTAAAAATAATCACAGTATATTTTAACATTGAAGACACCTAAGCTGTCTTAAAATTTATAACCTTCTATTTCATAAAGACAAAAGACAAGCAATATTTTAAACATAGAGCCAGTGAAAGATGTGAGGAATAAAGAAGTGAGAGACAAAATGAGAAATGAAAATTGTGATCTCTCTGATTCCATCTTTTTCTTTTCAACTTACATCACCCATTAAATTATTTTTGCTACTTATAATCATGATAATACATTTTACTATTTGTGGCATTAACCAGAAGTACAGAGCACATGGAACAAAGGCAGTTGGAAACCCACATTTAGATATTTAAATGCTATAATCTCCAGACCTCTCCTATTTGGCTTTTTTCCCAAGTAGGTTGAAACTTCCATGTAAGGCTGAAGGAACACATTTCACATTTTTATTGCAAATGTCGGGTAGGAAAGGGGAAAGATAATTGCTACAATAGAGGGATACTTTATAATTTTCTCACTTTGTCTATGTATTAAGAATATGATTCTATAATGAAATAACTTCAAGAGTAGCTCTAAGCACTCTAAAAATGGCTTTATATTGTTTTTATTCCTTTCAACCATTCTTCTTACTGAAACATGCTACCTTCCTATGCCACTTAAAATGGCATCACTGTATTTTCTGCAATGTTTACTATTATGTATTTCTCTGGGTCTCTAGTAAAAATATAAATACTGGGACTTTGGCATTACTGAATGGACTTCATCCATACTCTACAAAATTCAAGTATCAGAATGACTAATAGCTAAGGACATATCTGCATTGTTTTTCTCATTAATTTTATAGATCACTTTTTTAAATGGGGAGAGATTATGCTTTGAATTAATGGTTTCCTAGGTATGCATTTCAGGTTCATCTATTACGTGATCTCATGCAAGTTATTACCATATTTGAGCCTCAATATCTTTATCTATAAAAGATGGATAATTAAATCTGTTGTGAGGACCAAATCATAACATGAATTAAATGACTGCATTAAAAGGAAAGTTTGACTCCTATAATACTCCAAAACATCCATCTAGGACTCATACATAGCAGCATTCTTTAAGCATCTCAATTTACATGGAGATTCATAAAGGGACCATCACATTAGAGATGTGAAAAAATCTGATCTCCTGGACAGGTTTCCCCTAGCAAAATATCACTCTTTTCTGGAGTTATACCTGTGTTAAAAATCAGCTATGAGTCTTTTATCTCAGTTACAAGAAGTGAGTGCCTACTGTAAACATTTTTAATGTATTGCTAAGAGTTTGCATCAAAGTTATAACTTACTACTTTCTGTAGCTGACATGTTACCTAAAACACATTTTGCCAGGCCCCCAGTTAAACAAATACTTTGGACATCAGAAATCTATACAGATAAAAGCCTAAGCAATCATTAGAACTGGATGACCAAATGACTGGCCAGTAGCTATGACACCCACTGACCACCAGGGGGCAGAAGCTCAATGCAGGAAGCTCACAGCCAACTTCCCACGGTCCCTCCCCTGGGCTGGTGGGCCAGTCCCAATTAGCCCTGATCGCCAGCCAGGCCCAGGGACTCCACCCATGTACAAAATCGTGCACCAGGTCTCTAGTGTAGAAATAAAAGAAAAAAAGGGAAGGGAGGTGGGGGAGACAGAGAGAATGTGTGTTTATGTGGGGGAGGTGAGAGTGGGTGGTAAGAATGAGTGTGTATGTGTGTCAGGTCAGGAGTGAAAGTGTCTATATTCTTAGCTACCCTGGGGCCAAGTTAAATCTCTCTGTTGTCCTGTAATTACTACAATTGTTTCTAAAGACAGCAGTGATTTTCTCCATACATGAT
This sequence comes from Pipistrellus kuhlii, assembly GCF_014108245.1. NCBI lineage: Eukaryota > Metazoa > Chordata > Mammalia > Chiroptera > Vespertilionidae > Pipistrellus > Pipistrellus kuhlii. Next base: position 21,359,770 of record NW_023425529.1, read on the forward strand.
AGGGCCATAACTTCTCAAAGGTAGTTTGGAACAAAAGCATCTCAAAAGCCAATGCACATCCAAATAACTCATATGCATATATGCATAACCCATGGGCACAGACAATAGTGGGGTGAAGGCCTGGGGAGGGGATGGGAATAGGAAGTAGGGGGGGATCAATGGGGAATTAAAAAGAAGACATCTGTCATACATTCAACAATGAAGATACAAACAAACAAACTATTGTGGAAATAAAAGCCAATGCCTCCCCTACCCCCTGGCACATGCCTTCACCCCTTCACCTCCAGTTGTAATAATTGCAATAATAAAAGCACGAACAAAATAAATAAATAAAAATTTTAAAAGCCAATACAGTTTGACAACAGCCTGAAACCCAGGGCTCTGTACTGCCTTCATCCATCTAAACTGACCTGCAGAGCTGCAAGAGGATCTTCGCTCTCAGTCACTGCTCCAAGTCTAGGATGAGAGTTCCCTACCGGCTCCAGGGCAGCAATTAAATGTACAGATTTTCTGAATTTCCACCACCATCTTTGAAGTACCTGGCTTATTCCCCTGAATATATTATCTTCCATATTTAGGCAGTGTCTTTCTCCAAAAAGTTGTTGGGAAACATTTGCTTGCTGCTATGTAACATCCAAAAATATCGAGGCATTAAGAGACGTGTGAGAGAATGCCTGTGGGTTTTCTTATTCCATTTGCCATCCCCGAAAGCCACAACAGAATGAATCACCTCTTTTCACAGAGAAAATTACCAATCGAAGGAAGAAGCAAAATGAGGCACTGAGGGATCTGGCGTGGGCAGCTGCAGCGATGGTCATGCCTTATCGAGGCTTGTTCCCCGGCTGCGGGGGCTTCAAAAGAATCCCATCGGACCTTGCAGGAGTGTGTGGAACAGCCCTTCATAAGCCTGGACACACATCATCAGTGTCAGTGGCCGGTCCAGAATTGTAATGAAAAGCAGGTGGGTTGAGCTTAGTTGTTTTGAGAAGAAAGAGGAAGAAGAGATATAAAATTCACACATAGGGACTTATTTTGGGAGGATTCCAATGGAGAAAACCAAAAGAAAAAAAAAGAGAAAAAAAGATAGGATAACATTATTCCATAGCTAGGAATTTACCTTTTTTTTTTTCTTTCTTCTTTTTTTTTTCTTTTTCTCTAAACTGGAAAGTCAAGAAATATAAGGTAAGACTGTCTTTTTAAACAGACTAATATTATTCTACAAGCAATTGAGATGTTGGAATTTTACAGCAAAGGGCTGACATAGGAAGTAGACAAGGGTTGAGGTATAAAAACAAACAAAGATGTGGTCCTATTTCCAGTGTGAAATGGACCCTCAAGGCACATTCACTGTGGGTACGGGGATTCCCTACCCTGGGCCATTCAGTCTGCCAGAAGCCTTCTCTAAAACTGGTCCTTGGGATAAGAGGTGAGAGAGCTGGGGCCCTTATGCCTGAGCTACAGGCCAGGCTCTGGCATAAGAAGGTCTGCCTCTCTGCACAGGCCTGACAGCCAAGCTTCCTGCAAGTGGTAGCTCCAAAGATTGTGGCCAAGAATGTTCAAATGCAAAACCCCAGGCCCTGTTGGCAAATCCCATTAATCATCCGCAGCACCCTACCCCTGGAGGCACAGCCTTTAAGACCACAATCACACTGGTGAAGTCAGCAGGGGTGATGTGCAGTCCTCCCTGCTAGGAACTAGGTGGTTCTGAGCTCCTCTATGCCCCCTCCCCACCTCTCCCCCGTACCTATTCTCTGCACTATTGATAAAGAAATCTCCGAGGTGGGTCTGCCTGACTCAATCATCAGATAGAAAGCTCACTGCTACTCCACGGGGATTGATCTTCCCCTTTTGATGTGGTGAGAGATGTAAGGAAGGGCTCCTAGCCCTGGGAGAGGAAAGCAGAATTTTCCAGTCTTCTTTGTCCAAACTGGGGAATAAGACCACACAGCCAGATTGCTTCTGGTTGTCAGGCAGACTGTGAGATATAAAGATATTTCATACATTCTCAGCCTCCATTCTTCCAACATGTACTAATGATTAATAGTGACAATTTTATTGCATCCAGGCATTCATTTTTTCCACTGATTTCTTTTTCCTGGGGAAACATCCTTTAGCCAGAAAGAAAGCAAATGCAAACATCAATGGCTTTTTAAAAAAATCTGGTTTGGGTTCACCTTTGCATCTAAGACTCTGGTTTCATTTAGAAGACTTTATAGCGGTCTTTATTTGGACCTGATAGCAGTTCAAATAAAGCCCTCAATCCTCCTAGGACTGCAGAGGCCCTAAGTGAGTCGCAAAATGACTGAGTCATGTGGATTTAACCCAGGAACCCAAAAGCCAGCAAGCTAGTCTTCTTCATCCTGAAAAATCTTAATCCAAACAATATGTGAAATATGAAATTCCACATTCAATTCAAAGGCTGGCATGGGATTTGTTTCCTTGTTTGTGTTCTCAGATACCCCATTCATCAAGGCAGCTAATAGCTGGACCTTGTAGAGTTAGAGAGTGAGCAGTGAGTTATTGCCAGGAGGCAGTGCAGGGTGTGGGCAGCCAGGATTGCTAGGTTTCAAATCCTGGCTGTCATTTATTTAACCTATTTTCCTCAGTTTTTTTTATCTGCAGGGAGGGGTGATGTTAACTATTTCATAGGGTTGTTAAGAAATTAATTAGTATATGTAAAATGTTTAGAACAAGTCCTGAAACCTCAGAAAAGCTCAATAAATGTTAGATTTTGTTATTACCAGAGGCCCATTGCACAAAGATTCATGCAATAGACCTTCCTTCACCTGGTTGCCAGCACCAATTTTCCTCTGGCACTCGGGACCCAGGCGCTTGTTCTGGCCAGAGTCTCGCTGACTCCAGCCTGAGTCTTAGCTTCGCTCCGCTGGAGTGCCACTCCTATAGCCCCTTCTGCCCCCCACCCTTCCCCTTATAGCAGGCATTCTGCCCCACCTGAATGCTCCATGCCTGAAATGGCGGGGGGGTGCCACTGCCATCTTTGTCCTGCTAATTTGCATATTCCTTCCTGATTGGCTGGTGGGTGTTGGGAGGTATGGTCAACTTACATATTTCTCTTTTATTAGTGTATGGTAAATGTCTGGGAGAGCCTACTCTCTATCCCACATAGGAAGAGGGGAAGTGACTAAAGCCTACTGAGGTTGCCCTTCTAAGTTTATGTCCATGTGGAGAGAGTGGAAAATGGAGAAACTGTGATAAATGATATCTCATATACAGGCAGGTGGAAAATGCTCTGTGAGATCATTACAAAGGTGTGGCTTGTTATTTGTGGAGTAAATCTCTGGAAGAATGTCATTTTTCCTGTCTACTGGCAGGAGCCATCTGGAAATAGTAATTTTCTCTTTCATACTTTGCGGAATTAAATTATAGTTCATGAGACAATTTTATCTCAGAAGAAAAAAACAACTGACAAGTTAAGCTTATAAAGGGTCTGCTGGCTTCTTGCTAAAAGAATTATCGATCCACACCAGTTAATTCCATCCCCAAATCTTAAACATAACAGGACCAAAGGACAACTTGGCTAATAAGTGTCAGAGGTAAAAAATAAACAAATATTGACTCATAGATACAAGATCCCATCATTGATTCATATCTTCTTTTTTCTTTCCTCATCTAAAGCCATTAAATATTCTAGGAAAGATGAGCCAGTTTCTAAATTGCAAAACATGTGAATTCTACATATACATGTTAATTCCAGAATGATATAAAAACAAGTTATATAAGCTATTCATCTTTATATTCTGATTTACCAACAATGTTCTTTAACTTCCTGATGACTTTGAAATATTTCACAGACATTATCTCATAAAGAAGGTATTAAAGGGAGATTCCTGTCCAAACATTATTAAAAAGGGGGCTGGAAGATACGTGGGATGGAAAATCTAAATTGCAATGAGTGTAAAACTAGTAAATTTGTATGTAATAATATATTATGTAATAACAATGTATTAACTCATTATTATCTTTAATGGTTTAGAAAATATCATTTCAGTCATGATGTGATGTCTATTTTATCATAAACCTGTGAGCAGGAAGGAGAATATATAATTGTGGCCAAGAGAGCACTAGAGTATTAAAAGTGAATAATCAGCCTAGTTTAGAATTGTAAAAAGTAAATGGCAAATAAAAATGATTTTGTTTATAAATTTAAATGTGTAATGGTATGCTCAGTCTATACCATTTTTGCAACTTAAAATTTTGTGTGTTCTTCCTGAAACATATACTGATAAAGCCTTTCATTTTGGCAGCCAAAAAATATAGGCATCTATCTCAACTTGTAGTGAAAGAAAACCAGTGAAGGCATGAAATATGGTATTTGAATTAAACTTCTAGTTCAGGTATATAATTTCTAACTCAGGAAGAATACTTCTCTGATGTTAACTAAAGTTTTATGCCTACAGCATGTTTATTTTAACAATCTATCATTCTGGATGTCAAAGAATTAGAAAGCTATTAGAATATTTTCTTATCTTTAAATAATTTTCCTCATATGTCATTTTAGAAATATTACTTTATTGCAGTTTATCTAAAATCCATAAAAAGCACAGCTCTCACACAGGCCTGTGAATAGTGTGGAAGGTGATGACTCATCCTGACTAACCCTAAACTCTCACATTTCAGGTTTGCCTGCCATGAATCCAGCTTGGAGTAATGACCAACTTTATCAGAACTATGTATCTCTTTATCTCCTATGAAGAGAATAATGAGGAGCCTGTAACCAAACACCGAGTATCTCTGATTTCCTGTCAAATTTCTGTAGGAGGCCACCTAACTTTTCTAAAAGTAAAATGTGCGATGTGAATTCATGGAAACCCACTCTACACCGCTGTTACTCCCCAGCATCTGCTACCAACGGACACACATGTCAAACCCACTGATACTCATGATTTGGAGGCAACGGTGAACACACTGGGGACAGGAAGAACTGCGGAATCACTTAATGCCTTTTAGTCTGTTTCCTCATCCATCATCAGTCATCTCCAACAGGGTGCTAGAAGTAAATGTACCCGTAGGTCTCTCTTGATTTTAATCTCATTTTTAGAATGTCTATCTTTTGTGTTTTTTAAATAAATAATACAGAAATGACAGGTAGTTGATCCAAATGGGCCTCATCCAAATAAAAGAGAAAGAGTTGTTCCTTTGAATATAGGACTTGTTTTTGGGGAAGAAGACCTTATTTACCCTCAAGTGGAGGTCATTTGCTTTCCTAAACTTCTGACTTGCTTCTTAAAAAAGAAAGAAATGTGACCTACAAAAAAGTTTTCTAGATAAGATACAAGGAACCGGAATGTCTGACATTTTTGAATCCAGTAAACTTTCTTCCCCACATGTGCTACGTGATCATGCGGGCTTAATTTGTCAGGAATGCACCGAGATCCAAATCGGGAACCCAGGCTGTAAACCTGGGAACAGAGTGTGTTTGAATGGATGCATTTAATAGCAAGCAGCAGCAGCAGACCATAAAGACAGAGAGCGCGTCCAAAAGCAGTCAGAGGCGAACTGGGAACATGCATATTATCAAGTCAACTTTGGGGCGACTATGTGCTTTTCCTGTACTCTTACTTCTGAAGAGGGCCAGCCCTCAGGAGTTCTTTCCGAATATGAACTGAGCTACTTCCAAAGTCTCACATGGCATGGTTTCACATATCACAAGAAAGAGTGAGGACAGGCATAAAGAAAGACATTCTGTTTTAGATGTAACTTTACTTCCCCTGAACCTAAAATACTACCCTGATGGAAAGTGACGGAGAAGCAGCTCCAGGAATTTGTCTGAGACTATGCACTCACTACACAAGTAGCCTCGAATTATTTCCTAAACATTGAGGCAGATGCTCAATGCAGGAGCTGCCCCTAGTGGGTGGGTGTGCTCCTGCAGAGGGAGAACACTCAGCTAGAAGCCCAGAGCTGGGCTCATGGCTGGCAAGTGCAGCAGTGGTGGCAGGAGCCTCTCCCACCTCCGTGGCAGTCAGACATCCCCTGAGGGTTCCTGAACTACGAGAGGGCACAGGCCGGGCTGAGAGAACCCCTGAGTGCACGAATTTTGTGCACGGGAACAAAACAGTATAAAAATAAATTGTTTCACATACTCATTCTGTAAGCCTACATTTGCCCATCCCCGTATGCCCACCCTTTTTCTTATGGTTATCTACCGGCATAATAATAAAAGTGTAATATGCTAATTAGACCAGGCAGTCAAATGACCTTCCGAACTTCTTTCCAGATGGCCTTCCAGATGAAGTTGGGGCTGCAAGGGCCAAGACCCTTGCACCAATTTTGTGCATCAGGCCTCTAGTTTTTATATAATAATCATTCCTCCCAAACTGGTAGATCTTATATTGATTGCCTTAATTGCCAGAAAACACTTAAGTTGAACTCAAATTCTGCAATGTTTCAACAACTATTAATAGAATACAGAGTACAAAATACTTAGTTTATTTGCTCCTGAGATATAGTCTATATTCCTAGACAGTTTGGTGGGCATAGCATGAAATTCTTTCACCTACAGCTTGATATTCTAAGACCTTCATTTTCTCTCCATATTAAAAAAATGCCTCTTTCATCTTTTTCGTTGGAAGGAGAAAAATATCTGATTATTTTCCCCTGTGTATAATCTGGTCCTGGAGGTTCACTAGAAGTTGACCTAGCATAACAGGAATTCATACTTGTTCAAGAAACTAAGTTATAAAGTACTGTTTCTAAATAAGTTGCTAAAATTTCAGAAATGGAGTTAAATAAAGAAGGATTTAACCTTGGTGGCTTGATTTTGGGTTTAAAGGACAGAGACATACTATTGATATAATAATCTCTGTTGATCATTTTCTTAAATGGAAACTAAGGTATGTTGCAGGAACTTACAAATACATGTGCAATTTTATACTTACAACTTTACATGGTAGAAGGTTGTTATTCCCATTTTACTGGAAATAAAACTGAGTCTCAACTTTAAGTAACAAGCTAGTCTAAGGCCATGGAATGACACAATTACAGAGCATACTAATCCTAAGTGAGCTTGGAAGCAGACTTTTTCCCTAGTCAAGTCTCTAAATGAGAACATCCCCCAGCCAGCACCTTGACTGAGACCCTTAGTGAAGAACTTACCTACGATGATCCTGGGCTCCTAGCCCATGAAAATGGTGAGATAATAAATGGCTGATGTATTACATTGCTAAATGTGTAACAATTTGTTATGCAGCAATAGAAAACTAATATAAATATCATCTATCTTTATAATATACTAGAGGCCTGTTGCACAAAGATTCATGCAATAGGCCTTCCTTTCCCTGGCTGTTAGCACTGGTTTTCCTCCAGAACCTGGGACCCAGGCCTTCACTCTGGCCACAGCAGAGAAGCCTAGCTGAAAGTCTTCAGTCTTCATAGTCTTTGCTCATACCTGCATATGCAAATTAATCTGCCATCTTTGTTGGGTTAATTTGAATATGGTTAATTTGAATACTCACTTCTGATTGGCTGGTGGGGTTGTGGAGGTACAGTACATTTGCATATTTCTCTTTTATTAGTGTAGAGGGGTCTTAAGCACCCAAGGTACAAGGTACTACATTAAACATCTATGAAGAGTAAATAGTTAAAACAGCTTCTTCTATGATACTGCACTCCTGAACAATGAGAAGTCAATGGTATTCATTATGCCAACCTATAAGGAACATCCTGTCCACCCCTGAAGGAACACTAATGAAAGACAAGCCTTAAAAAGTTTCTCTGTATATCATGCAAATGTTCCAGAAGCAATCAGCAGCCTATTGGCACTACACATTTCAACATGATTCCATAGGCTCTGGAGTCTGGTTGGAAATCAGCATTTTTTTTTTTACTTCCCAAATGGTAAGGCAAATCAGAGTTTAAAATTATATACTTCTCGTGTCCTCTCTTCCTTCACCTCCTGGCCTCAAATGTGCAATAAACATCCTCTCGCTTCTAGGAATGAAGGTTATCTTGGTCCTCATGGATTCTTCCCTTTACCATTTGTGCTGTGCAATTCTACACTGACACCAACAACCAAATTCAGAATGACAGTTTTGGGGAATGCCTACTAGTTTTTCCATGCTGAACAGGCCAACGTCTACCTTGGAGAATCATCTGTTTGCTTGGATGACAAACTACGTAGATGGCCCATTGACCGAAACGGAAGCCGCACCCCTCTTTCCCTCCCTGAAACAGCACGTTCTGCCACAGTAGTTTTAGACTTGTCTTACCACTCTAAGAACCTAATATATTAGTTTGACAGAAAAAAAAAAACATACAAAAATACCCAATAATGACAAAGACTCATTCCCTAAAGCTACAAATTAGTTGCTGCTGTCTGTTTTGAAGACTTATAGGGCTTATGGATTCAATATTTGGAAAACATGGCTATTTGCTCTCATTCTCAGCTATGATGAGGGAGTCAGGTACTTGGCAAAAGGTTGAGGTATGCACTTAGAGAACAGATTTTTGAGCCTCTATTGTGGGCAAGGAACTATGCTAGGATCTATAGTGGGCAATGGCTCTCAACCTTGGCTTTCCCTGAAATCACGAGGGGAACTTTTAAAAATGCTGAAGCCTTTAGGAAATAATACGAGGATACTTGTGTAGTTTAAGATATTACTTAGATTTTTTTTTAAAGCCTCCAAGTAATTCTAGTGTGCACCCCCAGGTTGCATAATGGAAAAAACCTGGGAAAGATAGCTCCTCTGGGAAGCTTGCAATTCAATTCAGTTGAATGGATTAAATTTGAACCCTCAACAATAACTACCACACTTTTCCTTGAGAGGCTAATCTAATGGCATTTGACCACTCTCTCTTCATCTTCCAAGCTTCTTTTCTCTGACTACCAGCTCATTTCCACCACTAGTTCTCAGTGTCTTCCTCTCCTTTCTGACTCCCAAAAGTGTTCTGGACAACTCCAACCTTTTTGTGAAAGAGATATTGAAAGAACTCATTTGTTCATTCATTCAAAAATATTTATTAAATACCGACTCTGTTTCTAGAAATTGTGCTAAGCACTGGGATACATACCAAAGGGATTAAGTCCCTGGCCCTAATAGCTAGAATCTAATGAGAAAATAGATAGGACTTCATACTATTGGCATGCTTTGTGCCTTTTCACAGTAGGCACAGAGTGCAGAGAACATTACCAAAGGAGTACCGAGTCTGATTAGGTGAGTTAAAGAATGCTGTAGGTAGAAACTGAGCTAAGCCTTGAAACTGTCAAAGGGGATAGCTTCTGTGGTTAGAATGAAAAACGTGTACAAAACCATGGATGTATGACAGAGAATTGTGAGTAATGGGCCATGGACTGCGGATTTGTGGGAGCAGAGGAAGTGTGGAACAAAAATGAGGTGTGGAGCCATCATCATGCCAAACACCTAAATGATTTGTTGGATTCTTAGAAGTGCCCACATTGTCTGTATGCTTTAAAAGTGTTTTCTTGTCTAAACTTCATGGCAAACACATGGGCTAGGCATACTTATTCCCACTCATAAATGAGAGAACGAAGGCTCAGAGAGGTCAAGAGTGTCGCTCCAGATTTGTAGGCAGTGATACTTGTTCTTATCTAGATCTGACCCCAGAGCTCAAGAATTTCCTGTTCCACCATACTGACCCCTTTAAAGAAGAAATGAGGTATCCAGGCAGGTGCCAAATTTATAACTTAACTGTGCAATAACTGGGCCTCCAGTGGAAACCTTTAGCCACTTATTATTTTTTTCTTTGGAATTACTAAATTAATGCTCTCTCCCCACATCAACTCCTCTCATACTGGTCTTGGGTATAGCTTAGAGCTTTAAAAGCTTCCCCATCTAATTCTAATGTGCACCCAAAGGCTGAGAATCAATTGACAGGGGATGTAAAAATGGGTAGGAAACTTCCTTATGAAGCTTGGGATTCAATTCACTGATCATCTGCTCCTAGAACTCCTCCCTCTCCTAGATCTGGGATGACACTACTGTCTGGTAGAAAAAGATGCCTCATTTAGTGTCAGGAAGCATTTTTTTTCTCTTAGCAATAACAGGATATCTTAAGGGAAAATGCTGAAGTCTGACTCTCTGGGGGAAAATAATTATTTTTAAATATCCTTCTGCCTTATTAGTGAGTGGTAATTATAAAATCACCAGCATAGTAACAACATCAAGAAGTGAATTTAATTTTTTTTCCCCTGTCCAGCTTCTATAGCAATTCACATTGCCTGGATGCTTGCTGGACTAAGCCAAAGATCAACCTTTATGGGGGAAGCGGAACTTCATAAGCAATGCACATTTTATTCTAAAATTTTAAAGCATCTTCTGAGCAGGAAGAGGTTAGAATGAATATAAAAATAGTTGCGATCCCTCTGGTATATGACTTAGAAAATCTGGCTTCGGGGCAAAGAGATGAGAAAGTAGGAGAGAGGAATGGAGAGGAGGAAACGGCTTGATTCAGAAGGAGAAGAAGAAATAAAAAAGAGGAAGGATTTGAAGGCTACTTCTTCGCAGCCATATGGGATAAGTGACAAAGAACAGGCCCTGCTATTAGTGAAAATAAGCTGCCAAAGTACAGGCCATGCAGAGAATAACAGCGCATTTAATTACACAGTGACAGTTGCAGCGCTGGGGATTTCCCAGAGATTAATGGAGCATCTGGGAAGAGTCGAGGGCCCCGGGGACAGCCAAAATGATCCCAGTCAATGAATAATACCCAGGAAAAGCCTCTAGTTCACTTCACTATGAAGCAGAAAATGGAGGAGGTCTTGGGTGTTTGGTTTGGTTTTTCTTCCTATTTTTTATTTTTCTTCCTATTTAAAAAAAAATGCCACACAGATAGATTGGTTTCAATTAAGATTCCTATAATGATAGACTGTTTAGCTTTCAAGAGATAGAACCAGCAAAGTCAACATGTAGATTAAATGCAATGATGAAATCCAAGTAAATGACACTACTCCTTTTGGAGAGCAAAGCTTACAATGTACCTTATAATAATTGCAGTATGTAGCACAACCAAATGCTAAATACTAATACAAAATTTAAATATGATTTGGCTGGTGTCCATAAAGTTCTTTAGATCTGGGGTCTTAGCACTATTAGTAATTTGTTCATACTTCAGTGACAGGCCATAACACTGTTAGCTCTTACGTTTAAGTACAAATGTGAGTTAAGGCCATACATATGTATTACTTCTCGGTCACTTGGTTATTTTTAAAAATGTATTTTTAAATTTATTTTAGAGAAGAAAGAAGAGGGTGAGGGAGATAGAACATTAATGATGAGAGACAACCATTGATCAGTTGCCTCCTGCATGCCTCGCACTGGGGATCGAGTCCACAACCCAGGCATATGCCCTGACTGGGAATTGAACCGTGACCTCCTGGTTCATAGATAGATGTTCAACCACTGAGTCATACTGTCCTGTATTATTTGGTTATTTTTAATAGCAAAATTAAATATGTACTTTGGGACCCTTTTTGAATTATACTAGGAGAATTACATTGAAGTAAGTTTTGATTATCATTTTATATAAATAACATATAGTTTTCCTCTGCATTATCAGGAAATAAACCAGATTTAAAAAATACCCCCAAAGTGAGAAAACACATTCCCACCATAGTAAATAAGATGAAGGAAGACCACCAAGCTGCGTTGTAGAGTTCCAGAGCTAGAATGGGTTCTTAAAGAGTCAGCAGTCTTATTTTAAAGATGAGGAATCCAGAGAGTTGGATGACCTACTTGCTCAAGTTCACAAGGCTAATTAGTGGCAAAGACAAGACCATAACTTCTGGCCCTCACCCCCACCCAACGCAATGTTCATGTATACCCCCCAGTGTTTTCTTTTCCTCACATGGCCAGCTTTAATGCCTCCTCGGTGAAGAGATGTTTATCATTCATGCTTTAATAGAATAGGCTTTGACAAAGGATAAGAAAGCACACTCTGCTCAGAGTTCAAGCCAGGGTAAGCAATGTTACTTAGAGAAGGTCACAGTGTCTCTGCAGATACATTAAGAAAGTTACACAAACACATGTACAAAGATTCCTAGCCCATTAGCATTCTTCTTTGATCATCATGCATCAAGAAATGCCCAGAAAGGAGGCCGTATGAAGTCCATCAATGAAAAAGGCATGGTCTTTGGATCTGTTCTTGCCCCAACACTAACACCTACCCTGAGCATGCCATTTGCCTTCTCTGACCTTTGGCTTTACCCACAAATGGAGCTATATCTTACAGATGTAATGTAAAGATAAACATGAAATAATATTTAAAGTGTAGTTAGCACATATTGGGCGCATGAATGGGTGTTTCTACTGATATCATATTAAAATTATATTTAGCATACAGTGGGTGCTCGATAATAAAATTTTAAAACTTAATTTGCTATTCCTTAAAAAGGATTTTCCAGGCAAAATGATCTTGCCTTTGTCCCAGATGCCTCACACTTCATTTATTTTTCATTGTTGAGAAGTATCCAGAGATAACTATCACCCATGCAATAACTTTTTATTCTGAGCTAATTTTAGACTAAAAAAAAAAGATTATAAAAGTACAGATAGCTCCAGATACCCTTCACTTACATTTGCACAATGTAACTATAGTGCATTGATAAAAACTAATATGTAAATGAATTTTGGTACAAAACACAATACTATTAACTAAGTGACCGCTTCTATTTGGATCTTACCAGTCTTCCCAACAATGTCCTTTTATTTTCTCTTCCAGGATACAATCCAGGGCCCCATGCTGCTTTTGCTTGTCATGCCTCCTAGTCTCCTCAGTCTTTCCTTGTCTTTCTCAACCTTAACACCTCTTAAGAGCATTGGCCAGCTATTCTGTAAAATGTCCTGTAATGTGGGTTTGTCCAATGTTAATGCATGATGACAATGAGGTTATGCATTATTGGAAAGAATGCCTCAGAGGTTACGTGCCCTTCATGTCACCACGTCAATATGCTTTATTCTTACCTATGTTAACCCTTGGGCCTGGTTAAGGTGATATCTGACAGGCATCTTCACAGTAAAGTTATTATTTTTCCTTTTGTCATTAATAAGTGTTTATTTTAAGGGGAGCTATTTTGACATGCAGAGATCCTGTTTCTCCTAAACTTTTACTTACTCACCTCACCAATGGTTGCTTCCAAAAATTATTACTGTGGTGTCTTGATGCTCTATTTCCCTCATTCCTTCTATAGTTGTTACTTGGAATCATTTTATAAGGAATACTTTTCATTTCTTCCTCTCATTTATTTATTCAGTATGACTCAAGGATAACCATTTTATCATTTGTGTTGTAATCAATACAATTCTTTGGATGTATGTTATTTTTTGTTGTTGTTGTTCATATTGTTCCAACTCAGGCCATTGGCAGCCCTTTCAGTGATAGCCATGCAACCATCTTGTCTTATTTGTCAGAACTTCCTCACTTTCTGGAACCTCAAGGTGTTCCATGCTCACCCCAGCCCTGGAACCAACCATTATCCCAAGGAATTCTGGTTCATTTTATTGGAAAATTATACCCGCCTCTCTGAACACTGTGAGAGTTTTAACGCAGCACCCATTCCTATGCCCCCCACACCGGTATCCTCTCTTCTATTTCCCTCAAAGAAAAATAAACTTAAAATGAGAGTTTTAGAAACCTACATGTGTCCATGACATAATAATGGACACAGGGCAACACCACATAGCAGAAAGAATGCTGAATTTAGAGCTGGGAGACATTGATCAGCTGGTGTTCTGTCTTTGAGTCTAGTTTGGATAGAAAAGGTATTGTAATATTAAGAGAAATTATAAATAGCATTACAAGGGAGAGAATATGCCTCAGAACACGTGGCTATTATTTCCCCTGCATGCATTTTCATGTTCCCAAGTATCAGTGGCAGGCATTATGATTCAGGTTATTATGCTATAAAAAGGTGACTTGCTTCCTTTTTATTCTCTACTTTCCCACCCCACCCCAACAAGGATTTGAATCTGAGATTTCACTTTGCCAGGAGGAAAAAAAAAGTAAGCACCTTTACGAGAACAATCAACACAATGACTCATAAACTCTGAGAGGAATTAAGATGAGGTCCCTGTCTTGAGAACCTTCAGGGGATTATGCAAAATCATATGGGAGGGCTGAGAAAGAGTATGTGAGGCCTAGGACGGTGACACTTGCTGGACACCCCTTCACAGGGTCCGAGCTGGACTTGAGATAACAGTAACTTCCAGCAGCAGATCATTCTAGGTGTGAGTTAAGGAGCAAAGACAAAAACATTTCAGGACGTGCATACATGATCGTTTGGAAGTCTCCAAAAACTGAACTCCAGCTGCACTCTTTTTCTGTTCTCTCATGCACTGTCTGCTGTTCCCGTTTCCCAAATATACATGTTCTCCCCTCAGCTCCTATGCTTTTGAAAATAGGTTTTATTAGACTGAGTTTTTTTAATTTTAAAAAAAGAGAAGAAAGGGCCTGTGCTCCTGCAAAAAGTTGGTGCTCAATGGACTCTGTAGCAGGAATGGTTTGCTCTTTTACTAGCATTCCATGATCTCAGATTCACACACTATATACACAGGCTTGGTGATGTTTAAAAGCCTGGGGCCCATCTCCTCCAGGAGTGCTTAGCATGATGTCCCGGGTACAGTTGCCAAGAAAGACGTTCTATTTTGCTTTATCGGTGGAAAGCAATTCTGTTAACAATGGCAGATCTCTTGCTGTGGCTGTTTCCACCCATCAGTCGCTGGAGGATCATTGACCACTGAGAACTTCATGCAATCCACAGGGAAAAGCTTACTGGTAGTGCTAGGTTCACCTGGTGTGATTTCCAACAGCCATCTCAATAGCCACCACCTCTGCAAGACCAACTTCCGGGTTGCCAGATGGCGTGTGGTCACTTATGTCAAGGATTCTCCCCTTCACAACAATTAGAAGCTGAGAGCTGCTTTGTTCTGCAAACTTCTACATGCACTGTCTTCCAGCATACACTTTGTGGGAAAGTTAATGTGCTACCCAGAAAGCTTATCGAATGAATGCTTGCACAGTGACTTCAGCAAAGCTCTTCTGAACATCATTATAGTCATGGCTAATGAACAAATAATTGTTGACATGGAAAGATTCTAATTAGCCACCTAGAGAAGGAGGCAGAATTGAGGGATTCCCATATCGCTTTTGGGAGTGTTGCTGTGGGTAAGGTCCAGTGCAGCTCAGGGTGGCAGAAATGGAATGAGGCACAAACTCTGTAGGACCCGCTCACTTTCCCTTCCTGCTGCACATATAAGTGGAAATGCTGTAATGCCTAGAGTGCTTAATTAGGAACTGAAGAGCTGGATCAACAGACAGAGGTCATTGTTAATCTCTCAGTCTTTTCTGCCCACTCATTTGCTTCCTGCAAAGTAGGTGGCCTTTACCCTGTTCCACCAATGATTGATTGTGAATCCTTGTTCTGTAACTACCCATGGAAAGTCTTCACTTACCTTGTTAATACACAGCAAGCTTGGCTGTTTTATCCTCTCCCCCCCTCCTCCCACCTCCCATTGGTTTAGCTAATTACCTAAATCTATTAACATGTATTTGCCTCAAATTAAACTGAGGTCAACAGAAAATCAGTTCAGGAACGTGGGAGGAAAACAGTGTGGATGCCATATGGCACCAAACTGAGGCAAGCAGATACTACCTAGAAGTTGCATCACTAATGACAAATACAGTTAATAGCTCATCCTCCTCCCAGACGGCTCACAGCTTCAGTTCCCATCCTACATTCCTGTCCCTGAATCGTGGTTTGAAGTGGATGTATGAAAAACGTAGGATGAAGAACCACTCAGTCAGATGGTATTGTTTTGCATATCTTGAGATTCTTTACAAGCTAATGGAGAAGCATGTGGAAAGGACATAGCCATTCACCCTAACGCTCAGTGGGCTGAATGCAGGCTTCATCCAAAGCAACATCCCCAAAGCTGAGTGTGTGATTTTGGACTACCTGAGGAACACGATCTAATTACTTACCTTCTCCCTTTAGGACATTTAAAATATGAGAAAAAGCCCGGCCAGTGTGGTTCAGTGGTTGAGTATTGACCTATGAACCAAGAGGTCATGCCAGCTTGATCCTCAGTGGGGGGGGTGCAGAAGGCAGCCAATCAATGATTCTTTTTCATCATTGATGTTCTTCTCCCCCCCCCCCCTCTCTCTCTCTCTCCATCCCTCCCTCCCTTTCTCCCTCCTTCTGAAATCAACAAAAATATATTTTAAAATATGAGAAAGGGACAGTTATACCTTCACAAGTTTACATGAGTGAGTCCTCTCTAAGACAACAATTTACTGAGCAGGATTCATTATGAGTCAAATCAGAATGCAGCCTAGCAGTAGAGATATATGGAAACGAGCATGACTCCCATCCCAGTGAAATGGTGTGGAAGTAGAGATTTTATTTGTTTACAAGAAAAAAAGAATCTTTTGTTCCCCCAGGCACAGCTTTTCTGATGAAAGAGATGAACCTGGGTCCTTGGACAGAGATAATGAATGTCATCAGCTCATTATGAGGCTGGTATAAACATTCGAGAAAACAGCACCTTGTCCTAATCATTCTTTTTCCCCGAGGAAATATTTTTCAAACAGATGCAACCCCAAGTATGGCTTCATATTATCAACTGTATTCACGTTTCAAGTCTCGGTGTAAAGGTCAAGCAGTGCTCCTCTGCTTCCAGGGCCATGGACCTTGCACCAAAAATATGCTACGAGTCAACTCAAGTAAACGCACGGATGAAGGGAAAACTTTGGAGGATTGGTGAGCATTTAATTTACACTGAAAACAAAACCCAGTTGTTAAAGACCTTCCGAGATAGTGATTCCCCAATGACTGTCAGTAATTCTTTCAGAGAAAGGCATTTTATACATAATTATACCGGAGAGGAAAAGCTATTCTTAAGCATTCATAGTACAGTTTATATTTTACAAGTACCATTTAATCCTTCTTAATTGCTGCCACTTAAACCAAATATCCTAGGTGATAATGAGAAGAAAAACAAGAACGGCCAAGAATGAAGGGAGAAAGGTTCTGTCCTAAAATAACAAACCTCATCCTTGGCATCTCAAGGGACCATAGGCCTCTTCAATCTCATGTGTAGCCACAATTGCTAACATTGACTGAGCGTTTACTAGTTACCAGGCACTGTTCTTAGTATGTTCATGGATTATCCCACTTAATACTTACAATAACAACTGAGGCATGCTCTTATTCTCCAAATATTTATTGAGCACCTCCAATGTGTCAAACACTAGTCTGGGTGATAAGACTATTGCACTGATCAAAACACAGAGAAATGCCTGCATTGTTTAATTTACATTCTAGTGCAGCCAGAAGCAGCACAGCCAGAATTTGAATCCAAGAAGTCTGGCTACTGGGATGCAAAGGTATTATACCTACGAGCAGGTGCCATGAAACGCGCTGCCTCTTTTGGAGACCGGTGAGAACCTAATACTTAAGTGTGAAACAACCGGGGATGTTCACATTCTAATTTATATTACAGGGGTACTGAGGTTGAGCTCTTCTTGACTGGAATAGTGCCAACAGGGCCTTGAACTGAAAAGAGATACTAGCATTGCAGTTAGCACAGCTGGGGTCAAGTTCAGACTCTGCCACTGATTACACACATATATGCTTGGGCAAGTTGTTGAGCCTCTCTGAGCCTCAATTTCCTCATCTGTAAGAGAAAAGTTATAATAAGACCTAACTTATTGTGTTTTGTTGAGCTATTTAAATGAGATATTATAAATAAAATACTTTCTAAAGTGCTTGGTGTTACATAAACTATTTTTAGTATTTGCTATTCATAGGGCCCTCAAATCTAGACAATAGGGTATCAAGAGCTAATTTACATTTTCTTAGGAATGTGAGTCCTGAACTGCAAACATTTTGCCTATACAGGTTGAAGCAGACAGAATAGAGGCCTACAGCCACCTGTCTTCAGTATGTGGTGCATGGGGTTAGGCAGTCCAGAGGGGGAGAAGGGCAGACTGCCCTGCATTCCCAAGGGCCACCAGTTAGCCTGCCTCAGACACGCTGCTGCCTTTACCCAGGAACCTGAGTTTTTCATGTTGTACCATCACCTTTACTTCCTTTAGGTCTCTGCTCCACGAATGTCCAGGTTACCAAGGGCCCATAAAAAGCAAAGATCACAAACTGCTTTGTCCATGAGGACTTTACTTGGCCTGGCCGCTCCTTACCTGATGCCTCAGTTCTTCTTCCTTTACAATGTCTAGCTCTATTTTCTTTGCTGTCAGTTTTTCTATCCTCTTTTTTAGTGAGGATGCGCCTATTGGTAAATCCATATGGTTTAGCTTACTATTAGTAACCTCCTCTCTTATGTGTACAGTTCTCAAAGGCACTGCCTTCTTTACTGAGAGGGATGCAGATTCAAGTCCACTCAGGCCACCTCACTCCAGTGATGGCTCAAGGTGATCAACTAGACATGGAAATTGCCTCGCTATGACCCTTCCAGATGTTAGTCATCCCTGTGCACTTGGTCTTCCCCAAGTCTGGTTTGGAGTTTTCACAGGCTATTCTGAAAGTCATAAAAGGGGACAAATATATGCGCAGACTCAGATACCTTATTCTGTGAAGAGCATATTGATTTTTAGTATTATCTTATTTTATGAAATCAAAGCTTCTGGGAGTTATACTCCATTTGTATGCATAAGAAGACAAATTATCACAAACTTAGTGCCCCCCCCCCCCCAAACAACACAAATTTATCACCATACACTTCTGTAGGTTAGAAGTCTGATGCAGGTCAGTGGGGCCTCTCTGTAGGCTCTGGGAGAGACTCCATTTCCCTATCACCTTCAACTTCCAGAGTCCACTCACAATTCCTGGTTAATGTTCCCTTCCTCTAGCCTCAAAGCCAGCACATTATATCTCAGCACCCATTCCATTTTAGTCAAATCTCCTCCTGACCTCACTCTCTGATCTCACCTGGGAAGGTATCTTCAATGTTAGGAAATCACATGTTTAGGTTTGACTCATCTGTACAATCTAGGATAATCTCTCCATCTCAAGGTTCATAAATAACTTCAGTCACATCTGCTAAGTTTTGTGTTCTTTTCTTTTTTTTTTTTTTTTTTTTTGTGTGTGTGTGTGTTTTTTTTTTTTTTTTTTTCTATTTAAGGTAACATATTCAAAGGTTCTGGAAACAAAGACATAAACATCTTTGGAATAATTTATTCTGCTTACCACATTCCTCTCTCTGGCCTCCAAAGGGAATTGCACATTCAAATACACGCATGCCATCCTAAGGTCCTCAATATTCTCAATCCATTACTGCATCTCCTCCAAGTCCCAAATCTCATCTAAACCTTATTAGCTCAAAAGTCCCAAATCTCATTAACTATCTCATATAAATCAGGCATGGGTGAGGCTCTGGGTTGCAGCATAAGGTAGCCTTTTTCCAATCCAAGTGTTTTGAAATAATTCAATGTTGTTATTTGCATAGTTCACATGTTTTATCAAATGTTTCCTTATGCTAAGGGCATTGTGAGAAATGTTTTATTGAAAAGACTGTGTGTGCTTTGTTTTTTCTTTTCTGCATGTCCAAGTATATCTACTATGTGCAATTTCAATCTTCTCATTCTGACTGCAACTCTTTACTCATGGGATAGAGCTTAGCTACATGTTTTTCTTATATTCCTATATTTTAGACCACTATTTGGAATAACGCGCTAAACACGAGACTCAAAGAGACTAACTATTAAGCCCCTTAGTATCTCAAAAATTTTCTATGTGTAGAATGTAGAAAATAGTACCATTCATAGTTGGTTTAATTTTTTTCTGGAGTAACACTGTTAGACAATACATACATACACACACAAACACACACTTTCATTAAATAACAGTGGAGATGTAAAAATTATCTAATTTAATCTAAATGGCTAGTCCAACATCTTTAAAATGTGGAGCTTGAGGAATTCAGTTTATTTCTAACTTTATCTTTATAGAAAAGTGTTCTAAGATGAAAATGAACTTGATATTTCTTGGAAATTTATTTTTATTTGCTTTTGTTCCTCAATAAAGTGAAACCCTTCCACAGTAATAAAATCACTCTACAATAATTTTTGGGTCATTAAAACCAGGACATGTTAGAAACAAAACTTATTAATAGTGTGAATGATGTTGGAGCATGAGACAAGTATGCAGGACTTACAATAAACTTAACTGAGCAGACAGACAGAAGTATTTGATAGACAATAATGAATATTCTGTAGAAGATCAAGTAAGATAAAAGTATTTACTTACTAATTATGACAATGCTACATTTCATAAATAAAAGATAACTTAAAAACTCTTGTTTTATAATACCTCATATAAAACACTCAAAATTATTTAACAAAAAAAACTCATGTTTTCTTATGATGGTTGATTTGAGGAATTTTTAATTGGTATGAACAAAACCTTCTTTTTACTGAATCTTAAAATAATAATCTGAGAAATTCATATTGAGAGTTTCCATTTTGCCATCAAGTCTATGCCAACTACTCATCCAAAATAGCACCACCATAATATAATTTTCAATAATGAATTATGGAATCAAAATCAATCATCAACTATGATGATGATGGTCCCTTGCATTTATAAGAAGCATCATAGTCTTTAACAATATTTATTGACCTAGAAGTTTCCAACAATAATTAATCATGAATTATTCATGGAAGACAAAAGATCTTTAGTTATCTGATGGGATCCTATCCTACTCAATCTGCCCTCATAAAATGTTTCAAACCTTTTGGCATTTTGCCTTGTGTAGAAGCCTGATTCTTTGGTTCACAAGATCATCTTGTATTTCAATGAAGGGGAAAAAAACAACAGCCTCCTACTGTGACAAATAATGAAGACAATTTCTGAATCTAATACTTTTAATACATATCATCATTTTTTTTTACTTCACTATGTATTTTCCTTAATGTTGAGATACTAGGGCTTCTACATTTTTAAAAGTTTTTGAGTTTTGCTTTTGGGACACTTCCAGGTCAAATTATTAATATATCCTCTCTTTCCACTGAGGATGTTTAACAAACTTCACATTTTTCATATATTGCATGTTAAGTTCTTCGATCTTGCTTTAGAATTTCCATCCTCCTTCCTTACCATCTCCTTCATATATTGTTGGGCCTTAAAAGCCAACTAAAAGGTTTTAGCATGAAATCATAGGAAGAATTTGGAATAGAAATATCATAAACTGAGTTGAATAAAAATGTAATATAAGGCTATAAGACCTTCTTACTTTAATCACCATTTCCTCTGTTCTGATTTCTCATTTTCTCTAGTAATGGTTCAAGAGAAGTAAAGTACTTTTCATAGATACTCATTAATCTAAATGAATGTTCATAAGTAACAAGGAGGAAAAGACTAGAGGAGGGGAGGGAAGAAAACATCTGTTGAGAATCTATAATTGTGCATGGCATTTAGTTAGAAATTTTGGGAGTATTGTAGATAAAAACACAGGGACCAGAGGCAAATTGTCTGTGTTTGAATCCTAGCTCTGCCAGAATCCTGTCACTACCTGTATGGCCCTGAGCAAGTTACTTACTTACTCCTCTGGACTTCAAGCTCCTCATCTGTAAAGGAAGGATAATAATAGGGCAAAATTTATAGGATAGTTGTGATGATTATAGATGATTATATGAGTTCATATGTGTCAAGTCCTATAACAGTGGTTGGCTTACAGTCAATGATATAAGCATTAGCTAATTATTTTGATTGCTGGTTTTATTATATATCATTTGGGTTTAGTGCACAACAACCCTGCTATTAAGTGGTTATTATCAGCCCTAGCCCCTCAGTTAGAGCGTCCTCCTCATATACCAAGGTTATGGGTTCGGTCTCCCCTTTGGGCACATATAAGAATAAACCAATGAATGCATCAATAAGCGGAACAACAAATCGATGTTTTTTTGTTTATTTCCTCCTCTCTCTCCCTTTCTCTCTTTCTCTAAAAATCAATTTAAAAGAACATGGTTATTATCATCTGCATTTTACTGAGTAGGAAGAAACTGCAGTGCACCAAAATTAAGTAAGCTCACCATGCACACAGTTAATAAATGGTGAGTCAGACTGGACTCCAAATCCATTGAAGGGAAATGAGGACTGATGTGTTAGCTCTGTGAAGCTTTAAAAGGCCCTTTCCTCCCTTGTTAACCATCCCTTAGTTCCTACCCTTTCTTTTATCACTTTGTTGTCCCCTTCTAATTCCAACATTAACAATATTTTGCAAAATTAAAAAAAAAAGAGGGAAAGTTGTTCCACTTCTCGCCATAACAATCTCACTGAATTTACAGTATTTTGTTCTTATTGCCTACTTCAAGGTCTCCTCAAGTATTTCCTACTGATTTTTCTTCCTCTCACAGATTCCTATAGCATCTATGACCTGAACTAAACTGTTTGAAGATTGTCTCATGTGTGATCTAAAGCGCTAAATTGCACACACCTCAACATATAAATTTTAAATAATAAATACTAGTAGGTTATCAGAGTTCAGCTTTTGAAAACTCATGATGAGCTCCATCCTTTCTTGAAGGTTCTCTCCAATTGTCTTTTCAAATTGACTCCAACCCTGAATTGAGTCAAAGCTTAATCGATTCTAAGATGTGTAACTTACTTGTATCCATGCCATATAATTGACATTGCATCCATATCAATTTCCTGGTGCTGATAACGTATTGTGATTATGTAGCAAAGATGTTATCGTTGAGGGAAGCTAGGTGAAGGGTACAAAAAAACTCTCTGTACTGTTCTTGTAACACTGACAATTTTCTAAAAATATTTCAAGATTAAAAAAAAAAAAAAGAAAAACCAAGCATTCTGCTGGAACAAAAACTATCACTGGGTAATTTCTAATTGTGAGTCATACATGACCATCAAAACACTATACAGTCCCTGAAACAAGGACAGACATATAGTACTCTGAGCTTTTCCCACAAATACTAACATTGCGTTGGACATTTGGCGGGAGAGTGGAGAGGGTGAAAGAGTTGGGAATATAGGAGAAAGTTTGTAAATATTTATAAGTTAATAAGTGGAAGACACAAAATAATGGGTTAAATTTGGGGATTCTAGGATTTAAATGTACAGTTACCGTGATCCTGATTTCACCTCTTTTGGAACACTGCTAGAAAAACAAATTCAAGATATAAAATATTTGAATGGAAATATAGTCCCCGGCATTGGAACAGAAAACCATTACTCATCCTACCATGTGTGGTTGAGTCTTACTTTAAAACTTCTAACTCAACATGTGTTGCCAAATGACCACGAAGCTGGCTCAGTTGTTAGGTTCTGTTGTAATTTATGAGGTTCTTAGTACAAAAAGAAGTCAAATACTTTTCAGACAGATAAATATTCGCAATATTTTACTCTTACTCTTGTGTTCTTGGCCTCATCTCTTAAACTGCTGCCCAATGGTAGAAAACTATTGAAAATACTTGTTAAAAGAACAGGAAATGCATCGTCAAGAAAAAGATGTTATCTTTCTACCCCAAACAGTGGAAACTTATGAACTTTTCTTCATGCTGCAGTTCTTTCTACGAAACCATTGCATAAGTTTTATAAATGCCACTGTCAATGAGCAATTTAAAATCACTTTTTCCAAATGTTGCAGAAAGAACAACTATCTTACTTTCATTTGGCTCTGCATTAGCCTTAACTTAACTGGATGGAGCGTGGTGTTAATAAACTCAAGGTTATGGGTTCAATTCCTATATGGTCTATTTTAGCTTCTCTGAGCAGAAAATTTGGTACCATGGTCTTATATGTTAAACCCCAGATTCTTAATACTGTAGTTTGTCCGATTTATGCCCACTACTGCTAAACAGTTCAAAGTATGATCTTAAACCCCACGCTCAGCATGTCCCAGTCCTTGAGGCTTACACTTTTTTTTTTAAACAAAACTAACCATACTAAGATGAGAAAGAAAAATTCTAGTCTTAAGGAACCACAGAAAAGCCTCACGTTTGCTCTGCCTCCCAGAGCAATTTTTGGTTCAGTTAGTCTGTCTATTCCCATTAGAATGTTATCCTCATAGAGGCAGAGATCTTGCCTATTTGGTTGACTGATATACCACCAGTACCCATGATAGTGCCTGGTACTTCATGCTTATTACATGCAGCTCACAAAACATTATGTGCTTTGTCAATGCTGATAACACCTATTTCAAGTAGAAATGGAGTACTTAGTAAACTTAACAATGGTTCCCAAAATATGGTCCTCAATCTAGATTCATAAGCATCATCTGCGAACTTGTTAGAAATACAAGTTCTCTGACCCTTTTACAGGCCTCCTGAATCAGAACCTCTGGGAATGGGGTTCAAAAGCACATATTTTTAATAAGCCTTGCATGTGAGTCCGAGGCAAGCTAAAGTCTGATATCTACCCATTCCCCACTCAGCTCTGATTCACAGCAGCAGTCCCAAATGACATAAATCCAGCCATTCTAGTAAAAAAATAAACATGCATATCTTGAAATGAGTTAAAGATAACTTTATTTATAGATATTTGAACCAATAAAAGTTAGTCACTCTTATGCACCTTATGTAGCAATGTACCTTGCAGTCCTAAGACAAGAATGTGAGATAGAAATAGCAAATCTCTCTTATATAAAAGCCTAATATGCTAAGTGTCTCACTGAGTGGTCAACCAACCAGAAGCTATGATGTGCACTGACCAATGGGGCGTAGATCCTCTTGCTACTGTGGTCTGTCGATCCGGACTGGGTGAGATGGGGCCAGACATGCCCTGGAGCCCTTCCATGGTTCTTCCTGTGGCCCCTCCCTAGTCACCGGCCCGCATCGGCCCTGATTGGGATTAGGCAAGATGGCCCTGATGGGCCCTCATTGCTGGCCAGGTGGAAGGACCCCACCTGTGCATGAATTTCATGCACTGGTCCTCTAGTGTTAAATAAAATATTAAACAAGGGAATATAAATGTAAAGCTTCCTCCCAGATCACCTTTTTTATGGCACATCTAAACAGAATTTATTTCATTAATAGGGAAGTAATGTGATATGATGTTAATGCCCCCACACCAAGAGCCAAAGACCATTGTTTTTCTTTACCAGCTTTATTATCCAAAAGCCTCACTGGGATTCATCATCATTCCAATGAGCTAAATAATACCAAAGTGGAAAATTCTATGATTCAATAAGAGGATCAAGAGCCTATAATGTTCCAAAACTAACATATTTCTAGATGACAGAAAGTGGGAAAGAATGATACTTATGTTGGACCCAAAAGACTCCTGACAGGCAAGAGGATAGATTAAATCTAACAAAACAGTAGTTAAAAGGATGAAAGTAAATTTCTACGCCTGGGTTAAAATACACATCCTCAGATATAGGTTTGAGAAAATGTAATTCAGCAACAGCATATAACTATTTTTTAGACCCTTTTGCAGTAAACACCCCAGAAGTTAATATTGCCTCCACTGTGACCCTGAAAGCAAGAGTGGCTTTAGGATGTCTTCACAGAAGCAAAGTATCTACTAGCAAAACCACAGCCATGCTCTGATCTGGTCTGGGGCATCCCACATCTGAAATATCCGCATTCATTTCCAGGCTCCACACTTTATGGATGCGGGTAGAGGGGGGCAGCAAGGATGGATGGTCCTGTGAGTAGAAACCATGATCTCTGTAGGGCAAATTCAGTGACTCTGATTAATCAGATCCTGGAAGAGAAACCTCAAGCATGGGCTGAGGCATGCTGGCTATCTTCAAATATGTTCAGGGCTGTCATAGAGAAGAGGGATTAAAAGTGCTCTAGATAACTCTAAGAGCTTAAAGGTAAAGTTAATGAGTAGAAACTAATGAACAGCCTTTGGTTCCAAGGAAGGTAAAGTAACAAACAGAAAGAGTTGTGACAGTTTTCCATGCTGATTTGGTTGGCCTATAGTACCCAGTTATTTAATCAAACATTAATGTAGGGGTTAGTGTGAAAGTGTTTTGTAGATGTGATTAACATCTATAATCGGTTGACATTAAGTAAAGGAGATTAACCTTAATAATGTGGGTGGAACTCATGCAATTACTGGGAGCCTTTAGTGCAAACCCTGAGGTTTCCAACAGTGAATGAAATTCTGCCTTAAAATATTGCAACATAATTCCTACCCGAGTTTCCAGCCTGCCAGCCTCTCTAGAGTTCAGTCTTGCCAGCCTTAACAGACAGACGGAACAATAGAGAAATGGATGGATAGATGATAGATAGATGATAGATAGATAGATAGATAGATAGATAGATAGATAGATATGATATGATAGATAGATAGATAGATAGATAGATAGATAGATAGATAGATAGAGTATGTCATATTTGTTCTGTTACTCTGGAGGACTGACTGACACAGTTGTCTAAGGATGGAATGTTGACTTCTTGTCACTGAAGATATTCAAGTGAAGGCAAGAAAACCACTTTGATTATGATAAGGAGTCCTTTTAAAATATATGCCTCTTAATAAAGTTACAAAGCATGTATAGACTGAATAGTCTAATTCAATTTATTTGTTTTATGAGGATCCATTTTGCACCAATTCTTGTCTGAGGCTTAGGGCTATATGATGAACAGAAATAGGTACAGCTCTGCCTTCTGTGAGCATACATGAGACCTGTACAATGGGCGAGCTATTCTAGAACACAAAGTTGGTACTCAACTGATACTTATTGAATGAATAATTGAATAAATAAATAAAAACATTTCAATTGATAGGGAAATTTACAGGTACATATATTTATATATCGGGTCTAGTAATAATTAATGTCGTTTTTAAACATTCGTTTAAAATCTTGCTTGGCGTTGACTTGTATTGACATAACCTTCAAACATGTGGTATCTACAGAACGTGTGAAGTGCAATTAACAAGTTTTGCTTGAAAAATTTTGTGTTTGGTTTGTTTTTTGTTGCAAAACTAGGGCTAAGAAGATGGCGGATGAAGAGCATATTCGACACTGCATGCTTTACGAGTTCCAATTAGGAAGAAAAGCAAGTGAGGCTGCAAAAAACATCTGTAGTGCTCTTGGTCAAGATGCAGTTAGCGCCAGAAAATGCCAGCGTTGGTTTGAGAAATTTCGCGAGGGAAATTTTTCGTTAGATGACAAGAGTGGTCGAGGCCGTGTGCCCAATTTTGATCAAGAAGCTCTTCAAGCTCTTTTGGTGCAAAATCCTCAAATTACCCAACAAGAGCTTGCGACAACTTTAAATTGTTCACAAAAAACAATTTCCAATCAATTGCGTGCACTTGGCAAAGTCCAAAAGTTTGGAAAATGGGTTCCTCATGAGTTGACTGACAACAACCGTAATCAAAGAGTCACAATTTGCAGTTCGCTCCTCTCTTGTCAAAACCGTTTGCCGTTTTTAGAGCAAATTGTTACTGGAGATGAAGAATGGGTGCTGTATGTTAATTTGAAAAGGCGGCCTCAATGGTTGGACAAAAATGAGGCTCCGCAGCCCATGCCAAAACCTGACTTGCATGCGAAAAAAGTGATGTGTGTTTGGTGGAATTTTAAGGAATTCTTCATTATGAACTTTTACCATCTAACCAAACCATTACAAGTGCAGTGTATAGTGCCCAATTGGAAAGGTTAGCCCAAGCTTTAAGAGAAAAAGAACCCGCGCTGATTAATCGGAAGGGCGTAATTCTTCACCACGATAACGCACAACCGCATACTGCAAGAATCACTGCTGAAAAACTGTGCCAGTTGGAATGGGAAGTTCTCCCTCAACCTGCATATTCTCCTGATATTGCCCCTTCCGATTACCATTTGTTTCGTTCTTTGCAAAACTTTCTTCTTGGAAAAAAATTTAATAATGAAGAATGCCTCAAAAATGCATTGACCGAATTTTTTGCATCAAAATCACAAGAATTTTACAACAGAGGGATTAAAATGCTTCCTGAGCGTTGGGCACAAGTAGTAGAAAACAATGGCAACTATATTGTTGATTAAATTTTGTTGTATTGTTTAAATAAATTTGATTTAAAAAAGTATTAGAAAACAACATTAATTATTACTAGACCTAATATTATGTGAGAAACATTTCTATAGAAAACATTTAAGTATTTTAAAGCTTTAATTTTAAATAACTATAAGATTTGGTTATCAAACAATTCTATAACAAGCCATGCTTCCTTCTCCATTTTCCTAAACAGTTTAGAGTCTTACCTACTGAGCCTAAAAAAAAAACAACCCTTAACTCAATATCTACTTATTTTACATATCTGAAAAGTCAAACTACAAAGCATAGAAACTACACCCCTGGTTTAGTTTGTAATGTTATGTACACAGTGGAGGAACCTACAGCCAACTTCTGGGCTGAGCATGCTCCTCTGGCCTCCAAGGATGAACAGCCAGGGAACTCCCCATACTACTTTCCCAACATAAATGTGAAGGAACATAATAACAAGGGTATCATAGTGAAGACCACATTTGTATTACAAAAATTTGTAATTTTTCAAAGTACTTTCAAAGCCCATCCTGCCTGCATCAGTGTAAATCAATCAATCAATCAACCATCAGCAAATCAATGCATTATTTGATACGTGAATGAAAAGAGATATGTTTGAGATGAAACTACAGTTTTGACCCTAATTTTTTCAGTTAGAACAGCAGGTACTTTTTAAACTTTTAATTGTTATATCATATTGACAGGACATATGTAACATATTCTATTTTTATAACAACAAGAAACTTATTCTCAAATAGACATGATTCATCAGTTTCCTCACACTTGACCCAAAGCCCTCATACATGGAATACATTACAGGGGAACTTTTCTATATAGATAGGATGCTGAGAATCTCAACTGTATTGACTGGCAATACAACCAGGATGCCCAAGAAGCTCTGCCATGCCTTGGCTTATTTATTGATCACTGGGAATTATTTTATAAAAACAAAACTCACAGTTTTATGAGGCTTGTATTATAAAATTCTAATGATCATCTCATTTCCTAATGTAAGGTGTTTGAAAGTTTGTGGAATAGAATGGGGTGATATAAAATGAAAACATTTAGTTGCAAAGTTGCAAAAATCTTCATTGAATCATAAACAGGGATTCCAGACTTGGCTATGGCACCAGGAAGCTGGGTGATATAGGTAAGCATCTCTCTCTTCATATGTATATATTTTAGAGTACCTTTCTTTGTAATATAACAACTTTCATTTTTAATGGGATGGAAGAAATCATGGCTTTTTTTCTGAAACCACATCAATTTTCAAAGGCAGCTGTAGCAACAGAGGTGCGTTTGCACTGGAATTTTGGCTTCAAGGCCAGTACCACCTTGAACATTTGGCTCATTTCCCCAAACCCATAAGTTGGAAAAATATCAGGAATAAAAAGGGGAATTACAAGGATGATTTACAATTCTCTTTACTCCCTTCCCTCAAAGGTAGTCCTTGTCAGTTGCCAAGAAAACAAGGCAAGATCAAAATGGAACCAAACAACGACTGATAATTAACTATAGGAAAATATTTCAATGAATAAATTAGTCATCAGTTAAAAATAAAAGACAAGTGAATTTTAAAAATATACTCCCATAGAAAAAAAGCAGAGATAGGGATACTTCCTTGTGGTTTTGAAAAACACATCTTGATTTTGTTTTGTTTTCTAGTACCGTTTCCTGCATAGGTATATTTTTATTGAGAAAAGCCTAATCAATAATCATTGCCAATCTACAAATTGTTTAACTATCCATGATTAAACAACTGATTTTGATTATTTAATTTGTCTCTCCTTTTCTTCCTTTAGTTTGCTTTTTTTTCTAAGCCTGCATAAGCACCATTCCTTCCCTTTGCTTTTCCTGGGCATGAGAGAAAGGTCAGTGCAACTTATGCCTTGACAGAGGTCTGACTTTTACATATGTCCAGAGGGTACACCTGCAATTTGGGGTGGAAGAAACAAAGAAAATCAACTCACCTAGGCTGTTTGCCTCTTTTTTGCTTTTCTAGCTTTGCAGGTAAAGAGAGGCCTCAGATAACCATATTACCATATTTTATGACAATGGAATGGCTATTTTTTTTAGCACCATCCAAACTTGTCTCAATGCCACCTTCCGCCCTTTGGTCCAATCCTTAAAAAAAAATAATTATTTTTCTAACCACCAACTATACAAGGAACCAATGGGCCTCATTTCTGGTAATCCTTTCATTTCAACCACCACCTAAGAAAGGCTTACACACACACACACACACACACACACACACACACACACACCTTTCCAGGAGCTGTGGAAATTCTGCACCCACTTGAAACATAATATCCCCTCTTATTACCTAGACAAAAGTTTAAATAAAATGTAGCATTGGGATTAATTATATAATCTTAAAAGAAGAATGACCCAGACTTGAAGAGCTGATGGGGACCATGAGTAGGAGAATACAGGACTATGGTCAATGATCCCATCGATGATGTGCCAACCTGAGGCTGTTGCCTGTACCGTGGTCCTCAATCTGGACCTGAAGCCTAGGTGTTACTGAACCTACAGACCAACCTGCCACATCTTCCCCAAGAGTCCACGTTAGTTTTTTTGGGAAATCACTTTTATATTCTAATCAACACAGATAAGTTATGGATTAACATTAAAAGTTGCATATTAATAAGGCATGCAAACTAGTTCCACGGTTGTAATGAGATACATACATACCCCAAATACCCTAGATCTTTCTCTACTTATTTTTTAAGTACCTTGAAAACAATGTTAAAGACGCATCATACTATGCTATTAAGTTGGTGTGAAGGGAACAAACTGGTTTATAGAGACTAAGAGAGAGAAACATTTCTAAAACGCAAAGGTTAGTTCCGTAAAGTACCTATATATGTTAAATCGGTGCTTAGAAAAGTCACATTTAAAATCAAAATTGTCTCTGTTACACTTGAAAATGAGAGGGAAATTCTTTTCAAAACTTTTTATAATGGGGGGGTGGGGTTGGGCCGGGAGAAGAGAGAGAAGGGGGGGGGGGGCAAAACTAGAAAAAAAGAAAAAAGTAAATCACTTCTCTTTTTCTCAAGGGAAAAAACTTCACAAGCTTGTTTGTTTGGCCCCAATTTCTCGCTTAGCAATCTGAATCAATGAACTAAAGCCTTCACGGATGACTGCATCAATTGGCTTTTGAATTAGTGGATAGCATTACTCAATCAACTTTGAGACTAGCCTTTTCAAGAAACATATTTAACTGTGGCACACAATATTTCAGTTCTACAATGAGAATGTCAACTGTAAACCTAAATGTAAAATTACAGTTGTTTTTCTCTCAGCCACCCCTCCCCCACACACACACACACTTACTACAAATTTGAATAATATGAATCCAGGAGGCATTTAAATAAATATGGTGTGCATTCTAGAGTATATGGCAGGTATTATTGCTTCAATTACTTGGAGCCTGTCAAATGATAGGTCGACACATTGGTAAGAAAATCTGCGTCCTATATGTCATGTTCTCAGGGCTTTACCCTTCACCAGGGGAGAGAAAATGAAATGGACTCAGAAATGGTGGCTCCATGCTTTGCAGTATCCCCACAGTGCTCATCATGCTGAGCCAGGAAGCTCTGTAAACCAAGTAAATTTACTAGAAGACTGAGCGTCAAGGTAAAATTAGAAGAAAGATGACTCTCCCAACACAAAATTACCTTATGTGTACGATATTGCCATACACACAACCCGCATGTGTTTTATCAGTGTTTCTAAGTAATTGAGACATTAAGTTTTGCCTACAAGGACACTGCTTTGGTCAACCCACCAACCAAAGAGTTTTGATTAATTTAAAATTCAGCTTTAAACACAGAGGTCCTATATATTACCTATTAAAAATCAAATTTAAGGGTGTTAATTTATTGATGACATTAACATCTTCTGGATTTCCCCCCAAGATTTCCAAGATATGCCACAACTGGTTTGGCTCAGTGGATAGAGCATTGGCTTGCGGACTGAAAGGTCCCAGGTTCGATTCCGGTCAAGGGCATATACCTTGGTTGCGGGCATATCCTTAGTGGGGGGTGTGCAGGAGGCAGCTGATCAATGTTTCTAGCTCTCTATCCCTCTCCCCTCCTCTCTGTAAAAAGTCAATAAAATATATTTTAAAAAAAGATTTCCAAGATATAAGCCATGAGAAATATAGTTCGGATCATCAGTTGTCAAGCTGTAAGTGGCATTAACTAGAGTTTCGATTTAAGAGAAAGTATATGTGTGTGTATTTGGGATGTGGTGACTAGCAATAGAGAATTTTTGTCTTATAAGTTTTCAAAATTTTGCTGAAAACCACTTGAATATAAACATATCTTAAATTGTACATTTCACTAAATAAGTTAAAATGAGCATAATTTTAAAAATTTTTAATCTAATTATTGAGCATTTATTATGTGCCAGGGGCTATTCTAATAAACTTGCATGTAAAAGCTTATTCAATCCTAACAACTCTGAGATAGGCACTATCCTACCCTTTTTAGAGTTGAGGAAATGGAAAAGTTAAGTAACTTGCCAAAGTTGCCAAGTTCACACAGCTAAGCAAGTGCAGATTTGGGAATAAAATCTAACAGCTCATGCTTTCGACTCTAGGTTATTCTACTCTCTGTTAGAAAATGGACAATATCATCTTATTTACCCCAAATTCAATTCGGTATTGAGTGTAGGGGAAGTGGGTGGAACTGGTAAGACTTGAGATCTCTGAGATAATTCACACAAACACAAGTCAAATCAGAGATGCTCAGCTTCTTTAGTCCAAGATCTCAAGCTGGCTCGGCCAGGAATAGTTCCCATGCTGGGTGTTTGGAGAGAAACCACTCATTTGAGCCCATGCAAAGATCATGTTCATTTTGGGGGAGGCATAAGAATAAGTGAGGAACTATAGTTATGTTTTTGTTGACTTAAACAAAATTTACTAATATGACTGATACACTCTGTACAATAGAAAGATGAACACATGGTACAATGACTAAGCAAAGATATTATATACCCACATTTACAAAGATTTCTAGAATAAATTTAATAGGTATGAAGTATTCTATGGTTGTTTTTTATATATTACCTATTAGAAATCAAATGTAAGGGTGTTAATTTATTGATGACATTAACATCTAAAAAGTACGGGTAAAGGTTTCAAAATTTTCTCCCATGCGTAAGTTAAACCAATAGTACTTTTCAATGTGAGGTGTGGTTACAAGGCTTCAGGAAAGCAGTCCAATGTTGAAATAGCAAAACACTGTGCATAAATGACAGACAAAAGACAATTGTTTGAAGGCATGTAGTCTGTTGTCATCATTTTTACCTGAATGAAAATAAATACAAGTGATATCGATAGAATGTATATATTCTTCTTCTATATTGTCTAAAGAAGGCTCATTAATAAAGAACTATAGTGTTTTAGAGTGAGCAGGGCCTTTGTGAACAAGTTTAACTTAAGCATTTGACATAACTAAACCAAGGCCATCATAGTTTGTAGTCTGTGTGCAGGTGCTAATCTCAGCCGTAGGAAGATGTACGGAGTGAGGAGTCAAGAGGATGGTATGTGGAGCCCGGAAGCTCTGGCTTTTGAGAAGTGGGCCCCATGAAGAGCGGCCATGAAGGCAGCTGGTTAGGGGCAATGGAGAGGGAGCAGATAAGTCGAATGTGATGACCTGGGAGCCTGGGAAGACAGGAGCAATGGAAAAAAATAAGTGATTGTATTGAATGATAACAAGAGGTCACAGAAGACCAGAACTGGAAAATGTTCATTATGTTTGTGGGCTATTGATGGGTGGTGACCTTAGCAAAAGCAGTTTCTGCAGCATGATCGCAATGGAAGATTGCCATGCTTTAAGCAATGAATGGGAGTTAAGTGCATTACGACAGTCAGGGCAGAGACTACATTCAATCAACTTGGAGAAAAGAAAAAGATGGAGAAATGCACAAAGAAATGATCAAGGGAAACTATCAGTAGAGAATGAGAAAATAATCAAAACTATAAACAATTTGGGGGAAGACAAAGTAAACTGGGGTCTAAGCTCAGGCTGATAGGTTCACCTTGACAGGAGATACACAGCTTGCTCTGAGATGAACATACAGAGATTCTCCCAACTGACTTTCTATTTTTAACTTTCAAACCATGTGGAATTTATTTTGACAAGTGATATAAGGGTAATATCGAATAGGTCCCCTCCCCTTATTGCCTATGACAAATTTTGAATGAATGAATAATAAACAGTCAGCCTCAGGCCTTGACCTTTCAGTCACCAAGGACTCAGAGGAGCACAGGCCTTCCCACACACTCCCTGCCTCCATCCCCCACTCCCTGGCATAGTTTCTTCATTCTCCAGACCCATTCACTGGCTTCAGAAATTAGGCTCTCAAGCCATCGGGGAAACACCGGGAGATTAATGGGGAGGAGTTACTCTATCTTCAATCTCATGTAGGCTGGCAGTTTCTCAGCTTTGCCAACTATTTTCTTTGCTTGGTTTCTGCCAGAGGCAAGAGCAAGTAACGAGGAAAGGGAAAGAGTGATAGCAGAAAAGATTAAAAGAAAGAAGAAAGCCGTAGAATAGGGAATATTCACTGCTGAAATTAAACCAGAGAGCAGGATAGGAAAGAGAGAGATTGGTCTGCAGAATTAAAAGCTGCACATGTGTGTGTGTGTGTGTTTTTAAGATTATGTGGATTACCTATTGTATTGGGATTTCCCTCTATACACACACTCCTACCAGGTAGCTGTTTGAGTCCTCTCTTAAGAACCAAAAGCTCCATATGCAAAGTTGTTTATGGTTTTTTCTCCAGTAAGAGACATGGAGAAAAGACCCATGACATTTTTAACAGCACCCACTTAGCATTCTTTAATTATAAAATCCAAGGTATATTTTTCAAATTGGATTAGATACAATACATCTTCACTTCCATTGTTTTCATCTTTAATTTTGAAGGTATGCAAGCCTTTTCTTAGTGGGGAGTCAAAAAGCCTTCAGCACTTGTACGAATTACTCATCTGAGCCAGAATTTGATCATTAAATTCAACCCTGAGGTCCTGGCAGTTGTGGTCTTGCTTGGTCACTCTAAGTTCTCATCAGTCCTCCCCAATTTTAGACAATAATGCAGTTCTGTTTCTTGTAAGGACATATTTATTCAACTCACACTTATTAAGCACACAATACATGCTTGGCATTGGGCTGGTTGCTGAGACTAATAAGATGAATGAGATATAAAATTGGCCCCTTAAGAATTCATATAGAGGAAAAAAGAGCAAATATATTTTTAATTTCCGCAATCTGATTTCTTCAGAGGTTTATTTAATATCCTTCCTCTGAATACCAAGACCGATGATACATCCATTGCCTTGTGTATTATCAACAAAGCTGCTTTATCATGAATAAGCAAAAGAATACATAAAATTTGGCTATGTAAAAGAAAAGTTCTGGATAAAGAAAAAGAGACTTCATCTAAAAAGTACACATGAGAATATGAGAAATGCCAACCACCCTGCTGCCCAATTCCAGGAGGCAATAACACACACACACACATACACACACACACACACACACACACGCACGCACGCACCCACGCACACACATTCACTCACGCACGCATGCACATGCACACACAAAAAACAATAACCACCACCACCACCACAGCAAAACTTACCTGACTTGCCCACGCCTGCTCTTCCAAATACTGCCAGTTTGACCTCTGCACTTTTAGCCATGCTGGGTGGTGGTAGACAACTCTTTGTCATTCAAACTAAAGAGCTGACAAAATCGTTTTGGTTCCAGCCTTTGGGTTCACCATATCATTGCAAATCTGCAACTCTTAAACAAAAGAGATTTGTATTAATATTTATTAAGAATCTCCTCGGTGCCAGCTGTTATTCAACTTTATCAACGTTTTCCATTTTGACCTTCACCACAATCCTGTAAGAGGCTCTAGTAATTTACTGTAAATGATTCAACTATTAAATGGCAGATCCAGATCCAGGACTTGAATTTCAATCTGTTTTGGTTCTAAAACATGTATTTTCACTCACAATAGCATTTTCTAAAGTACTGCCTCAAGAATATTTAATTAACATGAATATTTTCGTTGTTTTTCTGTCAGGAATTGATAGCAAATATTTGAAGTATGTGACCACATGCATTTACCATGTGTCTGTAAACATCCCAGATGCAAACATACGTGATGGGGAGAGTCACATTTGGAACTCTATCTATTGGGCCAAGTAATATACATTCATAGTAGTCAACCCCAATATAATACAATTGAATTTGCATTTTAAGGCTTAAATGTTATCTCAGCTCATACTAGATCACATGATCAAGTCATGTAATAGATACTCATGTTCCAGGAATTGATATGTAATATTTAGATTGTATTTTTCCGGGCACAATGGCCTGGTACACAAAAGATAAATGCCATGTCTAACTTCTGATTCCTTTTCTATGACAACTTCAAGAAAATTAGTTTATGATATTATCCTAACACTTGGGAAATTAGTTATATACTATAAAACATAAGCACATTTTATATGGGTGGGTTCTTTAGGGATGATACCTGGATTCTTAGTACCACAGAAATGCAAAGTTGGCAAGAGCCTTGGGGTCCAGCTGGCATAACTCAGTGGCTGAGCTTTCACCTATAAATCAGGAGGTCAAGGTTTGATTCCTGGTTGTGGGCTTGATCCTCATTGGGGGGCACCCAGGAGGCAGCCGACCTAGGATCCTCTCTCATCATTGGTATTTCTATCTATCTCTCTTCTTCTACTTTCCTCTCTGAAATCAATAAAAATATTAAGAAGAAAAAAAGAAAAGAGGCTTGGGGTCAACCAAAGACTCCTCCAGCCATTGTAGGAACCCTATGAACAGACAACCATGCAACACCCATCGTGTGTCTAAGTTACCACTCTCAGGTGAGGAGGGGAAGGAGAAGCATTGCCAGCCTTTTCTTTTCGGTCACTCAGAGCCCTTCAGGAGGCCTAGCAGCTATGAGGACCCTTTGCTCCACCCTAGGGAAGCGAGGGCCAGCATCTCCTTTTGTACGTCATGGGATGTAGTGTCTTGTTTATACTTTTAAAAATATATATATTTTATTGATTTTTTACAGAGAGGAAGGGAGAGGGATAGAGAGTTAGAAACATCGATGAGAGAGAAACATCCATCAGCTGTCTCCTGCACACCCCCTACTAAGGATATGCCTGCAACCAAGGTACATGCCCTTGACTGGAATCGAACCTGGGACCCTCCAGTCTGAAGGCCGATGCTCTATCCACTGAACCAAACCAGTTTTGGCTTGTTTATACTTTTTTGACTTTCACAATCCCTCATCACCATATGCAGCTCTCTCCTTTGACCTTGCCATGTTAATTACGCTAAAAACGTGGCATCCACTGCACCCCCAACCAGAGATGTGACCCAGCACAAGGTCACTGAGATTTTCTCTATTCATTATCTGGGCACTGTGGTTGCATTGACCCTAGCCACCCCTCTTCCACAGGAGCTGCACACTTCCCCACTCTGAACATCTGCAGTCAACGTCTTAACCCTAAATACAAGACTTCACTTTCATCCCAGTTAAACTTAATCACATCAGTCTTCATGTCACCCAATGTTCCAGTCTGTACAGAGAATTTTGAAACACAAATCTGTTATCTAAATGTGTAAGCTGCTCCTTACACATGTAGATGGCCAGTGTTTTGCCATCTACACATTTTCACAAACAGCTTCTCCAGTGGAAGGATGAAAAGGTCAACATGGACATTGGCTATAGTTTCCTTCATCCTCAATAATGAAAAAACAAACAAAACTTCTTAGTAATCATTAATAGTTCCGAACCCAGAAGCTTTGACATGTTATTTGTCCAGTCCCATATTTTGGCTAAAGATCACAGGACTTCCTTATTTTAATTTTATATGCATACATTAAGAAGAGACCTCTGGCCGAAACCAGTTTGGCTCAGTGGATAGAGCGTCAGTCTGCAGACTGAGGGGTCCCAGGTTCGATTCTGGCCAAGGGCATGTACATTGGTTGCAGGCACATCCCCAGTGGGGGGTGTGCAAGAGGCAGCTGGTAGATGTTTCTCCCTCATCGGCATTTCTAGCTCTCTATCTCTCTCCCTTCCTCTCTGTAAAAAATCAATAAAATATATTTATTAAAAAAAGAAGCCTCTTCTTTAGTGCTTCATCATAGAGGTTTCACAGAAGCATAATATATAAAGATGCATTAACTATGCAAATGCTATACAAGAATGGCAAGCATTTCTTTGAAACATAGACCATGCAAGTGTCTGGAGCTTGTATAAACAACAATTTGTTATTTCATGTAAATTTGTTCATTCACATACACATAAAAACCTGTGTCATTACCTATTGTATTGATGCTTCGTGAAAATAGCCATCAAATATGATTTTAAAAAAAGAAAACCATATTTGTTATGTAAAATATTTCAGTAACCTCTCAGTAACTCCCACATGGCCTCAGAGGAATAGGAATTTCACATAAGAAAGAGAAATTGTTTGGGCTCATTTTTTTTTTTAATTTATAACCTAATAAAGATACATCTGGTTATTCTCAATCTTATGTCATGTTTTGGAAAATGACTTAAAGGAAGACACAAACTGACATACATCCTTCAATATTTTATTTCTCTCATGAAAATGTGTAAGCTGCTCCTGCTAGCGTTTTGCCATCTACACATTGCTGTAATAAGTGACCTGTTGCCAAATTTCTGATGTTCCAAACAATTCATAACCCTAGCTGCTTTGGCTCAGTGGATAGAGCATCAGCCTGTGGCCTGAAGGGTACCAGGTTTGATTCTGGTCAGGGGCACATGCCTGGGTTACAGGCTTGATCCCCAGTGAGGGATCTGCAAGAGGCAGCCAATGATTCTCTCTCATCATTGATGTTTCTATCTCTTTTCCTCTCCCTTCCTCTCTGAAATAAAAAAAGATATTAAAAAAAACAATTCATAAACCAAGACCTTCCATATCATGGATCTAAAAGACAAACTATTAGTTTTAATGTTGTTGTGCAGAAATATTCTGGCTGAATCCAGAAGTTGCCATTTAGTTTTTATGTAGACAGTTGCTTTATTAGGACAAAAACTTCCGAGTTCCTATAAATCCCAAAGCTAAACTTACACATAGATATTTAAGAGATTAAAGGTATGGTGATTTTTTAAAAAAACAATAAAGGCCCAAAAGAAAGCTTAGAAAGAAGAAAAACAGAAGATAGCCTCCAAATCCTATGCTATTAACACATTGATGGATTCATTCCACATTTATGCGAAGCATATACAAACAGAGTGGCTTCCTCCCAGGAGCTTAGACCTATGACATTTAAGTCACTAATAACCTCATCTAAAAAGTATTTTAAGAAAGGTTTCATTCATCATAAATCATTCCCAAGACGACTTGTCAAGGCACATGCTTCCCACTTCCTCTTGGTTAAAAAAGAAAAAAAATAAAAAGGAAAAAAATAATAAAGACAGAAAGAAAAAGAAAAGCATCTTTATAAGGTAATCGTGTGGTTTGGGTTTTTTTTTTTCTAACTAAATTCTGTATTTCTCATCAAAATAAAGTTCAGCTGTTTGGGGGAGCAAAGACTCTCTAGCCCGGGCCGTGGGAATGAGATTCCCGCTGGGTTGCCCCCTTCTCCAGCTCAGAAATCAAGTTTTTCCTCTTCTCAGAGCCCGAATTCTCCCTCATCTTACCACGCAGCACCCACAGCACAAGAATCACTGTGCAAGCCCCAGGGCTGCGGCGCTGCTCCGACAGCAACAGGTACCCTGGACCGACCAGCGGGCCGCCGGGGACCTCAGGTTAGGGGCCAGCAGCCTAGAGAGCAGAGCAGCCCCGGCCAAAAGGGCGCTCTGTGTCCCAGCTCGCAGGGCGCTGCCAAACTCTGGGCGCCTGGCTCACAGCTCCCTCTGGAGAGCCCCAGAGCCGCCCTGGGGGCCCAGGGACCAGGAGGTGCCCCCATCCCCACCCCCCTGAAGCCGAGGGTCCAGGGACGCGGAAGGGTCTGCAGGAGGTCCTCCCCAAAGAGCCACCTGGACGCGCGCCTGACACTCACCTGTTCGCAATCTCCAGGCCCGGGAGAAGCGCGGTCCCTGCAAGTTCGGAATCGCACCCTCCAGGCTGCGCAGCCCGGAGCGCAGGCTGCGTTTGGGAGTCGCTGGGCTGCAATCACGGTAGGAGCGGCGGCAGCGGGGCAGCGAGTGCGAGGGGACCGGCGGGAGTCTCTTCCCTCCGACCAGCAGCCTGGGGACTGCGGCAGGACGCGCAGCTCAGCCCGCTCGAGGCCTGGGTGCTGCAGTGCGGCGCTCGGGCGCCCCCTCCTGGCCAGGGGCCTCTGCCTGGACTATCCGCCTTTTCTGGGCTACACAAGAGTCAGGCTTCCAACTTTCCCCTTGCTCAGCTCCCAGCCTCTAGGTTGTCGCACAAGGATCTCTTTCCTTACTTAACATGTTGGGTGTGAAAGCATCACTATGTGGTATTGTATTTTTCCATTCTTGATGTTCTTTTTTGAAATATACTTTTAAATATATATTTATATATATATATATATATATATATATATATATATAATTGGTTTTTTTTACAGAGAGGAAGAGAGAGGTGTAGAGCGTTAGAAACATCAATGAGAGAGACTCATCGATCAGCTGCCTCTTGCACACCCCCTACCGGGGATGTGCCCGCAACCAAGGTACATGCCCTTGACCTGTATCGAACCTGGGACCTTTCAGCCTGCAGGCCAATGCTGTATCCACTGAGCCAAACCGGTTTCAGCTAAAATATACTTTTATTGATTTCAGAGAGGAAGGGGATGGAGAGGGAGATAGAAGCATCAATGATGAGGGAGAATCACTGATCCGGCAGCCTCCTGCACGCCCCAAACTGGGGATGGAACCCACAATTCCAGGCATGTGCCTTGCTTGACCGGGAATCAAACCATGACCCTCTGGTTCATAGGTCAGTGAGTCACACCAATTGGACCCATTTCTGACTTTAAATGATGCTCACAGCATCCCTTTGGGGTCCGTTTGATTATCCCCATGATACCCAAGAGGAAACTGAAAGAAAGGATCAGTGACTTGTCCAAGGCTAGAATCTTGTTGGAATTAAGCCCCGGAGGGCCAGATTAGAATCTGAGAGGTGCTAGGAGGGACATACACACCGAATTGCATTAAAATTTATCATTGCATATTTTGAGAAAGTCCCAAAAGCTTCACATCCTCCTTACAAGATCAGTCCTTATACTATTAGAATCAAAGTCATACTCCATCATGCCCCAAACCTAACAAAGATGAGTAATTTTATGCTCTGCTAGACCTGCTTTTACCTCTCATCTCGTTTGATATGTATACCCCACCCTGAAGTAAGCACTAGTATCCTAATTACTAGCCTTTCACAGATGAGAAGGTTAGTATCAGTCAGGGTAAGTGCTTCCCCAATGACTATCAAAGGAGCGGGAAGTATCTAGGCTATTTTTCTGATCCTGGCATGCCTCTGTCTTTCCTCTGTCCAGTCCCCTTCCCACAGTGTTTTTGCAGAATGCTGCATGGCTCATCTCCATTTGTCTTCCTTCCCTCACTTATACCCCCATCACATGTACCTGGCTGATGTTTCAATTTCTTAGCTTCTGGCTCAGTGGCAGAACAATTTGGTAAATTAATCCCTGCTGGTGGTTAATTGGGACAAAGGCATCGTGGGTAGATGAGGAACAGCTTAGGTTGGAATCTAGGCTTGGCCATTTAATAGCTGGTTCCCTGGAGAATGCAAAAATGCAGCTTCCTGGTGAAACTGCCCAAATGACATGCCTCTAATGTCTGGCCTTCCCTTTGCTTCTTTCCTATTATTAATCACTAGCTAATTAAAATGGTATCAAACTTTTAACTAGTACTGTGGTTGGCAAACCGCGGCTAACGAGCCACATGCGGCTCTTTGGCCCCTTGAGTGTGGCTCTTCCACAAAATACTATGGCCTGGGTAGTTTATTTTGAAGAAGTGGCATTAGAAGAAGTTTAAAAAATTTGGCTCTCAAAAGAAATTTCAATCGTTGTACTGTTGGTATTTGGCTCTGTTGACTAATGAGTTTGCCGACCACAGAACTAGTACAAGAACGTCAAATTCTTCCATCCTGATACAAAGATGTGGTTGTCACATCTGAAAAATGGAACAAGAATAACCTAATAAAGGCAGAAAAACCTGGATTATGTAAAAAATCTGGAACCAACGAGCTGGTTCTCCTAGCCAAGCTGCCACTAAGACTTTTATTGGTTCTCTAACCAGAATACATTGCAAAGTCATGTCAAAAAACTCTTGTGCAATATATGCCAAGGTAGGTAATTATTCCTGAGTTTGCAACATAAATCAGTCATTCTCAGATGACCTATTTTTGGTTTTGTCATGAAGTCCCAAATGAAAGAACTTCCTCAAAGATCCAGACAAAATAAAACCCCACCAATTATTTTGTTAAGATTCTGCAAATCAAGTAAGCAGACCTCTTAGCTAAGCTATTTAAAAATGTTTTTTAAACATTTAAAAAACTACTTGCGTTGTTGTGTAACATATAATCTGATGAATGCACAGCCAGGGAGGACCAGATGACTATGTAGATGTAAAGGCTTTGAAGTATGCTAATCCTGGCTGGGAGAAGAGATGAGGAATGAATACATGAAGAGAAGCCATATATTATAGCATGTATTTATTCTTAGAGCCTTCTACAAAAACATGGGGAAACAGTGGCCTAATATTAACTGATTTTCCACTCCAACCAAGAAACTTTAGTAAGGATTGGATTACATAGACCTGCCAGGACAAGACAAGACAAAAATATGCAGATTTCGAACTGGGAGAGTTTTCAAAAGAGAGAGGAACAGAGAGACAGTTTGTATTAAAGCTAAAATACAGAAAATCAAGAATCCGGGACTCAGAGACAACCTACTAATGCAAAAGCTGCTAGAGCTGCCCTAACCTATTTTACTCAGTGGGTAGAGGCGCCGGCCTGCGGACTGAAGGGTCCTGGGTTCAATTTTGACCAAGGGCACATGCCCAGGTTGTGAGCTCGATCCCTAGTGTGGGGCATACAGGAGGCAGCCAATCACTGATTCTCTCTCATCATGGATGTTTCTATCTCTCTCTCTACCTCTCCCTTCCTCTCTGAAATCAATAATATATATATATATATATATATATATATATATATATATATATACACGCTGCTAGAGCTGAGTACATATGTCTCTCTTGCTCATT
This sequence comes from Pipistrellus kuhlii, assembly GCF_014108245.1. Taxonomy (NCBI): domain Eukaryota; kingdom Metazoa; phylum Chordata; class Mammalia; order Chiroptera; family Vespertilionidae; genus Pipistrellus; species Pipistrellus kuhlii. The sequence goes on from NW_023425529.1 coordinate 21,402,949, forward strand.
TCAGGAATTCCATCCTCTTTTCCACCTCCTCCCAGATGCCCAAGTCCACCATGCTCTCAGCTACAATATATCTTGAGTCTGTGTTTTCTGAGCAGAATGCCTGCATGGCTCATCTCCATTTGTCTTCCTTCCCTCACTTACACGCCCATCACATGTACCTGGCTGGTGTCTCAATTTCTTCGCTCCTGGCTCAGTGACAGAGCAATGTGGTAAATTAATTCCTGCCAGTTGTTAATTGGGACAACGGCATTGTGGAAAAGATAAGGAATACCGTAGGTAGGAATCCAGGCTTGGCCACTCAGTAGCTGTGTTTCTGGGCAACAGGTTGTTATCTCTGTAAAATGATGACAATAATGCCTGTTTTATAATGTTCTTGTAAGGATTGCATTCGGTAAGTTATGAAATGGATTTCTGGATGGCGATCAAAATGTAATTATTTTGGGAAGGAGGGTAAGAAGTGGGAGCTAACACTTAAAGTTGCTAGTAGTTTTCTCTTTCTGGACACATTAGTGGGGCAGGTTCCTTCCTATCTAGGAAGAACTACCTGAGAGCTCTTTGGGTTATTGGAAACCTAGGCATTGTCTTAGGGAAATAATATAAAGGGAGGAGTTCATTTATTTGTTTATTTTTGATTGTCAATAGCCCGAGTCCTTAGGGATATAAAGTTTGTCTCCCTGTAGATCTCTTTGCATCCATGAATTTAAAATGGAAGTGGAAGGATCCTTCAGGGAAGAATGGCATTATGAACCAGATCTCTTTCCTTTTGAAATTCAAAGTTACAGAGCCTGAGTGATGTATTGGGTTGACCTCACAGAAGCCATAAGCTGCAAAGGCAAGTAAGGGTTATGAGACTCTTAAGAGGACACACGATAAGGAAAGAAAAAGTCTGAACTGACTGCCTGACCTCAAAACCAGCACCTCAGTTGTGAACAAGGGGTGCTGCTTCAGGCACATGATGTGCTAAATTCTGGTAGCCTGGGAATGAGGCAAGAGCTGGGAAAACTCAAATAGTGATATTAGGCTGTAGGAGCTGGCTGTAGGCTGGCAAGCAGTGGAATTAGGCAGGGATGGTTCAAGCTTGCTTTAAAGCATACAAAATTCCACGGGCATATTTTGAATGTAAACTGGAAGCAATTTCTTGTCACCTAGTTCATATAAATGGCAGAGAAGTTGGGAATGTTTCCCAGCCTGGGTTCCCCTAGAAAGAGAATAGAGCAGGGGTCTTTGTTCAATTTGGTGAATTATCCATCTTTCCAATCATTTCTGTCAGGTATATGGTGCATATAATGAAATCGGAATACACTCACAAGTTTATAAAGGTAAAGGGAAAGATGGGGGACCATGAGATCAGGATGTTGTCCAAAGAACTCTAGTTATCAACTTAGGACAAGGCCTCACAGGGTAGCATCACCTTCAGACTTTGTAACAAACCAGCTCTGGGTCTCAGGTTTCAGTTCTCAGAATCTACTGAGCTCAGCTGACTCAAACGTATACAATATTGAAATTCATACATCAGGCCGACAAGTTTTAATGATGCCCATCGATTTCTTGTGTCAGAGAGTTGGGTTCCCCATTAGGTCACTCTATTTCTTGTGTATCTAGAGAGCAAAATAACATTCTCTAGGATTCTAAATAATGTAAGATTGGCAAAAGGGACCATTTCACCTGGAGTAGGTCATGGCAAATTGTACTTAGCTCATTTTCATTCTTAGTTATGCTTTTACATTATTTTCTTACTAAACTAAGAAATATGTACCAGCTGTGCATATGCAATGGGGGTGGGGGGAGAGGGAAGGGGGGTGGGGATTTCTCTGTATATTTACAATGCACCACATACCCAGAAAAGAAAACCAGCTTCTCTTTTTCTCTTCTTTACTCTCTTCTGTTCTCTTTCCCTGGAGATGATACAATAAATTTGATATTAAGTTGCAATCAAATTCTAAACCCAGTTTGGAGTTAAAACACTTTTCAAAATCCTATCTTGACTGAGGTATAGACAATCTCTTGGTTACTTATCACATCAATTATTTACTACTAGAGGCTTGGTGCATAAAAATTCATGCACTGGACGGGGTGGGGGTGGGGGGGGGTCCCCTCAGCCTGGCCTGCCCCTTCTCACAGTCTGAGAACCCTCAGGGATGGGAGGCGACCAGCGATCAGGAGAAGGCAATACACCTCTGCTGGTGCCACTGTTGGCAACGCAAGCTTTGGCTGGCCCTGGTTAACTGAGCCTCAGGGCCTGGGTGGCTGGGCAGCCGCCATCCAAGGCTTGCCTGTGCCTAGGGCCAGCCCTGGGTGGTTGGGGGACTGAGGGCAGGTCCAGCCACACTGTGCGCCTGCCGCCCTCCTCCTGGCCCCAGCTGGGCTGAAAGAACTGTGGGACTCCAGTGGAGTTAAGGGGACTGAGTGTAACATCTTGTGGCTATGGGTGCCATCATAGTTGTGACTGTGTGATGGTCAATTTGCATATCCCTCTTTATTAGATAGGATTGCAGATTTCACTAGTATAACTTGCAGAAGGTGAATATATTTCCTTTATTCCCGAGCTTTCCATGGGACATCTCAGTGCTGCTTGCATATGTAGGAGCCTTGTTATGGTCACTCTGTGATATAAACTTTAGCATCATTCCTTTTCAATGACATATTTAACTAGGCATACCTTTTATTATGCAGAGACACTGCTAATACAGGATTGGCTCATTTAAGAAAATACCTGCACATATTAAATAATCATCCTATCTAATAAAGAGAGAATATGCTAATTGGCTATCACTCCATCACAAAGATGGCTGCACCCACAGCTGAAACCAAGTTCCCATAAGAAGCCTTAATGAGCAATCAGCTGGGACTTGATGCTATGCCCTCCCCCACCCCCACGGGGCTTGACAGGGGACTTAAGGCTGCATCCCCTACCCCAGTACCAGGCCAGGGCACCTAGGCTCCACCCCCTCCCACCTGGCAGGGTTTGATGGGGGACATCAAGGTGAGCTTCCCATTCTGGTGCTGGGCTAGGGGACTTCAGGCTGCTCCTCCTGCCCCAGCACTAGCCTGGAGGACCTCAGGCCATGCCCCCACCAGGTGGAGCTTGACAGGTGACTTAAGGCCATGCCTCCACCCCGGCACCAGGCCAGGGAACCTCAGACCACATCCTCAGCCCAGCGGGGCTTGACAGGGACCTCAAGGTGCACCCCCAGTGCTGGCTTGGGGGAACTCAGGCTGCACCCTGGCCCAGCAGGGCTTGACAGGGGACCTGAGGCTGTGCCCCCCTGCCTGACAGCCTTGAAAGGGGACCTTAGGTCATGCCCCCACCCAGCGGGGCTTGACAGGGGATCCCAGGCTGTGTCCCCCACCTGGAGGGGCTTGATGGAGGACCTCAAGACATCCCCCAGCCCCAGTCTGGGCTGGGAGACCTCAGGCTATACCTCCCATCCTGCTGCCAGGCCAGGGTACCTGAGGCTACACCCCCTTGCCTGGCAGGGCCTGACAAGGGTGGGACTGGCCGGGTCTGTGTCTCACGTGATTCTGAAGTGCATGTGGGTGGGCGGGGACTTGACTCAGGTTCCTGTGGCGTGCCCCAGACTCTGACAGGAGGAAGGTTTTCATATACATTTTACTAATTTTCTTTCATCTCTGACACTTCTATTATAGAGAAAGGGCAAATAGCAATATTAAATTATTTTCTCTAATGAATCCCCCTTTAATATGCACAAATTTTGTGCACTGGGCCACTAGTTAAATCTATACAGTAATGTGAGAGTTGTGTATGCTGCTGATACAGTGTTTAGAGTGCCCATCCCTCTCCCCCTGTGTTGGGGTTAGGGAGGCTCTGTCCAGAGCTTCAGCCTAGCTTGTTGCCTACAGCTCTCACACAGTTATAATCCTGGATCTCCAGTGTTAAAACAGAAACAACAGGCCAAACATGGAGTCAGTTATACTAAGTCCCACATCACCAAACCAGTTTTAGCCTCCCCAGGAATACAATCTTAAACCAGTCGATCTGCAATTAACTGGTCAGCACTAGTGAGGTCATCTGCCAGATAGACCCCTGCCATCCCCAAAGGAAAGGGGACTTGGGCACAATCTGTTTTTTCGCTCATATAAAATACTCGTCCTGTTGACTTCTGCCTATAAAGGTCTTCCGTTTCGTACAGCTCCATGGAGCTCCTTTCTGTTTGTTAGATGGGATGCTGTTCTGCTCATGAACCACTGAATAAAGTAAGTTCTTTAAAGTTTACTTCGTTGAATTTTGTTTTTTTTAATACCAACTTTCAAGAAGCACTTTTGAAATTTGGTTTTCATTATTATTGAAACATTCTGTAGGGAATGACCTTTAGTCTTAGGAGACTAGGGCATTTTATTTCCAAGAAGCTTTCACAGTTATGAAGAGGGAGATTTTCCACGGTTCCTTTCATTGCTATGGTGATGGAGGCTATTCAGGGATGGAAAATTCTCTAGTGATTTTGCTGGAATGAGAAGAGTTTGGGATTTGGGTGCCTCCTAGAAGACATTGCGCATTACTACTCTAGACCTTCACTTTATAGTGAAGTGACCTTCACTGTAGAGCTAGCTACCTCTTAAGTTACAGAAGTGTCCTCAAGTTTATATGGTTTAAAAACCATTACAAGATTTTCCTATTAATATGCTGTGACAACTTGCTTATGTTACTTTACTTCAGGATACATCTTATTCATGAGGGTAATAACAAAGATTAGTTAACAGCAAGAACAGGATACAGAACAATTTTGAGTTTTCATTTCTGTATTAGATAAACTTCATAAAGTTTTTAATAGTTGTTTCTACATTTTGATATAAACAGCAGACTTAAAATCTAAAACATAGATAACAATTAGATGAAAATAACTGCCTGTTTCTATTAACCATGGACACTTTCTTGCTCCACAGAGAAGAGAAATTTTAGCATAGATGAACTGATACACATACTTGAATTAATTTATGCGACCTAACTGGGAGGCAGATATGCATTGTCTTCATTTTAAAAGTAAGGAATAAAAATAAGTGATTTGTCTCTTGTGCCCAGCATATCAGGATGAGCAAGGCAGGAGATGAGTTTATATAAAGATGTCACGGAGATATATTACTTTTATTATAATGCTATAAACTTCCAGGTGATTGATAACCTCAGACTGTAACAACCAGATTATCAACCTCACATTGCCAATATGAGTAAAAACAATCATCTCTAACATCTGGATAGTACTTTAATGAAAGTGTAATTTCTTTTACTCCACATTAGCTTCATTTTAGAGATAAAGGTGAGGCCCAAAGTTTCTTATCTAAATATACCAAGTTAATAATGTTTTTAAAAAAATGAAAAGAAAACAAAGGCCGAATGGAGTCACTTTTGCTAAGTCAAATCACTAAACTAAAACTTAATAACTGCTCCAATCCAGGCAGGCAATACCCTTTAAGACAGATGCCAATAGAGAGGCTGGGTGCAAATGGCCAGCTGGCAGGAATGGCATGAATATATACTCCCTTTTCCGCCCCAGACCTTCTGAACTGGAGAAGTACTGAGCCACCTTATAAAGAGGACCCTTTGAGGATGGAAAGTCTCTTTGTCTCTATCTTCACCTCCCATAACTCAGCTTAGTGAGACCTTCAGCAAATGCCGAATACTCTCCTTACTGCCAAAGAGCTGTGTAAGGATTTAGAAAGAGCTAGAGGAGAGGCTAGTGACCTACACAATAAGAATCCTCATGACTCGATTAGAGCTGAAGTTTCTGTGGCCAGGAATGTTAATGACTGGGATTTACCAAAACTGGAACATTAAACAGAGTATATCCTTGCCAGGTTAAGGAAGGAAGTACCTAAACAAAGAATTTTCAAATTTCAGTAAACTTAAATGTTTCAAAACCAGCAGAAGAAAATCCATCAGAATTCTTGGAGCAGATTTGCAAGGGCTACTGTCAATGCACTGACCCAGATCATGTGCTTCCAAAAACTTAAAGGTCATTAACATGACCTTTATAACAGACTGCTTCAGATATTCTGAGGAAATTCCAAACAGTTGAGGAAGCTTATGGGATGCCTACATCACAACTAGTAGAACTTGCTTTCACGATCTTCAATAACCAGTCTTCCAAAATGGAAAAGAGACAAGAAATAAAACTACATGCCCAAATGCTGGCTGCCACAAGGAAGCCAAGATAACATGAGAGGACAGCAAACTAGGTAAGTAACAACCCCTTTCCCTGCACCTAAATGATCCAACTTCAGAGGATGCCCAAAGTTAAGCCCCAAACAATGTGCCTATTACAAACAAGGGCATTATAAAGAAAATTGCCTGTTACTAAGTCAGAATCTAGCCAGAATGCACCTACAAATTCCCCAGATTACAGGGAGTGATCAAGAATGATGGTACCCAAGGGCTCCAGTACAATTCAATGGCTCCTTCAACATCATCCACATGGTACTCAGGGTTACCCTAACAGTGGGAACAGACTAATTACCTTCTTCATCAAAACAACAGTCACTTTCTCTGTGTTAAAGACCTGATTGACAAAACTCTCTCATGAAATTATCTTCATGTGAGTTTCAGGAAAACCCCAACAACAGCCATTCCTCAAACTTTGGACTGTGAAAGGTATCTGAGACACAGCTTTCTTTATGTGCCCAAGTTCACCATCTGCTCCTGGGATGAGTCTTACTGGCCAAATTGAACACAAAAGTAATCTTTGGCCCTGGCTGAGGAGGCATTGAAGTTCTTCCAGAAGACGCTTATGTTCTACTGGTGGCCCTATGCAACTCTAGGAACAAAATAAGCTCTACTAAAATTCCAGGTATAATCTTGAGGGGAATAACTCTTAATGTATGGGCCCAAGGCAGGCCAGGCCAGGCCAAGATTACTGCCCCAGTGCAAATCTGGGTACAGGGAGAAAAAAGAAACCTTATTTCTCATTTGAAACAAAATCCTCTAAAAGATCAAGAAAAGAAAAAAAAAAGGAATTCAGCCCTTGATAACTGCGTTTCTAAAGTACTGTACCAACTTATTTGTCTCTTCCCCTTTCGGTACAACACTGCCACTCTTCCGGTATAGAAGCCAGTTACTAACCCTGGTGAGTCATGGATATAGAGTGTATCTTTCCACCTGTCCTTTGTGCTCTATAATGTAGTGATAGACCCAGATACATTGGACATTAGGACAGTGGTAACTATTTGAAAGAATCAACTCATCAACTACACAAGATGACTGGTGATGTTGAGGGGACAGGGATTGAAATCAAGTATTCCAGAAGTTCAGGGAAATAGGCAGGCTGAATTCCAATGGAGAGGCCAAGAGGTGAGCCTGAGAAAGAGTACAAATCAGAGTTGCCCAAGGTAGGAAAGGAAGGGGGAATATGTTGTTGGGACCAAATTCTGCATATGCAGGGACAGAGTCCATAGACTATGTTCAATAGAAGAAGGTAAGGAATAGGCAAGAGGGGGGTCATTAGCAAAGGCTACAGTGAATCTCAAAAGAGCAATTGTAGCACAGAAGGTATGCTGACTGACAGATACTGCCTTAATGGGATAACTCAATGCTTCCCTTGAGAGCCTTCTCTTGGGCTGTCAATTCTAGTCTGAAAGAGGAGAGTATTTTCAATTTTCTGGATGAAACTAGTCAAATGAGAAACCTGTTTATAAATCCAATAAAACTGGGAGGGGAAGAAATAGATCTTATTTTTCTTAGCAGAAAAATCCCTTCTAGACAAAGACTCATTTTTGTTGGTTGAATATCATATATATATATATATATATATATATATATATATATATGCCTACACGACCATTATGACTGGTTGACCAGTCGCTATGACACCCACTGACCATCAGGGGGAAAAGGCTCAATACAGGAGCTGCTCCCTGGTGATCACTGCACTCCTACAGCCAATCTCCTGTGGCTAGCCAACCTCATGCAGTCCCACCCCCCAACCCAGCTTGCTCTAATTGGCTTCTGTTGGGACTGGACAAGATGGCCTAGATCAGTCCAATTGCCTGCCAGGCTGAGGGACCCTCACCTGTGTATGAATCCGTGCACTGGGCCTCTAGTATGATTAGAAAAGAGCTGAGACTCTCTTAAAAGTAACAATGGGTTGCTGATCAGTTGCTCTTTAAGGAGCATAGATCCAGTTACCCTGACTAGTTCTTGAAATGACTTGGAATCTGAGTTTTGGGGGGCACTAGGGAATAATTTATATAATTATAGGAAAAAAATATCAAGAAAGGAATACTATTGGTGGAAAAACCTATTGGCTAAAAATTATTGATAGAGAGCCGGGACCGGTTTGGCTCAATGGATAGAGCATCGGCCTGCAGACTGAAGGGTCCCGGGTTCGATTCCTGGCAAGGGCATGTGCCTTGGTTGCTGGCACATCCCTGGTGGGGGGTGTGCAAGAGGCGGCTGATTGATGATTCTCTTTCATCGATGTTTCTGACTCTCTATCCCTCTCTCTCTTCTCTGTGGAAAATCAATAAAATATATATTAAAAATAGTTTTAAAAAAAGAAACTTCTTTAAAAATTATTGATAGAGAAAAAAGTCTAATAGATATTATTATTAAGATGTTTTACTTTGAGGTAGGTATGCAATATAAATTCACTCCTTTATTTTGTCATTTAAAATTTGCATTGCTCCTTAATATTTCTGTGGAATTCCTTTGAATTTGGAGCATATGGCCAAGTATAGAGACATAATTAAAGTCGGTATAGGAAAAACTATAGATTACTCATATGGAAAGCCATATATAGATTATAATATTAATAATAGGTGCTATTTAGTAATACTATAACTAATGCTTTATTTACATTATCTTATTGAATTTAATCTTTATACCAATAGCTTTAATTGCCTTTGCTTTGAATTGACACATATTACTACTTCTTCTCATCTTCCATTGGCGATACTTTGTTTCAGGGTAAAACTCGATATTTAGGGAACTGGGGGATGCAGTATCTGGCTGGACAGCCTCTTCCAGAAATAACTTTGTACTTTGAAAGACAGAACACACATTTGATAGACAGTCAGTCATACTAGTCATTTCAGACAAGTATATAGTATTCCCGTGATTCAGATGAGAATACTGCAATTTAGAGAAATTGAATGACTTCCTTAATGTCATACAAATAGAAGCAGCAGAACGTGTTCCATGCCAGGTATTTTTCTAGATGCTTAATGCATATGATTTAATTTAAATATAAGGCAAAGATTCTTTTAGTAAAATGAGTTAGATGAAATAAAGGTATTGAATAGAAAAGAAAAACAAATTGATATAATAAAAATTGTATATTTTAATGTCTTCATACTAGTGTATACACATACTCATGTATGCATAGACTACCTCTGGAAGGAGAATGTGTAAACTTCTGGTACTACTCTTTCTTTTGGGGAAGGGAACTCAAGGCTTGGAGAGGTACTTACCTTTCATTATCTTCGCATTTATACCTTTAGGGTGTTTTATTTTACATCTATTGCAAATTTTAAATTTAAGTAAAACTACAAAAAGTGATCAGAAGTGACCTATTGAGAATTGGTTATCTTTCTCCAGGTTGGAGAGAACTCCTTAGTGCTAACTTCCTATCCATACCCTTGACTTTGGGGTAGCCTGGAAGTATACCCCTTTGACTTGAAACAGTAGTGATTCCTGGCAACCTTAGGGGACAGTGACCCTGGTTCCACTGCCTATAAACAACTCTTTGGCATGGTTCTGTTTTCCTGTTTCCTGGCAAGTGAACCATCCAGGTGGGCTAAGCATCAACCAAACTCCCTTCCAATGTGCTGCTTGTGCCTAGATCTACTCTATTGAGACTGAAAGTCTACCCAGGCTTTCCTGAAGACTGGCCCCAGTGCAGCACATGTGTAGAATATCTGCAGATATAAACTGAGAAGAACAACTAGCAAATGAGTAACTTGAGAACAAAGGATAATGGCGATTTCAAATGTGAATTCCATGATTAAGAATTTTAAAGAAAACAGGAATCACTTTTTCCTTTTCATGTTTATCAAAGCAAATCATCTGTGACTTTTTTGCCAGTTATCTAGATAGGTGACCAGAATGATTCTCACAAACTTGGAAGCAGGTGCAAACAACTTAGAAAATAGACTTGAATGGAAATAATTACTTTATATGGTCATATAAGAAGGCATATCTTTATGCAGAAAGGAAGCACTTTTTCTACTTGGCAAAATTCTAATTACCGTTGCTCAGAGAGAGAGAGAGAGTTGGTGAGTTAGTTGAAATGCCTAGATTCCAGTATTTAAAGTTGTTTAATAGGGTTTTGAAAATGCTAAAAATTATGTTTTAGTTTAAAATTGCCTCACAGACAATAATTGTGGTTCAAGTGATGCATGAAATATTGTTCAAGTCCTCCGGTCTCACTTTTGAGTCCTTTTTCAGGGAGAAACTGCAACTAAACAAATCTAAAAATTAACTCTAATCCTACCTGCTAAATATTACTTTAAAATTATATACACAATTGTTGTTTCCATTAGAAGTTGAAATAATTTGAACTACAAAGTCAAAACAAAATTTATAATTAAAAGCTCTTTAGAGTGCAGATTGTATTAGAATAAGTTCTATTATCATAGGTAGCTAAATATTAATAAAAGAAAAGAAGTGAAGGAAGTCAGACAATCTTAAACCTAATGGGTGGGGGATCATGAACCTGTTTGCTTGACCCATCAAGGATTAACACCCCTCCCTTCCCTGCTCTATGTGGGGAAGACCAGGGGGAAATTAACTGGTACAATAGATATCAAATGCTGGACCATAAAGGCCTGTCAGTCTAACTTGGGGAAAAGATCATGGGCTTAGGAGGTGAACCCAATGCAAACGCTCCAAAATTTGGGAAGTTGATTGGTTATTTTGCTAAAGCTCCTCATTAAAAACCCAGGGGAGCAAAGAGGTTCCCCCAACTCAGCACCTCACCCCATGACCCACACTCACCTTGTTCCCTTCCATCCCAGGAATATCTGGGAATGGCAGACCATGTGGGCTACAAAAGGACTAAGCTTTAATATGAAGCAGAAACTCCAGACACTAGCCTTTGTCTTGGTCTTTCTGAAAAACTGGTAGAACTTTTCCTATGGAGGGATGGAGGAAGATGGGAAATTGAAAACCCAGGAGGGAAACTTTGATTTGTACCACAAATAAATCATCCTACCTCACCATAATCTCTCTTCCCTGGGTCTATGAAATGTTTTACTTGCCACCCTGTGGAAGAACCTAATTTCCACTGACAACAGTTATGGCCTATTTCTTAACTAGAATCTGGTGCTCTGCTTGGAAGGCAGAAGAAGAAATATTAATGTGCCTTTTCAAATTCTTCATGTTATTTGGGATATGGTACTGTGGACAGAAGAAAAGGAGGTGCTATAATAAATCTAATTGAAAATAACCTCACAGGATGATCTGATCATAAAATTCTAACTGGACAGGTCATCTAGGTGCTCAAGCAGTGTCATCATGGGTAATCATGCTCCAGGCATATAATTCTTTGGTAAAAGATTTATCTTCGCCTTAAACAAGTTCTGTTCATTGTGTCTGTGCATCTAGGTTAACACAGCTCTGAAATTTCTCTTTTTTCAAACCTCTTGGAAGCAGCAACTACCCTCAAGAGAGCACATAACCTTATTATCTATCCTATGATCTGATCCCCACCTTGCTTTTCCCACCTTCATGTAATCTTGCTTAGGTTGCCTCCTTATTATCCAATGCATAAAAGAAATTGCAAACTGTAATTCTGGGAAGCATTTTTCTCAGTCTGTTGAGACCTTGCTTCCAGGCCTATCTTCTCTTTGGTTCAAATAAACTCTTGTAAAAAAATTCTACAAGTTTGGATATTCTTATATCAACAGTACATGTTACGTACACTCTTTATTTATATATGCATTCATGCCAGGCAAACACTTTAAAGATCATTTCTTTTAAATATATTTGAACAGCAAAAAATGTCGGTATACAATATGCTTATTCTACTTCTGCATAAAAATGGATGTCTCAGCTTAAATGTCCATTTTTCCAAAACCAAACAAAAGAGCAATTCATTATATTTTAGTGTTTAGATATAGAGTTGATTTGGGTTGTTTTCCTGAGCAGAATGGAGGGGTGATTTCTTTCCCAGGTTCTTGTCCAGATGAGTTTGAAGAATGAAGCCATGGACCAAAGGTGGTAGATGAAAAGGGTGGAAATTTATTGGAAGCAAATACGTACTCTCACGTAGGAAGGGGGACTCAAGGGGGTACTCCACTAAGCTCCTTTTTGCTAAGGTTTATAAAGCCTGTAGTTCTTTGTTTCTTCATACTGCCTTCTCATTGGTCACTCTTTTGCAGAATATCAGCTTCCAAACCCAACCCCACGTGGTGCCCCCCTCACTCTCTTCCCCTTCAGTGGTAGAATTCTCTATCTCCTGTGAAAATCTGTGTTCCTCTTTCTCCCATTTGTTGCCATTTCTCTATCCTCTGTGAAAGTTTGTTTCCTTTTTCTTCCCATACTCTGTGGCCTTTTCCTATGTTCTGTGATTGGATGTCTTCCTCTCTCTGGTGGCACCTTTCTAGTCTCTGAATGTATGCCTTCTGGCAGCACCAAGCCCTCACCTAAGCAGTTCTCCCCCATGGACCTTCTTTATTCCTAAAACTCCCTAAAACTACCAATTATATCCCTAAAACTCATTTCAGAGTGAAAATGAAGTATGGCTGCTTTCCTCATGTTTTTTGTTTGTTTGTTTGTTTGTTTGTTTGTTTGGTTGGTTGGTTGGTCTGTTGCTTGATTTATTATTTGGTTGTTTTTATTTTCATTTAATTTTTGCCTATATGGAAATAATGCCCTAACTGGCCCCTCCACATCCATGGTGGCCCTTCTCAGCCTTTCATCGTAGCAGCCACAGTGATTAATTATGTAACCATTTTATGGAGGTGTCTCAATTCCTATGATCTAAATATAGACAGGTCTTTCTTTAGTTGCTGAGCCACTCTTTCCTGATAGGCAGCATCTTCCTGGGCAATATCTCAGCCTGATTCCCTGTTTTCAGTTCCTTTATATCACTTCATCTCATTTCAGCTTCTAAGACTCAGTCCTGTTCATTTGAATATTCTCATCCCATACCCCATGTAGCTCTTTTCCCCAACGCATAAGCCCGAGTGGCAGGTGTGGCTCACGTGGTGCTGAGTGGAGAGCCGCTTGATTTCCTCTACTCTTTCCTCTTTGGATCTGAGGTAAAGTGAAGAGATAAGAGGGACAGAGTGCTTACTTCTCTGACTACCTCTTCAGGCCACAGACCTCTACTTGTTTGCATGGTAACCGATGTCCTAGATCATTGTCTGTGAGCTGTAGGGGCCAGGTGGCAGCTCTCTCCTGGGCACTGGCAGTGCCTTGTCACATTCAGTCATGTCTGCCGCCAGCTGTCATCTGCTGCAGCAGCCCCACACAGTATTCACCTGGCACACCTGCTGCACACAGTATTCACCTGGCACACACGCCTCTTGTTCCACACCCAAGCCCTGACAAGCCTACAATCCCATCCTTTCTCCAAACCTCCAGTACCTCTACAGGGGACTATGAGATCCAAGTTCCTTACAGCTCAGAAACTATAATAGTACCTAAGGAGGGGGGAGTGGAGACTCTCACATGCTCTTCCCTCGAATTCATCATACCTTATTTCCCAGCACAGGGCAAACACCGGCAAAGCTCCCATTTTACCACGTCCGCATTGCCAGGCTCTCCTCGCACCTGCTTCTTGGCCCCTCATACACTCTGATGCTTGTACAGGAAGGACGAAGACAAGGATATGGAGGTTATACAATACACTGAGTGGCCAGATTATTTTGATCTCTGAACGCATAATAATCTGCCCACTCAGTGTATATCCTATATGATAAAAGGCTAATATGCAAATTGTTACCTCGACCAGGAGTTTGACCAGCAGTCAGGCCAGTCAACCTCCCATGTCCCCTCCCCCTGGCCAGGCTGGCCGAACCCCACCCATGCACGAATTCATGCATCGGGCCCATATATATGTGTGTGTGTGTATATATATATATATATATATATATATATATATATATATATACACATATATATGTATATATCCTATTTAATAAAAGGGTAATTTGCAAATTGATCATCACTCCAACTCACAAGATGGCTGCACCCATGTAGTCAAAGATGGCTGCCCCCAAGTGGACACAAGATGACCTCCACAAAATGGCCCACAAGGCAGGACAATTGTGGGGGACCAGGCCTGCAGGGGAGGGCAGTTGGGGGGGAACCAGGCCTACAGGGTAGGGCATTTGGGAGGGACAAGGCCTGCAGGGGAGGGCAGTTAGGGGCAATTGGGCCAGCAGGGGAGCAGTTAGGTGTTGATCAGGCTGGCAGGGGAGTGGTTAGGGGCAACCAGGCAGGCATACAGGTGAGCAGTTGGGAGCCAGCAGTCCTGGATTGTGAGAGAGATGCCCAACTGCCATGTAGGCCCGATCAGTCAGACATATCTCAAGGGGTCCCAGATTGGAAGTGGTGCAGGCTGGGCTGAGGGACACACACATACACCCATGCATGAATTTTGTGCACCGGGCCTCTAATACACACACACACACACACACACACACACACACACACACACACACACACTGAGTGGCCAGATTATTAGGCATTCAGAGATCATAATAATCTGGCCACTCAGTGTACCCACCTTGCCAGGTGCCAAGGATCTTTGAAATCAGTTTTGATCCCAGTCTTCTTAGGAATTATGCAAACTAATACCTTTTCAACAGAAGCCAGTTTATTTAAGTTTCTATCACTTAGAAACCAGAAAATAGTGTCCCTACTAGATTTAATGTGCAGGGATTAAAATAAACGCAAACAGAGCCCAGGACCAAGTATAAGAGTAAACTCAGCAGGGGGCACTTTCTGTTCTCATAAGTGGCTCTGTGGGTGCCCCACTTATTATTTTTGGCTTGCTTTGTTCTGCTTGTTTTAATGAATGTTTGAATAGTACAGTGCTACTATGAGCATGGTCAATGAGAGAATAAGTACAGACATTGATAGTAAGCATTTAGAATTGAGAGCAATTTGACATGTAATCAGTGAATTCATCTTGCTTAGTAAGGAAGAGGCTTGCTTTGTGTTTTCTTTATATTTATTCATTTTTATTGTTTTCTCAAAAGTAATAGGCTGTTGTGTGGGAAAGAGTGAGGGGAGGATGAGAGGGAAGGGAACCGACAGGGAAGGGAAGGTGGAAGCAGGGAGAGGGAAAAGAGGAGAGGAAGAGTGTAAGAATGATGTATATTATATATTTTCTTTAAACTGCCTGAAATGTATTATATGAACTGGTGGATAAAATAAGCACATAAATCCTCAACTCTACTACTTTGATTTTCTTACCTGGTGATTTGCTCTCCCGCCCACTGATGTTCTCTTTCCCATGCTATCCAACTCTATGCACCTACTCTTTCCCCACCTACCCGGCCAATTTCCTCATCACCGGTCTGCCAACCACTACTGCTTTCAATTGTGCTGCTTGAAATGCTATTTAAACTAAAGTGAACATATATTATGGTTCCTAAAAGATCTTCCATACAATTTTCATGCACTATTTACCTGTGCCTACATTTCTTTGTAGTTTATAATAAAATTGCATTCCCATTTTTACATTACGTACACGTCACAGGTTATATAAGACCTCTTTCCTTTAAAAATTATTCAAAAAAATTGTAAATTAGCTTGAATTACAAAAAGCAATCACTAAGAGAAAAAAGGGAAAAAATGTTTATATAATGGCATCACACATTTTTTTTCTGAGCACAATCTGTTGGAAATTCACTTTCACTTTCAAAAATAAAGATAAGTAAATTGAAATCAGTCAGGTTTATATCAGTGTGAATGGACTTGTCTAAGGCATACTGACAAGAAATGCTTTGTTAAGGATGAACTAAAGGATTGCCTTTCAACTACATTTGGGTTTTGGTCAGTGTTAGTTTGGAGTTTGTTTTCCCTTCCCCATGGAGGAAGTATGTTAATTTATCTGTCAACAAGATAATAAAACAAGACTCAGAAACATTTGAGTCCTTGTACTTGTGTTTCTTGTTGACTTTGTCCAAGATTTAATTGAAATCAAAGTATAGAAAATAGAGAATGCATTTGGAATTTTACAAATTAAGGATTTATTTTTATTCTCTTACTCAGTTTAGTGTACAGAGATATCACAGTAAAACTATGAATACTTAATATAGTTGAAAGAGTCTAGAAGTCAGGGAAGACAGAGACAGATAGCAGTGCAAAAGGGAGGATATGAGCAAAGAGAGATAGTGTGTGTGTGTGTGTGTGTGTGTGTGTGTGTGTGTGTAGTAGAAGACAAAGGAAAAGAGAGAGGAGAGGAGGAAGAGGAAGTCTAAAGAGAGAGAGAGTGACAGCTCACAATTTTCCCCAAAATATTTAGTGATATTGAAACATTCTTTATTTCATCATCTAATTTTACAACATTTTTCATTTTCTCCACTCCCTCCTTGCCTGCCACTGGACACAAAAACTCTCTGTGACCTTCCATTCTCTCCCTTCTGATCACATTCTATTTTCTGGGAATCCTTTCTTTCTTGTGCTATGCTTCACAACCTCAAAAAAAAAAAAAAAAAAGAATAGGAAGAAAAAGAAAAAAAAATGAGGAGGAGGAGGAGGAGGAGGAGGAGGAGGAGGAGGAGGAGGAGGAGGAGGAGAAAAAAAAACACTTAAAAAATAGCTACAGTAAAGGTTTCTGTGAGAGGATTAACAAAATCAATAGGCTTTGAGTCAAATATTATTTCTTCCAGAGCCCAGAACTGGCCTATAGGGTTTCCTTTCACCTCAAAATCTCACCAAACATTCTAGAACATCAAATATATTGGACTCATGCCATGTTCTTCCTCTGTCTACCTTGTGCCATTTGATCTTCCCCTGTCTACAAGTTAGTAGTTTATAATAGAACCAGTGGAAGGTGGAAACTGAGTAAGGCCAGTCCATTTTGTGCTTTATAAAAGCCTAGGCTCATTAAAGATAGTTATGTGCTTTCAGAATGTGGAGTGAAAGAGAAGTTTCTTTGCAAGAAGAAAGCAAGAGTGAGAGCAAACCCGAAGTCTCCCCAAGGTGGAAAGAGGATAGAGCACAGCAAGCAAGAAAAACTGGGGACTCACTGCTTTCGGTGTGTCCTAGGCCCTGGAGTTTTGCACCTAACAAGACCCCGTGTGGCACCCTGTAAAGGAGCACCAGGGCTCTGGACTTCAAACAATGGGCATCTGAACAGGAGCCAGTGTAGATCTCATACTGGAAGTGCCTTCTTAAATATTTGCTGTGTGTGAAACCCAGGACCTTTGCACAGCCTGGAGGCCTGGTGGCAGGGGAGCTTAGAGTAGATTTAAATTAATTTCAGGAAAAGAGGAAGCGTGACACTGCCTGCACATGGAACTCATACACACTCTAGCAGTACTGTAAATATAAAGAACTACATATGCCAGGAAAGTACATAATTACATAAGGTATGTATATACATATGTATGTAATGTAGAATCAACATAAACATTGCATCTGTGGATTGCATGTGGACATTAGGAACCCTTTCAAGCATACCTGTCTCCCTTTAAGCTTCATGAATATCACTCCTGGTCAAGAATTCTCCCTGAACTTGTGTGCTGGACTTCTGATACCCACTCTTCTAGCTCTCGAACTATTTAGAAGCTGAGTAGAGCTTTTTGATGTCAACTCTCTGATCCCATTCAGAGTGCAATTCCTTTGAAATGTTTCTACCTCCGTGCTCTGAGTGGACTACAAGGCTGTGTGATATTATGAGCTCCACCTCACATCTCAGCATCAGGGAACCTCTAGGTTCATAGCTAGCCCTCAGCATGTACTGCTCTCCAATTCTTTGCTCTCCGTATTTAGATGTGTGTGTGTGTGTGTGTGTGTGTGTGTGTGTGTGTGTGTGTGTCTGATTAAGAAATAATTCCATTCATTTTTCTATAACATTATCATTTATCATTTTTAAACATTTTCCTTGTGTTACTATCTCCATTCTTCCAGGAGGCTATTGCTGGAGGACAGCAACACAAAAACTTAGCCAGCAATTCCACTTGGCGGCCTGATAAACTCTCATAAATGCCTTGCTTGCAGCACAAGAACATAAATGCATATTTACATGCAAAACGCATCTTTGGCAAGTATCCCTTCTGTATCTGAGGGCCATTAATTTAGACTTAACTAGTTTCCTGTAAAAATAAATTGCATGGGCCAAGGAAGAATATTATGTGTTTGAATAACTTCTTCTGCCGGCTATAAACATTAAATTAAATTGATATGCTAGTTATGACAATAATGGGCCTTTGGATGATCTTATACCACAAACATCAATTGAAATGAGGTCCCCAGTTGTCACAGAGAAAATCAAAAGGATCTTAGTTTGAGGAATAAATATGTGATTAAGGTGATTATGTGTAAATTGTGATTATATTCTTCAATAAAGAAAACATGGTGGGATTTACAACTCTCCTCTGAGAATCAATCAGTGAATTAGCACATATTGAACAGCCACAGGGTTCCTGGAGCTGAACAAACAAATTACTTCAACAACTTGAAAAACATCGGCTAGTGGACTAAGATGTACAGTGAACCCAGCTGAGTGTGGCCCCAAGCAGAACCATTAAGCAGGCGGAATTTATTCTCACCATGGATAGCACCTGCATTGTGCCTTCTAAGAGAGGTTGGACCAGAAGTCGGATTCTGTTCCCAGCTCTGTCACCTTCTAGCTGCATAATAATATCCAAGACACTTCACCCTCCTGAGGTTTAATTCTATAATTACAAAGTGGAAAATACAGAGTTTCAGAGGAAAATAAGAAGTGAGAAATTGCTTGGGAGCTTATTAAACACTCTACACATAGAATATTCTCTGCTTCATTTTTTCTCAAGATTTCCCCAAGGCACTGTTTTCTTCTAAGTCCTCTCAATGACTTCCATGCTGTTAAATCAAAACGATGGCCAGCCAAAATCTGTTTGGCTCAGTGGATAGAGCATCAGCCTTCGGACTGAAAGGTCCCAAGTTGGATTCCGGTCAAGGGTATGTACCTTGTTGTGGGCACATCCCCAGTAAGGGGTGTGCAGGAGACAGCTGATTGATGTTTCTCTTTCATCGATGTTTCCAACTATCTATCCCTCTCCCTTCCTTTCTGTAAAAATTCAATAAAATATATATATTAAAAAAAAAACAAACCATGGCCAGCCCTAAGCATGAGAAACCAACCAGTAGCAATTGACACTACTCCATTTTCCTTCTTCATTTGGCTTCATTGGGTACATTCTATTTCTCTCCCTAAGTTTCTGGCCATATTTTCTCTGGTGGGTCTTCGTTGTCTCTCTGATTTTTATCCTTAGAGCAATCATGTCTTGAGTTCTTAGACCTTTTCTCTATACCTATTTTTTTTTCTACATTCATCTAGTGTCCTGACTTTAGTGTTACCTTCATTCTGATTATTCCCACAGTAGTCCAGACCTCCCTTTCAGATATTAGACTTTTATATTCTACTTAGAGCTCCACTGGGATATCTTATAAAACTAAAAAAAAAAAAAATATATGTTCAACACCTAATTGCTCATCTTTTTCCTTACACTTGCTCTACCCACAACCTTCTCTATCTCAGTTAATTGCAACCCCATCTTTCCATTTGCACTAGATTAAATTCTAGTCATGATTGATTTCTCTCCCTAGTCCTATTGCCAATTTGTCTGCTCCTTATTCCATAGCAAATCCTGTTGGCACTGCTTTCAAAACCTATCTACTGACAACCACATCAATCCTCATCACTCTGGTATAAACCACCATCCTCTCTCTCCTTAATTTATTTTCCTAGCCTTCTAGCCATTCCTTCTGACCCTGCACTACTTATTCTCAATAAAGCACTCAGAACAATCCCTTAAAAGGTACTGCAGATCATGTCACTCCTTTGTCAAAACTCTCCATGTCTTTTCTTCTAAATAGGGTAAAATCCAAAGCCCTTACAGTAAACTTTAAGATTTTGCAGGATCTATTACACACACACACACACACACACACACACACACGCACACCCTTGGGATACAGCAATAACAAAACATACAAGCATGTATTTCTTCAAAGCACAAACATTCTAATGCGTCGATAACTGATTTTTTAAAAGTAATTACCAAACATATTAAATGACAGATGATATTTTTTAAAAAGCAAACATATTAAGTGACAGGTCATATTAAAAAAAAAACAAAAAAACACGGAAGAAGGAATCGGGAGTAAGGCAGTTTGCAATTTACAATGAGTTAGGGAATGTCTCACTGAGAAAGTGAAATTTGAGTAAGTACTTGAAATAGCTGAAGAAGTGAGTCATGTCTATATTGGGAAATAATACCCAGAGCAATGAGAACAATGCCTGGCAGAAAATAGACAGACGATGAATTTTTAAATAGATTTTAAATGAATAAATGAATAAATAAATGAGTTTTGTTATTACTGAACCAGTATATAAAATTAGCCCTAATCATTTTCCATTTTAGGGAAGAAAAAACAGGTTAAGAGAAATGATTCCTACTGCAGATGACTCTACACTGACTGGAAAGTAGACTTTAATTACTGGTGCCTAGACTTACTTATTAAACTGAATTTAGCTAGCATGTCAGTTTGGAGGACTCAGACAAAGGAAAAATTAATACATATTTGTGAGCTCTTTTCCATGGCTCTTTGCTGGGAGCTCATGAGGAAGATTTGAGGACAGAGAGAAAATTGGAGCACACTCCCCTGCGTAGTGGTGCAGTCACTGAGCAGGTGCCTGGTTGGTTGCTGCTGGAGTAAAGCACAAAACATCACCTACTTCTCTGGGGTCCTCGGTCTCATGAAGCAAATCTAAGCTTCTGGGCTGGTAGAAAACCCATTCATTCCTGGCACAGGAAGAGAGCCTTGCATTCTTAAACCATTCCTTTAATATATTGCAATGTTTACATAATGCGAAAGCTGATTTCTATGAATCTTCAATGCCATTTTTTCCCCATGCATATTACTTTGCTCTTTGGAGCTCTATGAATAATTTTTAATATTTTGGTGCTAAATTTTCCTCTTAAAGTAGCAAGAAATCAGACAAAGATTTGCCAGGGATCCACCAGAGGAGAAGAGAGTCACAGCCATCAGATGAGACAATTAATTTCTCTTCAAGCCACCCAGTTTGTAAAACTTTGTTAAGTTCTGACAACAAATATCCCTTCCATAGCTGAGGGCCATTATTGTGGTCAATAAACCTATGAAACTGTGATCAAACCAGAAATTAGAAAAATTAAATTAATAATGATCTATTTCTACATGCCAGTTAGATTGGCAATAGTACAATACCACCAACTATGATGAGAATGCAGAGCAATAGAAGTTATCATCAATAACACTGACAACCACTTTCAAACAGTTTGGAGCAAGCTGATATCATCCAATTAAGGTTCACTCCTTAATCCAGCTGTTCCACTCTTAAGTATATAACATAGGATTTAATCAGTGCACTTAATGATGTCTAGGCATCAGGATACATACAGAAGAATCCTATCTAATAAAGAGGGAATATACAAATTGACCATAAAGATGGTGGTGCCCACAGCCAATAAGGAGGAAATATGCAAATTGACACAAGGTGAGAGGCAGAAGGTGGCTCTGGCTGAGCGAAGTTAGGGGAAGGAAGGCCTATTCTTGCACAAATCTTTGTGCATCGGGCCTCTAGTGTTTAATAAGAAGCAAAATGAGAAACAAAGTAGATGTACATAAAGTAAATAGAAAAATCAGGGTAAATTTATACAATGGAACATACCGCAACAATGAAAATAAAGCCACATAAAAGAACATGTAGGACTATTCCAAACAGCATTCTAAAAATATCATAGGCATGGTTCTCCAGGTGCTTGATTCCTAATTACTTATTCAACTGAGTGTACAAATTAAGTGTTTTATTCTATTTAGTTACATTTCACAGTAAGACATCAATTTTTTTTTTTTTTTTCATTTGGGGAAGTTTCACTCAATGGCTTCATTCTTTAGTCAGAAACGAGTCACTTGCCCACCCCAAACTGAGTCTGAGAGGGTTAAAATATGATGATAATGAGATTCAGTTTAAGGAGAAAGAAGCAGGTAAGGAGTTAGCAGTGTCTGGTACACATGTGCTGCTCATCATTTGAAAGCCTGGAGGGCAATTATGGTTTGAAAGGTATGTGCACAAATGAAAGCCAAGTATTTCATCTGGTGGCCAACGAAAAATAAAGGTCTGTCTCAAAACCTGAAGTAGACATTTACAATGTTGAGCTTCCTGAGAACTATTATTAACTTGATTAATGATTAACTTGATTCTGAAGGATTTTCAAAAGAAAGTGTGCCTACTTTAAAACTAATCCCTGGGAGACAGACATAGACTATCACAAACTATCCCACTTTGTGGACTTTGTTTATTCCCCCACTTGGCCTAGTGCCTGGGGAATGGCAGCCCTGAAGAGTTTTCAGCTCTGCTGAAATCCTGAGGATATAACGGGTGTGTCCGCTGCAGGATTTGTCACTGAATTTTCATCCCTTGCCCAGCCTTTCTCTAAGTCCCAGAGGTTTTTGGTGATTCAACTTCAGTGTTGTCAAGGCCAACTCTTACCCACAATACCATGCTCCCTAATATCATCGAAGGGTAGTTTCAGAAAGTGGAAGTCAGCTACCTATGGCTACTTGGAGACCTTTCCTTCTTGGATATTTTCTTTGGAATGTTGTAGAGAAGTAGAGATGCTGGCAGTTGTATCTTTTCACTGTGAAGCAGCAAGCATGAGGACTAAAGAAAGCAAACCACAGATTGTGGAGCAGAAACTTAGACTAAACCCTGATCCCTATCAACACTGCACCATTAGCTTGGGACTGCCTACTTCTAGCTCCTGGCATCTCAAACCACCAATTGTATTAGATCTCCAAAATAATTTTTCACTCTGTCTACAGGGAGATAAACAGAAACCATTGTTGTAGGACACCATCTAGAACCTATGTCTTATAAATCACTGACCAACAAACAGTCATTTGAGGTTCAACTTAACGTCAGTAACATACCTGGATGAAAGATGATAACTTCAAAAGTAACTGAAATAAACTCTTAGTGAAAAACGAGGGCATTGACTGATTCTAATCTCTGACAGTGCCTGATACATTGGTTTCAGAAAAAAAAAATTCTCTGATTCCTTTCATCATGTGGGCAAATAGACAACATGAAGATAAAAGCAGAAGTGAGGTGAAAGAGAAATTTGTTTGGCTGTCACCATATTCCATAAACAACTGCTAAGACTTGATGTCTGACACAAATTTGATCAAAGGCTGAAACCTGCATATTTTACTCCAGTGTCAACTGTCAGGAACCTGATTTGAGACAAAGATACTTTCCTTACTGTAAGATAGGAGGAAGTTCCCGCCTTAGCTGGTTTGCCTCAGTGGATAGAGTGTTGACCTGTGGACTGAAGAGTCCTGGGTTCAATTCCGGTCAAAAGCATGTACTAGTTACAGGTTCCTCTCCAGCCTAGGCCCTGGTGGGAGAGCGTACAGTAGGCAACCAGTCAATGTGTTTCTCTCTGTGTGTCTTTTCATCTCTCTTCCACTCTTTCTAAAAATCAATGGATGAGGTTTATAAAAAAAAAAAAAAAAAGGAGGAAGTTGCAGGTTGGTGTCAATGAAATTATTATTAAGTAGGGGTGAGTGAGAGGCATAAATTCTGAAAGAGAAAAGAGATGTACTACCAGCCCAAGGAAGAAGTTCTGAATTCCATCAGCACACCTTAGGTCTCATATGTGATAGGAGGATATCACATAATAATTACAGAAAAGGATTGTAAACCCAAGGACCTGTAAATACCTTTTGAATTTAAGGGATCCATTACTTCGGGAGGAAGACACTGGGTTGCAATCATATAAATTTAAATAACTAGTTAATTTCAGAGAAGACAACAAAATTTTAGAAAGTTTATGCTCACATGACAGTCAAAAATGTGATCATGCAAAAGTGCCCCAGCACATCGCTGGCTCAGCTGAATTAACAGGGAGTCAAAATGTCGTGTGCGTGTGTGTGTGTGTGTGTGTGTGTGTGTGTGTGTGTGTGTTGGGGGGTGTCTGGGTCTCAAGCTATTTAAAATGCTTAGAAGAATTTGCGCTAATACATTAATAAGTCTGTTTTATTTTATTTATTTATAAGTCCAGTGCTTAGTAAGATGTTGTTAGATCTTTATTTGGGTATTTCTAATAAAATCTGTATGCTTAGGCAATGAAGCATTTGAGATAATTCAGATGTATTAAAATCATCCTTGTAGCATGTCCAAAGCATTTTGATTAAATGTTTAATGATGTTAGATGTTTGAAAAAGAATTTGATCTGAAAGCACTTTTCCCCCAAATTCCTACATATTAAAAAAGTAAACTAAGATCTATAAGATAAAGTCTTAAGAAAATTTAATTTTCAAATGCTAAGTTTAATAAAGAAATACTGAATAAAGTCCAAGTATTAGACTTCCTGTTCTTGCACAAATTCCCCACCTCCATTATGCCAGTATTTTTCTCCCTCCAGCTCTGGCTAACTTGGGCCAAGATTCACAGAACAGATAAAGGAATCCTATTCTAAGTAGATAGGCACAAATCTTTGAAACAATGTCTATGCCGGTGCCTGTATTTGTAGTGCCACCTAGTGTTAAAGAAGGGTAATAACATTTTCATAAGTCGAATAAGGGTGGGGACATGAAACCCATTTCAATGACACTACCGGTATTATCAATCTACCTTTCTCTTTGGGTTTTTGATCAACAATTACTGTTTGTCTGTTCTACGTTGGAAATAACCCTGTTGTATACTTTCTGACTATATTAAGATAAAGACATGTTTCTACTTTTGTATGAGAATGAACTATCATTCTGTGTTTATAAAAGAGAATTTATAAGTTGTTAATTTTTAAAACTAATTTGTTGTTAATCAAATTTTCTACTGCATTGTATTCCTTAATTGATCAAATGTAATGTACCAGGTGAGAAAACAAATATTCAGGTGCTATGTGCATCAAACTTCATCTTCCACAAACATTATGTCCTACTTTTCAGAAATGTGATTGAAGGATCTCAGGTGTTGTGTAAAACTAATCAAAAGAAAGTGTAGTGTTGTTGTGGGATTGTGTGTGTGTGTGTGTGTGTGTGTGTGTGTGAGTGTGTGTGTGTAAGGATAATTAACACTGTTTGGCCTGGGGTAGAAATAAAGAGACTGTAGATTTTTTTTACTCAAAAAATTTTAGCTTAAGAGTTCTGATAACATATCTTCCACTTAAGGAATCTCACTTGCCAGTCTTAAAAGTATGAAAAATCTAGATTCACAGTGAAGAAGCTGGTCTGTCTAATTTTCATGTACTAGAAGCTCATGCAAGTATAACACAAAAACACTTTATGGTGTTTTGGCTCCTCAAATAATACCTTCATCTGTGAATATGTTATATTACATGGCAAAGGGGAAATACGATTGTTTATCAACTGATCTTATTTACCTGGGTGGGCCCAATGCAATCACATGTGTCTTTCATAGAAGAAGAGAGAATTGGGAGAGAACCAGAGAGGTGGGAGCATGAGAAAGATGCAGTGTGCATTTGCTGGCTTTGGAAATGGAGGAAGAGGGCTGGGAAGAGAGGGAGGCCTCTAAATGCTGGAAAACACAGGAAAAATCTGTTATTTACCAATCCACATTTGTGGTTTTTGTTTTGGGTGTGTTTTTTTTTTTGTTTTTGTTTTTGTTTTTTTGGCTTTGCATTCTAAGTGGTACTGAATTTTCTCCAGGTTTCCCATGGTTCTCATCTGGTCTGTGTTGCAATACCATTTTCTTGTGCCAGAACCTTTATCACAATTTGTAAAAGATTCTCAGTATGTAAAATTTTAATTGCTTCAGATTTTATCATCAATAGCTTTATAGGCTTTGCTCTGGAAAATGTGAACCTCTAGCTTTGCCTGTTACCTCAGAAAGGCTTTGCCTTCATCTCTCTCAGTGCTGTAGCTCTGTTCTGAGGTCTGATCTTTGTGCTTAGGTTCTGTGTCCATGTGGCTTATGATGAAGTTGGGAGAACCAAGTTAAATCCTTCAATGTAATGTCAGGTCATGAGCCTAAGCCTTACTTCTGTTTTCTCATGCCTGGGAACTTTCTGATGCCCCCCAAGTGTGCAGGGTCTTAAACTATCCCTTTATATACAAAGCCTTTTTCTGTAATTCACCATTTGAAATATTTCCCTAGGTTATAGTTAACAAATAAGATTATATTATATTCATTAGTATTTTAATATGGGTGGTGTAGTTGGTGGAGGAAAGGTTTTCCGACTTGTCAATGGTCCTATGCATTGAAAGAAGTTGGATATTAAGTTCTTTCATGCTGCTCACCAACACTTGAGTAGGAAGAGGTATGGAGATTTTGCTCTCTAGTGGGAGCTCTGACTTCTCTGGCGGGAGGAAGAGTGATGATAATGACAACAGTCTATGACCCTCTAAAATAGTCCTATGGGTTTGCCTTCACTGAGCTTAACACAGATAACTGTCTCTCCTCTGCCTCTATCATATTTTATGGAATCAGTTTCTTTACTCTAGAAAAGTGACTCACTTAATAATTTTGAGTGGGGCATTGGATTCAAGACGGCAGTGGATGCTGTCTCCGAAGCAGTGCTTTCCAAACTTCTATGTGCTGACAGATGACAAAATGCATAGTCTGATTCTATAAGCCAGGGGTGGGTCTTTAGGGTCTTTCTTCATCTGGAGACAAGTGGCCAGCAAATTCCAGCAAAGTGAACCAAATCTCTAATCAAATGATAGCAAATGGGCAGGAGACACATTGGGTTTTCAGGAAACCTGGTAACCATGCACTGCTCCCTGGCAGGGACATCAAATCAATGGTTCCTGTGTCTCCTCTATGTTCTACATTTGCAGGGGGTGACAGTGTGCCGCAGGGAGGTTCCTGTAAGCCGGGCTCTCACATCTGCTGAGACCCAAGAGATCCAAGAGCGTTGTTTTATCGAGTTTTCTGCAGTCTTGCTGAAGAATCACCATTTAAGCACTCCTTTATCTTTCCTTTACCTCATGTCTGCTGTGGTTTGTTAGGATCCTGGGTGGTATTTGTGTTTAGAAATGTTTCAGTTGAAAATGCAACCAGACAAAAGAAAGAGAAGAATATTCAAGAAATTGATTGTTTCTTTTGTATCCTAAGATTTAAAGAAAACAAAATTTATCACATGCTTCTGGGTGGGAGAAAACTACTGTACACCTTCGGGCAGCAAAATTCATTTGCGTACATGGAATTAGAATCTAGTTTTCCACAGGTCAAAAATATTTTTGAAAAGGGTAAAATATTTTTTTTTCCTCAGAAGAGTTGCTGAGCTTCAAAGGAAGAAAATAAGCTATTATGCTCTGCGTTATGGTAAAGAATGATTAGAAAGCAGGCAATTCATGTCAACTTGCTGTTCCCTGCTCCCAGCTTTAGAATTTAAGAAAATTAACAGATGTCATGTCTCGGTTGGCCACAAGATGGCAAGATTTCAGCACGTTCCCGCAGGAGGCCTGCATCCTCTCCCCATAAGGATTAATGGATGGCAGTGATTGCCACATGATTCTCTCAAGAGCTTTCACACTCTCTCATTCACAAAATACAAATATGGTTCATGAACTTATATTTTACAGTTTTAAAATATCAAAAGTCAGCCATGCACATAAAATAGTTGGCATCTACGAATGGAAAGGGCTCTAGTTTTATCGTCTCTCTCAACTCTCTCCTTGGATGAGGTCTGGGGAATCACCTGGATGCTGGGTCCCTTGTAAAGGCTTCCTCAGAAGAGGCAAGCAATGCTGCTGCTGTGGAGACAACTTTTGCAGCTTCACAGGACAATGGGGAGAAGGGAAGGGAGGCAAACTTTGACAGTAACAATGAAGGAAAAGATGGGAGAGGGGAGAGTGTTTGCACTTCGGGCGCATGAAGGGTGGACAAAGGGTGTCCGCTCTCCCACCTTTATTCACTCACTTACCCATCTACTATTTATTCCAAACTTTGATTTTCCAGACAGTGTGATATTCCCAACATCAAGGCCTGGCTCTACCCTTAAAGAGCTAGTCCAGTGGTCAGCAAACTCATTAGTCAACAGAGCCAAATATCAACAGTACAGCAATTGAAATTTCTTTTGAGAACCAAATTTTTTTAAACTTAAACTCCTTCTAATGCCACTTCTTCAAAATAGACTAGCCCAGACCATGGTATTTTGTGGAAGAGCCACACTCAAGGGGTCAAAGACCCCCATGTGGCTCGCGAGCCGCAGTTTGCCGACCACAGAGCTAGACCATTAGACTATATCTAGTAATACAGAGAAAAAGAAAATCTCCATTTGACAACTGGATTAAAATAAGACAATGCAAACTACAGAACAAATGGGAAAGAAATTGGCCACGTGGCAAGCAGGGATAGAGAGGGCAGCAGGCAGGGGTTAACAAAGAAGAAAAGGGAACTAAAATGAAGGATTGGGAAATGGAGTCGCCCTGGGGAGTTGAGAGTTTAGTATTTGTAATCCAACTGGGAACCAGTGTGAGGAGAACACTACACTGGAATAAACGAAAACAAAAGCAAAATAAAACACAATCACCACCACAACAAAGCACGTGGGTTTGACAGTTACTCCAGGATTGACTAGCTGTGTGACCTTGAGCAATCAGTCAAATCTTTAAAACCCAGTATTCTCATCTGTATAATGGAACCTGCAATGACTAACTCAGGAAGTAAGACTATTAAAAGTGTGCCTGGCCAGTGTGTCTCGGGGTTTGCGTGTCAACCTGTGAACCAGGAGGTCATGGTTTAATTCCTAGTCAGGGCACATGCTGGAGTGGCAGACTCAATATCCAGTAGGGGGCATGCTGGAGGGAACTGATCAATGATTCTCTCTCATCATTGATATTTATCTCTCTCTCTCCCTCTCCCTTCCTCTCTGAAATCAATAAAAATATATATTAAAAAAAGAATATAAAAGGTGAAGCATCAACGAGTATGCCCGGCATACAGCTGTTTATTGCAGAGCATCAGGCACTTCTCTGTCAAGAGCTTTATAAATATTAGCAGGAAATAAAGGAGGGCAAGGGACCCCCATGCTGGGCACACACAACAGACACCTTTTCCCCCCAGGCCCCAGCTCTTCCTCAGGACTATAGTGAGGTTAACAGGGACACCCTGGGCTCAGCGATTCTAAGAAAGACAGAAACATTTCATGGAAATAGGCTGTTTGTTTGCTTGTTTTACCAACATAACATCAATGCATGCTGCTTGTGATATGCAGAGAGTTTAATCCAAAATCTCATGTCCCTTTTCCAACAGTAATCACATTGTAGTCTTAGGTGTGTTCTTCCCACTTTTGGGCCGTGTGTGTGTGTGTGTGTGTGTGTGATATATATAACTCATATACTGACTGTCTCCAAGGTAAGACCCCTTCTCTTCACCTTTCCAACCTGGGAGCTCAATGCAGCCTTTTTCAATAGTCTAATAATTCAGGTTGTGATCAGAATTCATCAGCTAAGATATTAGAGGCCTTCAGCTGCTTAGGATAGAGGTGCTAGTCAATAATCAAAATTATATTACTTATATAGCTACTAATAAACCTTGCTAATACTTCATCAGCATTCTTCTATATACTCAGAACTATTACTAGCCATTTGTATGCATGGTAGCAGCAATCAACTATGAAGTAGATTATTCCCATTTTATAGATGATCATTTGGAGGCATGGGAAAGGGAGTACATTGCTCAAGGTGACACAGCCAATGTGTCATTGCCAAAATACAATACATCTGGCTCCAGAGTCCGTGCTGTTAGTCACTAAACTGTAGAACATGTGTCCTACAGGAAGTACTCTGTGCAGGCGTGGTTGTCAGGGACCCAGCCCAGCTGTCATTGACCGCAGGAGCTACACATTCTCACTCCCAGCAGAGCTCCAGCTGATCCTGGCAGGCACGGAGCTCCTGTGCTGGCTCTAAATTAGGCAGCTGGGCCAAAAGGGGATACAGAGCATCCATTAAGCACAAAGTGAGGCTTAGTGAAATATGTCAGGCAGAGAAAGACACACACCACGTGATTTCACTTACATGTGGAATCTAAAAAACAAAATACATGAACAAACAAAACAAAGCAAAAACAAGGAATGGATACATAGAACAAACTGACGGTCACCAGATGCAAGGGGGGTTAGTGGGATGGATGAAAAGCTGAAGGGACTAAGAAGTACAGATTGCCAGTTATAAATATAGTTGTCATGGGGATGAAAAGCACAGCATAGGGACTATACTCAATAATGTTGTAGTAACTATGTATGGTGCCAAGTAGGTACTAGACCTATGGTAAGGGGGATGAATCACTTTCTAAGTTATATGAATGCCTAATCACTATTTTGTACATCTGAAACTAATATAATGTTGTATGACAACTGTAATTTTAAAAAAAATTTGAGTAAAAATAAAGAACAAAGTGAAGCAGTCTACTGAGCAAGGCATGGCATGGCGGGGAAAACTGGGAGGGAAAAAAGGAGGAGAATGAATGAGTGCAGAGGATTACTGCCAGGAGCCTGGCCCAGCTGAGAGCCTCTGAGGTGAGCATGCCAAACCTCTCAGCTCCGAGCTCAGCGCCCAGAATAGCTGCAAGGAGGCAGGCTGCCAGCGAGTCACTTATTACAGCCAGAGCTTGGAGCACTTCATCAGATGCATCCGGTCTGTGTTCATGAGCTATGAGTAGGTGGTCAATTGCAATGAATTGGCTTGCCCTGAAGTGGGCCAGCCATTGCCGGAAGCCAAATCTCTTGCAAGTTGAAACCTAATCTTTCTTTCCTTAGCTGTCACACATCTAAGTGGTTCTGCACATCTTATCCCTATATAACAGGACTCTCAAACGAAGAAGATATATTTCTTTCTTGGGACGACTCAATGGGAAGTTCAGAGGATAAGCTAGCAGGACCATGTCTTGGGAGCACTCAGGCTGGATACCCATCCAACAAGCCAGTTCCCTACTTATGACATGTGACAACATGCCTAGTCATTCGATGCCAGCAGACCAGGGCGGCTGGCACAGGAAACATGTGGCCAGTATGGGGAGGGCCAAGAAGACCCGGAGAATTCAGGAGCTTCCTTTTCTGCCAGTAATGATGTGTTATCATGTTACCAGTTGGCTTCAAGATCTATCTGGACTGTGATTTATCAATTGGTTATGTCGATGAACTCTGGGTGTTTACTGTTGCCTGTAGTATTTTTTCTCCTGAGTAAGATTGACTGGCAGAGGCTCCCCGTGTCCCCTGCAGATTCCTCTTACCCGGCCTGGGAGCCTCACGCCCAATTTCTGTGACTGTTGACTTCTTTTCCAGAAGATAGCCACCTCACCAGGAGAAGACTGGGATGTTAAAATGTTCCCCCTGTTACAGAAAACCGAAGAAGAACAAAGCAATACCAGAGAGATGGAATTACATTTATTATGCGCTAGTCCAGAGGAAATGTATCTCAAATTCTGGGCCCCAACATGCAGGAATTCTCCCTATTTATATGATTTTACCTTCTTTGTCTCCCAAATATGGAGTGTTTCCGGCTCCCTTTTGCAAGTTCTTAAAGAGCCCATATGTACTGGGGCCTTGAGACTTCAACAAAAGGCTTAGCCTGGTACAAGCACTGAAACCTTGACTAGGAAAAGTTCAATAGCCTAGCTGAAGTGGGAGTAGTCTTAACAAGCAAGAATTTACAGAAGCCAACTAGCAGGGTTAATATTTCAAACAGCAGTTTTTATATAAGATGGATGCTTCACCCCAAGTAACCTATGGCAGACTGGGGTGGGGTTGCAACAGCTCAGTCTCCTTGCCTCTGGGCTGGACAACTCTTACATTGTATCTACACACCAATGTTCCCTGTGGGATCAGCCTGAAGCTAAGATTCTCCAAAACCATGGTTTTGACTAGCTTCTCCTCCCACCCTATTCTGTTCCCCTTTCTCTCCTATAGGTTTTTCCTGAAAGCATCCATCAGTAAGTCACCTGTACAAGAACCCTTGCCTCAAGTTCTGTGTCTTGGGAAGCCAGCCTAAGACATCACGTAAGATCTTTGTCAACAAAGACCACAAGTTATACATATGACACTAATATTTCTCAAATGCAATATTTCCCAAAGCTCAGCTATTTACATACCACCTGTATTATTTTGCCATATTTGCATATTACTCATGCAACTTTTTATCTAACAGTTGTTTTTAAATAATTAAAAAAAAACACACAACCTTGTCCTCTACAAAATATTTCTGAAGCTAAGAATTTAAAGTGCTAATGAAAATGTTAATACACAGGAAAGTATATGTAGTCAGCTAAATATAATCCCATCAACCACCATGAGTCACATGCACATATTCACTAGATCACATCTTTAACAACATGATAACATGAAACGTGTGCTCCTCTCTGATTTGTAATAATATAAACCTTGTGTTTATTGCTTTATATAATAATACTATTGCAGAACTGTGCCTACATCGGATGTGGAATAAATTCCTGTCAATTTAAAAAATTCAACAAATATCTTTTATTTCATCCTATCCTCTGATCTTGCCAATAGTCCTAAGGGAGATTTTCATGACATGAAGTAAAAAGGGGAAAGGAATATCAATTTTTTAAAAGCAGAAATAATTTTAAAATCCTTTGATACTTCCATTCTACCTTTCATGTTTGGATTTTCCTGGGTCCCTCAGACAGCATGCTCTTGCCTCATAGGAAAATCTCGCATTGCAGGATTAAATTAAAGTTTACTGCAGGGAAAGGAGAGCTCCCAGAAACTCTTACTGCTAGGATGATTGTCTGACACCAGGAAGGGCAGAGCTTTTCTCTGAGGAGGAGTATGCATCAGTGATATCTGCTCAATTGACTGAGCAGGACAAGGCAGACTCTTGAGATGGTCACCCTTTTCCTCTGAGCAGTGGCCATTCAATCAGAATGTGTGCTGGAGCCCGGATCCTCACAGTGAGGGCTGATATTAAGACAATCATGAACCATGGGCCACTTAATCACAAGTGTGGGGTTCAAAGGCATACAGACAGCACAGGGCCTGCAAGGGTGGCTCTTCCTCCTGACTTCTCCCATTATGACTGCATTGACTTTGTTTTGTTTTTTAATGGCTCCTTTGAGATAAGCAAAGTATTTCATTGTGGAAGGTGATAAGCCAATTCTCAACAAAATGCTTTGGGGTCGGAATTTTGCATCTTATCTCCAGTATAATGGTCTTTCTATGCCATTCATCCTTCACACATTCCTTCTGAGGAGATGGAAGCCAGAGGTCCATTATATCTTAAAAAGCAAGCTTTGTATAATACAATAGCAAATACTGCCAAAATCATACATGTTAAACCTAATGGAATAAGTTTAAAATTAGGGACTAAGGAAAAAATAGCACCTATTTGAAAGGGCAGGGCGGGGCGAGGATGAGCCCTCAAAACCCCTGCACGGGGAGAAATTCGCTCTCTTCCGCCTTGCTGCCGGCTTGAGTGGGAGGAGCCCATTGCTAGCATGGTACAGGCTCTTTTGTTTATTGCATCGGACTCGGCTCCCTGGTGGTCCTTGGGGATCACGAAGTCTGGGCATAACAGAGGGGGGAATTCGTCCGGGATCCCCAGGACCATTAGGGAAAACCCGGTCCGGAGAGTCTGACTGGCCGAGGTAGGTGTGTGTGTGTCTGTGTTTTTGTGTGCGTGCTCTGGAGGGACGTAAAACCCCTTGTGGAATTGGTGCCCGAAAATGCCTGGTGGACGCACCATGAAGGCCACGGGCAGGAGGATCAGAAGACGTTCTGACCTCCCGGGAGGGCCCGAGAGGGACCCTCATATGGGGAGAGGAATGGCGTGAGCTGTTGCCTCACCTGCGGAAAGTGAGCTTTTCCCAGGTCTGAGTTTGGTATCTGTGGGCGACATGGCGCCCCAGGATGGAGCCTGAGTAGTGTGGCCGGCGTGGTGGTGCAGGGCCCCCTAGCGGCTTTGGGTCGGAGGGGGGCCTCCCGCGGGGCTCAGTCTGCACGTTGGAGCGCAGCTGGGCAGTGGTGGCCTCGCTCGGGGAGCAGGCACCTGGGTTAATTTGCTGGCTGCCTGGAGAAGGGGAAGTGGAGCTGGGAAGCCGCTGGGGTGACCCGCGCTTTCTCCTCAGGGGCTGCCTGAGTAGTGTGGCTGGGGTGGCCAAAGCAGCCTCGCTCCAGGGCCTGGGCCCTAGGGGCCTGGGCCAGCTTGGAGACATTGGTCCCTGGAGACATCAGGTACTGGAGAAGAGCTCAAGGGCAAATCTCTGTGATCAGTAAAGAGAAAAGGCCAGTTCAAAACGAGTGCGCATAGTTTGGGGCTGTGCTTAAAAACACTTTTCTGGGTACAGAATAAGTTTTAAAAGTGGAGGAGATAACTTGGAGATAAATTAAAATTGGTTTCCCAAGACATTGTAAGCAGCTTTTAAAATTCCCTGCCTTGAGGCGGAAACTAGATGGTAATGGTAACAAGTTTACGTGAATGGTGGTGAATGGCCATGAATGGTGGTGAATGGCCGGGAGTCTTCAGCTAAAGAATGTGTTCATTTGCATTTGAATGCTGAAAAAAAAAATGTGTTGCTGAAACTTTACCCTAAATAAGCAGGATGTATTAGAAATGTAATGTTATTAATCTAAGAAATGCCAAATATATTTGACTTGCCAGCTTTAAAAGTTCAAAGTATAAATTGAATTAGGAAAAGTTAATTGCAGTAACTAGATGCCTAGAATATGGCAGGCTAACTGTAGTATATGTGTTAAGAATAAGCAGTAATGATCAAAGATCTCAAGGATTGATTTATTCTCATTTGTCAGATGAAAAAGTATGTAATGCTTACACTTAAAAATTATTTTAAGTCAGTTTTTCTGAAGTAATGTTTAATGTAACATGAAACTTTTATATTTGATTTGTTTTGTTTTATTTTGCTTTTCTCATATGCCATTGTTGTTGAATTTGGGCTTGTACCTGCATCTTGTATTTTGTTTAAACTTTGGGAATCATTTTTGGTTTCAGTCATGTGTATCTGCTTTATAGGTTTAAGTAGACTTCATCACAAAGGTTTATAATTTATTTAGAATTGTGTTAAAACAATGTGAAAACAATTATTTGTATGATTAACCCCCGGAGACTGCTTGGACAATTTTCAACGATGTTCTGCAGTGGGGAGTAGAGGGGCTTAGAAATGTAGATAAATCTATATCTGTAGGGAAAACATGGCATTTTACATTTCAGGTGGCTGTTAGAGGCCTGGGAACAGGTACTGGACCTGCTCCCTCCCTTGCCTTTAAAATTTGAGGCATGGTTATGTATTTTTGAAAGATAAGGTTTTTATAAAAATTATAGAGTATGTCCTGACAGGTTAGCTAGGAGAGGCAAGCCTGTTAGTTTCCTGATGGGCATGGGGGCACCCTATTTAGTCTTGAGAGAGCCAATAGGACCCGTACATTAGCCCAGGAAGCCACCGGACAAACTGCCTGTTTTCCTTGGACATCAAGAAGGACTGTGGTCCTCAGAAGGAACACGTACTGGGAGAATGCAGCTGTTGAACTGGTCCAAAGTTGAATAATGGATCTTTGAGGAGCTAAAGAAGGCTCTCATCTCAGCAGCTGCCCTAGCCTTGCCGGACGACGCGGAGCCCTTCCACCTCTACGTGAGTGAGGTAAGAGACATTGCCAAAGGGGTTCTCACTCAGACTCTAGGTCCCTGGAAGAGACCTGTTGCCTATCTGTCTAAGAGACTGGACACTGTGGCAGCCACAGCATTGTTGGTGAAGGAGGCAGATAAGCGGACTCTGGACCAGGAGCTAACCTGGATGGGCCAGGCTTTTCTCCTGGACCAGCCCTGTGTCCAGATTCATAAAACTCTGGCCATCAACCCTGCCAGCCTGCTTCCAGATGATGATGAGGAACCCATTCATGACTGCACAGAGGTAACAGACGACAAGGTACTGTTCACGGATGGGAGCAGTTACGTTCAGGATGGGACCTGATATGCAGGGGCAGTGGTAGTCACCCTGGACCACACCATTTGGGCACAGCTCCAGAACTTTTGGCCTTAATCCAGGCCCTTTGATGGAGACACTGTGCCATCCACAGAGAAAAGAGGGTTACCAACTGCAACCAGAAGGAATTGGCTGAACAGAAGCAAGCCACTGAAGGACCAGATGGTTGATGGACCCTCCAGATGACAAGACTTGGTCCCAGAGGCTCTAGGTCAGAGTTGCCCGGTGACACCAGGTTAAGTGTCACCAAGACTTCTGAACTTCTGTGAGGTAGAGTTGCTAGAAGTACTGTCTGTGCACAGGTAAATGCTAAGCAAGGTAAGGGGATCCCCCCTGGGAATTCAGGTCCCAGGGAAGCTCCCCAGGAGAGCATTGGTAGGTGGATTTCAGAGATTAAACCACCAGCATTAAGGTCTAGTTTTTATAGACACTTCAGATTAGGTTGAGGTATACCCCACTATCAGATAACAGTCCCACCTTGGTAGCTAAGGTATCTCAGAGTATAGCTCTAGCCTTAGGACAGGTAGGTGCGACTCGGGAGGAAGGGGTTTTAACTAAATGTGTCTTAGAATCGGTGAAAATTGGACCAACCCCCTGTCCTTTGCCCTCTTGAGGGCCAGGTGTACCCCTTACTGAGACAAGTTTCCCCTTTTTGGGAGGGGATCATGTATGGTAACCATTTCCTTGCTCAAGTCCTTACAGGCTCTGCAGTTTGCTTGTTCCAGATGCACTGCCAGTGCCCACCGCAGACCCTGTAGCCCCGGAACTCAATGTGGGTAAAGAAATTTGCTTCCCAAGGACTCAAAGGGATGCTGCACTGTTATCCTGAGCACGCCCACTGCTGTTGAAGTAGATGGCACCCAGACCTGACTACATGACTCCCAGCTCTTGCGTGGCCTGGATCCTGGCAACTACAGGCCAGGAGAACTGGTGCCTGCAGGAGGGGAACTGGACTTCAGTGAGGACAATACTGATGGGAACTGTAGTACTAAGGGTCTTGATAACTGTATTTGTTGTTTATGCTGAAAGGAAGTAGGCTGCTGAGTCAATGATTTGACTAGACACATTAGACAAGGGGGGAATGAAAGGGCAGGGCGGGGCAAGGATGAGCTCCCAACTCCGCCCCGTAGGGCGGAGTTATCCCTAGCCCTCAAAACCCCTGCACGGGGAGAAATTCGCTCTCTTCCGCCTTGCTGCCGGCATGAGTGGGAGGAGCCCATTGCTAGCATGGTAGAGGCTCTTTTGTTTATTGCATCGGACTCGGCTCCCTGGTGGTCCTTGGGGATCACGAAGTCTGGGTATAACACTATTGACTAGGAAAGAGTGCAGACTGGGTAAACAAGTTGTCGCTTATTTGGATCTTCAAATTCTTTCCCAAATAAAAAACTATTTTAATATACTACTTGATGTTTTTCTCCATCAGTGTGTGTATCACTGAATGATGAAGTTTGCTCACAGCCAAACTTGAGCTCCATCAACATATCAGCTAATCTTTGGTTGTGGGTTTTCCTGGTGCAAGAAAGTACATCATCTTGGTTGTATCCTGACTTTTCATCTGAAAGTGGCAAGGAGTGATCTTTTATAAGGTATTTGTTTGTATTTCCCAGTAGTTACATAAGCTTAAACAGTTCAGTATGATCCAAATATCTGTTCATTTCCAGAAATGTCCTCAGTATTAAAGGTTCAGTCCTAGATAGATTTCTTTTTTTTCTTTCAGGCTCTTAATTGCATTAGTGGCTTGAATGGTTCCTCTTTGCTTCCATCACTCAATAGCTATGACCTTGGGAATCCAATTTTCTCCTTTCTTGTAGTCAGGTAAGCACAACAGACTAAAGCCAACTCATTCCTCTTTGGATTGTGGGATGTGGGTTAAAATACAAAACAATTTTAATTGTATATTTAAAATTTTATGCTTATATGCTGGATTAAATTATTTTTATTGAATTTATTGGGGTGACATTGATTAATAAAATTATACAGGTTTCAGGGGTACAATTCTATTTTACCTCATCTGTATATTGTATTGTATGTTCATCACCCCAAATCAATTCTTCCATCACCATTTATCCCTCCTTTACATTCTACTTTCTCCCATGCCTCATTCCCTCTGGCAATCACCATTGTCTATGAGATTTTCTTTGCTTAAATCTCTTTACCCTTCTCACCAGCCCCCAAACCCTTTACTAACAAAGTCCTATATGGGTAGATACAGGTGTCTTAATTAGCTCTGTGCATAAGACAGGCATGTGTCACATGTGGTAACTGAGGTGTATAGGGGGAAGGGCGTAAGTTCTAAGTACAGAGCAGGTGACAGTGACGGAGTCATGGCAGAGACTGCATGCCATCCTATAAAAAAGAGCTTGGCCTAAACATAACACCAATAATTCATAGGCAAACATCAAAAACTGGCAGACACTTCTGTTCCTAGTTAGAGCTCTTCATTAAGTGCATCAAGGGGTAGAAACAATGAAGATGGAATCAGGTATGACACAAGAGAAGTCAAAATCATTCAAAATTATCCAGGCTATTTGAATCTCACATTAGATGTGTTTTATGCCTTGAAATGTTAGCTAATGATGATGCGGAACCATCACAATTAGTAAGGCATTTAGAATTTAAGCATCCAGAAAAAATGCAGGCAAACCTTTACAATTTCTCCCACTAATGTTTCGAGCCCCAGGAAACCTGATTCACTGATCTTTTCAGTGATAACAAGTGACACTCAGTAATATGCTATCCATAAGACGTATTTCCCAAGATACATGGACTTAATCAGTTCCTTCAAGGTAAAGGTGAGATTTTAAAAAAGAGTTAGAACCTACCTGCTTTTAGAAGGAAATTGTCATGCAGAGCACATTTTTGGAACTGCTCTCAGCTAATGTTTGTATCATTATGCGATTTTTGTTTCTGAAAATGATGTGTGTCATCTATAAAAGCTCTCATACCTGCACACTTAAAAATTTGACCAAAGACTTATTTAAGCTGTTCCAAACATTTCCAAATAAATAGTTTTGACGGATTTTGAATCACTGTTAAAAATATTTCCACTTATTGTCAGGAACAATGTTTGGCATCTGGGAAGATAGATGTACAGTAGCTACATAAAAAAAAAAAAAGAAAAGACTTTTGTGTAGTTGGTGGATGGAGTAGAAAAATCAATATCATAATATAATAAACAATGGCAACTAAGCACTTCACTTTTTT
This sequence comes from Pipistrellus kuhlii, assembly GCF_014108245.1. Lineage (NCBI taxonomy): Eukaryota > Metazoa > Chordata > Mammalia > Chiroptera > Vespertilionidae > Pipistrellus > Pipistrellus kuhlii. The sequence continues at coordinate 21,442,227 of NW_023425529.1, forward strand.
AGATCTATATATTTGAAGGTATCTTTTTCAAGATGTGACAGCTATTCAAATCTGTTTTCAAAGTCAAATGAATTTAGGGTCTTTCACTTCTGCCAAAGATTAAGTAATAGTAACCACATTTACCTGAAATTATCTTTTAAAAAATAGGTACGATAAATCACACAATGGTTTTCAAAGCATTGGAATTCAGGCATAAAGAGCAATGATTCATGACAAATGGGAAATGAGAAAAGCCCATGAATGTCCCAGCAGACTGCCTTCAGTTTCCTGTCAGCAGCTCAAGGAGGAAGGCCAGGTGGAGCCCAGAGAACTCCTGAGCTGAGGGCAGGAGCTGAGCTGAGAGCTTGGGAAATTGGAAGTTGCTAGCATTTGCAGGACTGAGCACCAGAAGAAAGGGGCCCTGCAAAACAAGAGAACCCCTGATATCTGCAGAGGACTTATCCCCAAGTGATCAGCAGAACATTACAGTGCATTCAGGTGAGGAAAATTCCCAATCCTTGGAAAAAACACCTGAAAAGACGAGAAGGAACAACAGTTAATGCTCACACTGTTGGAGAGTGGGAATTTTTGCCCATTGCAGAGAGGCCATGAACTATGCTCCAGATAGAGTTGTCAGTACTGACACTAGGCCAGGCCTTGAGATAGGGTCTCATAGCCCCTTCCCAGCATGTAGGCCTTCTTTCATAGAACACTGTCAGCTTTCTGAAGAACAGGATGACCCTGTGAATAACATGGTCATCAATGACATGATCCTGACGTTGATTGGGGAAAACTGTTTTGTCTTGGGTTACTTGTTCTGCAAAAACAGGATGTGGTTAATGTGCTTAAAAGTAGTCCTATACAAAGGGTCAGGGATGCTCTCTGCATGGAGAATGGCAGAGCAGTCGCCTGGACGGCTAATAAAGGCACCCTAAATTTTAATTTGGTCTGGACTCCAGTGGTCGTTCACTTGCATTTGCTCTATAATAACACGAGTGGGAGATGGCCCACAAGGCCTTGTAAATTCCTAAGTGATAGAGCACTAGGACTATTTTTTGTTCTAATATCTCTTTTGGGAATGGGAATGGGAGAGGGGGCGGGTAATTGTGACCATTTAACTTGCCTGGTGCAGAAGACAGATTCTGGGATAATGACTGTGAATTACTGTAATCAGGAGGTGATGCTAATCACAACTGTGCTTAGAACATCCTGTCTTTATTAGAGAAACTGAGCACAGCTTTTGGCTCCTAGTATGCATCTATTCTGAATATGGAAATATCTGTTCTGTCTGCAGGGCTTTTACCCAATAACCATTTGTAAACTTAAAAACAAATCTTATTCAATGCTCTGATATCCTATCCAACAACACATCCAACCGGGATACCTTTATGGCCTGGGAAATGCAGCAATAGACTCTTCCTACAATTCAGGGGTGTTTCATTATCCCATCACCCAGAAAAACCAAGCAGTAGAATTGTTCGATGAGTCCTCATATGGCACCAGCTGGCATACTGCTCCTTAGATATTGGCATGCTGTCTAGTGGAATACGGTATATGTCTTCAACCAAGCAATAAATAATATATGGAACTATTTACACAAATCCATCAGGGATGGAGGTTATACAAAGTCTCAACAGGTTAGCTGTCCCTTCACCAGGATGAGCTGCTGGCTCCTGCCCCACTGCGGAGTGCCCGACTTGCCAACCACATGACGTCAAAGCGGAATCCCTCAATGGCACTATCACCCATGCTCTGGCCATGCTACCTGGTGGCAGGTTGATTACCCTGGGACCCTCCCAACCTGGGGGTCAAGGTCAGTACTTTGTCTTCTGGGAGTGGTTTCCTTTTCTCCAATCCAAATGTTCTCCATCATTATTTTCTCTTTATATAATTTCCAGCCTATTCTCTATTCTCTGCAGGATGAGAGTTTTCTGTAATGCTGAGGTGAAGCAGGAAAGGGGGGAGGAGGGAGTCCCCTTAGCCCAGCCTGCAACCTCTCCCATCTGGGACCCCTTGGGAGATGTCCAACTGCTGGTTTTGGCCCTGATCCTAGGGCCAAAACCGGCAGTTGGACATTTCTATCACAATTTGGGACAGCTGGTTCCTAACTGTCCCCCTGCCAGCCTGGTCACCCCTTAGTGCCCCCCTGCCAACCTTGTTGCCCCTCACTGCCCCCTGTTGGCCTGGTTGCCCCTCATTGCCCCTCTCTGCTGGCCTGGTCACCCCTCACTGCCCTTCCCCTTGCTCCCCCCTTCCCCACCAACCTGGTTGCGCCATGCAGCCTGCTGGTCAGTTGTTTGATCATCTCTTGCTAACCCCCCTGCCGGCCTGGTTGCACCACACAGCCTGTTGGTCAGTTGTTACTGTGAGAGGGTCTGACCAATTTGCATATTACCCTTTTGTTAGTATAAATGGCAATTAACTTAAAATTTTGTAATTTTTTTGTGATTTCTTTTTCTCATTCTAAATATATATTTACTTTCACACATAATTTTGTATTTTCAGATTTTAAATTATTTTTCTTTAAAAAAGGTCCCCCAAATCTTATAGGGCCTTGGACCTACCTCTGGGCTCTGAACTTGCTTACTCAGACAGGGTCATTTCTTCATCACCAACACACACTGCCAGGCCATCACATATAAAGGACCCAGAATGGTCACTCAGTTCTATTGTTAAGATGACTTGGGAATTTGATTTAGTTGCTTCTAGAGCAGTGGTTCCCAACCTTTTTGGGGGCCATGCCCCCACTAAGCATCTCTAAAATCTTGATGCCCTCCTTTTGAATTCTTATTATTCCAAAGATAAATTATTCACATGGAGGAGGCCTAACAGGCCATTACCTTGGGCTAAACAAGCTTCCAAAGAACATGTCATCCAAGAAAGAGATAAATAAAAGAACATAAGGATAGTTGAAGTACTGAGGAAGAAATCACTAAGAAATTGTTAAAATTAATAATAATATGAAGTGACATGAAAAATAGCAATTTCTTTTTCAAAACATATAGTAGAGAACTGACATGCATAAATATGTCACATTAGATATTTATGTACTGTATATGAGGCCCCTAGAGCCATAAGAAATACAAAACATTCACTGTTAATAACTCATTCTTGAATTTCCCTCCTTAAAAATCCAATTGCCCCCCTGTGAACATGTTGGGAACCACTGCTCTAGAGGATCAGAAATAAAATTGCTCAGATCCGAGCTTGCAGGACCCACAATGTCCCCAAACGCTGGGCTATGATACATCACCCACAAATAAAATTGAGTCTATTTCAATATCCTGACTAGAACAACACAGAAGGATTTTTAAATATTTATTTATTTTTGAAGAAAACTTGGCTGCCTTACTTGTTTCTCGACTACAAACATGCTTTTAGTCTTCAGCATCAATTTTCTGAAATCTTTTGTTAATTATTTGGTAACATTTCACATAAAATAAGGAGATGCCAAAGCACTTTCAATGCTCTCCGATATGATCTGGAGGTATATATAAATGAATAGCTTTCTCTTTGTGAGGGAATAAATTACAGTGCTCCGAGATTTAAAATATCAGAAAGGATGAGTATAAAAAAAAATGCCCTAGAGTAAAAACGTGTGCTTGCTTGAATCAGAAATAATATAAAAGGTGTTTTATTTCTGAATGGTTTGGAGTCAAATCATGTATAGCTGTGTGTGTGTGTGTGTGTGTGTGTGTGTGTGTAAAAGAAAATGACCAAGAAATGTTTCTTGTTTTCCTACCATCATCATCTCTGTTAACCTTGAGAGGTTTAATGGAGATATCTTCTTGGCTCCATTATTCTGATACAGATGTCATTAACTTCTCTCTGACATATTTTTAATTGCTGTTAGTTTCTACTGGAATTCATAATCCTGAGGGAAAGTTAAACTCACTGAAGGATCTTTTTGGCTTTATTGCAGAATACTAAGCAGCATAAATGTCTGATACTGACATAATTAATAATACTGCATGGAAAGAAATATATTCCAAGGGACTGGCAAAGAATTCAATTATTAGATATTATGCAGAATAATATATATTTTCTAAGTTTATTGCAACTTCAGTGTCAGATTCTGCAGCAATAGTTTTGTTTGTTTTTTTTCTCTCAAAACAGAGAACAGATTATTTACAACTCAAAAATGCAGTCACCATTATACTTGTACTTTGTCATAACTGGTGAAGTACAATTAACCAACTAAGATGATGGCATTTTCTTACTATTGTGGAGCTAGTCTGAGGAATTTTTTTTCTTTTTGTTTTAAATAAATATGTTTTTATTGATTTCAGAGAAGAAGGGAGAGAGAGAGAGGGAGAGCGAGAGCGAGCGAGAGAGAGAGAGAGAGAGAGAGAGAGAGAGAGAGAGAAACATCAATGATGAGAGAGAATCATTGATTGGCTGCCTTTTGCAGGCCCCCTACCTGGGCATGTACTCTTGACCAGAATCAAACCTGGGACCATTCAGTCTATAGGACAATGCTCTATCCACTGAGTCAAACTGGCTAAGGCTGAGGAACTTTTTTCTACAAATGTTTATTCTGACAAAATATATGTGACTAAGCTTTTTAAATATCTTTCAAATGCATTGTGTTCCCATTTATATCCTTAATATTTCCATGTTGTTAGTAATTCATCTATTCATTTGAATATTAATCTGTAATCTTACCAATGCTTTTTTAATTGGTGGCCTTTCTGTATATTACTATTTGTGTGAAATTTTTATATACTGTAAAGCAAATGGGTTTGTTAAATATATTCTCAATGTAAATTCTTTTTCAGCGTTATAAAAGTATAAAAGAATAAATGTGAAAACTTCCTTCTTTATCCATTTTGTGAGTTATATTGCTTTCCATGTGGATTGCTTTTGTGGGGGTTGAAAAATAATTTTCCTCCCAACTTTCTAAGTTATTTTGCCTAAGCAGAAAATCAAATTAATTTGAGGCAGATTAACAGAAGAAAGTGTATAAAATTAATGATGGATGTGTATGTGGGGGTCACATCTATTGATATATCTATATCTATATCTATCTATCTATCTATCTATCTATCTATCTATCTATCTATCTATCTATATAGCTACCATAATGGTCAGAATGACCAGAGACCAGAACACCATGGTTGCTTGCCCAGGCTGGCCCCACTCCCCAGGGAGTGGTTTGGGTGCCCCTAGGCAATGCGAAAGGGTGCGAGTTTGATGGGGGAAAGTTGAAGAAATAGAGGGAAAGGACTTAAGGGTCTGTGGGCTCAGATTGGTTTGGAGTGTGCTAGGGAAGGAAAATCCCATTGGAAAATGGCTCAGCACAGTACCTTTCTCATTGCGAACCAGGACGTGGACTGAATGGGCAGTTGTTTCATGAGTGCGCTTGGGACCAACATGTTCATGGCAACAGCAGTGCTCCTGAAACTTCACTGATTCCAAATAGTAAACAGCTATCAACATCAAAGAACAGAAAAATCTTCTCCAACTAGACACCCTGGATTTGCGCAACTGAAGAAAGCACCATTGAAGGAGGAGCTAGAAAAACCTGAAGTGTAAGATCAGAGGATTGTGGGATGGTGGAGGACTGTGAGACTGTTAATGCGCACTAGAAGCCCGGTGCACGAAATTAATGCATGGGAAGGAGATCCCCTAAGTTTGGCCTGCATTCTCTCCAATCTGGGACCCCTCAGGACCTCTGGCTCCCTAACCACTCACCTGCCTGCCTCTAAGTCTCTGTTAAAAGAGCATACTTCCTCCACCCCATGCCCCCTTCCCCATGGGCACTGCTCTCCGTGGCTCTGGCTGCCACTACCAGTTCCTACAGTTGACCCCTGTCAGCTGATCCCTCTAACCAATCGCATCTCACCTGCCTTGGCTGGCCTTGGTGCCAGTGGTCATCTGGATGGTTGTTCCAATGTTTGGCCATTCGGTTGATTTGCATATTATTCTTTTATTATTATAGATTTTAGGAGCTTTTTGGTTTATGTTTGCTTGTCTGTTACTGTCTACTTTCAAATTTCCTTATTTTTGTTTTATTTTTTGTTTGACAACCTTTAACCTTACTCATTTATTTTTTAAGTGTGTGCAACACCCAAATACAGACCAGCAAATTTCAGGACATTTGTTATCTTCCACATTTGAGAGGGTAGATGTAACTTTCATGAACAATTCAGGGAAAGTTTGATGTGTAAGTTATTGATCTCTCAACATTCCTAAGTATGTCTTTCTCACAGAGTGCAAGTAATGACATTTAAAAATGCTTATTTCTGGACTTCAAGGGAAGATCTGCAGTCTCTGAGGCAGAAATTTCCTATATTAATAATTTTTAAGCTCCATTGCCAGAAGCATGAGGCTTTATCCACTTCTTATCAGTTTTGAGGCTTTCTCAACGCCTGGCATAAGCTTGAACGTTTCTGTGAGTAGGCAAATGTTCCTCATGTTGATTTGGATCTTTGCTTTTACTCTCTGCTCCAGTTCCATTTTGTGACTCAGTAAACAGGAGGTAATTTCACGCTTTATGAAAACTTGGAGTGATTGTGGATATTTTGTTTTTAAGAAATGGAAATGTGAATTGTTTAGTGGCTGCTGTTATTGATACTATGCCACATGGTAATTTAGTGTCACCCTAACTTTACTACCGTTTTAAAGTGCCAAGGCTAAAGGGAAGATTAATAGGGGCCATGCATTACCAAAGCAAATGAATCACTTTCACTGAATCTTTGTCAACACAGCCACCTAATTTGTGAGGCCCAGGGAGTCTAGAAATTGTCTGGAAATAAATCTTCTGAAGCTCATTTTTAAACATTTTTTAAAAATTACTGAGAGAGAGAGAGAGAGAGAGAGAGAGAGAGAGAGAGAGAGAGAGAGACCGATAATTTTACTGTTCCTCTTATCTACCCATTCATTGGTTGATTCTTATTTTTTGTTTTGTTTTGATTTTTAATACTCACCCATGGATATTTTCCCATTGAATTTAGAGAGTGGAAGAGAGAGGGAAAGACAGGAAGAAACATTGTTGTGAGAGAAACAAATAGATTGGTTGCCTCCTACACAAGCTCTGACCAGGCCCCTGGGCCTGGGGGTTGCCTGCAATCAAGGTACATGCTCTTAACTGGAATCAATTTGGGGCCCTTTGATCTACAGGCTGATGCTCTATCCACTGAACCCAACCGGCTAGAGTTGTTGATTCTTGTATGTACCTTGATCAGGGACTGAACCCACAACCTTGGCTTATAGGGACAAGGCTCTAACCAACTGAGCTACCTAGCCAAGGCTGAAGCTCTTTTTTAAATGTTTACCTTACCTTGCAGTTATTATCTGAAAAATGACAATAAGTAACACTGAAGATTTATTAAGCAAATGAAAACGACAAGGACTCTTTATTTTATTAAAATATATTTTATTGATTTTTTACAGAGAGGAAGGGAGAGAGATAGAGAGCTAGAAATGTCAATGAGAGAGAAACATCGACCAGTTGCCTCTTGCACACCCCCTACCAGGGATGTGCCCACAATCAAGGTACATGCCCTTGACCAGAATCGAACTCGGGACCTTTCAGTCAGCAGACTGACACTCTACCACTGAGCCAAACCGGTTTCAGCACGACCAGGACTCTTAATATCAAGGATAAGCTAGTGTATCTAGTTTAGGATTGAAAGCCCAATAGTAGTTGATATGGATCACGGAGACCTGCAAGAATTAGTAGCTCCGAAAGTAAAGCAGTGAGATTCCCAGAACATCTTTCAGTATGTCAAGGACAACATGACTCGAATATATGACTTCTTTTTTTAAATTAATCTTTATTGTTGAAAGTATTACATATGTCTCCCACCCAGTGCCCTCTCTCACTCCCCTCCCCTCTAAGCCTTCACCACCCTATTGTCTGTGTCTATGTGTTATGCATATATGCACATGAGTTCATTTGTTGATCTCTTCCCCTCTCCACCTGCCCCTGCCTTCCCTCTGTGGTTTGACAGTTTGTTTGATGTTTTTTTGTATCTAGGTCTATTTTTGTTCATCCATTAGTTTATGTAGTTCATTAGATTCCACATATGAGTGAGATCGTATGGTATTTATTTTTCTCTGACTTAATTGATTTCTTAAACTCAAAGTAACTTATTTGACTTTATAAAATCTTCACAGGTACTAATGAAAAAATTTAAAATCACTTTTTATAACCAAGTTTCTGAACGTGAAATTTTGCTAACATTGAAATGATTTAAAAACAGAGTAGAGGCATGTATATTTGATTTTTGCATATCTATTTTCAATCCTCTAAAAATAATTTTAACACTTGCTTTCTGCTAAAAAGTCCAAGTGAGAGTTTTTAAAAAAAAATACAGAATATAAAAATAATAAAACTAACAATAGCCAGAGGATCCAGCCAGAAATACTTGATATGTAGTAGACACTTAATACTTTCTGAATAAAATAACAAATAAATAAGAGATTTTGTCTAATTAAGGGTTAGGTAAATATAAAATAAATACTAAGTCAAATGAGACTGAAAACACTATTGATAAAATGTTGGATACATACAAATAGGAAGATTCTTTTTGATACTTATCTATATGTACATATCCAGATTGCTCCATTAAGTCAGATTATGACATTTACTTTGTAAACTGATTATACTATCATATAGCTATTAAAGAGAAGCTCTCCACAGATTTGTGTACAAGCAGATAATTTGTCTTCATTCTGATAGAGGAGCAGAAGGGGGATTTTCTTTTTATCTGTTTCTAGAGAGCCTATTGCTGTTTTCTGTGAAGCCAGATGAAAATCAGAGTAATTCTCAGTCCTTCGATATTTTTATCTTTTATATCTGTACTCTCCATTGGTGAGCTCAGACAGTTTCAATTTTGAATACCATTTTATGCACTGAAGATACTTAAATGTATTACTCCAATCCATAATGGAGTAATCTCATTTCCAAAATGATTTGTTTAATTCCTACTCAATAGCTCTACTTAAGTGTATAATAAAAATTCAAAATTAACATGTCTAAAATTGAGCACTAATTCACCCCTCAAAACCTGTATCACCTTTAATCTTTCTCTTTTCAAATGATGGCAAGATCATTTTTCCTGTCTAGGCCAAAAATCTGTGTGTCATCTTGATTCCTCTCTTACTCATTTGTCAAATTCATATCTAATTCATGAACAAATCTTGTTTCCCCTCCTAAACTACCTAGACTCTCAGATTTCTCAGCACCTACGTTGTACATTTTTTTTCTTGCCTGCTTTATCCAATATTCTTCCAATGGTCTTCTTTTATACAATGACCTTCTAACCTTACTTCCAAGAGTATACTCCAACACAGAAACATCGCAGTTAAATAACATCACTCCTCAGCTCAAGACTCTACACTGGTTCCCTATCTCTCAAATTAAAAGCCAAAGTCTTTACAATGATCTCCATTATTCTACATAATCTTCTTTCAATATCCCCCCACTCTCTGCCAACGTCCCCTATATGTTCCATTCCAAACACATTGTTCTTCTTGCTATTCCTTAAATATTAGGGACATCACTGCTTTCTAGGTTTTGTTCCCTTTGCTTAAATGCATGTCTTGATTCTAAGCACTAGAACATAATCTGACACAAAATAAGTGCACAATAGATATCTGTCAAATAATTTAATGAGTTACAATTTAAGATTAATGTTAATTGAACTTGTTTTATCAAAAGGACAGATTTTTAAATTGCTCATATAGTACCAGAAAAAGTAAAAATATGCTCAAAGATTAATGAGGTATTTTAAAAAAAATGAATCGGGCCCTAACTGATTTGGTTCAGTGGATAGAGCTTCGGCCTGTGGACTGAAAGGTCCCAGGTTCAATTGGAGTTGCGCTATATCCCGGTAGGAGGGAGGTATGCAGGATGCAGCTGAAGATGTTTCTCTCCCATCGATGTTTCTAACTCTCTATCCCTCTCCCTTCCTCTCTGTAAAAAGAAAATTATATATATATTTAAAAAGAAAAATGACCCAGAAGCATCATTGAAGAGGCTTATGTACTCTAAATGGCAGCAATTAAACACTAACAACACCGAATGCTGTCAAAGATGTGGAGTAACATGACCTCTTATTTGTTGCAGGAGGAATGCAGAATGCTATAGCCACTTGGAAGACAGTTTGGCATAAAGGTAAAATACTCTTACCCTATGATCCTGCAATTGGGTTGATACTTATGTTCACACATGAATGTTTAGAGCAGCTTTATTCATCCCTTTGTAACTATTAGACAAAGGCTAGGCTGGGCTTGGGAGCTGATGGTTGAGGTTGATCTACAGCTGAATGTCATGGAGTTCAGGGAGACCAAGTGTGTAGAAGTGAAGCAAACCAAGCAGACAGACAAAATGAGTGGCAGTGTTGGTGCCAACATGTGGCTGGAGTACTGCCTAGGGTGGCTCTTGGGTGATATCAAGTAGTTAAGGACTCAAATGAAGTCTGAGCATGTTCAGATCTTGATGTTCTTCTGCATTCACTTGCTTTTTTTCTCAATCCAGCTATCATTTTAATTCTGTTTTTACTAGAACTTTTAATCCCTCCATCTTTTCTTTTTTATATTCCACTCTTCTAAAGAATGTACTCAGACCAGTTTTTCTAAAGGATTCAGTTCTGATCATATCATTCTTATGTTTCAAACAGTTTAGTAGCCCCCGTTCCCTTACCTTGACCTCTGATGACAATCTCTTGGTCTAAATATACCTTTTCAATTTTAAGATCATGGTCTAAAGAGGATTAGCTGGTGTTCTTTTTTCCTTTCTTGTAAATGTGCAGGAATCAAGGCTCCTTCCATTTTATGGTTCTTAACTTCTCTAGGTCCTTAAAGTCCTCTCTATTTAGATGAAAAAAAGAGTGAGAATTATGTATTGAGGCTTTTATGACCAGGTCTGGAAGTACCCATTACTTTTGTCATAATTTTTGGGCCATGACTCAGACTTGCCTCAACACTTAACTAAAGAGAAATTAGGAAATGGAGTATGTGTGTGTGCTGCCAGGAAGAAGAGACAGATGTGGCTATTAATGAGCAAATGACTTCGTGCATATCAATCTTATTACTCCAATGCCGGTATGATGGCCCCACATTGGGCACCAGTTGCAAGTGCCCCACGTTGGGCTACCAGTTGGGAGTATCCCCTCCCTCCCCCACATCCCCTGTGGTTCAGGGTTCAGGTTCAGGATTCGAGTTCTAGAAGAGGCCACACACAAATGAAAGAACTAGACAAGAAAATATTAATTTGGGAATTGGGGCCAAGCAGAAGCCCAAGAGAGGACTCCACTTTGCTCTAGCCGTGTGATCCCTTTTATTTACTGTAGGTTTGGGATCTACCCATAGCCCTTCAGCAGGCAATTCCAGTAATACAATAGCTCGATGATAGCCCAGCAGCAAGGATTTACATAAGACTAAATAAAAGGTGGGAGTTGCTACAGCTCCCTTTGTCTCCACCATACAGTGGGTGTGTGGCTCTGACCCTTGCCAGAGCCTCAAGGTTGATCAGCCTTCCAGACCTCTCTGCTAGTGAAGGCAATGGGCAGCTTCTAACACTCCAACTTCTCTAACTGTACTCTTATTTTAGGGCATACCCTGGGCTTTGCGGCTCCCAGGATTTTTACATATGTATGTTCTCTGTCCCTTCCCTGAATGCTTTTAGCATTTGTTTGTATCTTTGCTTCTACTTACTATATTTTTATCTTATTTGTAGTTCTTTCAGTATACCATCTTTCCTACTAGGTTGCAAGCTTCCAGAGGTCAACAGCTGTATTTTATCTTAGCTGTGCCCAGCAAGGCAAGAATTGAAAAATATATGGCTGGTGAGTGACTCAATAAATAATCCATTTAAATAACTCAGCTAAAAGAAGACAAAGGGGGAATTAAGCAATTTCAAAAGCTTAATTCTGAGATTTTGTCACAAGATAATAGGGGAGAGGCAATCACATAATCAGAAAGCTGAAATATACTTCTTAAAATACTGTTACTGTTAAGCACCTTTAAACACTCTTAAAATGCTAAAACTCATGTATATAAACATAAAGCAATATTGTCTTTTAAAAAAATAAGTTTTTAAAAAATTGATTTTTTTGTCCATACTTAATTCTTGCTGGGAATTATTATTTTTATTTTTTAAATTGTAAAACAGTAAAATTTGTCCTTTTTATAGTAAAATTTGATGAGTTTGGGCAAATGTATACATCACGTAATGACCAACCAAATCATTATTTAGTACATTTGCTTCACTCTGAAGGTCCCTTTATGGTCAGTCCTTCCATCTTTCCAGCCCTTGACAACTGTTAATCTACTTTTATCCCTTATAGTTGTGTCATTTCTGAAATGACACATAAATAGCTTCCTACAGTGGGTTGCTTTTTGAATCTGACTTCTCTTCACTTAGCATAATGTATTTGAAATTCATTCATGTTGTTGCATGTATCAGATTTTCTTTCCTGAGTAATATTCTATTGGTTTTATATACCATGGTTTGTTCATACATTCAAAAGTTGAAGGATTACTTAATTTTGAGTAAAATTATTACCCTAATAAAAGTAATTTTCTCTTTCATGTTTCTGTCCTGATCATTCACCAATCTTAAAGGCTGCACAAGGTTTCCCAGGATAAATCTTGTGAAGATATGGGTAACTTATTGCCCACTAAAGAAAGTAGGAGTATACTTGGAATAGATTTTTTTTTAATTGATTTTTTTACAGAGAGGAAGGAAGAGAGATAGACAGCTAGAAACGTCGATGAGAGAGAAACACCGGTCAGCTGCCTCTTGCACATCCCCTACTGGGGATGTGCCTGCAACCAATGTACATGCCCTTGACCGGAATCGAACCAGGGACCTTTCAGTCTGCAGGCCGACGCTCTATCCATTGAGCCAAACCAGTTTCAGATTGGAATAGAATTTGATTTCCCATCTTGAACAATCACACCAAACCATTAATATAAATATTTCATATTTTAATATTTGATTGTATAATTATCATTGAAAATCATACTACTTTACTTATTTAACCAATGCTTTCTGAAGACCTACTTTATTCTTGGAATTGACTTTAAGTGCTCTGGAGAAAATGGCAATTAAGCACTCAACATAATTCCTATGCTCATAACATTTACAACCTAATGAATGAGATATTCATTAAGCAAATAGTGATAAAAAATACTAGATGGGCTTTGAAACCTTAAACTATTGGGTTAGAGTGAGAAAGTAAAATTTGAGCAGGGATCAGATGAAAGAGAGGAGAAGAGCACTCCAGGAAGAGAGGACAACATGTATCTCAGTGTTGGGAGGAAACATGTTATGCATGAGTCTTAGAAACTCAGAGAGCAAAGGAGATGGAGGGTGGCAAGAGACCTGAGAAGCAGATAAGAGATAGTTAACCTTGTGGGCCATGCTGAGGATTTTATCACCATCCTAGAAATATTTGGAAGTCGTTGGTTGGATTTATGTAAAAGAGACAGAGTGATCAGGTTTGAGTTTCAAAAACTGGTTCCAACTGGCTGCAAATGGAAATACTCCCCTATCATGCTTCAGGGAGAAGTAGAAGGGGCCATAGATGTTATAGGTAGACTCTTACAATTAGGAAGGTTACATACAGTTCCAAAAAAAAAAAAAAAGTAATGGTAATTTTGAACTAGAATTAAGATGGTTGAGATAGAGAGAAGGGGATTGATATAAGAAATATTTTTGAGGTAAAATGACAGGAATTTGAATAAAATTGGAAATGGTAACATTGGGGGTGGGGAGAAGGAGACCACAAGTTTGCCTCAGTTTGGTGGTACATTTATGGAGATAGAGAATTATGGGGGAATTATTATGAGTTCAGTTGCAGACCTTTAAAGTTCAACCTGTTTTAAACATTCAAGGAAAGAGTCAAGTGTGCCGTTAGTTATATGGGTCTGCATGGGTCAAAGAGTAATATCGACACAGTGTTTCTAGAAATGCACAGCTTCCCAATTATGCTTTTCTTCATGTCCCTTCATAAAGAGGATGTTCTCTAGGACACTGAAATCTCCCTGAGAACATTTGTGTTTTCTTAAACAATTTTACTCTAGATTTTTCTGCTAAGATAGTAGTTAATAACACCAATCTATCATTGGCATCCTCTAGTCCTCTTCAGACTATGGACTTCTTCACCCCTTCTCTCACAGAGTGGAGAGTATTATTAACTTTGCAATTTTTAGCATGAAAATTAATTTAGTGTGATTGATTTGAAGTAAATTTGTCACTGCAAAGTTATTATGCCTATTCATAGAATCCTTAACTGTGAAGGCCTTGCAGTGCAGTTTATCTAGTACCTGAAATCACCATGACCAGAAATCACCATGACAAACTTTTCCATAATTATACATTTGCAAACATTTTTTTGTTTTATTTTGTTTCGTTTTGTTAATCCTCACCCGAGGATATTCTTTCCATTGATTTTTAGAGAGGGTAGAAGGGAGGGAAGGGCAGTAAGAGAGAAGGAAAGCGAGATAGAGAGAAACATCAATTGTTTGCATCCCACCTGTATCCCGATGGGAACTGGGGAATCTACTGGGGCAGGGATCTGGGCCAAGGATCAAACCTGCACCCCAGGTGTGTGTCCTTTCTTGATCAAGGGAACTGAACCCACAACTCATTGGTGCACAGGCCTGTGCTCTGATCACTGAGAAACAGCGGACAGGTCTGCAACCACTTTTTAAGAGAGGCATATGTAGGCTCTGTTTGTCACACATGTTAGATAGTAAATGTTGCATTACATCTTTAATTTGAAGGGAAGTAAAGAAGGAAGAAAAGGGAGGGTCAGCAGGCACCATTTTCACTGAGCAAACAATCTGTCTTGCTTTGCTGACATATATACAAGTTCTAGTCATGCTTTTTCCCCCCAAGCTAACGTGGATCCTCTCATGCAGGATGCTGATGCTTTAAATTTTAATTAATGAAGATACCTAGTTATGAGGAACAACTAGGTGAGTAGATGATAACAATGTCTGTAATGGTTCAGAAAAATTATTATAAAAGTCCATTAGCCAATGCATCACATACAAACAGGCTATGAAATGAAACTGCATGATATAGGGGTGTTTAGTGTCTTTTTAAAAAAATAAATTAGGAAAAGTAAAGGACATGTGAACAATACACACTAATCCTAGTACATAACTGACTGCTACAGAGAATAGTATCTAAAAATGACAATCTGCCTCCCTAATTTAGGATCGTTCATTCATTCCATAGCCTGCAGTTTGTGTCCAATGATTAATATCTGCTCAGGCTTTCCTATTCTTTTGAGCAGATGATTTTTTGTCATAAAACTATGCCCTGTGTTACAGTATTCTTATTTTATTTTTCTTAAAATTATATGAGTCACATTTAAAAAAAAAAACAAAAACACCGATAGATCCCTCAATAGGCAGTATTTAGGAAGAAAAAAGGAGGCAAAGGGAAAAGAGTATCCATGTGAAAGCAAACATGACCTTCTGTAGTAAATGTCACTGTTTCTCAAGTGTGACAAGAATAATATATCTTGACAGTTGAAACATGCTATTCACCTGAGGCCTGTCAATCATTCTGATTTTGAAATACTGAATTTATGAATTGTCAACACGTCTTTTAGGTGAGAACCCCGTTGTCATCAAGAGCAAAACTAAAGCAAATGTTCAAATAAATGGAAAGTCGAAATGCTGTTGGCGCATTCAATTATAAGAACATTACAGACAATCTAGAATTTATATGTGGTGATAATTGTAGCATGTGAGATATGGATGGCAAACTATAATACATGGCTATTACTGTGCTTTTCAAGTGGAATATAGTCTGGAGATCAATGGCTGGGGCTTTTCCTGTGATCCATATAAAGCAAACGATTTATCATTGGGCAACCCCCATAAATGCAACTCTAATACTGAGAGTGCTGACAGCCTCGTAGGCGATTTCAGCAGTGAAGCCAGGACTACCCATACTGAACTACATTAGAGTTGGTCCCTGGAGGACAGAATTCAGCCTCATTGGCAAGGGCACTGGAAGAGTTCCATTTGACTCCTCATTAAACCTCTCCTAGGGATTGAAACTCCTGCTCCGTGGCTACTACTGCCCCTGCTTTCTACAGGAGCGATCGTGTGAACTTCACAGGCATAGATTCATTTTCAGATATTTAGGTAGCTTTGGCTAACAAAGATAAAGCCTCTTACAGATTTAAAAAAAGGATCTTTCAGGCTCTTGATCATTAAAAACATTGTTATTTTTTCCAGAGGAAATAGCTTTATTTCAATTTGTGAGGATTCATGTTAAAGGCCTGTCTTAGGGCATGTAAAAGACTCCGCTTTTCTGCATGTAGCTGTTCTCTGAGAAGCAGCATTCCAAGGAAAATAGCCTTCTTTACCTACCAGAATTGTTGGGATAATGAAATCAGAACAAACACTTTGAAGCAATTGGTGAAGCACACATTACTACATGCACTATATGCTGCCGATGCCCATTCTTATTGATTTGCAGTCTTGAAAATAGAATACTTGGGAAGTACTGCATTGGAAATTGCTGATGATACAGCTATTCACATTCTTCTGGGAGTCTCCTAGGAAGATTCACAAGACTGTTTTTGTTTTAAGTGCAATAAAAACAAATGCAATTATTTTGTCTTGCAAGAGCTGTGTAAAATACCTTACGATAGAGAAAATTTTTTTTTGTGATTATGAAATAACTAGAGGCCTGGTGTATAAAATTTATGCACGGGGTGGGGTGGCGGAGGGGAAAGGGGGTACTGTCCCTGAGCCCAACCTGCACCCTTTCCAATCTGGGACCCCTTGAAGTCCATTTACAGGAATTGGGCTATGGGGGTGTGGCCAGCCTGGGTTAGGAGCTAAGGGCTACTTCCAGGCTGGCCACACCCCCTTCAGGGTGGCGGGGTGGGGGTCCCCACTGGAATGCCTGGCCAGCCTGGGTGAGGGGCTGATGGCTGTTTACAGGCTGGCCACACACCCCCAGTGACCCAAGCTTGCAGCCCCTCCTTTTTTTTTTTTTTCAGCGCCTCCTTGAGCAGAGGTCAGGGCCAACTGGAAGCAGGTATCTGGGATTTATTTATCTTCTATAATTGAAACTTTGTAGCCTTGAGCGGAGGCCAGGTCCAGCCAGGGTGGGCAGGATGCTTGGCTTCCTCCATCACTGGGGGCAACCCAAGCCTCCTGCTCGCTCCTACTTTATGGCTGCTGCCATCTTTGTTGGGTTTATGTGCACACTCGCTCCTGATTGGCTGGTGGGTGTAGCTGAGTGATGGTCAATTTGCATGCTTCTCTTTTATTAGTGTAGATATCTACAGTCTTTGGCCATCTAATTACAGTGGTACTTAATGGAGTATTCATAATGCAAATTAATGACGAATGCTTTACTGTTTACTGTTAATGTTTCCCCGAAGTGGTCCATATGTACATGTGTACAAAGGCATAAAAAGCTAAGCAAATTCCTAAAGAAGTGATGAAGAAAAAATAGAAAGACAACATAGCAAAATATAATCTTATAAAAATATGCAACACAGTGAAAGCTCTTTTTGCATTTACAAGATAAATGGTATCGCCAAAACCGGTTTGACTCAATGGATAGAGCGTCAGCCTGCGGACTGAAAGGTCCAGGGTTCAATTTTGGTCAAGGGCATGTACCTTGGTTGCGTGCACATCCCCAGTAGAGGATGTCCAAGAGGCAGCTGGTGGGTGATTCTCTCTCATCAGTGTTTCTAACTCTCTATCCCTCTCTCTTCCTCTCTGTTAAAAAAAAAAAAAAATCAATAACATATGTTATTTTTTAAAGATAAATGGTATCAAAGGGCGGCCCTTGAAATTTACAAGAACTCCTGATTCCAAATGGAAAATATGTATACTTGGGCTATACCCGCCCTGGTGAATGTGGGATAGAGAGTGCGAGAGTGTTTAAATGGGATAGGGAGAATGGAAGAGAGAAGGGTTGTATTCTCTCTCTCTCTCTCTCTCTCTCTCTCTCTCTCTCTCTCTCTCTCTCTCTCTCACACGCGCGCGCACACACACACACACACACACACACACACACACACATCATACACTCACTCCATCGCTAGTCACAACCACCCCTCCCTTTCAGGAGTTACTTCCGGTCCTTTATAACCACATGGGGAGGTTAAGAGGGGACTGGGATGTGGTCCCCGAGTTGGTCCAGAGGAGTCAGGAAAACCCCCCGCACAGTACTCCCAAGTCCGAGACTGTGGGAGGGATTGGGGCGGAGCCCAGCGATAAGAGGCAGCAGCGGGCGGACCCCGGTGGGTGGGAGGGCTGGGAGGCTGCAGCCACTTTATGAATCCGCAGCCCAGAGAATATCGCTGCTGCCTGAGAGCTTGCCGGTCCCCACCCCTCTCTCGCCCCGCGGACCCGCGCCTCAGCTGGCAGCAGCGCCTCGCCCACTCCTCCCGCCCTCCCCATCCCTAGCTGCTCAAGAACGGCAGCGCCCGGCACGTTCCCGGAGGACCCCGGGGGCCGTACGGGAAGGAGAGCCGAGGCAGGGAGACCGGAACGGTAGCAGCATGCGTCCTCCGGGAGCTGCCTCGGCGCCCAGGGTCTGAGCTGCAGCCCCAGTTCTCCATCCATTGTGAGCCGCCGCCGGGGCCCCGCTGCACCACCGTCCCTCTGGGTCCGCGGCCGCGCCACGATGGGGCACCTGCCCGCGAGCACCCGCTGCGGCCGCCGCCTCCTGCCTCTGCTCGGGCTCTTTGTGCTGCTCAAGGTAGGAGCCCGGCGCCCCGCCCGCCCCGCGGTCCCGCCGGCGTCCGGCTCTGCCTCCCGGGGACCCGGCGCCCCGGGACGCGATGGCCCCGCGGCGGGGAGCGCGCTTTGTGGTCCGGGCGGGTGCATGCTCTCCGCGCTCTTGGGGGACGGGGTGGGAGAATGGGGAAGTTTGTTCCCTCCAGCCTCCACCCTCTGTGCCCTTTTACCATCCGCTGCTAGCCACATCAGAGGTGGGCTTGTGGGATGATGCTTCCTCCTCCGGCAAAAGGAGGCCACTTTCCCTTTTTCTGGCCGCGTCGCGCTGCCCCCCACCCCCCTCCCCAAGGCTGCCCAGCCTCCCCGCCTCCCCCAGCGGAGGGAGAGCCTGCTTTGTCTTCATGTACCTTTTACCGGGATTATTCTGGGGGCGGGCGCTGAGCTCCCTGGATGCCCTAGGGCTGCTGGGGGTGGATGGGTCGTGAGGATGGTTTTCTTTGGGAAAAGGAGTGTCAGCTTGAGCCCAAAAGAAAACCCTTTACAAAGTCTCCGGACTTTCCCCGTTGGGTTTACTGAGAAGGATACCTCTACATCCCAATGGCAGAAAAATCGGTGTAATTTACTTTTTCATGTCTTCTTTGGAATATCCTACTCCAGGGTTTTACTTTGAGGCACAGGAGAGGGCTGCTTTCAAAAAATAAATAAATAAATGAATGAATGAATAAATAAATAAATAAATAAATAAATTAATTAATTAATAAAAATCTATTTTGACAACTATACTGTTCATAAGAATGTAGCCATGTTAGCTAGACGTTTTCTTGGAAAGTGGTGTGAAGTTACGAGGTAATTATCTACCACTTGTGTCTTCTGTGGGTTTACTTCAGTGCTGTCCTGAGTCCTTCTTCCAGTCCATTCTCCTCCCCAAAGCAAACTGTGTGCTGGTCCCGGGGAGCTATTCTTTCAGCACCACAGGCTGCCTTCCTCACAAATGGACGAGACATTGATGGATGCCAATGTTTCCTTATCAAAGAGTCACTTCTTGCTGGCATGCGCCATTGAGTATGAATGCTTGACAAGGAGACTGCGGCGCCGGACCAATGGATTGAAAACAGTGCCACTTCTAAACATTCCACATTTTCATTTATCTAAATGGAAAAATAGTTTCAGGGAGAAACAGCAATGGAGTGCGTAGAGGAGATTCTAAGTTATATCTACTATGGTTTTACATTTTTCTTACGTTTAAATAATCATGTTACTTAGAATCTGGCTAATAATAAGCTCACTAATACGGTTTCACTCCAGGGGAAACTCTGTGAGCACACACCACAATGCATTAGAGCTCAGTTTCCTATTAATTTTTCTACCTGTCAAGTGCTGTCATGACTCC
Source organism: Pipistrellus kuhlii (assembly GCF_014108245.1). Lineage (NCBI taxonomy): Eukaryota > Metazoa > Chordata > Mammalia > Chiroptera > Vespertilionidae > Pipistrellus > Pipistrellus kuhlii. The sequence continues at coordinate 21,462,277 of NW_023425529.1, forward strand.
TCGTATATGCAACACTTGTCATGCATCCAAAGTGAGAAATGGAGTCACCACACATTTTACTAAGTAACGGCTGAGGCTGACATGCATGACACCTGGTCCAAATCCAACCTTTGGCCCAGCTGCAGGTTTTATTATTTGAATTCTTTGTAATGGGGCAGAACTCCAGAAATGGGAGAGGGCATAGAGTGCTGCAATTAAAGTGTAAAATATGTGGCAAAAGTTCCCATAAAAACTTGATATTGGAGTGAGAAAATGGTCAATGATGATATAATGGCACTCTCAGTGACCATGATAGAAGTTTGCCTTGTTCCTTCCACATAGTAGCTGTACTTCTGCACATTTGCAGATTGATGGCAGTTATGGTAAACTTCATCACATAGTAAATACACTGATAGAGCTTGTCATTTAAGTAAATGTTGTAATGGGACAAACAATTTTGTAAAGCTTTGCTCTTTATTTTATACTAGAAGCCCAGTGCACGAAATTCGTACGCGTGTACGGTATCTAGGCCTGGCCGGTGATCAGGTTCCCTGCATCCTTGCCATCCCACCTCCTCCTTCCCTCGTCCCCTCAGTGCCACACTGCTGCCACTGGTCACCCACCATGTTCTGCACCGCCCCCTGGTGGTCAGCACAAATCATAGTGAATGACTGAACTCCCAGTCCCCCAGTTGAACTCCCGAGGGGACACTTTGCATATTAGCCTTTTATATATTATAGATAAATGCAGTGCTTTACGTCACTTAAATACAAAGTACACCAGAAGAATGATACCTCTGTGCCACTCAGTTTGATATATACTGAATACACACGATATGCCAGACAGCTTTCCAGGCATTTCACACTTGCTATTTCATTTAATCCAGTTTTGTTATATTTGACAAGAAATGTTCAAAGTGGCAAGTTGGGCACCTAGGATTATGCATTTACATCTGTAATAATATATTACATGGTAAATTGGGTACATAGTATAATTTCTTTATAATTTGGAGAAACTTTAGCATCTAAGATCCTAAATACATGTCAGTAAAATAAGTTTAATATGCTGGTGGTGACAGGAACATGATGTAAAATGCGATTATTAAATACCATGTTGTCAATTAAATCTCAATGATAAGGTCTATAAAGGTCTATGTGTGGTAAGAGACAAACCATTCATCCACCCCCACCCAAATCTCTGTAGGTCTCAATAAGTCTTTCACTACTCTATTTGAAGTATCCTCATATGAAAATGAAAATCTCTAAAAACCACAGAGAAACTCAAGTATGAATCTTGATTTCTAGTTTATCTTTTTCACAAATTAAGTGGTAGGACAGTCTGAATATTTGAATCAGCTATAACCAGTTTCACTGAGGTAGTCCAAGCGTGCCTGGCCGTCATGTCTTTGTTCATTATTCCTTATCCATGGTTTAGTGATGTACACATTTAATCAGACATCTCATATTGTCTTAACCACCCACTGTATATTATAAGGCGAATATCTGCATAATCGGTGTTACATAAGCACAATGTTGTTTATAAAAATTTTAAATATATGTCAATATTGATGGTATATATAAAAATAAAAAGCAAAAGGCTTTGTTTATCAAATATACTGGGAGCCTACCAATTTCAAAATCTTCTACCCATATATGAATGCAAATGGAATGTTTATCTGCTGAGTCTCCCTCTTATGCATCTTCCCATTATTCCCCTTGAAGACAATGTAACTTCTGTCATCTATCATATCTTTACCAAACCTCTCCCTGACAATTGTTTCCTGTATCAGTTCACTCTATATCAAGATTTTTGTCAAGTAAGATGCAAATGGTAGACTATGACATCATACGAATGTAAATTCTGCCTTCCCTGAAATGATGCTTATTAGTAGTCAACTGGAATGGTTCCCTAAACTCATGGGCTTGGCATGAATCCTTCTTTCTTAAACTCCTTTCTGTATTTATTTCCATTTCTGCTCTTACCTGACTTTTAGCCAAAGAATGTCAAATTTGAAAAGAAGGCCTTAATTATATTCTCTGAAAGAGGTTTATGTTTGGTGTTATGATGCTGGCCATAGTACTTCTATTCAGGATAAATATCCACTTCCCAAGGTCTGTCTGCCTTTTTTCACTTCCATATGACCTCCTGTCTTCTTTTCTTTTTCTCCCTTACACAACTTTATCTCTCTCTCTCTCTCTCTCTCTCTCTCTCTCTCTCTCTCTCTCTCTCTCTCTCTCTCTCTCTCTCTCTCTCTCTCTCACACACACACACACACACACACACTCACACACACACTTCCACATTTCTTATTGAAGGTTCATCTGCATTCTATATGATACAATACTAGAGGCCTGGTGCATAAAATTTGTGCACTGAGAGAGGTTTCCTCACCCTGGCCTGTACCCTCTCACAGTCCGAGATCTCTTGGGGGATGTCTGCCTGCTGGCTTAATCAGACATCTCATATTGTCTTAACCACCCACTGTATATTATAAGGTGAATATCTGCATAACCGATGTTACATAAGCACAATGTTGTTTATAAAAAATTTAAATATACGTCAATATTGATGGCATATATAAAAATAAAGGCCTAAGCCAGCAGTTGGACATCTCTCTTGCAGTCAGGGACCCCTTGACCCTTACCACCCACTTGCTTGCTGCTTCTTACGACTGGGCTTGCTGTTCCTTAGTGCTGCCATGGAGGTGGAAGAGGTTCCTGTCACTGCTGCTGCACTTGCCAGCTGTGAGCCCAGCTTCTGGTTGAGAATCTGCTCCCTGGTGGTCAGTGTGTGTCATAGAGACCAGTCATTCTGGTTGTTCCAATGTAATGGTTACTTAGGCTTTTATTTTATATAAATTGGCAGATGAACTATAATCTTTTCATCTTTCCAGAGCAGTCTAGACCATCCTCATAGGAATAAAGTTTGCTCCTCTGTCACTGATTCCTTTGATAAATGTTGCTACCAACCTTTTAGAGAAACCCTCTACATGTGACATCCCCAATAAGTTGGAAAAGATTCATTGGGCTGGGCTTCCATAAGGGATTGGTGGTAATAGTTTTCACTGTGACATCCATTTGCTTTTGTTCTTTGTTGTGTGAAAGATTATTGTTTTATGAAAGAATAGAACAGTCATTCTATATCTCATCCTCATTTTGGTCCATAAAAATATACATCTGTATACACATAGGTAATTAAAAGCAATATATGAATTGTACTTATTTTAAATGTAGCACTATAACTAGCATCTAAATATACAACAAGTTATTTAAACTTATAAGCACATTGACTCCTGAGTATTATAAATACAATTTGAACTTGAGTCTTAAGAGTGTGCCAAGGATTTTTGGTGTTAAATACAGTTGTTGTATCTAAACCATTGTGATTGACAGCTGTGTGCCAACTTAGCAGCAACTTAACAGCAATGACCACATACCAGTATATTTAGTTTTCATTTTCTTCCTCAGTTAATACCTTTAGGTACATACTTCCAATTGTGTTGCATTTTCAGAAGCATAGTCCCAATTCAACAATGAGCTTCACTGGAAAGCACTTAGTGTATTCATTTAACTACTCCAAATATGTTGTGAAATTTTTGAATAAAGAAATTTCCTTTGTAAGTTTTTGTATTGCGCTGTACTTAGTATGTGATATTAGGCAATAACAGAAGCTTAATAAAGAGGATTTAAATTTTGACATTATATAATTGGTTTCTGACTGAGACTTGTTAAATATAATAATGACTTGTGAACACATCTTTAAGGAAAACATGAGAAAAGTATTGTTCTGTGAATTAAATCTTTATCATTACAATGCAATCATTACACCAAAAACAAAAACAAAATGTTATCATTCCCTTATATGAACAATTCATTAGAATCATAGATAAAAATACTGATATTATTCTTGTCCAGAAAAATAATAGTCCTGCTTCCTCATTTATTTATCAGTGTTACCTCAACTGCTATTTGTTTTCATCAATGAAAAACTAGAGTTAAAATACTATGGAAATAGCTTTCCACACCTCTATACACTGAGTGGCCAGATTATTATGATCTCTGAACCATAATAATCTGGCCACTCAGTGTATATCCTATATAATAATCCTATATAATAAAGGAAGAATATGCAAATTGTCCCCTTGACCAGGAGTTCGACCAGCAGGCAGGCTGGCTAACTGCCCATGTCCCTTCCCCGGCCAGGCTGGCTGGACCCCACCCATGCACGAATTCATGCACCGGGCATCTAATATATATATATATATATATATTGTATATACACACACACACACACACTGACTGGCCAGATTATTATGTTTTCAGAGAACATATTAATCTAGCCACTCAGTGTATGTGACCTGCAACTTCAGGCAATGCTCACATATGCAGGTAATATTCTTGCTTCCTTTTCTATTTCATCCCTCTTTTATGACTACTACCAACTACAACTGACAAAGATTTCTGCATTACTTTAGTAGAGATCCTTTCAATTTTTTGTCTGAACTTGGCCCTTAAGAGATGAGACCTTTTATATATCCTGATCTTAGTTATCTGTATGGGTGGTGTTTAATCCAAGGGCATAGCCTTAAAGAATGCATCTATGGTGGCCTTAGAGACCCATTGTACCACCTCTTTCAGCTTAAATACCTGTGAGATACTTCTTTGCATACTTGTGTCATTGATTTGAGGTTGCTGTGGCGCAAACAGAAATGAGTAAGACGGTGAATGGGGTAGGATGAGGTGGGAGGCAGACACAAGGCTCTTCTCTCCTGGTGCTTTTAGCTCTAACAAGTTCCATATTGTCCCAGCAGAGGGCAAGGGGAAAAGGGCAGTGAGCCAGGGTGGGGGCTTGAGGAGCACCAACATTTAACAAGAAATTTATAAAGATAAAGAAGGAATAGCCATAGAGGTACACAGGGAAAGCAGAATCAAGGAAACCCAGAATTCCAGTGGGAGGGATTGGCCAGCAACCTCAAACATACCAGAGGAGTCCTGTAAACTAAGGTCTGGAATGATTGTTGGGTTTCTGTGGAGCTTGCGAGCAGTAGCATGCTGGGAGTGCAAGAGTAAGCTGGTTGCTTATTTGTTCAGAACATAAGCAGCAAGTGGGAGAGACCCGATTTCATCTCAGCTCCCAGCTGTGCCACTTCCCAGCAGCAGGATGTGGGGAAGAGTTATTTCAACTCTCAGGGGCCCCTTTGACAATCTGTTACATATTTATCTCAGAGTATTATTGTCAGGAATATGTGGGATAATAACCATAATGTACTTTAAACAGTGTATAGAATATAGTAAGCACTCAATAAGTGTTACATATAAAAATAAAAAGAAGAAAAAGAAATAGGACAGTAAAAATTGCCAATGCAAAATCAGTAAGTAGCAAAAATGTGCATCGAGCATCATCTTCCAAAATGTGCAATGTCAGAGGGTGTTATTGAAAACAAACACTTCTGTAATGGCATGAATCGGGGCATTAATCTATTTAACTCTGTTTAAACTAGTATTATTTTAGTACCAGGATATCTCAGAATGTTTAGTATGTTCATATGCATTTTTGCCTTACAAAAGAGAGCTATGATGTATGTATAGCATTTCCCAAGTTTGACTGTAGCATCATTTTCCTAAAAGTGATTCACGGAAATAGTGAATATATTCTAAGAAACAATGCCTATAGTTATACACCAGGTATATTTTTTTATTTATCTCTCTTTTTTTAAAATCGAGAAATATAACCTTGATGGTAAGGAAAACGTAGCAGCAAAATGAATTATGATTTAAATTTCAGAATCAGAAGAAGTTGTATGAAAGAGAGCAACTCTTCCCAACTTTCTTATCAAGGACTGATATTCAAGAAACTCCCTTGAAGAAAAAATGTGCATAGTCTCCTTATTTTATGGATTGTGCTAATTCTGGTTTTGACCATTGTACATACAAAACTTTTTTTGGGGGGTTTGACTCTTAAAGAGATGGAAAATTCATTTTAACACTATTTTCCAATATTATCTTAATATATAACAAGAGTTTTATTTTGTTCTGTATAATTATTTCATTGAATTATAAAACTATACTTTTTAAAAATCATCTAGTTCAAAACATAAGCTGGTCATTAGGTCTTGTCTGTATTATTACTGCCAACTGGTCTTAAATAGTGAGATTACCAACAGAATGGCTGCTCCATTCATGGATTTTGCTGTTTGATTTGGTCTTGAGACAAACCATTTCTGGTTGTAGCTTTCACACATTACTTGTATCTCCATTTCATGTTAGGACACACTATGCTGTGACAGTTCCTGCTTTCTTAAATGTTAAGAATAACTGTTTTACCAACAGGCCTAACAGGTCATAAAGATCAAATGTGAAAAGGTTGTCATCTCACCATTCTGTCTTTAAATTTCCATCACACCACTTTCGGCTGTTTATACCAGCCCACTTTTTCTGCCTATTACCCTTTCTTCTCTTTCTTGGCTATAATAGCTACTTGGGGAAAAGAAGTCTCCTTCTACCCAAGGGGATCCCATGCTGAATCATGGTAAGGACTTGGAAGTATAAACTAAAGGGAAAAAAAATGCATGTTCCATGGTAAGTATCCTGTTAATGCAGATTTCATTATATTTCAACGTCTGATCGAGGGTATTTTCTCAAAATACCTTTACCAAACAGCCAATCTAAAATCACCCCATCACTCTGAAGTTTTACTATTTTATCCCAGGTTTATTTGCTTCAGAGAAAATATCAGTCACTATGAGACATTGTATTAGGTCTCCATTATTACTTAGCCTCTTCATTGAAATGCTTGTAGGTTTCATGAGAGTAAGGACTTTTTTGTTTACTGCTCTATCCCCATGGCTGGAAGTGTGTCTGGCACATGGTAGATGCTCAGTTTGTGAGTATTTGTTGAGTTAATACAAGGGGTAAGAGAGGTCCAACAGAAGGTATGGGATAGACTCAAGACAGAGGAAGAGCAGGATGCAAGCATGCAAATGTGAGGAATGGAGCTGATGCACAGTGAGAGGAGACAGGAGGAAGAGGCTGTCAGGGAGGCAATGCTGAGTGGGACTTGGAGAGTGTGTGCAATTAGAAGGGGGAGATGACCTGAAAATTCTATTTGGTGATCTTGTGGAGGGAGCAGAAGTTTATTACCACAAGTGAGAATGAACTCTTAGGCATCAAGATAAGTTTCCACACACATTTTTTTCTTGCTATCTTTTAGGTCAGTAAACCACTGAGGAGAAATAATTTATGCCAACTAATTTTTCTTGGTTTTACAACTTGAATACATCAAAATTAAAATAATTTTTAAAATATTTTTTCTCATTTTTATTTTTCTATGTATGTCGATGTACCCAGATTAGTTCTAGATCTCTAAAGACATTTCTGGAAACTCACACAAATAATTGAAGTTCAGATGATCAATTATTATTTTTCTTCAATACTTATGTTTTTTTATTTTTGAAAATGGTATTTTTATTTTTTAAAACATATGGGTTATGTATTGAAAATTTTTAATGAGTTTTAGAAAATGAATATAGTTTTCTGCATAAGGTTCAAACAGGTAATTTCACATGGAAACAAATGTCAATTTTAATATATATATAATATTTTATTATCTAAACATGGACAGTTAGTTAAATGGGCTGATTAAATTTGCATTGTATTCATTGAAATGTTTGTATATGTATATCAAAAAACTGGATTGTCAAGATTTTCAAAAAACTAAAATATAAAAACATATGCTTAAAATAAGTACTCATAAAATTCAGTATTTCACTAGAGAATTGAAAAATATTACATTATTTTATGCTAATCTATATCCATAGTCTGCTACTGCATTGGTAAAATAAGGGAGTTTGGGTTAGTTGTCATTTTTTTGTGTGATTTTAATTTTGTGTTTATTGATAAATCCATATATGCTTTAAAGCCAAAATAGGGGGGAAATTGTGATCAGATTATTTATAAACTCATCTACATGGTTAAAATGAATCACTTCCTCCATGAATTTATGATAAGAAGAAGTGTGTCTGGATAATATAAAAATAACATTAATAATTTATGATTACCGTATTTTCCAGCGTATAAGACGACTTTTGTAACAAAAAAAAGTCAACCAAAAATTGGGGGCAAAAGACCAAAATTGCACAAAAATTACCTGCAGATCTTGACGACAAAGTAAGTCTTTTCTTTGAAGTGGGAGGTAGTCTTATATGGCGAATATAGGTCTAAACCTATATTTTAACTGTAAAATTAGTGGGTCGTCTTATACGCAGGAAAATACGGTAATAAATTATTTTTCTTACCGATGAGTGTAATAATTTTTTAAAATATCATCAGAATTTCCAGAAATCTTTAAGAACACATTTATAAATTTCTTTTTCTGTCTCTGAGTTGATGTATCAGAATTAAGCTAGTTGTCATACATCAGCCTTTCTCTCAGATAAACCAGGAATTTCCTTTTTAAGTCAAGTTGGTTATCCATAAAATAGACATTCTAGTAATATTACCTTGATAGTGTGCTAAAACTAAAGTATAATAATAAAAATGGGAGTGTTCTTGCCAAATGCCACAAAGTGTACTAGTAAGCATATTTTGTATATGTGCAGTGCTGACACTATTACCATAAGAAATACCTCATTATTTGGATGTACTTAAAATTCTTAGATTTTATCTAGAAAGAAAAATTGGCTTCTAAAATTTCTGAATGTTAAGTTGATTAAGGTGAATAATAAAATGCCAAATGTCTGTAATGTATTATTCAACAGTAAGCCATTTGGCCCTTCCTTAATGGGTTATAGAAAAAACCTGGTTAATATGAAGTACACCAATGCAATATTGTTATTTGCATAGAAATATAGGGATGTGATTTAGCTGTATTTATGTTGCATCATCAAAGGAAATTTCTTTTACAATTTCCCCTAAGTTATACTTTTTAATTAGTCTTTCAGAAATGACTATAGGCCTCACTCAAACTAGTTAGGCATTTGGGATTTATAATATGGAAATTCTGGTATTGTCAAAACTGTTAAAATGACGACAAGGACTTAGACTTAAGTACCATGCACTTTACTCTAAAAACTTAGGTAATTACTTGTTTCTTTTTAATTAGCTAAAGCTGTTGTATCTGCTAAAATTCAGCCACTTTTTATAAGTGTTCCAGGCTGCTTTCTTTAATTGACTTTTTTTGCATGCAGTTGATTTTTTTTTTAAATATATTTTATTGATTTTTTACAGAGAGGAAAGCAGAGAGATAGAGAGCCAGAAACGTTGATGAGAGAGAAACATCGACCAGCCGCCTCCTGCACATCCCCTATTGGGGATGTGCCCACAGCCAACGTACATGCCCTTGACCAGAATCGAACCCGGGACCTTTTAGTCCGCAGACAGACGCTCTCCCACTGAGCCAAACCAGTTTCGGCACATTCAGTTGATCTTTGAATAATATGGGGGCTGGAGCACTGACCCCCTGTATTGTCAAAAATCCATGTATAACTTTGACTACCCAATTAACTTTAGTAATTTCCATCCATCTGTTGACTGGAAGACTTGTTGATAAAATAATAATTTGATTAACACATATTTTTATGTTATATGTTTTATATACTGAATTCTTATAATAAAGAAGATAAGCAAAAGAAAATGTTAAGAACTGTAAGGAAGAGAAAATGCATTTATAGTATTTTTTTTTTAATTTGCTTATAAGGGGTCTCATTCAGGTCAAATTCGTGTTCACAGGTCAACTGCATTTGAACTGTAAAGAAAGGATAGTTGTCTTTAAAGCCCATTTTCACCTGATTACTGCAACATCTTTTTATTTTATTTTTTGAAGGTTAATTGAGAACCTAATGAGGTCTTTTTATTGAAATTCTTGTTGCTATGCTGAGGCCTTCAATTAGTGTTTTTACTAAGTGGTTTCTAGTGGTACTGAAGTAGGGAGTTCTTAAACTGACATCTTTGTCTGAATCAGACATGCATCATCATATGGAGGAGTTTAATGAAAATGTATTGAGAATTAGAAAAGCAATACATATTCACTGTGGAAAAATGTATAAAATACAGCAGGCAGAAGAAGAAGAAAATATAAATGCCTATACATTCCATTCCAGAATAGCTACCATCTGGGGATTTATCATTTCAAATTTTTCCTAAGTCTGTGTATCCGAGTATATATGTAAAAAGGGAAAAAAAGAATAGTACTGCTGTACTATTTTAACTTGCTCTTTTCACTTAAATAGATTATGATGATTTTTTAAAGACATGGAATTTAGGAAATCAAGCCATAGGTCTGTGGGTAAAATGAATCCAATTCCTAATTGTATTTGTATCATTTAAAACATGGATGAGCCAAAGCCTGTTTGCTCAGTGGATAGAGCGTCAGCCTTCGGATTGAAAGGTCCCAGGTTTGATCCCGGTCAAGGGCATATACTTTGGTGGGTGTGCAAGGAGGCAGCCAATTGATGTTTCTAACTCTCTCTCCCTTTCACTCTGAAAAGACATGGATGATCATATCTTACCTAATAATAGACAAACATGATAATTGACTGTACCTTCGTGACATCCACAGCCAATCAGGAGTGAATAACCAACAAAGATGGTGGTTAATTTGCATATGCGGCCGCCAAGCGGCCGGGGGTGGGGCCTCTAAGCAGTGTAGGAAGGTGAAAAAGTGGCTCCGGACCAGAGCGAAAGCGGTGCCAGCAGCCAGGGAAAGGAAAGTCCATTCTGGCACGAATCTTCATGCATCGGGCTTCTAGTATATTGATAATAATTATGAAGTATTGGGGATTATAACTTACATGTGAGCTTTTCATTAGTGTGACAGTTAATTACAGAGAACATCTTCAGATGCTTTATTGACAGGCATTTGTTTCTTATTTATCCACAGCTAAATTCCATGTATAAGAAACTTAAGAATAAAGGATGTCAAGGCAGAAAGATAGAGGATTGAATTCTGGCTATGTTCCTTGCTATCTGTGTGTCATTAGGCACTGTACTGACCTTTTCAAAGAAGGCACAAATGACAGTGGCTGCCCAGATCACCATTTCTCCAATGGTAAATTCTACCATCTTCTCCACTACCCGCTATCCTTTGAAGAAATATCCTCCTTTTTGATTCATCTAGTTTGTAAAAGGGATACCATCCACCTACTTGACCTCAATGCCCTGGACAGAGTGGTCCAAGGATGAGCTGTGACCTAAGCTAAGCCCATTTTGGGCCTGCGTCTCACTGATCACTGTCTTTGAGATTGGCATGTGATTTAAGCCAATTTATCCTCAAGGAATTTAGGATCTTTAGGAATTTATCCTTGCAATTGTTTGCAAATTGGCAATGATGAGGCAAAGTCCTCACTTCCAGAGGCACTAAGACATGATTTTGGAAGCTGTCCTCAGTCATAAGTCTGACTCACAAGAAAAACTTGTTCTAGCAGAAATAGAGGAGGTAGGAACAATAGAGACTTACATTGCAAGAAGACTGTTGTATTTCTCAGACCCCAGGGGTCACTTCACAGGTATTTAGACTACAAAACAGCCATCTACCAAAACTCAATTCAATTCATCATAGCTGATAAGGCATATTAGCAATCCTTGGAATCTTTAAGTAATCTGAATTAGAGTGATTATATAATTTATCAAACCAGTCAGGACACTTCCAAGAGTGAGAGATCATTATGCCAGTCAACAGACACCAATCGATCTTGAATATACTAACACACATGTTTGATGCAGTATGCAGTCACTAGCTCTTCATCCATCTCACCCATCTCTGAGAACCTCTGCCTCAAACAAGATGAATTAGCCATATAAGGTGAATTGTAATTATCTTCATCAAAAATAAAACCTGTGCAGGAATGTTCATACCAGCTTTGTTTGTACTAGCCATTCGCTGAAAATAACCAAAATGCCCTTCAATTGGTGAATGTGTAAACAAACTGACACTCCCATACCATGTAATACAACTCAGCAACGGAAATGAATGAACTACTGATATACACAGCAACTTGATTGGACTTCAGGAAAATTATGCCCATCTCAAAAGGTTGATTACTGTATGGGTTCATTTAAGAAACATCCTTGAAACAACAAATGTGTGGAGATGGAGAACAAATTCATGGTTGCCAAAGATTAAAAGTTGGGTGGGAGAAATGAGGACGTAGACATGTGATAAAGGGGTAGCATGAAGGAGCTTTGTGACAATGGAACAGTCATGTATCCTGATCATGGGGGTAGTTACATGAAGTTATGTGTGTGATAGAAGTACATAAAACTACACACAAATGAGCACATAGATAACTAGTGAAATCTGAGTAAGTTCTATAGATTGTACCCATGTGAATTTTGTAGCTGGGATATTTCCTGGTTTGGGGTATTTTCTTCTTTTGATATGCAATATGTTAACATTGGGGAGGCAGGATGAAGGCTGCATGGAACTTCCTATAAATGTCTAATTACCTTGAAAATGTTTTAAAACTTTTTTTGAGTGCCCAACCCTCTGCTAAGTATTCTGACTGATTGACAGATATAGCTTCTTTCTTGAGGACTGTCTCTAAAAGGCAATAATCACGCCTGCAGGGAAAGTAAAGCCATCTAAGCAAATGTGAAAAACACACAAGAACTTCAATAAAACACCATTAGCTGCAAACTCAAATGCATTATGAGGAAGGTTACATATTGAACTATAGTCTTAATGAGATTTATCTACTGAGTTCTGGAAATGGCTAAATATTAAGGCATTGCCATTTATATTTCCCATAACACCGATGTTAAAGACAACATTTTAATGACTTTTCAGAGAATCAGTTAAAAATGAAGTCATGGAAATTGCCATTGTGGGAGAAAAGGATAAAAGGATAAAATACTATATTGATTGATGAAATAATGTCATTTAGGGAGTGGGGAAATAGCATTTTTTAAGTAACATCTAGGAATAATATAAATAAATTAGAGTGAAATATAAAGTTTAAGACTCAAAGACTTGAGTAAAGCAGGAGATATAAGTGGAAGATATATGAAGGTGAATAGATGTTTAAATATTCCAACCAGTCAATCATCAAATGTGTATTAAACTGGACATGTAAGGAAGGCACTGCGTCCATCATTTTTAAGAGAATAAAGCAAAATTATGCTATCTGGAAGTCTGTAATATAGGGGAAAATATAAACATTCAGCAAGTTAGAGGGCAATATATGATTTAATACTATTAGAGAAGACTGAAGTAGTAATATATTAGTTTGCAAATGAATGAGACAGACAACTATAGTCAGCTGGCTGCTCTTATATAATAAGAGAAAGCATTTATGCTTGAATAAGCATTTTTTTATGAAGGAAGACACATTTCTATCTGGATCTTCTCTGGTAGAGTTCAGATGGATGGACTAGGTTAAGAAAAACATTTCAGACTAGATAAATAGAAGATTAAAAAGTAAGAATGTGAAAAACTGTGTCATGTTTAGAAGGCTTGAGTCAAATTGAGAGGATGGTTCTTGAGGAGGATGCCTGGTTGGAAGTGAGATGGAAAAGGTTGCTTTGCCCAGCCATGAGATTCTATTCATAACCTTCTCTTTTACAGTGCTGCAAAGGCAAGCGTTCAAATGAGCTTTAGCTCAGCAGTGGTGTGCAGGGGAAAAAATTATCACACCTCACTTTAGCTTTAATTGCTTTTATAATTTTGAATTTGCTGCTAAATGCAAATGCTTAATTCTAAGTATGTGTGCTCTGTCTTAATTAGATAAAATAATCCTTTGTTGCTTGGGTAGTTTAGTCTCTAGATTTCAACTCCCCTGGATCATGTTGTTTATGTATGAATCTCTAATGCACTATTAGAGAGAAATGAAAAAATATATGGATATTTTTCAGAGACAAGTTATAACTGTCAATATACTTCCAAATTTATATCTGCTGCATGTAACAAAGAAGTTGTCATGTCTATTACAGTATTATAATTATAATTCACATATACTAGTATATGCCCCATCCTTGTAGAATTTCTTTTACACTTTTAAAAAGCACAAGTTAAAATTACTGTTTTGCTAGCCAAAACTTAAGAGAAGATCTAAAGTGGTCTGTTATATACATAAATATCCTACCAACTCAACAATCAAGGTCCTACCAATAGTGCCATATTTTTATATAAGGCTAGAGGCCCACTTCACAAAATTCATGCACAGATAGGGTCCCTAGGCCTGGCTGTTGATCAGGGCTGATCTGTGGGGTGACCAGTGGAGTGATCAGGGGGAGGGGGCACCTCGCTGGCACCCGCCTTGTCTGGCCTGGGACCTGTGGACTGGGGGCAGCTCCTGCGTTGAGTGTCTGCCCCCTGGTGGTCAGTGTGTGTCATAGAAACTGGTAGCTCTGCTGGTGTTCTGTTGTTTGGTCGATTTGCTTATCAGCCTTTTATTATATAGGATATGTCCCAAAGGAAATAAACCATATAGTTATCTCAGGCAGAAATAAGAATAGAATTCTTTTAAGCTTTGCTCTCTTGCTGGAGATGATGGTGAGGATCACTACCATTTACTGAGTGCCTGCTATTTATCAGGGACTGTCTTGGAGACTTTACATAGGTGAACTTACTTTGTTCTTACATACGCCTGTGTATCATTATCGTCATTTCAATATGGGGGAAACTGAGTTTCAGAGAGTCCCTGAAGGAGTTAGGAATGAAACTGGTCTGTTTGACACAGTTTCTATTTCCCCACTCCCTAACTCACAATGTCTGCCTCCTCCTCTTCCTCTGGAAACATCCTGAGACACAGCGGACTGAATCAGTTTCTAACTCCATGGTGGGAACTGCCATTTGGACAGAAACAAGGTACAGGTTACTCCTGGGGACAATTAGTTCCTACTTGTCCAAAATCTTTCTCACAGTTTCTCTTTTTTTGTCAATCTGTCAGTCACACAGTCCCAGACCAAAGCCTACTGACTGTCACAAGATCCCTACACATTCACAAGTATCGAGCTTATACCTTTGGTCCTCACATTCTTCAGTGTAATGGACATGGGGCTGTCGCACTTCATTAGATAAGTGCACAGAGCTGAGTGTAATGTCATGTCCTGGCATGGAGAGACTGTATGTCAATTTTCGTACGTCCAGAGCTTTTATAGTCAATGACATAAGTACCCAGGAAGATTTTTTGCCCTGGCTTTAGAAGCCTGCATGAGATTTCGTGGTTTGCTGGCTTTACAGGACTTTTGCATTTCAGACAAGCCTTTCCCTCAATGAAAGATACCACCTGTGCAGAAAACAATTTTAACACTAATGTCTTCCTTCTGATTGCATTAGATTTGCAAATTTAAACAGATTAATGGTAGTGTTCTGTGTTCCTCTCAGCTCTTCTGTTTAATACTCTTATCTGACAAAGTGTAAATAGAAGACATAATGAATTACTCACGACTTGAATGTCTAGTTGCATAAAAAATTACATCCTCAAGAGGCTTATTATTACATATCTGATTGTTCTGTGAAATTAGTTTTGCAAAGAAAAAGCATACCTGAAGATAACAGTTGTATTTGTTTTCCTTTTTAAAATTTAATTTATTGGAGTATTTGCAAAAATATGTGAAAGAACAACATTAACTGTTAACACAAATTTTAAGAAGTTTATATCATTTCCTTGAGGGAATGTTATTTTTCTTTTTCTTTCCTGTTTGTTCATGAGATACTACACTTTGTATAGATGCTTCTGCACAAGGAAGGCCTCAGAATGTGACTATTATCTCTTTAAGACACATCTTGCTGAGAAAGTTATTAACAAAGCACACTATGCCATACCATCTCCCCCATAAACTGTCTCAACCTTGAGCTGGGAAGAGTACTACTATGACTGGGGGGGGGGGGGGGGGGAGAAATGATTGTTCAGCCATTTCTTCCTGTCTGCTCTGTCTGGAGTTGATCTGAATGAAATGAGGTCTCTGCTTTCACTGGAGAGCTCAGAATTTCATATTTAGCTCTCAATCTGTTTCATGGTAATTTTTGAAGAAACAGCTCATGACTAAATGTGCTGTACTATTATTAAAGGTGTGCTGCCTTGATAGGTTTCTATCACTTTGAAGCAAACTGACAGCTGGAAAGAGTTTTTGAATGAGCATCTTTTCTAAGTTTTAAATAGATATTTTATAAAATGTAGTATATGCCTCAGGTTACAGAAAACCAAGTACTTGATAAAAAAAAATGATGTTAGAGTTATCAATGAAAATGAGACAGCCTAGAGGAAAGACTACTTGCCCACAGTGGTTTAGACACTTCACCTCTCTGTAAAAATGAGAATCATAATCACTTCTGCCTCATGGGAATACTGTGCAGTCTAAATGAGATAATCTGTGAAAGCACTCTGTAAACTGTAAAGCTCAATTTAAATACATGATACTATCTTATTCAACATGATTGCATTCCTTTGTTTCATTTGCTTTGGTATAGAGGTAGTTTCTTTCTTTACATTTACCTGAATCTGCCTTGTGTGTAGTGTCACAGAGGGTTTTAATTAATACTGCAGTACATACTCTATATTTAAAAACAGTAAAGTCTGACCTATCACAGCTTGCTTACGGGACTAGAATGATTTAATATATAATATTTATAAGTCTAGAGGCTTGGTGCATGAAATTCGTGCATGGGAGTTGGGGGACTCAGACTACGCCGTCTCCAATCTGGGCATCTCTTTCACAATCTGGGACTGCTGGCTCCTAACCACTCACCTGCTTGCCTGCCTGATTGCCCCTAACCACTCTGCTTGCCAACCTGATAGCCCCCTAACCACTCCCCTGCCTGCCTGATTGACATTAATTGCTCTTCTGCCAGCATGATCATCTCCAACTGCTCTACCTTGCTGGCCCTCCCTTGCTGCCTTTCCCTACCGAGCTGAGGGGACTGGAGGACTCTGGCTGGATGAGGCATGTGGCACCTGTCACCCCCCCCCATGGGGCTGAAGGGACTGGAGGACTGAGGCTGGATGAGATAGGGCTGAGGGGACTGGGCACCACTATATTGTGGCTGTGGGCACTGCCTTCTTGTGAGGGTATGATGGTCAATTAGCATATTCTTTTTTATTAGATAGGATATGACGTCTAATGACAAAATATTTTCAGCTCAGTTCCACCTCTGGTCTACCAATCAGATTATTCCCATAAAAAATTATTTTCACCCAACTTCATAAATATAATTCTATCAGACATTATATTCATACAGTATTTATGTCTATGATCACTTAAGTTATTTCATAAATTACTTTCAACCATAATTCATTTATTTTTTCGATGAACTTATATTAAACAATTATACACCAAATACTGTGCTGATCATTCACTGTTTTCTTGAGTTTCACTCATCTGTGGCTACAAATGTGTACATATTTACAGTAATAACTCCAATTATAGAACAATTGACCCATCTATACACCAGGTATCAATCTTATTCCTATAGACCTCCTTCCACAAAAGTGTTATAAAACTTGGAGATATGCAAATAAATCAATGGAAATAATAGCAATTTCTTTCTCCCAACTCAATAACTTAAGATTAATAAAACACCTATTAATAGAGGTGAAAGCATACTCAGTGAAATAAGCCAGTCAGAGCAAGACAAGTTTCACATGATCTCACTTATATGTAGAATCTAATGAAGAAAGTAAACCATTGAACAAAACATATCCAGAGACATTGACACATGAATCAGAGAGAAAGGGGGAGGGATTAACCAAATAATTTATATGCATATATGCATATCCCATGGACAGACAATAGTGTGGGGAAGGCCTGGGGAGGGGACATCTGTAATACTTTCAACAATGAAGATTAAAAAAAAAAAAAAAAAAAGAGGTGAAAACAAATGTTATTGAAAAGATTCCATATTATAATTAAAACTTTTATGTGATCTTTCAGATCATATAAAATATATATATTTCCTTAACAATGTTTCCAAAATACTATATAAAAACGAGGTTTAAGTTTGTGATTTCATAGCTCTTTTCATATGCTGATCTCAGTTCAATATCAAGACTCTCTCTTTCACAAACCATCTGGGAGATTGACAAGTTGCATCTCACCAGATGGCCTCCCATACCAACCTCTCACTTCCATGGCACCATACCTCCATGATAAATCCTGAAATGCTTTGCTATAATGTTTCTACTTAGGAAGCATGCCACAGCTCATGGCGTGAAGATTAATCGTTGCCCACTTCATCCCCCAAGATTGAAATCAGATATGATTGCCATTGGGTGCTAACTCTTTTGGAGCACAGAGGAATTAAGTGATTCCAGCTGTGCACACCCATCAGCCTCCAATCATCCCATCTTTCTACAATTTCTCTTCTTACTCCATCCTTCCTCTCCACGCTTGGTCTGTAGTTTTATTACTTACGTTTTATGTAAAGAAAGTCCTTTCTTTCTCTCTTTTTACTAGTAGCTCACATATGATCATAGGGAAATACACATTAACGCATCAGAAAAGAACTACACAGGTTTGAATCTGTGTGGAAGATGATATCTTCCTGAATCTAATATGCAGCTTGATTATATCTTGTAACAAGAAATGTAATTGCCTGTGTCAATTATTTTCTAGAATAACCACATATTTAAAAGTGATTTCCTGTGAAGAGGCTCTTAAGTCCCTTCTGCCTTCCTTTCATCTTTATAAATATTCAGGAGGCTCCAGAGAAGTCACGAAGGATAGGGGCATGGAAAGGACTCATTTTTTTATTTTTTTTTCAGCTTAGAGAGCAAATCTGACCTGAATATCTTCTCCTATTCCTTTTCCCTTCTTCTTCCCTCTGGACCCCCCTCACAAGTTTTGCCAATTCTTCCAGCCATTTTGTGTTTAAGGACAAAGTATGCATTCACAAATATGACAGGTCT
This sequence comes from Pipistrellus kuhlii, assembly GCF_014108245.1. Taxonomy (NCBI): domain Eukaryota; kingdom Metazoa; phylum Chordata; class Mammalia; order Chiroptera; family Vespertilionidae; genus Pipistrellus; species Pipistrellus kuhlii. The sequence goes on from NW_023425529.1 coordinate 21,481,094, forward strand.
CATTTCTCCAGTGTACCTTGAGCATCTTTCTTTGAACATACTAGATTGTAGCTTCTAGATTTTTGCTTTCTTGTGTCTCTATTGACTTTCAGGCTTTAGTGCCTTTGTATTCTCTGGTAAACATATAAAGTCCCCATATCCTCAAACCCCTATTTTGACTATCAAGCCTAAGTACCTGCTATGTTGTTCTCATTCAGCAGTAATTTACCGTCATAAATGTGCCACCATTGTAAGAACAAGCCGTAGCACATGGAGCTTTCCCTCCAGAAATCTTATTTCTAATTTCCATTTTACTTAAGTTTTCAAAATGCTATTTGTGTGCTATTTTATTTCTCCCATTACCGCCCCAACTTGGATATGATAACAGTGTGCCTGCCTCATTTTTATATGTGGAGGCTTACTTCTCATTCTCTCAGATGCAAAGCCACAGAAAGTTGTCCACCTTTTGGCGAAAGCAGGAGGAGTTTGAGGTCCCAACCTTTGTTGCTCACAGACAAGTCTAATACTTCCTTCAGGCATTAGACTAGAAGGACTAGAAGGATAGTAGCTAATATTTCCCAAGAATCCTGCATGTTCTAATTTTTTTTTTTTGTATAAAAAAGAGAAATGTGATGATCAATGAAAGAGTAATCTCTTGATATAGAAAGAACAGATTAATTCAGGCATAGGGATGAGGAATGGCCAACTAATTCATTTAGTCAAAGGATAAAGGAATGGAGCAAGATAAAACCCGTCATCTCATTTTTCTGTTGAAAACACGTAAATGGCTTTCCTTGATTCTTTGGATAAAATTCTTCATTAGCTGAAAAGTCTTTCTTGATTTGGTTTTTGACTACTTCTTTAGTATCATTTCTTCCCCATTCTTCACATTTTGTGCTGTGGTCATTCTAAACTTTTCTCAGTACTTCAAACGACACTCATTCTCACCACCCCCCAGTCCTTTGTATATGCCATTCTCTATACCTCAAAATTTCCTTTCTCCTACACTCTTCCTCCAATATAACCAGTGTGTAATAATCCTTTAGGTTTCAGCTAAGATGACTTTTTATCGACAAATGCATTCCTGACTTTCTCTCCTCCCAAACAGGCAGAAATGCATACATTTTCCCCTTCTCCCTAGAGCTTCTTCCCATTCCATCCCTATACATCCATCTGGAAAAGTCATATTTATTCTTAAAGACATCTAAATTATGCTAGGCACTTTTGATAGGCAGAATAAATGGTCCCCCAAAGATATCTGCACTCTAACCTAGGAATAACTTACTTATATGACAATTGAGACTGTGCAGATATTATTAAGATTGAAAAATTTACTAGAGCAAGAATATCCTGGAATTTCCAGTGGGGCTCAACCTAATCACACGAGTCCTTATAACTAGTAGAAGAAGGTAGAAGAATAGTAAATCAGGACACAGTAAGACAGACTCTGCCATTTCTGGTTTTGAAAGTGAAGGAAGGGGCACAAGCCAAGATATTCAAGCAAACTCTAGAATCTGAGAATTGTGCTCAGCTGACAGCCAGCAAAGACATGCAAGCCTTAATCCTACAATTGCAGAGAACTGAACTCTGCCAATAGTCTGAATGAGCAAAGAGATTCTCTCCTAAAGTCTCTAGAAAAAAAACTCTGCCAACACCTGGTTTTAGCCCAATGAGATACAAACCAGATTTCTGATATATAGAATTGCAAGGCAGTACATGTGTACTATTTTAGATTTGTTATGGCAGCAATGGAAAATTAATACAGCATTGGAATACACTCTTAGGAGAGAACAATAATTAAAACATACTCTTAATTACAGTATGTCCTTCAAAGTATATTTGAAGGCCACAGAATAATCTGGTCAGGAGAATAACTTTATGGGCAAATAATGCCAATGCAGTACAATTAAATCTATAATAGAAATATACACTGAATGGCCAGATTATTATGATCTCTGAACGCATAATAATCTGATCACTCAGTATATATATTAGAGGCCCAGTGCATGAATTTATGCATGGATGGCGAGTCTGGCCAGCCTGGCCAGGGGGAGGGGACATGGGCAGTTAGGCCTGCCTGCTGGTCAAACTCCTGGTTGAGGGGACAATTTGCATATTAACCTTTTATTATATAGGATATACACTGAGTGGCCAGATTATTAAGCGTTCAGAGATCATAATAATCTGGTCACTCAGTGTATATGTTTCATATTTTAAAGAACCGTGAAGGAATTAAGGAAAGAGTCAACTAACTATTTGGAGTGAAATCAGAGAAAGTTTCAGAGAAGAGGCAATTTTAAGGTGACAAATTCTAATTTTCCAATTGGATGGCTGAGTAAATGGACAGTGCACCAGTTGGTAAAATGTTGGGCTAAGAAGTGGTACTATTGGAGATGAAGCTAATAGATGGGTAAGTGACACAAGGATTTATTTATTATACAAAATATTTTTGGATGAATAATGTGGAAGGGTTAGCAGTTTAGAAAGTTTACTTTAGCCACAATATGTAGCCTAAAGAATAGAGAAGAGGCAGGACTGTATTTGAGGAGACCGCTACAATAGTCATAGCAAGAAAGGATGAAGTCTCTGCCTCGTAGTAGATACACATTGAATCTAATTTAATTCCTATTAACCATCTCTGTGAAGTAGATGTTATCTCCATTTCACAGATTTAAAAAACAAAGCTTAGACACAAAAACATGTGTCCACTCCGCAAAGAGGTAACAAAAATGTGACTGAAAGCAGGAATTAGTGGGATTAAAACCTGCACTGGAATCCATCTGCATGGGAGGAGGGTAGAATGGAGAAATTCAACAGGTAAAATCAATGGGGCTTAGACTGTTTGATGTGGTAAGAAGGAAAAGAGAGAAGCTAAGGCATACTACGGTATCAGTGTTCTGACGTGGATTATTAGATTAAAGCTGTTAGATAATGAGGCCACAGTAAACATTTTCTGGATCAGGGGCAGGGGAAGATAAAAGTTGCCTTTTGGGTAATGGCCGATGCAAGTAGAGATGTCCAGAAGCCTGTGAGTTTGACATTCAGAACTAGGACAGGGATTGAAGGTGAAGGCTACCCATATGTAACTTTCCACGAGGACATTGTTTATAAAAATCTAGGAGAAATCTCTTATTTCTAGGGCATAGTGTATGAGCTTATTCTTAACTCTGATCTGAAAAATATTCTCATCTGAGGCTAGAAGATGTTCCAGCTTAACATCAATATGCTGAGTTCCAGACTGAGGCTGCTGGTTGGATGGCAGGTGACCTCAGGGTCTCAGACTGGACCCATGTGTCCTGCCTGCTGGGACCAAAGCACTGTTCCCATGGAAAACTCTCTATGCCATGCAGCCCTGATGCTTTGGCAGCCAGCATGAATTTAAGCACTTTGCTTCAGATAACTTTGCCACCCCTTAGTGAACACTTCCCATCCCAACCCCCAGTTAGCTGCCTATCAGTCAATTAGCAGATTGACAGCTCGGCCCAGGGAACAGTGAAGCCTGGTTTTACAAAGAACTGTCAAACCTGGCTTGAGTTTGCTAGTTGAAAACGAGAGACATTTGGGGTAAATAATGCTTCACATCCCTGATCAAAATCTTTTCAATGACATAGTTGCCATCAAATAGTCTGGTATCAAATTTCTGGAAGCTACTTTATTAGAGAGAGAAGCAGCCACGAACTGCAAAAGACTACCTCTGTTGTACCAGACACACAAGAAGAGATTTTCACCATTGCAGAGCTATTTATACACAGCCAGCTTCTGTCCTCAGTTAACAGACACACACAACTCCCATTGATTTCAATGGAAACTCCAGGCATGTGGCTGGGAACAGAACTTGGCCGCTCAGCCACGAGGCTTGGCATTCTCTGGCTCACTCTGACATCTTCAAAAGTGGGATATTAGCATATAAGCTTTTAGAGAAGAATTCTTGATTTCTTCCCTCCTCTCCCCTCCCCACACACATTTTTTTCTTATTATTGTGGCCATGCCATACAAAATGGAAGCCTGAGAATGGATTCCTTGCATAGAATAAACTGCGAGGGACTTGAAGAAACCGAGACCTTCCAAGTTTCTGGATTCAGAAACTTGACAAAATAGTTTTATGAAAGTACTGTAAGTCCTCAGGCTACAGGCTGAGAGTCTGACTTCACAACCACTCTGGAAATACAATAATAATGATAACTTTGAATCCATAAAATTCTCAAGTCCAACATTTAAATTGCAAAAAACACATTTCAGTAAATATCTGAAGCCTGCCACGAATATGTGACTTCAATTCTTTCATATAGGAATTATTTCTTCTATAGTTCAGGTGATCTGAGGCTGTTCTCACCAATACTCCTGCCTCTGTGATAAGGTTACATGTCAGGCTGGGCAATTGAGGTATCCAATCCCTTAGACACACACACACACACACACACACACACACACACACACACACAAAAACCAACCAAACAAACAAACAAAAAAACCTGATCCAGAGGTGGGCATAGGAACCAAGGAAAGGTCATCAGTGCATGCTATTTCAAAGATTATAAGGGAAACAGAGGCACCGGAGATCAGACAATAAAAAAAAAATGCAGAACTTTTTCCTCTTTGGGAACAGTTTTCTACCACTTAGAGAAAACTTGACAAACAAATACTGAAGCCAACAGAGAGGAGAGTCAAGATATTAAAGTGAAGACATTGCTTAATGATACCGTGTAAGTCCCTGGATCCAGTCATCCCTTATTGGATTTTCCCAATATGAAAGAAAATCCATCCATTTTATTCCTAAGCTGCTTTGAATTGATTCTCTAAAACTTAAAACCTCTCGTGGTTTTAGAAAATCTATTTTTCCTTCCCGTGAGAAATATTTGTATTCTACCAGTTCTATACATTCTGAAACTTTTCTAAAAAAATAACCTCAGGGGACATGTCACCTAGAAATGACTGCGCATGAGCTGCACACTGAAAGAGAAGGGAAGCATGCAGTGTCTCCACCTCTTTGTTCTCTAGGGAAAAGGAAGCCAGAGGAGGTCCCTCTCTGTGGAGATGCTTTGAGGAACCATCTCACTGTCTTGGCTCTTGGCTCCTGCCCAGTGAGCACCCTGATGGGGTGTGAGCCCAGCAGGTAGCCCTGGTAATGGATCTGGCACCACGGAGAGTGTATTATAGGGCTCACTTGTCTAGACCAGTTACCATCATCACATTAGTTCGCCCCAAATTATTTGTTAGTGGGAGTTAGTAACTGTTCATTGGTAACTACTATTTTCAGAGAAGGGAACACAAAGGGTGGAGGGTGAGGATGGGATTTTCAGAAGTGTCAAAACCCAGAGGGACATTGGGCTGCTCAAACCAAACTAGAGATAGAGGTGCCTCTATTTCCTCTATAATCTTTGAAATAGCATGCATTGATTACCTTTCCTATGCCCACCTCTGGATCAATTTTTTGTGTCTAAGGAATTGGAGACCTCGATTGTCCAGCCTGATTCAGCCTTCATACAGGTGAACTGGGAGAAGCGCTTATAAAAACAGGTTTAGCTACTTTCATTCAGCAAACAACAGATTCACGTTAATAGTTTCTCTGGGAGGTAGATTCCATCAGCCACCCAGAAAACATATTGTTAGGGATAAATTTCTATTATTTACTTCCCGAGAAATGTGATTGTTGAGGAAATTGTTTGCTTTCAGCATGGCCTGACTTCTGTCATCATTATCAACATGCTTTTTCTAACATGTAATAATTAATTTTCCAGATATTCACCTTAATGTGTTACATGCCGCTGACTGACTCCCAGCGACTGTATGAGAGAGTGATGCCCGCATGTCCTTCCTCAGCAGCCTTGCTCAGCGCCTGCCCTCATGCCTGTGGCTTATTCTACACAGTCTCCCTCTTTTCCTGCTGCCTTCTATTTTCCCAGCATTATTGTCTTTTCCAAAGCAACCTGCCTTTTCATCATGTGCCTAAAATTGGACAGCTTCAGTTTAGCACTTCTATTTATATGCAGATTGCAATATACATTAGACCTAGAACACTCCCTCACTACACACACACACACACGCACACACACACACACACGCACATGCACATGCACACGCACACACACAAGAAAATGCACATACCCCATAAAGCTAAAAACTGTTAAAGTCTAAGTAGTTTTACTCATGTAAGAGAATTACAAGCATTGATTTAACTGTAGTGATAAAAAGAAAGCTAATTTTCTTCCATTTTAAGGTGTGTATTTATTTATTACTACTACTAATAATAAGGGGGCTGGTTAAAGAGGACTTGCTCTCAGCACCTTACATACACAATCTTATTGAATACTCACAACAGGCCTATGAGACAAGTAAATTGACCTCCATTTTGCAAATGAGAAAAACAAACTCCAGAGATATGAGGTGCCCAAGCAAAAATGATGAACTCCAAAGCCTGTCCTCATAACCACTGAATAAATTTTAGTACATTATTGTATGTATTTTTAAAATATATTTTTATTAATTCCAGAGAGGAAGGGAGAGGAAGAGAGAGATAGAAACATCAATGATGATAGAGAATCATTGATTAGCTGCCTCCTACATGTCCCACACTGGGATTTAAACTTGCAACCTGGGCATGTGCCCTGACCCGGAATGGAACTGTGACCTCCTGGTTCATAGGTCAACACTCAACCACCAAGCCACACCAGCTGGGCAATTGTTGTATATTTTAATGGAAATTTATTAAAGGATATCTAAAGAACGAAATTCTCTAAGATTGGCCATTTCTCTGCTCTATACATCCCCCCCCCTCCCCCAGTGCACTTTAGTTTAAGTTGATCTCAATTTTAATATTTTTAAAAATTCTTAGTAGTAAAGAAATTTATGAGAGGGAGGATGAAGGGGGAGAGAAAGGAAAAGAGAGCACACAAATGAAAATGGATTTAGAAATGAAGCAACTCTGACTCATGTTGGAGGCATTTCTCTCTGCCTCCTTCCAGAGCTGTCATCAGAGAAGGGCTTCTCTTCTGTTGGGTTGAGTATCTGTCCCACAGTTCTCACTGCTTCACACCCAACTCCCTTTTCACTATGAACTGAAGACAGTGATCAGAAAGGGTCTTTCTCATTATTAGTCACAGGTCCTTTTGGATTTGAAGTAATAAATTATAACTATCCTCTCCCTCTTCCCCTGATTTCCATGTTTACCTCACGGTCTTAAGTGAATAACTCAGCTGCCAATCTCCTTTCTCTTCCCAGGAAGAGCCCAGTTCTTGTTGAGCAATTTTAGTCTCCACAATTAAGAAAACACTTTCAGGGGAGGAGGCTAGAGGAGTGAGTAAAAAAGTGCAGGAATTAAGAAGTAGAAATTGACCTTGGCTGGTGTGTTATCCAGTGCAACAAGAGTTAGCTGGTTTGATCCCCAGTCACAGCACATGCCCAGGTTGCAGGCTTGATCCCCAGTAGGTGGCATGCAGGAGGCAACCGATGGATGTACTGCTCTCACATTGATGTTTCTCTCTGTCTCCTTCTCCCTTCCTTTTTCTGTGTCTCTCTCTCTAAAAAAGGTACATATTAGGAGTTACGGAATAGTCAGAGGGATGTAAAGGACAGCATAGGGAATATAGTCAAATCCTATATAATAAAGAGCTAATATGCTAATAGACCAAAAGCAGAATGGCCATCTGGACGACCTTCCAGATGACTGTCCAAATGACCTTCCAAATGAAGCCAAGGCTGCAAGGGGCTGTGAGGGCCAGCCGGGACTGCAAGGGGTTTTGAGGGCCAGTTGGGGCTGCAAGGGGCTGTGAGGGGCTGTGAGGGTGGCTAGGGCTGCGAGGGGCTGCATGGGCCAGCCGAAGTAGCCAGGGCTGTGAGGGCTGAGCCCCTTGGACAGATTTCGTGCATTGGGCCTCTAGTACTGTAATAACTGGATGGTGTCAGATGGGTACAAAATTCATTGGGGTGATCACTTCGTGAGTATATAAATGTCTAATATGGTTGTGCACCTGAAACAAATATAGTATTGTGCCTCAACTGTTAATTCAAAAACATAAATTAAAAATGAATTTTAAAAAAAAGAGTAAAGGAAAGAAAAGCAACAAAAGAAAACGCTTCCCATGTGGACATAGATAGCCTGGTGGGTGTGGCTCTTCCTGAGAAGCAGATTGCCCTCATATACAGGACCAGGACATGGGAACATATGTTATCTCCAATTTATTGCAAAGATAAAACCAAATCATAGCCTTATCTTTCTTCTTATCTGAAAATTTATAAAAAATGCTTGAGGTCTGGCTGGCTCAGTGATGGAGCATCGACCCATGAACCATGATTCGATTTCTGGTTGGGCACATGCCCAGGCCGAGGTCTTGATCCCCTGGTTAGGGCATGCAGGAGGCAGATAATCAGTGATTCTCTCTCATCATTGATGTTTCTATCTCTCCCACTCCCTTCCTCTCTGAAATTAATAAAAAAAAAAAACATATATTTTTTAAATGCTTAAAATCTTGACCCATGGGTGAAAATTTTGGTCAGATCTTTTTCATCTGATAATCATATATCTTCATTAAAATTACCAGATAAGCCCTAGCAGGTTTGGCTTAGTGGATAGAGCATTGGCCTGTGAACTGGAGGATGCTGGGTTCGATTCTGGCCAAGGGCACATGCCTGGGTTGCAGGCTCAATCCCCAGTAAGGGGTGTGCAGGAGGTAGCCCATCAACGATTCTCTCTCATCATTGATATTTCTATCTCTCTCTCCCTCACCCTTCCTCTCTGAAATCAATAAAAATGTATTTAAAAAATAAAAATAAATAAAATAAAATTACCAGCTGATTTAATGTTGTTTTCATAATGAAGTGTTAGGATTAAAACTCTTTGTAAACTGAAATTTTATTATAATATACAAAAAAGAAAAATAACCAAAATAAGGACTTTTATTCATTTGAGGAGGTAGCTGGTATTTGCTAGCAGAGGAGAACTGCCATATAATTAACTGTGTCAAAATGTTTTCTTTGTTCACAGTTAATCTAACTGCAGCTGCTAGGAGGCAGGAGGCATAAATATGACTGTGTACTTTTAATTACAGAAAATGACAGGCATAAGTTGTGACTGGAGCCCTGCTTGATATTGTTACAGGCAAAAATGTTGCTCAGAGGCTCTTTGAATTAATAAGTAGCCTTTTGTTTTCTTGGTGTCAAAATGTTATTGACGTTAATCGCTAAAATAAAAGTAAAATTTGTAATTTTCAACAGCCAAATAACATTTAAATACACTCAGTGTAACACTTAGAAAGAAATCATGGCACACAATAACCCTCTAGTATTGAACTTTAGATGAAATAATTTTTCATTCCTGTGTCTTTGTCTTTGAGAAAGAAATGCTGCACGGATGTAAGTTTTCTGGAGACACCTTTAAGAATTAAATTCTTTCCCCCCATTTTCCTCTCTATTCTATGCAAAGAGGTCGCTCCCAATTTAAATTTTTATCCTAAGTGCTCTCTAAATAATGATTAAAAATATTGCCTAACTGCTGACGTATCTGTTTCTAGTGCTGGGTAGAGATGCTCATAAGTAGAAAGGCGGGTGTCCCAGGCCCTGGACTTTGTTCCTAAGTGTTTATGCCTAGAAGGTAGGACTCTTTAGCAATGAAGCAGCACATTCTTCTTGGGACATGGTTCTCTTCTTCCCCTTGCTCTCCTACCTTTACCAGCTGGATGTTGTAGGATGTTCCCTAGGCTTTACATCAAACAGTGTTTTTATCTTCTTTGTATCTTTGTAACCCGAGCAAGGTACTCGAAACCTCTCTGAAAACCAGTTCCGTCTTCTGGAAGGATGAAATAGGATAACCCACGTTTAAATCCTAAATGCCCTGGTTGCTCCAAAGTGATGTATTTTGTATGTCTTTCCTCTGTGATTTTTTTTTTTTAATCATCTCTTCTCTTTTATTCGTCTATAACTCTTCTGTACAGTGTTGGATAGGAAGGGGGTATGGTTTTGGTTAGAGAGGCTCCAGGAGCCATGGTCAAGGCTGTGGCTAAGAGCTGCCTCCAGCTTCCTTGTTGCCTTCTTTCCACTGTGGGTGCCGCTAAGCAGTCAGTGTGGGGGCGGCCGTCACCTTGGTGACAGCAGCTCTGCACAAACGTGTGGTGTGAACAGAACACCGGCCCAGGGCAGAGTACAAACAGGTCCTGCTGGCGCAGTAATTCACTGTAAGCAGACAGGCTACCGTCTTTGTTCTCCTGGCAGCTCCGCTGCTGAAATACATCAAGGACAGAACATGTTGGTGGAAATTGGGCCTCTCCATACTTAATTACCGCGTGCCAGTGTATTCTGTTAGTCCACAGCTGATGGCTCTGGGTGATTGTTTCAGATTGTGCTCAAGGGAGTCCAACTCGTCCTGCCTTCCCCCCTCGGAATGGGGTGTGCGGCAACTTCACTGATTCACTTCCATACGCTGCTGACTGGCTTAAACAGAATAGAATTGAGCATTGAGAAAATATTATCAAATCAGCAGATGTTCATTGTGGATTGACTCTGTATAAGGGGAAATGGACCTAAACAAGACACACACATTAAATTAAATTGGTTAGTAGATACTGGCTCAGTATATTACATGTGTTTTCTCATTTAGAACGCATAACACTAAACATTGGGTCTCATGTACAGTGGAAAAACTGAGATTTGGATTCCTTAAGGGTCATTAGGCAAAATCATAGAGCTAGCAAATGTCTGAGTTAGTGTTTGAATCCAGATGTCTGATTATAAAGTTCATGCCATAGGCACTCTACCTGTTGTTCATTGTTTTTACTGTTGTTCTTTTTAAATCTACTGCAGCATTCTAAACTATGTTTTTAAGGATAAAAACATTTTTAAAATAAACCATGCTTTTAAAGATTATAAAAAGGGGAGGAAAGAAACTGACATGGAAATTTTAGTTAAGACAATCTATTCATTCTTGAGTCCAATTTACTTGATCTTGGTGAAGACAATTATTCAATTCTATCCCTACTCTTACCTACTCCCCCAAGTGGATTTCAACCATGATCTGGCTTCCTTCCTGCTATAGACAGTCCATTCTGCTCAGCCCGTTTGGAGTCATAGAGAATTTCTAATTCAGTTTGCAAGTTGCATAAATGAAAGAAACTCAACATTAAACAAATTATTTAGATTCTCATGGTGATTAAAGCAAAGACAGAACAAATAGGCAGATTTCCCATCTGTTGACCTAACATCCTTTCTGCCTCCCCTTATTGCCTGTATCTTTAACCTGTCAGTTCAGAATGTGAATAGAAGTGACTAGTGGCAGGTAGAAATCCTAGGCCAACATGGAAAGTTTGTCCTTGCCAGAACTTCTGCTCAGTTTTAATTACATCTGCTAAGGATTGTATGCCAAGTTTACATGCCTCTCCCAAAAGGCCCCTGGCATTTTTACATTACTTTCATTCATTTACTCCTTCCTGATATATTTTGTGTAGTGAGACCAAAATAACATGTGTGGTTTACATATTTGTGCAGTCAAAGTTGAATGTTAGGTGCACTCAGAAGTTGTTTTAATTCTGTAATATAAAACCTCAGTTGAAATTGGGCTATACTCCGAAGTAAGTTTGATACAAGTAAAGTGCAAAAAATATCATGTATTTCCCAGAATATCCAGCCTGCTAGTTCTAAAAGAAAGAGATCACTAGAGATAATGATCTTGGAGACCTCTAGAGGTATTTTAATGGATAGATTCAGGTAGCGGGGTATAATTAACATCTACATTAATAAAAGAAAAATATGCAAATTGACCATACTTTTACAACATGCACCAGCCAATCAGAAGTACGTATGCAAATTAACCCAATAAAGATGGTGGGTTAATTTGCATACACAGGCACCCAGAGGCCAGGGACAGGATGCTTGCATCATTGCCATGGTGATAATGCAGGTGTTTTGCACCACCCCAGCCTCTCCGAGCCTCTGGACAATATGGAAGGTAGAAAGGCAGAAAGGTGGCTCCAAGCTGGAGCAAAAGCTGTGCTGGCAGCCCAGGTAAGGAAGGCCCATTCTGCATGAATCTTCATGCATCAGGCGTCTAGTTTATAGTAATATGGATGCTCATTCATATATAAACATAGATCTTTCCATTTATATCCAGGCATTCTTTCCAGCCCTTCATTATTGTTTGATTAATTTTGAATGCTTTTGTTGGATTTATTCTCAGATATCAAAAAGTTTGCTTGATGTTGTGAATGATTTCCTAACTTGTTCTTGTTGACTTATTGTAACAGAGGTGATTTTTAAAAATGTTGATCCTGTGTCCAGTGTCACTGCAGAACTCTCATCTTAGCTCAAAGAGTTTCTTTCTATTTCCTAATCTCATTTTGTTTAGCCAATCCCCCAGCTTTGTTTCAACTACACTGACCTTAAATAGTTCATACAATTCTCCAAACATTTCCCTTTCTCAGAGTCTTGGTTCTTTCTGCTTCAAGTGCTTCACATGTTCTTCAGCTCAGCTCTGTGTTCTTGATCTTTTAAGATTCCATTTAAAAATCAATAATTCAGCCCTACTAGGTTTGGCTCAGTGGATAGAGTGACAGACTGCAGACTAAAGGCCTCCAGGTTCCATTCCAGTCAAGGACACATGCTCAGGTTTTAGGCTCAATCCCCAGTTTCTGCATGATACTTTGAGACAGTACTTGGAACAGAAAATTTTGCAATGGGGGCTTGCAGGAAGCAGCCACTCAATGATTCTCTCTCATCATTGATGTTTCTATCTCTCGCTCTCTCTCTCTCTTCCTTCCTCTCTGAAGTCAATTTAAATATTATATATATTTAAATTAACATTTCAAAGAGGTTGTTCCTGATCAGACTTTCAAAAGTGGGCCTTCCATCTCTTTTGATTTTCTAAAACCACCAGCATCACGTTTATATCCTTCATAGAATGTATCACAAGCTGGAATTATTTTATTTACTTATGCATTTTCACTAAAACATGAGTTTCATCTGGGAAGGAACTTCTCAGTGTGGCTCACTATTGTCTACTCTGCACCTGAGCTAGTGTCTGACATATATTTAGTAAGTGTTCAGAAAATGATGACAGGAAGAGTGGTCTGAGGCTAAAGATTTCTGGTTATAGCATAGAACAGTCGTTGACAAACTCAGTCAACAGAGCCAAATATCAACAGTACAATGATTGAAATTTCTTTTGAGAGCCAAATTTTAAAAAAAATATATTTTATTGATTTTTCACAGAGAGGAAGAGAGAGGGATAGAGAGTTAGAAACATCGATGAGAGAGAATCATCAATCAGCTGCCTCTTGCACACCCGCTACTGGGGATGTGCCCGCAACCAAGGTACATGCCCTTGACTGGAATCGAACCCGGGACCTTTTAGTCTGCAGGCCGACGCTCTATCCACTGAGCCAAACTGGTCCCGGCTGAGAGCCAAATTTTTTAAACAAACTTCTTCTAATGCCACTTCTTCAAAATAGACTCGCCCAGGCTGTGGTATTTTGTGAAAAAGCCACACTCAATGGGCCAAAGAGCCACATGTGGCTCACGAGTCGCGGTTTGCCAACCACGGGCATAGAAGATACACTTTCAATGCATATATTGATTCATTTTGTACCCATTGTCCAAGAATGCAGATATTATGTAATCAAAATGAATCTCCACAACAAATAAAAATTGCAAAAATTTCTGTTCCAAGTACTGTCTCAAAGCACCATGCAGAAACAATCCTAAACAAATGCAGAAACAACCCAAAATCAACGTTATTAACCTCCAAAATATAAAGTTTACCAGTTAATTAGTCATTTAGATATATTTTAACCTACAACATATAGTTGCATGTTAAATACATATGCCAGCACAAGAAAATATACTATAAATATTCAGTAAATAGGTCAGGAATTGCTTCAGAAACTCAAAACAGGAAAAGAATGGGGCCTGTTTGATCAAGTCAGGTGCATTTACAAAGTGTTCTGTGAGTGAACCTTGTATCTGCAATAAAAAAAGAAATTATTCTGATCCGTAAAAAAAAAAAAAAAAAAAAAAAAAAAAAAAATCAAATATCCAGCTGGGTATCCGATTTTGTTAAAGAGCACAAATGACTGAATGAATGAGTTTTAAATTTGTTTTGTGAATGTTTAAAAGAATTCTTCAAATTTTGTCACCATGTGGGTGTTAGGCTGAGTTATTAGAGCCACTGGGTTTCAACATTAAGTCAAACTCCTGTTTAAAGAATAACTCCCCCTTCATTATCCCTCTACTCTTGCCAATGTCTTCTGGAGCAGCATAACCTATAAGCACAAACTATTCCATGGACCCCATTTATGGTCATTTCTATGCTTGTCATGTTGTTACTATTACTGGAACAAACTGCTATTGCATCCCTTTCTCCATGCTTTTGAAGCATCCTTGATTATCACTGAAAACTTCCAGATTCACCAGAAACTGTGAAAACCACCAGCAACTACTGAGAAAACAATGCAAAGTGAAATAACCCTGATTGGACAATAAATAAGAAATTGAGTGTTGAGTCCATATGCATTATTCTTGGCCATAGGCATCAGAGCTAGATGCCAGGGTTCGTACAGTAGTGTCATACTTATTTTATTTTACAAATGCAATATAATTTTGATATTAAAAGTTCATCTACTCTTAAGTGCTTCTAAATATATTTTCTAGATATGTTCTTACATTTATCCTGAACACGTGAGGCCTTTCGAGACCCAAGAGCAAATAGGAAATACTTGTTTCTTACAGAGCATTTTCTCAAGTAATGTGTCATATTACCACTTGCCCTTTTTCCAATGGCATAGTTTATAAAGTCTTGGAGTTCACTAGGAAATCAATTGGAAATCAATTGGAACTATGAGCAAAATAGAAACCAGTATACCAAAAGGAATGACCCCTAATGTAAAAGTGACTTAAACTATAATCTAAATTCTAGCTCCAAAAAGTTAATTTTGACATACTTGTTCAACAGGTATTAATAAATTACATGAAATGTTTAAAAATTTCAATCTGAGGTAAGTATTCTGATTATTATAGATTAAAAACACAACTTTCTATTATAATTCCAAATTGGAAAAAGCAAAACCTATATACCAAAATGTTTTCAGTTGAAACATTTTAAAACATTATATATTTTTGTTATTACTTGAACTTTTTAAGGTGAATTCTTCAACCTAAGCTTGAAATACCTTGCAAAATGTGATGGGAATGAAACTTATAAGAAGGAATAGGCTACAAATTCAAGATGGCAGAAATTTAATTTCTGTGCCTACTCTGAGTCTGTCTAGGGAGGAAATTTGGCAACCTCTTAGCAAAATAAACTAAGACTTAATTTCTATATGGAATGAAGTTTGAAATTAATATGAAATGAAAGTAAATATTTAGAAGATTAATTCCTTGAGCTCCTTTAATATCTTACTTTTGCAATACTTTGCAAGTATCTTCTCCAGGGACAAAAAAAAGTAATTACCTCTCCCACACATGGTGTTTAATCATGATCTATTTTTCGAAGAACAGCTGTGCAACACTGGCTGTGCAACACATTAAACACACCTCCTTCAACTTTCCTAGATTTAAAGAGATAATGACTGTGTTGGGTGACAGGATCTGAATTCAAAAAGATTTTAATAGGTTAGAGCCATAGGCTGAAAAGGAGATGAAAGTGATCGTGGATAAATGTAAAAGCTTAGACTTGGGTTCAAGAAACCAAATAAGAAAACTCATGGTGGGGAAGATTTGACTTGATAGCAACAGAAGAAGCGAGTGAATTGAAACCCACAAAATGTACAAGCTTTATTTGACAAGCAGTCAAATATGAGTCAGTGGTTTGATCTGACTAACAAAACAACAACAATGTGACTCATACTACACAAACAAAAGCAATCATATCCAAGACCTAACTTAGGTTGACACACAAAAAAAACTAATTGCAAAGGACTTCAGGCTCTTTGCAAACAAATGCCATCACTTAATGTTTCTTTAAAAAGAGATCGGAGAATCTGACATATAATGTTTCATTTTGCTAAAACTCCAAGAATTCCTCTTATGACTGAAATTGTAAACTTGTAGACACTTGGTGCATCAGAAGATTATGCATATTAAAATATTAGCATATACATCGTACATAAATTAGTAAATCAGGGTTGGGATAAAATGAGCTTATGTTGGAGAACTACCTGCTTAGCTTATGCCACACTTGTTAAATCTGCATTACATTCATAATTCTGGCAAACACTGACAAACAGATCATTTTACAATACAGAGGGAAAATTTAATCTACATAAGAATCACAAGAGGATCCAGGAATATGACCTATAAGATATTGTTGAGGTTTTACTTCAGAACACAAGATTGCAGTAGGACACATGTGCCAGGAGATAAAATACACCTCAAAGCATATGTGCCTTTATGAATATTCGTTATTATAGAATTGGTACATTTCCCAGGTGGAAAAAGTGTTTTCTTGGCTTCTCTCTCTACAAATAAATCACTGTAGTAAAAACTCTCAAAGGGGTGACAGGTGGGTTTTCTGGAAATATTTACCATAATTGATTCCTGTGGGTTTCTAAATGCTTTCGTCCAAAACCTCATTCATCATCTTTCTGTCTATTTCATTGTAATTACAGGGTTTTCTATTACTATATCATGACAGGTCAAAGCAGTGCTGTCTCAAAAGAGCCCTTGTGTTAGAAGGAGAAAAACACATCCACAACACCACCCAGCCATCCAGGTTCATGACTGTCATTAAATTTACGGGGGAGTCCTCCTTGTTTGACAAGGAAGGAAGTGGGATGGTTTTCAGAGCTTATTAAGTTTTAGCAACAAGGCTGGATACTTGCCCCAAAACTTTCTCTAAATTTTTGCAGTGTCTATACACATTTGGCTGAATAACAAAAAGGCTGAGTGATTTTGTTCTACAACAGATTGGTACATATTGATGTTGCTGAGCCATACACTTAAACCCTTGGATCAGTGGTCCCATTCATTGAAAAATATGAACATGCTCTTTGAAGAAACTGATATGCCAAAATTTGCTATTCTAATGCGAAGTCATTGCAGTTAGAGACTTCTGGCCTGGGATCCAAAAAAATGCCATTTTTAATGGGTTGATTGCTAAATCTCTTAACTTTTGCATTTTCACTTATTCTTTTTACTTTCCCTTCTGAATTTGATTCATTTCCATTTCACAATCAATATTTGTTCCTGCTCTGCATCAATTCTCCAATTTTGACCATTTTTCTATCTTTGCCAAGAATTCTGAGCCTTTGTCTTACCCTTCATCAATCCCCGTTCCCTCCAGCCAAATCTGGCCAATCCACATAATCTTACATATGTTTCAAACAAAAGTATAGAAAAGTTTGTCTTTAAAAGTAAGAAAAAGTCTGATTTTCGAATCTTATCATTTGAAACGTGTTTAGGTCTTTGGAATTTAAAAATGTGCTTATTGCCACATGGTTTTTGTTTTGCTTAAGGGGAATATGGTTTTAAAATAAGTGGAAAAGCAATACTTTATCTTAGGTAAATGGCAATGCATAGAAGTTGTATTTTATCTAAATAATAGATTTACATTAAAGGGAAAGGCAGTTTTAGGTAAATTTTTTAAACTAAGCTAGACATGACCAAAATAGCTTCAAGTAGCTGAGCAAGTGCTTAAATGGTGAGATTCACTTTCACTCTCACCCTGAGAAATAAACTGATTGCCTTACCAGTACTAAATCTTATGATCCGAGTTCCAATGCAGGAGGCCCCCACACCAGCTCCCCTTGCTGCCTAGGACTCCTCATTCCCTCAAGCTTCCGTGGCTGCCATAGAAAGTGGGGAGCCCTCCTTATGAAAAATGGAAAGCGCTGACTTGCTACCAAACCCTATTTTGGCTATTGGCTGTCAGGCTGGGACCACTGATTTTTGTCCTTTTGGCAAAGGAAATGGAGGGATTTCAGTACAGAGTCTGAGTCTGAGACAAAGTTCAGAGAAGGGCAAGGAAGGAAGCAGGATTCCCAGAGTAAGATTTAAGAGGAATTAGGCTTTTGCTTTTAAATTTGTTGCTAATCAATGGCTTTTAAGGGAGTTGGACTTTGCAAAAATGTCTCATGAAAGATAGTTTGTTCAACAAATTCTCCTCAAAAAATCCTTCTGTTGTCAAGTATGTGTGGTAGGTTAATGTTGATATATATTCCTAACGAATCACCCATTCAGACGTGCTAAGAATGTTTTCTGCCTGTTTTTGTTTTTGTTTTTTGTTTTTTTTTTTTTAGCATTTTGGGATGCAATTGAGAGCTTGAGATACTTGATTGATATAAATCTTGGGGCGTAAGGGGAATAAGCTTGGAAGCTCTTCACCCTTTGCTGTCTATAGCAGAGACTATTGGTACAAAAGCATAGCTTTCTAGTTCCATAATGCCATTAATCAGAAAGACTCTAACGTCAATTACGGAACTAATTAGGAGATTCTTACCAATTATGAAGCCCAGCCCCTCTTGTTTGACCACAGCGGCTATGTGGCAATACAATTTGATAGTTTCTTGATAATCTTAAGAAAATAAGTAACAAGTCACTTCTCTAGAGAGAGAGAGCTAAAGTCCATTTAGGTTAGATACCTTGCCCACGATGACAGAGGTATAGAGTGGCAGGATATGATTACCAAGGAAGAAGCAGGTGATGGGAAAATAAAAATAACTTCTCTGATTAAAACCACAATGACTTGGTGGGATTTTATGTTTCTTTAAGAGGAAGAACAGTGCAATTATACAGATTAGAGTGTAGCCAAAGGAGTAAAGCCAAGTACTTGAAAGTGAACTACCATGAAAGAACTTGGCCTGTGTTCATTAGTGAAGTGCCAGCATGAGATGTGTGGGATGGGCATGAGAAGGATCCATAGGACTCTCCCTACTGGCTTGTGAATTGAATCTGCCATGAAAGTGTAAGCCAGAGACTGATGCTAAAATATGATGAAAATATTCAGTTTTCCTTTATAATTTAAGCCTGAGAAATAAACTGGTTGTCTTACCAGTACCAAGAGTTTTCATAGGCAATGTTGCAGAGAAAAATTTTGTGTTGGATTCAGACTATAATAAAACTGGGACAAATGAACCATCTATATTTGCCACTCGGTTAATTAGAGTTGGTGCTGAGTCAGTTAATGACATGACTGTAACAAGGGCAGATTGCAGTGTGTTCGTAGGGTAGGTAGTAATTAGTGTCTCCAGATGTTTTCACATGGAATCTATTTAAAATACATGGGGAATTTAAAGTAGAATTAATTACAGTACCTATGAGAAGCTGTCACCATATTCAGACCCATAGATAAAATGCTAAGTGAAGTGGGCAAAGGGGTTTGGTAGAAACAAACATAATTATGGAGTCGCACCGTGGAACACAGGCTTTGCTGCCTTGGACTGTTAATGATGCCATAGTGATGGCAAACTGTCCTGTGAGAGATCACCCCAGAACAGCAGGAGAACGTAATTTGGGCATAAGATTGGCATCACTACTGAGGCCCCTGAGAATGAATCTTCATCGTTTGTTTTATAATATTTTATACGAAGAATCTTTTGGAGATGAATATCTTAGGAATGATGGAAATTGTCTATTTTAAATTTGTTCTCAATCTAAACTTTACTTTTCATCTTTTTCCCCCCCACTACTCTGCTGTTTCTTGTGTATAATGTATTATCAAACTCTTCTAGCTTTTTATTTAGGACAATGTTGATCTTTCAAAAGTTGATGAAACAGGGATGCTGAAATGATATAGGTAAAGTAGTATTTATTTACATATAGTTATTATTTGTGCTCATGTCAGCAGCACATATATTAAAATATAATTATTAAACACCTATTATGCAAAATAATTTTCTATAACCTAGTGACTGGCATTAAATCAGCACTCAAATAAATGTTGATTTTATTCTTCTTGCTTACTATCAAGGTTAAATTTGCTCAGAGGAAAAGATGTTAGAAAACAGAACAATTATTATAAACAAATTTAGTATAAAGTTCTAAGAGAGAAATTCTTAATCTGTGTTCCAGAGTAATCTTAGAGACTAAGGCTCATGAACACATTTTTTAAGTATGGAATTTTGTACGATATGTACATATTGGGGGTGGGAGTCCATATTCTACATCGTATTTTTTCAAAGATTCTATCACTCCCAAAATGCAAACAATTGATTGAAGAAAAGGCATGAGTATTCCAAATAAGTTAGAATAAATGTTGATTATTGGTACAGACATTTGTTCTCACCTCCAAAATTAATTTGATCTTTAGTCTTCTCCAGTAAAAAAATGTTACTACCTCCAGGAAAAAAAAGTCCAAACTCCTTAAGATGTTGCTGTTGAAAATAGTGGGAGAAGGGACTAAGCTTACTCACAGAATTCCTAATTTTGCGCACTTGTTCCAGAGCCCCACACCTTTTTTCATGCCCTTCCTGTGTCTACGGGCTGTTCTCACCCACCTGGTGACACCTCCTCCTCCTCTTCAAATGCCATTTCTGCAGTGAGGCCCTCGGCATCCTCAGCGTAGTTCGATGCTTGGTCCTAAATGCTCCCCTAATACTTCATGTCTCTGCCTGCTTCTCCCACAGGACAATACATTCACTTCGGGCAGGGGCATTGGATCTGAGTATGCCAGGATCTAGAACATAACCGGGTACTATACATCGCTGCTGAATGAATGAATGAACCAATAATCGAACAAAAGGCCAATCATGCAAATTATTTAAGTAAGGGAAATAGAGCTGGAACATTAATTTTTACTGAGTAACAAACCAGAAAAATCTTAAGCAGTGATTTCCAAACTCAAAAGCATATCTCCCTGATGATGCCAAATTCAGAAGAACAGTTTCTGTATTACTATTGTTATACCAGAATTCAAGGTGGTTTTTTTTCCTGTTTTTTTTTTTCTTCTTTCTTTCTGATTTTTCTAGAGCCTACAGCTGTACACCTACAGGATTGATTATTCCCCTGCCCTCACAGTTTGACTCATGTGAATAATGGCACTATAAGGAAAGCAAAAGAGATCCACTTAGCTGCAAACAGTGCTCATTACAGAACAACCTCCAGCCAGGCCAGTGCAGAGAGCCTTGGGGAGTGCTAGACGAGAGAGGGAAGTTTTTCCTTGCAAGCACAGATTATTTTTAAACTGTGAAAAGCTATGTGCAGGTTTGTCCTCTTAGTGGAAGTATGATCAGGTTCCATCATGCGAGAAGCAATATGTAAATTAGCCAAGAATGTTTCAATATTTAAATCAAATCAAGGAAAAATTATGTGAATTCAAAAATAAATATACAGTGGTGCCTCACACAACGAACTTAATTCGTTCCAGGAGCAAGTTTGTTATGCGAAAAGTTCGTTATGTGAAACGCGTTTTCCCATAACAATACATGTTAAAAAAAATAATTCGTTCTGTAGCATAAAATATGCTAAGATGACATAAAAAAAGATAATTTTTTTGTTATTATTTTTATTTAGATACATCTAAAAACATAATTAAAAAAAAAACAACACATTTTTTTAATTTTAAGACAGACTAAGTAGAGTCTACCGAATCTTGCACATCTTCATCCATTTTCTGCTTTTTGGCCGATGGTTTCATGAAAAACCTGTCCAAAGTCGTTTGTTTTTCTCTTTTCTCCAACATCTGCCGGAAATAACGGACAAGAGTATCGGAGTAAAGATCGTTGATCCTGTTTGCTTCAGCTGAATCCAGATAGTGGGCATTGGTAAACTCCTGAACTGCTTTCCATTTGACCAGGATGTTCTTGATGTCAGCAGTTGGGATTGGTTGATTGTTTGATTGTTGCCCCTCGTTATCAGATGACGCTTCCCTTTGAGCATTGTCCTGTTTTTTAGAAGCCATGATATAAAAAAAATATTGAGTTTAACTTAAAAGGACGACTGCCGTGATACGTGCGTGATTTAATTCGTAATGAAGAACGATTGCCGCGATACGTGCTTAAGTTAAGCGCAGTGACTAACGACTGCCTGCAGTGCCTGCGTGGAAGGATGCAATACATCGGCAGCGATCGTGGAAGCTCGGGCGAAGCAGTTGTGGAAGCTCGGGCAAAGCGGTCGTGGAAGCTCGGGCGACTTCGTTGTGTGAAACGAAGTTCGTTGTATGAATCATGAAATGAAGTTCGTTGTGTGCAGCGTTCGCTGTGCGAGGCGTTCTTTATGCGAGGCACCACTGTACATACATTTTGTACACTTCTTTTGGATAATAGAGAAGATATATCTATCCAACAACTCCCAGTTATATTGTAAAATTCTGTATTTTAATTAGGACATTGAGACTCCCCCCCCACCCCAATACTTTAAACTGCTAAGAAATGATAAGATTTGAAATACCATTGGTAATAACCAGAGTCCTGTCATTAGCAAATGCCAAAATAATAATAATACACCTAAAGTGATAAGGTACTAGTGTCTGGGCTGAATAACTCTTTAATTGGAATTAGTTCATGTTTAGTATTTAATATTAAGTAGTGATTAATAACTATATCATGTGCTTTCTTAAATAGGGTAGATAACAACATGTCTAATTTTAATGTAATTCAGTGAAAATTTTGCTGTTACTCTAAAATGCTAACTGATTACTTTCAGATGAGTTAAAATAATTCTTAATAGTGAGCATATCCATCAAGTGTTAACAGGAAAGGCCCTTAAATAATTTTATTATCTGAAATTATTGCAATAAATAGCTAGAAGATCTTTAGATTTCATAAGCATGTATTACTAGTGCTTTTAATGTATCTTTTTTAAATTGATTTTTTATAGAGAGGAAGGGAGAGAGAAACATCATTGAGAGAGAAACATCGACCAGCTGCCTCTTGCACAACCCCTACTGGGGATGTGCCCACAACCAAAAGTACTTGCCCCTGACCGGAATCAAACCTGGGACCTTTCAGTCCGCAGATCAACGCTCTACCACTGAGACAAACCGGTTTCGGCTACTAGTGCTTTTAAAACAATTCAAAAGAGGAGTTTGTTCTTTTCTTCACCCTAGAAAAACATTTACCCTTGTCTGACCTCCTTCCTGGCTCTCACTGACTGATCATAGGAAAAGGCCTACTTTTTTCCTTACTTCTTAAAAATCCATTTTGACAGTTATTTTTTCCCTCCAGGGGATCTTTAAATAGCCAGATAACAAGAATCTCAGAGTAATGGAACAATGAATGTGAAAATGAAGAATGACATTCAGAACAACTTTTTCTCTAGTTTCACATTCAGGAAGCTCACTTTACTAATGAAGAGATTTAGTCTAACCATGTTTCCCTAATATTACTGTCACATTTAGTAAATTGCTGTTATAGTGGCGATTTAAAATGATGAGCTCTTCCTTTCTCATAGTTTTAACTATCGTCCAATTCCATTCTTTCACCTTAAATCCAGGCTTGCAATGCCAAATGCTTCCTAGACGAATTCCATATTCAATTTCACAATTTGAGATTAAATTGTTAATCTCTCCAGTCTAACAAGTAACTTTCCTCACATTGCCTGATTTCCATTAACACAGCCATTTGGTTATCCAGGCTCAAGAAATCAATAGAGAGGACTCAGCTGCCCCTTAACTTCATGTTTCTAGAGAGTCTTCAAATAAAGGTTTCCTCCTAAAACTTTTTCAATCTGTATTTTAATCTTAGTCTCTGGTGCCCGTTCTTCATGCTGTACCATAAAACGGAGATAACATAGTGTGAAAAAACATGAAAATATGTATCAGATGATGTGTAAATCCTAGGATGATGACAATGTTAGTAGTGGCTCTAGAGAAAGCAAACTCCTATGCAGAGGTGTCCATTCATAAAAGATGAATTCCTGCACCCTCTAGGAAGATTGAGTCCGATAAAATCAATCTACCACCAAGTGGCTGACTGGCCTCCTCAAAGTATGGCATTGTAATGTGAACTCAATTGTCTTCTGTTCCTGACTAGTTGGCAGTAGCTAGATAAACTTTAGAGAAAGGGAGCCCTGTGATTGAGCCCACATAACTACATCCCTGCCACATGGTCATTGTTCACTGAGGTTGCTAAAGAGGCTAGCTAATATCCATAGGACCAGTCTTCCTATCTACTTGGTTATTGAGTTGCTTCTTCCCAGGAAAATGTTCCCTGGTGAGTATTAATATGAGATACAAACAAATACATACATTGTGTCCACTTCCATTGATCCAATCACATGTATCTTCCTAAGATTTCATTTCCTCTTATCTTCTAACTAAAGGCCCACTGCACGGATTCGAGGATCAGGCCAAAAACCGGCTCTCCAACATCCCCTGAGAGGTCCCAGATTGCGAGAGAGTGTAGGCCAGGACGAGGGACCCCACTGATGCACAAATCCATGTACCTGGCCTCTAGTATGCATATAAGATCATTGGTTAATCTCTTCCCACCCTCCCCCTCCCAATCTGTTCATCAATCTGTTCCATGTTTCCATGCCTGTGGTTGCTGCTCCTGCGTTGAGTGTCTGCCCCCTAGTGGTCAGTGTGCGTCATAGCTACTGGTTGGGTGGTCGAATGGTGGGCCAATCAGCCAGTTGCTTAGGGTTTTATATATAGACTAGTGGCCCAGAGCATGAATTCATGCACATTGAAAGGAAATTAATTAAAATAAATATTTTAATATTGCTATTTGCATTTTCTCTGTAATAGAAGTATCAACCAAATTCATGATCAACAATGACAGATTGAAACACACGCATGCAATTGGTGCCAGCGAGAGTTTTATATATATTATGCATATGCGAGTCAACTTAGCCTCTTATAGATATAGCAACCTCAATGAATGAACAATGACCATCTGGCAAAGGTATAGTTATGTGGGCTCACTCACAGGGCTCCCTTTCTCTAAGGTTTATCTAGTTACTCCCAACTAGTCAGGAACAGAAGACAATTGAGTTCATTGTTATAGAGAACAATTAGTTATAGGGAACCCCATGATGTTATAGCTATGAGTTGTGGGAGCAGTATTGATACCACACAGTTGATTTAGGTGTTACATAATTTACTTGTATCATCTGAAACTTCTCAGGCCCAATCCTGAATGATACATTTACAATAAATCACTTATTTCTCTTTTGACCCAAACTTGTGACTCGGTGAATTAGATAGTATACAGCTTTATTCCAACAGTAAATTGGTGTTCTATGATTGGACATTAGGCCTTTTCTAAATTCCATTATCAAACAGGAATTATATTTTCCAAATGTTTCTACAGAAGGAATGACTTTGCTCTATCTAGTACCATAGGGGTTTTTGCTGTGACTCTCCTATTGAGGTTTTACCCTTGTTAGGCTGCCTGGAATACTGGCCACTTCCTGTTTATCATGTTAAATTACCATTTATTTCACCAGTAGTAGGCACCAACATGATGTGTTGCAGAATATAAAAAACAATCAAACTCTCTGCAGACTATCTAGTGGCAGAGAGCAGTAGATTTATCATAGCTCTGAGGCAAGACAATGAATGTATATTGCTGTCTTTCCCATGTAAAACTGATCTTGTTTTGATTTCTCTTACCCAGGGGACTGAGGAAAACACTTACACCAAAGCAGGAGCATCCACTTATCAAGCACAAGAGGCTGAGTTAATCTGCTCCCCAACACATACCAGCTCCAACATGTGGTGATTAGGCTTAGCATTTGGTTAAGTTTTGATAGTTCACTGTCATATGCCATGATCCATCTGGCATATTTAAGGCCCAGAAAAATTAATTAATTGGCATTATAAGGGGGATCTCCACTATATAGTTTTGTGTTAGTGGATTTTTAAAAAATATTTTTTATTGGTTTCAGAGAAGAAGGGAAGTGGAGAAAGAGATAGAAACATCAATGATGAGAGAGAAGCATTGATTGGGCACTTCTTGCACACCCCACACTGGGGATCGAGCCTACAACCCATGCAAGGACCCTGACTGGGACCTCCTGATCATAGATCAATGTTTAACCACTGAACCATATTAGCCAGGCTGCAACTCTATAGTTTTTAATGATGTTGTTAATGTATTAAGTTCATTTTGACATGAAGCTCGATGTCTGATTGCTATCTTTGCTGGAGGTGATGAGGGGTATGCAGTTTCAAGGGCTTTTACATGACCTTTCCTACCACACTTACTGGTGCTCCCTAATGAAATAGCCAGTGTGAGGGTTCTTCCAACCAGAGTGTAACCACCCTAATTATACATTCAGGAGCCTGTGATAATAATTACAGCATTTTTTCTGGCCCATTTGAGATGGACTTGAACCCCAAGTCTATTTATCACCTGTAGAAGATACCACAGGAGTGGAAGAAATCACACATATAGAACATAGAAGGACTATAGTAACACTGATATATAACAGGAAGGCAGAGGGAAAACATGCAGTAAAAGAGACATGGAAAGAGAGATGAAAATAGAGAATAAAGTGATAGCAAGATTCAGCAAACTAGGGAAGAAAATATTTTAAAGGGAGAGATCATCAGTGCAAAATACTGCCCAGTATAACAGTAAAATTAAGAATGAAATAAGCCCAATAATATAAAAAATAGGAAGACTATTTTCCTTTGCTTGGGCAATTGAAGCAGAAGAACAGGGGCAGATGTCAAATTACATGGAGTTGAGAAATACAGGGAAGCGTAGGCAATGGGTTCACATGACTTTAATTAGTTGTCTCTTGAAAAGACAAAGAGTAAAGGGATGATGGCTTGAAGGGGAGGAGGAAGCAGATAAGGAGGTGCCTGTTATTTAGGATTGGGTCAGGTATGAAAGAATTTTAGTCAGAGAAAAATCAAAGATATAAAATCAAAGATAAAAGGTTCTCCTTTTCCCTAAAAGCCTTTGTTCTTCCAATTCTAATGTGAATAATAAAAAATATTTCCATAGTCCCTTTGGAATTGAATCTTTAGTCTCTTATATTGGCTAGTTTTATTACCAACATCTTAATTTTATTTTCTTATTGTCTATAGCTGAGTGCAGTAAGATTTGCAAGACTATTAAATGTTAGGCTGCAGCATGAGAGAAGGAAGGCATGTTTCCACAATTATCTTGCCTAAATTGAAGCTGTCCAAATTTGAATTACTAGTGCTTTTTAAGAGATAACAACCTATTTCACTTTATTGTCTCTCAATATATGACAGCATTACAGAATTAAAGATCACACAGTGATGAGGAAAGCCATTGTATTGGAAAATGGGGTATTCTGGTATGCCTGAAAAGATTGATTAAGCAATGAACCAAGACAAGTGTATGGTTCTTTCAGAGTAATCAGGCCTTTGGGACTACTTAAAGTTATAAACAAAAGCAGGTGTCTAATTCCTCATGAGTCCTTTTATCACTGATAGCACAGACACCAGTATGTGTATGTGTATGGGTAGTATACCATTTCTAGAAGGTCCTGTATTCTATAGGAGTTTTTTTCTTTTATTTCTCTTTATGAGTAGGGTGACTCATTGGATGTGGTCTTATAAGAAATGAATTTAAATATGTGATGTGAGGTATACAAATGTGTGTGCCAACATACACAAAAATATACAGGTTCATATATGCAAAAGTATATATTTTGGTATAAACATTTGTATGTTTGCATGTGCAAATTAAGGTTTAAACATAGGCGCTGGACTTCTTGGAATCACACTTGACTCTTCAATTATGATTTTAAAAGTCCCTTAAAAATATGAGAAAATAATTCAGTTAGGCATATATAATTAATTTTGAGAAAAACACAGATATCCTTAGTAATAGTATAGCTTTAAATGTTACTGAATAACTATATTTTTAATTGGAGTTATTGCAAAGAAATTGCCTTGAGTTGGCACTCTTTATATAGCTAAAAACTAACTATAAAAATTTGGATTCAAAATATGATTCTTAACATGATGTAATGGTGACACATGACTAGGAAAAAAGTCAAAAGGAAACTCTTTATTGAACAAAGAATCTGCAAACAGAAATCCATAATGCCAGAGCTGATATCTAGGGCTCACTTCCTGTTATGTTTTTCATCTGCGATAGTCTCGCTCTTTGATACTGTATGGACTTTTATGATTCTGTAGGGGAAGAAAATAAAATGGAAGTCAAGGAAGCCTTTTTATTAGGTCATTCCATCCTCTTGCCATAGCCCTTTCCTTTGAGTATTTACCATAAAACAGACAATCTTTTGCCTGTCCATACAAAGTCTAACAAAAGGAATTGCAGGAGGACCACACACAACGTAGAGAGAGTGTTTTTAGAAACTACTCTGCCAGGAAGTGGCTGAGCTCTGTGAATGATGTAATTAAAATGATCTTGGAGAATGTCACTATTTTTGAATATCCAGGAGTTTTCAAAACATGAGTTATTGGATTTTTTTTAATATAAAGTATCACTAAGACCATACCCCATTTGTCCTCAGTAAGAAGGTACTGAAATAATAAAATACTTTAGTCATTGGCCTATCATCAAAATTTCTAACTTAAAAAATACATTTCTTCTTAATTAGATTTGTTATCCTTAGCCACCAAGTTTGATGCAACTGATAATGTTTATATCTCTAACAACTGTGTTTCATTTGTACAGAAGAAGAACAGAAATAGGCTCTCATTAAGCAACAACTACGTGCCAATCTCTGTGAAATATGCTTTCACATGTGTTGTTTACTTCTTGCAACAACAGGAAGAGATTAGTATCATCATCCCCATGTCATAGACAGTACAATGAAAAAGTTAGGTTCTAAGCCAGATCTTTATGTCTTAAAAGCCCACCTTGGGCTCGCAGAGAGAATGAAGACTTACTTCAGTGAGATTGTTTTGAATTGGCCTCAGTTATCCATCCAGTGTTCTTCAAAACAGACACACGTCATTGAACTTGGACTTCACAAGCTCACTTCACCTGTAAGTGAGAATATGAATATGCATAACCTTCAGTGCAGTTCATTGAGAAGACCAAATGGTTCACAGGGGATAGGGTTTGTGGCTTTGGTCTCAGTGCAATCATTTGTTAACCAAACTTTACAGAGCAAATATGTGCAATCTGCTATTTTAGGAGCTAGGAACAAAACAGAAAAAGTTCCAGCCCTCAAGGATATTATATCCTATTGGTTTTTGAGTTGAGGGGAAGGAGATAAAAATAATATACAAGAAATATCTGAATACTAATTGATCAATATGAGCAAACACATACCAACTTGAAAACTAAAATCCTTTTGAAGGAAGTTAGAAATACACATTGTGTGGCAATGTGCTGCCTCCCCTGACCTTAAACCCTGCTTTGAGTTACCCTGAAGTATTAAGTAAAAGGAATAAACCCCAATCAAAAGCAATAGCCACAAAACAAGCAGCATGGGAGCAAGGCAAGAATTAACTGATGCTCCCAATACAGTTCTGCTCCCATCTTTAGTGTGAAGATAAATATAAGAGAGGTAAGGAGAAATTTTAAGTGATCACAATGGGACTGGTGTAAGTGGGATGGTGAGACTTTAAATACTAACAATATCATTAGCAGCACATTAAATACAGTGCTTATTGTACTGGCGAAATTGGTTGGTCATAGAAGCGTAGCACTGATCAAGTGTTCAGAAATAGTCTTTTAATAACCCCCTTTTTGCACACTATTTTTAAATAATAAAAATTTCTTGGGCACCCTGAAACCATGACTTCTTCCCATGTGCAGTTTTACTTTCTCTTTTGTCCTTTGATCCTCTGGGTACAGTGGAAAAAACTGACAGAAATGTGTTCCAATTCCAGGTCTTCTATTTATATACTAGCTACAGCTATATTTCTTCAGGAAAAAAAAATTACTCTCTGAATCTTGGTTTCTTAGAAACTTCATCTTTATTCTAAGAACAATAGAGGGTGGTGAGAATTACATTTAATTTAAATTGATTGTCACATAGGTAGGCATTTAGTAAATTTAGTTAAAACCTTGGATTATCTGCTGTTTCAACCCTATATGACTTATCCTTTATAAACACTTTATGTTAACAATGTTTCTGATTGAAAGTGAGTCCTCGGTAAATAAAACATGTGGGTTGGATGTTCATATGTACAACTTAGTAGTCACCATGTTTAGGCATATCAAATCCCACCACTACTGTGTTAATTCAGGAAGGAAACCCAGTCTTCTCAGGGTTTTCTTTTTTTCTTTAGCATTTGGCTCAAACCCAGAAAAGCTTTCTAACCATTAGAGATGCCCCATGATGGAATAGATTGGCTGGCTCAGACGTAAGCTCCAAATTTCTACAAATGCTAACAAAGAGGCATCCATCAGGAACGTGGTAGAGATTTCTAAATTAGTTGAAAATTGCTCAAAATGATTCCCCAGGTCTCTTCTCACTTCAATGATCTCATAATTCTAAACAGCATATAGTGCTTTATTTAGAAGCAAGTGAGAAAGAGGAACCTTTGACTTCCCATTGCAAGTTTCACAGGGACACTTCGAGCATTATATAAAGTATATAAATTTTCTTTATAGGTAATAATAATATCTAACAATCTGTATATATTTAAAAGGCTAAGTGACCAACTATACATTTGTCCAACCATCCGACTGACCTCCCGGCCAGTACATATGACATGCCCGGGCAATTTAAAAATAAAGGTTGTGCAATACATGTAAAGCTCCTGCTGGTGCCAATTGCAAGCATGTGTTTCAATCTGTCATTGTGATTCGTGAATGTGGTTGTTTCTGTTGACATTCTGAAGCTGAAATTAAGAGGCGTCACTGACAGAATATGTCTGAAGATAATCTACTGGCACAATGTATCTCTGAAGCAGCGGAAACAAGCCAGCATTGTCGAATAGTGATAGTGATATTAAAATATTTCTTCTAATTAATTTCCTTTCAATGTGCACAAATTTGTGCATCAGGCCACTAGTAATATAATAATTAATATAATATAACATAATATAATATAACATAACATAATATAATATAATCTATAATAATAAAAGCTAATATGCTAATTAGACCAGATAGCCAAACAACCTTCTGGGTGTCTTTCCAGATGACCTTCCAGACAAAGCCAAGGCTGTGAGGGCCGAGGCAAGCCATGGTGGCTGCGAGAGCTGAGCCCCTTGTACAGATTTCATGCATTAGGCCTCTAGTATAATATAATATAATAAATATAATTAATATAATAGAACCCTGCCAGGCACTATTCTGAGTTATTTACAAACACTAACTCATTTAATACTTACAGAATTCTATGAGTTAGATACTGTTGTATTCCTATTTTACACATGAGGAAACTAAGGCACAGAAAGGTTGAGTGACTAGCCCAAAGTCAAATAAGTGACAGAGCTGTGACTCAAACCCAGGCAGTCTGGCTTGACATCTGATTAGTTTGCAGCACAAGGGCCTCACGCACTACAAACCTGTTTCTCATAGATTCAGGATGAGTCCCACTAAACTAGAAGTTCCATGAAGGCACAGACCATTTCTGCTTATACTCACCATTGAACCTATGGTACCTGACACATATTAGCTAACTAGTGAATCATTTGAATATTAATCTGGTCCCTATTTTTCATGTCTTTTAAAAGTGTTTTCATAGAGAAGTGTGTTGCTTAGTGTTTATACCAAGATTATTATTTACCTGATTAGAGATAAGAAGTGGTTCAGAAATGTTTATTTATACTATCCTTAGTACCAAAAGACTTTGAAGACGACATAACATGAATACATAAAATGTAGTAGGAGGATCTAATTTAGAAGTAGATAAGAACAGCCCTAGCCAGTTTGGCTCAGCAGATAGATCATCAAGCCTGTGGACCAAAGGGTCCCGGGTTTGATTCTGGTCAAGGACACATACCTTGGTTGCAGGCTTCTCCCTGGCCCGGGCCTTAGTCTGGGCTCATGTATGGCACAATCAATCGATGCATTTCTCTCATATTGATGTTTCCCTATATCTTTCCTTTTCTCTTCCACTCTCCCTAAAATACCAACAGAAAAATATCCTCAAGTGAGGATTAACAACAATAATAAAAATAAGTAAATAAAAACAAATTAATTAATTAAAAAAGAAAGAGATAACAAAAAGCAAAACCAAGGGTAGAAACATACTACAAGATAGACTAATATGCATACAAGTGCTGGTCTATGCAGGCACTTCTAATGGGTCACACATTTGTTC
Organism: Pipistrellus kuhlii; assembly: GCF_014108245.1. Classification (NCBI taxonomy): domain Eukaryota; kingdom Metazoa; phylum Chordata; class Mammalia; order Chiroptera; family Vespertilionidae; genus Pipistrellus; species Pipistrellus kuhlii. The sequence goes on from NW_023425529.1 coordinate 21,513,104, forward strand.
TAAGCTTTTTCATTGTCACAGTGAAAGGGAAATCGATCTTTTTCAATTTTGTCCTGTCCTTGAAATTCAAAAAGAATATCATTAAAGAGAAGTAAACTTATTCTTAGTATTGAACTGGGAAGACAACATCTCTTCCAAAGATCTTCAAAAGAGACCTGGTAAGGACATGAGCAATGTCTTCCATTTTCTGTGTGCCTTCTCTCTGTACTGCCTCATAATATGCGACGAAGGCACCAAACCCACTCTAGTGGGCAGGGAGCTGTGAAGACTACAGGTTCTCCCTCTGGAACCAGCCAGTGCTTGCTTTTAGTCCAAAAATTGGGGTAAATCGCTAAGCTCCAAATCATTGTGTTTCATTCTGAGTTAGAATTAATAGTAAATTGAAATGGTACCCTGCATAAACTCCTGTTATTTTTTTTAATCTGTTTTCTTCACAGGAACCTGTGTAACTTTGAATCCTTCAAATCCTCTGTTTTCCTAGACTGAAACCTACCATCCTTAATAAGTCCCTCAAGGCCCTGCATGATCCTCCCCACGGTGGTCTCACCCACCACACCTTGTACCACTGTGCCTGTTGTTTCCACCCTAGGCTAAGTCCCGGTCATTTCTCCCTCATGGCAGAGACATTTCCATGTCAGTGGCTCTGCACATGCCATCACGTTTGCATGGGACATGTTCCCCTTTCCCACTCTACCGCCCCTTATCTAGTTAATTCCTGCTTCTCAAAGCCACTGTCTCTATTCCCCTTAGTGAACCAGGCACCTTGTATCATTACAGTCTGCCATCACACTTTGTACATTTCAAATATGGAAAGTATCAATACTTTAATTAGCTCATTCAATTTCTTCTTCAGTTGTTCAACAGATATTTAAATATATTTTATTGATTTTTACAGAGAGGAAGAGAGAGGGATAGAGAGCTAGAAACATTGATGAGAGAGAAACATCGACCAGCTGCCTCTTGCACACTCCCTACCGGAGATGTGCCCGCAACCAATGTACATGCCCCTGACCGGAATCGAACCCGGGACCTTTCAGTCCTCAGACTGACGCTCTACCACTGAGCCAAACCGGTTTCTGCTGTTCAACAGATATTTAGAGATCAGCGTCTACTCTGCACTGGATAGTTTTTTAGCTCTAAGATACAGCCATGAAGAAAATGTACAATGAGCTCTACCTTCCTGTAATTTCCATTTTAGCGGTGGAGAAATAAGAACCTTCAGGAAAATACAAGCACTGTGTGTTCAGTGACTATTTCTGTCTTGTTCACAGAGGCATCCCCTGAACATAGCACAATGTGCCAGATATAGTTTGTGTCAGTTTGAATAGCTTGGGTAACAACAGAAACAAATGACCTTAAAATTTTAGTGGCTCAAAGCAATACAGGTTTATTTTTGGATCATTCGATATGACTGAATCTCTTCCCATCTTCCAATCAGAATCATTCAGGGACATAACTCTGTAGAATAGTCATCCTCTCAAATACTGCCAGTTTTTATGCCAGAGAGAAAGAGAGAGAAAAACTCTTGAGTATTAACCAGGAGTTAAATATTCCAATCCAGAAGTACATGAAACACTTTCACTTACAACTTATTGGCCAAAATTAATCATCTGGCTATATATACCATAAAGAGCCAAAAGGAAGAGCCATAATTATTTGTCAGATGTCACTACTGTCAATGACAGTGAGAACTTAATATTTTAGGAAATGATGACTGAATCACAATGAAGAGCAACTGTGACATGAATAAAAGCCATGTATGTTAGTCTGTGTGAATTTCTCTGTGGAATATACAGTATGGGGCAAAAGTAGGTTTATAGTTGTGAGTTCATAAAACAGAGTTTATTCTTGTATTATCACATATTGTATTATCCTATCTAATAAAAGAGAAACATGCAAATTGACTATACTTCCCTTATGCCCACAAGCCATGCCCACCAGCCAATCAGGAGCGAGTGTGCACATTAACCCAACAAATATGGCAGCAGCCACAGAGCTAGAAAGAGCAAGAGGCTTGGGTTGCCCCCAGTGATGGAGGAAGCCAAGCTTTCCACCTGCTCTGGCCTTTCCTGGCCTCTGTTGAAAGCTACACAGTTTCAGTTATAGAAGATAAATAAATCCCAGATACCAGAGCCTCCACTTGGGTCGCTGGGGGGTGTGGCCAGCCTGAAAACCACCACCCTCATCCAGGCCACCCCATGCCCCAAGGGAACCCCCACCCTGATCCAGGACACCCTTCAGGGCAAACCAGCCAACCCACCCATGCACCAAGCCTTCATCCTATCTAATAAGAGTAATATGCAAATTGACTGTCTCTCCAACACACAAGATGGCTGCCCCATGTGGTCAAAGATGGCTGCCCCCACGTGGATACAAATTGCCACCACAAGATAGCCAGCAGGGGAGGGCAGTTTGGAGGGACCAGGCCTGCAAGGGAGTGCAGTCGTCAGAGATCAGGCTAGGAGGGCAGGACAGTTATGGGTGACCAGGCTGGCAGAGGGAGGAAGTTGGGGGTGACCAGGCCTGCAGGGAAGGGCAGTTGGGGAGTACCCAGGCCTGTAGAGGAGAGTAGTTGTGGGGGACTAGGCCTTCAGGGGAGGGCAGTTGGGGATGACCAGGCCTGCAAGGGAAGGCAGTTAGGGATGACCATGTCTTCAGGGTAGGGCAGTTAGGGGTGAGCAGGCCTTCAGAGGAGGGAAGTTAGGGGCAATCAGGCTGGCAGCGGAGCAGTTAGGCATTAATCAGGCTGGCAGGGGAGTGGTTAGGGGTGATCAGGCTGGCAGGCAGAAGTGGTTAGGACAATCAGGAAGACAGGCAGGCAAGCAGTCAGGAGCTATCAGGCCTGGATGTGAGAGGGCCTAAATGGGCAGTTGGACCCCCTCAAGGGGTCCCAGATTAGAGAGGGTGCAGGCTTGGCTGAGGGACACTGCTCCCCCACCAGGCATGAATTTCGTGCATCGGGCCTCTAATTTTCTATAGAACAACTATAAACCTACTTTGCTTCCCCCTGTATGTGTACTATATCATGAAAAGTATGTATAGGCTAATGATAAAATGAGTTTGCATTGCTTCAGTATATATCGTCTTCTCATAGTTTAATTAATCAATCAGGGATGACAAAATTGTTATGCACAAAATATAAAGTAGATATCTACAGGCAAATAACTGAGAATTCACTAAATATTAAAAATTATTTCTTTAAATGAACTATAAAATGTTTCATAGGTCAGATTTCACTAGACTGGTGGCTATTCTTTTTGCATTGCTTTGCAAATCAGACTTAACACATTCTGCAGGGTTGATTGAAAAGCAAGACCTATTGCATGTTTGCTCTCCTTGCCAACAATAATTATGTATTTTTTCTGAATATTCAATTTCCTATATTTAATTAAAAATTAATTAAAATTCGTTAGGGTATAAATTACATCTTATTATTTCATTGAATCCTAACTATGTGTCATGCTTCTTAAACACAGAAATGGCCTCACGTTTTCTTTCAATATGAAGTGGAAGAATTGTCAAGATTACTTTGATGCCCAGATGGGGGTTTTGTATTTGTTTGACTGAATTCTGTCGTTAATTTTGGGCAAGAAAGGAGCTTTGGGAAATTACATTAAAAGATTTAGCCACAACAAAGAGAAAACACAATAGGAATTCCTCCTTGGAGTATAAGATTCTTGTGAAATTTGGCTCTACTTATTGGGTTTTTAGCTTCAGAATTCTGAGCCCCCCTCTCAAGAAACTGCCCACAATAATCTGCCTTAGGGCAGTGCTTTCCATCTGAAGTCTTTGGATATACTCTTGGGAGAATGAGAGTTTTCTATGTAAATTGCTGAATTTACATAGAATTTAAATATCATGTTCCCATTTGATAACAATTCAAATGCAAATAAATAAATAAATAAATATATACAGATATATAAAAATATTCTAGACAATCCAGATGCTAAATACTGATATTTCCTCTAATTCTGAATTTTTAAAGAAATGTTATTGTAGTAAGAACAGAAGATGAGATCTATCTTCTTACAATACATTATTGTTGACTAGAGGTGCAAGGTTCCATAGCAGATCTCTAGAGCTTATTCATTTCATGTAACTGAAACTTTATGTCTATTGGTTAAAATGCCCCATTTTACCCTCCTTATAGGACCTGGTAACTACCATTTCAATGTTTAATTTTATGAATCTATTTTAGATGTATCATATAAGTGGGATCATGCAGTACTTGTCTTTCCATGTCTGGCATATTTCAGTTAGCATATTGTGCTCAAAATGTTTTTGCATATTTCAGTATTTACTTTTTATGGCTATATAATATTCCATAGCATATATACGACACATTTTCTTGTTTTATTCTTTTGTTGATGGACATGTCCTATCTTGGCTATTGTGAATAGTGTTGCAGTGAATATAGGAGTGCTAACCTATCTTAGAGATCCTGATGTATGTTATTTTATTATCACCAAGCAAATAGTTATTCTAACTATTGATTTATAGGATGAAAGAAAGTAGTTATAAGGAAATAGTGGATTCAAACCAAGGGAAACATAAATGATGTTAAGCATAGTTTCAAAATCACTAAAATAATAAGATTGGTGTTAATATATATAACTAAGAACAGCCTACACTGGCACACTAAGCATGTGCATCAAATCCAGTGTAATGTCTGCAAAGATTATCTACTACATAAAATTAATATTGACAATTCATATTTTTTCAGTTTTTATAGTTTTATTTATATTTTATTTATATTTTATTTATATTGATTGCAAACTTTTGTATTATATTCATGGGTAGACAAATGTCTAATAATTTAGAATCCATGAGCGGGGAAGAAAATCAACAGTACTCTTTTTGGTGAAAGAAATTGGAAAACCATTATCCAAGATTATCTTTATTCTCATTTAATTAAACTGCACTTAAAAAACAAATTGCCTTGGCTGGTGTGGCTCAGTTGGTTAGAGTGTTGTCCTGTCATCCCTTATGCAATAGGGCAGCAGGTTTGATTCCCTGCCCGGACAAGCAGGTTGCAGGTTCCATCCCTGGTAGGGGTGTATGAGAGAGGCAAAAGATCAATAAATGCTTCTCTCTCTCTCTCTCTCTCTCTCTCTCTCTCTCTCTCTCTCTCTCTCTCTCTCTCTCTCTCTCTCTCTCTCTCTTTCTCTCTCTCTCTCTTTCTCTCTCTCTCTCTCTTTCTCTCTCTCTCAGTAGTTAATATTCTCAGGTGGTGATAAAGAAAAAAAAATAAAGGATTCTAAAGTGACTGTTTCTCATTTTTAATTTATTGAAAGTCAATTAATTATCACTATTTTAAATCATGTATCCTGAACCAAGCACAAACTTTTTTTCATACTAGAAGATAAGTTAATAATGAACTTAAAGCACGTCAAGATTGATGGAACTGTATATATAGTCTTACCTACCAGTAAAGCAGAACCAAAGGAGCAGGACATGAGGTACAGTGAAAAGAGTGGAAGAGATATGAATTTGATACTGACAGTGTAGGATCAAGTGAAAATTCCACATATTTATTGCTGGGATTGGCTGGCAGACTCAGCAACAGATGAATGGACACACATTTCTGTGAAAGAGAGGCTAAGGGACTGCTTGGCAGGAGGCACCAAAATAGCCCTGCTTGCCTGCCTCCTTAGGCTTTTATTGTAACAACAGCTTGAACTAAAATTAACCTCTAGATACAATCAGCAGGGTAGGTATCCTTGAATAAGCACATGCTTCTACAAGGTCGGATTTAAAGACTAAATATAGAAATTCCAGCAAAACACCCAGGGTCTAGGACTTGTTTGGAAAAATCAAGGCAGGGGCTGCCATCTTCAATAAGGATCCCCTGGAGAGGCCCCCAGCCTTTTGGAGAATCCAACCAAGTCCCATGCTTCCCCACAATTTCTATATAGTTGCTAAAGGAAACTTCATTTGAGATTAATATTTTTAATTTTTTTGTATAATTTAATTATTTTATTTTAACCTCTGGTACAGTTGGGTTGTCTTTTGCTTACCATACCATAAGAGACTTGTGACAGTGTTGGGACCAAAATTCAGGGGTCCCCTGATACTTTGTAGTACTCTAATAACCATAACTCACTGTTTATAACTCAGAGGATTTGTAATTATCAGAATTACGTACACAATCAATCTTCTGTCCATTGGGTATGCAGTCATTGTAAATGGATGTTGTGAAGATAAATTGAACAACACATGTTAAGGTTACTTCAAGGAAATGGCTTCTGTAAGCCCAGAAGAGCCATGAAACTTCAAATAAAATTTTGTGTTTCTAGAACAACCAAGTCAATCTTGAAACTTTATTAAAGAGCATGCCTTGATCATCATCAATTTTTCCTTATGATTTTATATCCAATATCCAGCTTGAAATACTGTAATTTTAAAAAGTTATTTAGATGCTGATGTTTAATCTTCTTTTGGCATTATAGCCTCTTTGCTCACTTTCTGATTAGGCTATTTTATAATCTTTTTTTCTTTCATGAACCTCCTTGGTTAAACAAAGATAATGATATAGTCTTAGGTTAAATTTACTTATGACTTTCTCCTCAAGTCTTTGAAATCAGGTCACAGAAAAAGAATAAATGTTATCAATTCAAAGTGCCCTGATGTAATTGTGCTCATAGAGAGTGCACAGAGGCCACATAAATGATGAGACAGAGAAAGGATCATTATAATACTCTGTTCACTTTCTGACTCTCCATTTACAGAATAAGGACTTTAAAAATCACAGTATGAGAACAATTTTTGCATCAACATAAAGCAAAATAATACAATATTTCACGTTCTTATTTTGTTTCCTAAATGGCATAGATTTAGAGATTGCATGATATCATCCTGATGAAAATAGAAGCTAAAACAAAGATGTGGAAAAATCAGCAGTTTGGATGCGTAAAGTAGTTTACAACCACTGTTATTTATGCTTTTAATTCCGTCACAGTCTGAGTGAGTTTCAGGAGCTTTGGGGTCATAAGAATAAGAATGCCACTGTTTCTCTACATTTACCATAAGATAAGCTTCATCTCTCAGTTCATATAAACTTATATTCTAACCTTCAATCTAATGTTATTTTTGGACTCGGCATTATGTAGAAAAATCTAAGGACAAATGTCAGTCTAGAGTCACCCTAGACCTTAGGATGCCCTCTATTCAAAATCCAATGTATTTACAGCCTCAGAGAAACCCACTTTGTTCATAAATGCAAAGTTACCAGTTTCTTTTCCCAGTTCAGTTGATCACGCATTCTGATTGATTGAATCTCTACAAATTAGTATAGTACCTAATCCAAAAGCATTCCAAAATATTAGTCTTTGGGCAGTACTGGACCCCATGAGAGACACAGAAAAAGCAGACCATGCATTCTTTTCCCTCCAGGTAGCAGAATTTTAAGAAGAATGAGGGGAAAACTCAAACTAAAAAGGAAAGCAAGTTGATGACCCTTCCTTCAAATTTTTCTTTGATCTTTGTGTTTGAGACTTGAAACATTCTATTTATCAGCCTAATTCACTGTGCCCTCCCAGCAATTTCAAAGTTGAGTGCTTCTACAAGATAAGAACATTAAATGATGAGAGAGAGAGTGGGCACTGATGGGATGGGATGAGGCATTTGATAAAAAGGATGAATTTAATCTTTTTAAAATCTAGGACTCTAGCTCAAAATTATTTTCTTAAGTATTCTCTTTTATCATTCTTTAATTTTAGTCTCTAAGACTGAGACATGATTATCTCCAAGAAAGAATACGTATTTTATATAAACCTTATATATTTCCCTCCTTTGGCTATGCCAGGATGTTTCTCCGGGGGGGGTGGGGGGGTGGGGGGGGGGGGGGGGGGGAGGATTTTTACTGATGTTAGTGATTACAGGTCTCTGCTAGAATCATTGCTATTCTGCTTTCTCATTACTCCAGATTAGAAAAAGAGAGGTAAATGTGGTCATTTTTACTTTTATATTCTATGGAAGTCTGCATTGTCAAGTAACCCCCCTCAAATAAGATCAATTAAGATCAATGATGTCATGTGTTTGATAAAATGGCCAAGTATTGGAGAGTGGATAAGTCATGTGAGGTTCCATTCTTTCTTTATGTTATCCTGAGAAAGTGCTTTAACCTTGATGGAAGTCAAATTTGCTATGCAGATTGTTTCTTCACAAACATGATCTCTGAGGTGTGAAAATAAAAGAAAATGCACCTATTTTCCATTTTATAAGTGATAAAGCAGACTGCAATTCTCTTAGCCCCAGGTTTTTTTTGTTGTTGTTGTTATTACCTGCAAAATGGAAATACTAATATCAATCCCCTTGGGTGGTTAAGAGCGTTAGATACTTATAAAGAACTAAGCTTCCAATAAGTGGTACTTGCTATTATTATTAATACCTTGCCTACTTTTGCTTCAAGGTTAAATGTAAGTCCTGGTTTCTCTTAGAAAATCTTTTCTGAAAACTCAACCCTTTGTGATACCCATTCTAAAGGAATGCTGACCACTTCTCAGTATTTGTCATGTGTCTTTTGACATGTGGTACTTTGCACTTATGTTTTTCTTTTTCATATGTTTGTCTAATCTCCCCAGCTAGATTCTAAAACTCAATAGATAAATAATGCCACCTTGTCTTTCTAGAACTTACCTACTTCACAGAGTGCCCTGGGACTAGAAGACTCTCAATAAAAGTTGCAGATAATACAATTACATTTCCACTCTCTGACCTCTGACCTTTTTTTTTTTTTTAATAAATGGGATTTCTATGTTAAGCTCCTGAAGTTATTATTTTAAAGATAATACTTGAATAATAATAAGGTAGGTGAATCTAAGTCAAACTCTCATCAGAATCCATCAAAGAAAAGAAAAAAGGAGCTGGTGGAAGTCAGCCAGTCAGTACAACAGTTGTGTCAGAACACTTAGCTGATTGCAAAGCCTGGCCTTGTCTCTCTCTGCCAATTTACTTTCCCTAAGATGTTCCAGTTTTGAGAGGCCTGACAACAAAGGGCTCGGAGGTATTGCCAGTTTACATAGATTCATGCTGTGCTATGGGGTTTATGCTAGAGTTTTCCCTGGCACTTAGAATTAAGGAACGGCACAAACTAAGAAAGTATTTGCTATCATTTGTCAATGCAACATCAATACTTCTGATAAATAGTAGACAAGAGTGTAAAAGTAATGATTATTGTGACAATCACAGGAAGCAACTAGCTTTTAAAAGGTTGTTCCTCTCCCTCTTAATCTCAGATTAGGGACCACCAGATTCAGCAAGTTTAAGAAAATATAGTAGAATAGAGAGCCTCATGGTAATGCCTGTGTGGTTAAGGTACACTAGAGTGACCAGTTAAAGGATAATGAAAAAAGAGAGATGACAGGTAGAAAGAAGGGGAAAGAATATGTACCCCATAAGAAGAAAATAGGTTTGTATAACAATGACAGAATTTGACACAAGAAGTATCAAATCAATAAACACATCTAGGAAAAGTTCCCTAAATATGAGATCGCTGGCCTTTATTTGATATAGAGGCCCAGTGTATGAAATATGTGCATGGGTAGAGTCCCTAGTGGCTGCCGGCTGCCAGCCGGGGGGGGCTCCCTTCATTCTGGTGGTCAGCGCACGTTGTCATAGCACGCATTCAAACTCCTGGTTTGTCAAACTCCCAAGGGAACACTTTTCATCTTAGGCTTTTATATATATAGATGAGAGCAAATGTTAATCAGAATTGTCACAAAATGGTTAAACTCCCTGACCATTTTTTCTTCACTGATGCATAATTATATCAATAGACTTTTTATTGAACACATTACCATTGTAAATCAGTGTGCCGGGGGGGGGGGAAGAAAAAAGTGTGCAAAGATAGATGGTCCTGAATTTGAATCAAGTTTTTCTCATTCATTTTCTTAATGTGTAGCCATGGCAAATCATTCTGAATCTCAGTGCCCTAATGCAATAATCAAGATTTTTTTTTCCCCCCCTCACTGATGGCTGAGAGCATTTTTAAATAAATGTGCAGTGTTTGACATTCCATATGGCGGCTCCTGTTGCATTGTATTTGTATAGATGTTTTTGACTTAAAGAATGATAATCAAATTTAGCATTTTGATAATTATGTGAGGGGCAGCAAATATTATCTGCTGGGACTGTGAGCTGGGCTAGTGCTTCCAGGGAACACTAGAGAGCTGGAAGAACTCTAAAGGGGATCTGCTCTGGGGGGTTGTGGGAAGGGTGGATCCAGAAAAGAGAAGGAAGGAAGGAGGCCCAGGTATTGGATATATTGGATACAATGAATGCAAAGGCCTTGTTGATGGGATATGGCTGGGCAACAAGAGGTTGATGGTGTCAGAAGTGGGGTGGGACCTGAGTGAGTGGTACCTGGGAGATGGTTGGGGTGGGGCCTTAGGGCCAAGGGGGTTGTGATTAAGCCAAGTTTCTCAGCCTCGAGGAGCATCCTCTTTAGGAGGACATTTTGCGCCAAGCAAAGACAGGGCCGTGAACTTGCCTTTTTATCACAGCCTCTGAAGTGTATGGACTGCCTTCCTTGAGGATGAAGCCTGGAGGGGTGGAGTACCCCTGAGTTCAGGTTACCCACCCCCCATATGCCCTCCAGTTTGAGGTATGTTTAATGCCCCCTAAGAACAAAGATACTTGGATTCTGAGTGGCATAAGTAGGGGGAAGTTTTTAATTACACACTTAAAACTTAGAAAAAATAGCAATGGTCTACATTGGAAACAATATATACAGTACCTGAAGACTGTCTTTCAAGAAGCAACTAAGCAACTAAGTTATATCTTGGGAGGATGGGTAAGGGTAATGTTAATGGTTTTGAAGTCGTTAAGAAGGTTCATAAATAACATTGCCTTATTAGAGATTCTCTAAGGTAATTATTCTTTCTTAATTTGATTTCTAATGTAAACAGCAGGTATCAGTATCTATTCATTAATTAAACTGAGATAATATTATCAACATAATAATATGCATTATTTATTATGTTTCATTTGCTTTCCATAAATATTCAAAGTATTTTCATGACCCAAACATACAAAAGTGATTCTGTGTAAATCACTCCTTTGTAACTTGTAAAGAGACGTGTTTTTAGATTCTTTTTACCAAAAGAAAAAAAAAACTGAAATGGAAGAAGCAGAAAACATGCTAGGAAAAAAACAAGTAAAAGTTCAGTATGGTCTTATATATCTATGAAATTTAAGTTGCACATACTTTTGATAAAAATGGATTTCTCTAATATTTTCCAGGCATAAATGCAAGGATAAATTATCCTACGTAAATAGTGGTAGTCTGTAAATTAGGTTCAACCTGCCTATCATCATCATTAATGGAAAGTCTTGCAAATTATAAAAATATTATTGCATCTGGACAGAATGTAAGCATGTGACACAGAATATTGTAGTCAGGGGGTTGGAATATAGGATCGTTCATGATGAGAAAGCCATGGGTTCCTTACTGAAGGAGTAGCTTATTATTGACTTCCATATCTCATTAGCTCTTTATATTTGACGAAAGAATTGGAAAAAATAGCAGTTTAAAGCCAGGCACACAGAAATTATGTGTCCCTGACAGCTGATTTCCTAAGCTGAGATCAGGATGCTATGCCATTGACTTCCTAAAGGAATTGCATGGACACTTATGCAATATTTTTGGTAATAAGAAAATGTTAGCTCACTAAATTAAGGTCTGAGGAAGTAAACTGCTATGAGAAATGTGAAGTTGATTATTATTAAAAATGATATTTGATCTGTATCTAAAAGATAATGAATGTCCTTTAGGTCATTCAGTTATTAAGAAATCAGTTTAAAAAGGAAAGACAATGTTGGTTATTCAGAATATGTCTTTATTTCCAGAGTCAAAGCAATTATTCATGTTTATAATCCCACCTCCTCCTAATTGGTATATTCAGATAATTATACTTGGTCCAAGTTAACTATTTATAACAGTCCTATAGACAAATGTCCTTGACACAATTAATCAACTAATAACAGTTATAGTGGATGACTATCTGCTTTGAATAAGAATATACATAGTCCAAGTTAACTATTTGCCTAAATTTTTTTTTTGGATATTTGCTCCCATTGTCTATGCAGAAAGCATAAGCTATGTTTCATGTAAAAATGAAATAGTTATGTACAGTTTTTCCCCCTAGTGACCGAATCAAGTTTGCTTCAGAAAAAGCAGTCCTATTTTTTAATCTTTCTTAATTTTCTCCTCCTGGGCATATGTCTTACCCTTGGAAAGGTAACAGAAAAGTGTGAATGTCTTTGGGGAAACTGAAAGCAAAGTATCGAGGCTCTAGGATCTCAATGTAATCAATAGTGACTATATCGATTTAATACAACTCATACCATTCCCAAGTCTGAACATGACACGTTAGCATAGTCAACCCTGACCTAAGAGTTTGGTGGGTACATTTAAAATTTAAGAGTTTAAGATAGAGAGTCTGAAGGACAATACTAATTACTACTATGATGTTTAAATGAGTCAATCAGAATACAATCTACTTGGAAAGTGATTTCATATTATGACATTTTTAAAAAACATCTTAATCCTCACATAGTCTATGATTTACCACAAAGACTCAGAACATTATTTTGGTTCATTTTATTTAATTTAACCCAGCCCTACCACAATTTGTGGGGAAATAAGTTAGATTGGCCAAGCAGTTTGCTTCAATAAATTTAAAGACAATTTAAATAGTTATCACTGAATGAGAAAAGAGAGGGTCATTGAGCCTCTGAGGGGGGCATGTTGGATGCTTTGCCAAGACCACTGACTACCATCTTTATTGTTTTCCCTCCCAGAGCCTTGGTCAGACCCACCCGTCAGCGAAATTGCCATGTTTTGGGGGTCAACCACATATGGTGAAAACCATGAATCTTTAATCTGGAAATGCCAGATTTTCTAATGAGAATAGCATTTGAAAAATGTTTTACAATATTTTAAAGCACTGAGTGTTATTATTTCTTGCCCTAAGGGATATTGTTCCTTTAGAAAGCCAATCTTTAGAAATCAGATTCCGCCCCCCACCTCCCAATGTTTTAGAGGTCCTTAAACCAATGTACAATGTCAGCTACAACATTTTACACATATTTCAAGACAAATAAGACTTTTTTTTATTAACAGTTCTATAACCTGGCTGTTTAAGTGCTATAAAATGAAATGTTGCGCTTTCAGAAAAGGTATCATGGGGTCATTGGCTAAGTCACCAGGAATGTTTTTTCTGTTTGTTAAAGCATTAGTTTAGCTGCTGCTGGTTGGGAGATAAAGATTTAATTAACATTTCTGTCACTTTTTTTTCTTCATTCTATTTATAATGGGTTGAGTCATTATAAGAAAATGACAATAAGCAACCCAGAGTAATTGTTTTGGATAATGTTTTATTCTGTATCTTCTTGTTAATGAACATTTGATGGTCTTTATATTCTCCTAAAAGATTTAAGCTTTCAAGTGCTAGTCATTAATTACTGGAAATGGTATTACATTTTATAAAACACCTCTAGTACTATAGAAATAACAGTCCTATAGACAAATGTCCCTGACACAATTAATCAACTAATAACAGTTATAGTAGATGACTATCTGCTTTGAATAAGAATATACTAATAGATTCTTAAATCCCACTCTTTTTTGAGATTTAAAAATTGCTTATTTTAAATGATTATTTTAGGTAGCAAAAATATTTCATTTAAGTAAAGTGTTCAACAGCTAAATTAATAAAAATAAACTATAAGGGTCAAGTAACATGTTAAAAAATAAAGTTTAAGCATCAACATGCGAAATAGATATTTTCATTTATCTAGTTCATATGAAATGTAAATTTGCAAAATAATTAAAAGGGAAACAATTGACCTTTACCCCATCTGCCTTTGTACAGGTATTTATTTAGTTCACTATTTTCGATCAGACCTGTCTGATCATAAGGATCTCCTTGGTCCTTGATAAAACACTGATACTCAGAAGTAACTAAACACTTTGTGACATAGTACATTTGGGAAATGTTGGTGTCCTGTTTGCAGTATAGGTGTACACCTCAAATATAAATGAGACTTAGGAATCTTGTTCAAATGCAGATGTAGATTCATTTATCACAACGACACCAAGGCCTCAGAGTAGCAAAGCATTCCAGAGTCTGCCCAGGGTCCCATCCGGCAGGCCTTCCGTCAGCGCTCACTCTTAATCAGAATAGCTAGGTCCCGGTGCAGAAAACAGCTCCTTTCTTTCCCCCTTTATTCTCCTTCGCCCTCACTCAGTCCTGCACAGAAACTTTATTTTACCCTGATAAATTGAGCACGTATGTTTGTCCTGTTGGAGGTGTGCCATTTCGGTTGAGTATCCTGAGTCCTAATGGTCCGGTTCATGCTTTTGACAGTATTTATTTTAGATTTTAATTTATTTAGCTGCTTCAGTCACACTTTAAATTACCTTTCAGGATGGCTTCTCTTCCTCACAATCACTTTGGCCAGAGACTCACATTTTATTTTAAAAAGCACAAAAGGAAGGAGGAAATGGATGTGATTTTTTTTTCTTGGAAAAGAAATTTAGTCCTCTAATACAGTCATTTAGAAAGTGACTGAATGTGTACTTGTTTTTGTGTGCTAAATTAGCCTAAATCTACCTAATTATTTTTTAAGCCTATAATGTTACCATGGAGAGTGTGAGGCCAATACTGCCCATTAATTTCTTCAAGAATGAGCTCAAAAGCTAATTCCACCAAGATGGTGTGAAAAATAGAAAGCATTTTGGGTGAGACGTCTTAATAAGAAAAATGGTGAAGAGCTGGTGTAGCTAAGGTGAAAAGGCTAAGACAGAGACAGCTGCTCTATACACTGCACAAGAAAACACTCTGATTTCCTCTGATTTTTGGAAAATCCCTAAATTGTTTTATTTGCTGACACATCTAACTGCCCAAAGACAAAATGACCTATATGTCTTCTTTGCATTCTCCCAGGTAACCAATAGCTTTCTCAAGAAAAAGTAGGCAACATTTGCTTTCACACTGTCCCCAGCTTTTCCTTCTCTCTCTCTTCTTGCTCTTATATAAATCAGGGTTTTAATTGGGTGAAATGAATTTGTTATGTACTCTATTGATAATATAAGTCATGTAATATGCTATGAATTAACTATATGTCTACTATTCTTTTGAAAAAAAGGAATAGGTGTTTAGTTCGAAGACTATCCTATATAATAAAGATGTTAATATGCAAATGGTCATTACTCTGTAAAGCATAATGACTGACCACATAATGACCGGATCATAGATCAGCAGGAGGGTGGGGCAGCAAGCTACAAGAGGGTGGTGGAGAGCTATAGGAGGGGGTAGGACAGCAAGCTATTGGGGAAGGGGGAGCTATAAGAGAGTAGGGCAGTGGGCGGAGAGCTACTGGAGGGCGGCAGCAAGCTACTGGCAAGCTACTGGCAAACAGATTCATGCACAGAGCTACTAATCTAAATATAATTATGGTAGCCAGCTCCAATATTAAAAGACTATTGTGAAGGTGAGAGCAAATGTCTCCTTTTTACTACAGAAAATCACAATTATATTAACAGGTAACAATCACAAGGAAAAAATTCTCTACCTTGCTAAAAAGTTTTTTGTATAATCAGAATCCCAACAGTCTCTTATTTAAACTCAGGGCTTGTAAAAGTCAGACATGGGACAGGTAATACTTCTCATATATTTTAATTTTTTAAATCCTCACTTAAGGATATTTTTCCTTTGATTTTTAGAGAGAATGGGAGAGGGAAAGACAGGGAGAAATATCAATGTGAGAGAAACACATCTATTGGTTGCCTCCTGCACATGCCCTGACCAGGGTCCAGGCCAGAGAAAAGCCTGCAGACGAGTTACGTGTCCTTAACCAGAGTGGAACCTAGAACCCTTCTCTCCGTAGGTTGATGCTCTATCTACCAAGCCAACCCAGCTAGGGCATTTCTCATATATTTTAATGTCCTACTTTATTTATTTGTCAATCCTATAGCAATGGACCACTTGAGGGAAGGGACTGTTTCTTATTCATATTTGTACCTCCTGCACATACACAGTGCCAGCTCATATTCAGTGAACAAAGTTGATTGAGTGGTACTAGAAGGCACAGACTTATGACTCTGAAACCTTCCCCAGTGCCATGTCCTTGTCACGATGTTGAACAAATGAATGAATCATGAGTCTCAAGCTTACTTAACATTTCTCACATGCCATGATTAATGATCAAGCTAAGTCATGACTCCTCGCTGTTAATCCAATTTCCCAGGATTTTTATTGCTAGCCCTTTCCCAGGAGATGAGTAGTTTAAATACTGGGAGTGTTTTTACCACTTCCTTTTTTTTTTTTTTTTTTTTTTTTTCCCCCAGCTAATGTGCTCTTATCCATGACTCATTTGAGTTTTGCAGACTTTTCTCTAAATTTATAAACAATAACACTTGAGCTCCCTGGTTTTCTCTTCATTCTCTTTGTGAATTTGCCCTTCTGTCACTGGTTGGTCAGAGCCAAATAGTAATACAAAATCAATATTGCATATGAGGAGATGTGGAAAGTGGCTAGAAGTATAAATTTTACATTAAGTTCCTGTTTATACACACTTATACTGATTGGGCATAAATGTATGATTCTCTGATTCTTACTTCACCTCAGCCCGGTGTGTGCCTTCCTGAAAGCCACAGGACTCTCATATGCTTTGAGGAACTACCTTGACAACTTTCTGGGAAAGGTCTGGCCTTTAGTCCTACACAATCAACCAAATGCAAAGCTACCCAGCACTGGTAAAAGGAAAGAATAATGCCTGTGCAGGTATAAGATATCAAGAAAGAAGTGAGTAGCTGGGCCAGCATGGCTCAGTGGTTGAGCATCGGCCTATGAACCAGGAGGTTATGGTTCGATTCCCAGTCAGGGGACATACCCAGGTTGCAGGCTCGATCCCCATTGTGTAGGGCATGCAGGAGGCAGCCAATCAACGATTCTTTCTTATCATTGATGTTTCTATCTCTCTCTCTCCTTCTCCATTCCTCTCTGAAATCAATTATATATGTGTGTGCGTGTGTGTGTGAATTCTCTGCCTTTATTTACACATTTTTAATAATTCTGAATAGAATCATCTTGAATACAACCATTAGATAAAGGATCTTTAATTCATATCTTCATGAAAGCAGCCAAGGAATATACTGAGAATGACTGAATCCAACCAGCTGTAATGAAGTATGCAGTGTACTGTAGACAGCACAAACACCAAAAGCCTCACTACTTAGTGTGGCCCCTGTCCAACCAGCATTGAAAACTTGTTAAAAATGTACAAACTAGGGCCTGCCCCAGACTTACTAAATTCTTTCCCATTCTTAACAAGGACTCCAGGAGATGTGTAGGCATATTATGTTTGAGAAGCTACTCTAGCAAGTACATAGTACCTATTGATCACTCTCCAATTTCTTTTCACAAAGAAACTGGGGGAGTCTTAGCCAGTGTGATTAAAGGGATATAATTGGAGAACAGGAACACTGGTCTGCCCCACATTCTCTTGTATCTGTGCTGCTCCCAATGTCTACTCGAAACAGGGATTCTTCTGCCTTTTACACTAAGGTTTAGACTTTCCTTAAGTATGCACTCAAATTGCAGCCTTTGTGAACTGAGTCTACAGCTGGTAACTCAACCAGGTGGGACTATAGTCCAGAGCAATGGCATGCAAAATGAGGGGAGAAGCTTGGCTGCCCATCTACACATTGCCTCCTACCAGTCTGAAGCATAAGGACCTTGGTGTCATGTGCAAGGGGGGGATAATGAGCTTGTGCCAGAATGTAAATGACTTGTGTCAGGAGGCACACTCCTCATTTTCACTGCTTAATAAGACTTTCTCAATGGAGGCAGCAGTGTGTTGGTCTTCATTCAGGCATGAGCCCACAGACATCTTCAGGGGACAAGAACTTTAAGTAGCTTAGGCAAAGAGATTAAGTGCAGACAGTCTCTCTACTTGCTGCAATGTGAATGTACTGGGTCGTTCCAAGCTCTTTATGTCATAATATCCATTGTATTTACTGCTAGGCTCCTAGAATCTAGCCCAGAGATGGGCTGCACTGTGTGTCTGGTTGGTCATGCTGACAGGGTCTTCAGCAGAAGCAACTATAGGGACCAATCACAAAAGTATCAACTATTGGTATAATAAGGTAGAAATATTGTGATACCTCAGAAAGCTTCAAGAGTAAAATCTTGCATGCCAGGTAACACATTTTCTTTAATGTAAAATTTAGAACCTTACTGATGCATATTAAATCAGTTAGGTTTTCAAGCTAGAGTAAACGGATCAAAATAAATGCAATTTTGAAAGGACAAAGGTGAATGTGAATCACAGAACAAATAGGCACAGAGCAGATGTAATTTTTAGTAGATATTCATGTGCTTCTTGAGAAAAACCTCCTTTCCATTCATTCATGCCAACAAGTTCATTTATCATCTTAAGATGCTTCTGTAGTGATAACAAAGGGACTAAGTTATGTGATCTAATTTTTCAGACTCAGGAGTTTTAGAGAAAGGTCAATGTAGTTACTAGAGTGGTCCATTAAAAATAGCATCTCTAAACTGTCAGAAAAGAGTACAAACCAGAGGACGAAGCAATTTAGTTGCTTACCCCCATCTTCAAGATCCCTGGAAATAAATATTTTCATTATACATGAGCAAAGTAGCCAAATATTTAACCAAAGCTAAAGAAAATCATTTTTCTATCAGTTTGGGTGAACTTCATCCCATCCATGCCAAAGGATAAGGAGCAGTAACCTCAAAGTTTGACCTATGAGAATCTTCTCTTCTAATTAATAATCAAACTATGGTGTGAAGTTACTTGGTGCATCACATTTATACAGGCCCTTTTACGAACATATCATTTAAGCAGCACTGTGTTCATTAGAGAGAAAGGGCACAGGAAAAAGAGAAAGATAATGTGTTTTTTTTCATTTGTGTCTTCAGAAAAAAGAGAAATAATCCAATACTGAGCAGGATTCATTAAGATTAATAAATATGCATTCAAGCATCCATTCAATAAACCCAGTCAGTTACTTATTGGACATTGCCCTCTTGGAGTCACACTCTGCAGGGCTCCTTATCTGATATTTTTTAATTTAAGTCTGACATTGTCACTTTCCTGCTTATAACCTGGCTCTTTCATAATTTTTGGAACAGTTTGTTCTTTTTATCAACATTTGGAACAAGCTCCAATTGTCTGCCATGTCCTGAGAACCACCAGATCCGAGGTATGCCTGATTATTTAACCTTCCTCACCTCTTGTTCCAGCCACCTCACACCTCCTCCTCCTCCACTGCAGCAAACGTCTGAATCAACCAGGTGCGCCTGGTTAGGATTCTCCCACTCTGCGTGGAATGGGATCACATCCTCTGAATTCTGGAAGAGAGCCTTTCCTTTGTAGACACTTGGCTCAGGCATCACTTCCTTCTTTCCCCATTTTAGCACATCTCCAGACCAATCCACACCACCATGGAAAGGATCCTAAAACTTAAGTCCTCATGTTTTTACAGGGATTAATTGGATACTGTATGTAAAGTATTTAGCACAGTGCCTAAAAATAGTAATGACCATCACTGTACAGTACGCTATGATAATTACTCTACACAGAGAGACAATATAACACAGTGGTTACATGACTAGATTGTAGAGTCAGACTCCACTACTCACTGAAACACTTTGTCAGTTTCCTCACCTGTACAGTGGGTACAATAATAGTTCCTACTTCACCACAAGTTATCAGTAGTTGTGAAAGTTGAATGAGTTTGTTCAGTAAAAGTACTAATATCTGCCACATGGCAAGAATTCAATAAAAGTTAACAATAACATAACACAATAGAAACAATAACATAATATATTGATTACCCAGGTTTAGCAGTTATTAAATGTTGTTTTTATTGTCTTACTTAGCTACCACTCTTTTGTCTAGGTATTGTTACTAGAGTATTATAAAGCAAATTCCGGACATCATCTCAGTTTGCCTTTAAACGCTTTCTCTAAAAATGATGAGCTCTTCAAAAGGACCACAATGCCCTTTCCACCCCTATCTTGCATCATTGTATCTCTGGTGTTTTATTGAACTCATTCATATCCCTGTATCTCCTCCTAGGCTCTGAAAGCTGTGGTTCTATTTGATTCATCTTAGTTGCTAGCTCGTTGGCTAGAAGATTATCGTTCCCCATACTAAAGGTATTTTTTAAAAAGAGAGAAGGGGAAAAAAGAGGCTCATCTAACAAAGTTATACAGTTGACATTAAAAGATACAATAAGATACAATTCTTGCCTGAATGGCACTAAGGTCCCAAATACTGTGGTCCTAGAATGAAGGCAAGGTTTAATTTGCCAACAAGTTGTTATTTCATTGCCTGGGCCAGGTAGAGAGGAAGGAAGCAAAAATGAAAGAGTGTGTCCTTCAGTATCACAGGGTTGTCAGAGTGTTTACTTTAGAGTCTGTATCTACCAATAATGTATTGTATTATTTATGACATTATTTACTGGAGGACAGCAACATTTAAAGCCTTGTGATATCTAGTATGAAGTTCAAGCATCACATTGCTTAGGGTCAAAATACAGCATGAGGAGAACCAAGAGGACAGCAAAGGCGAACACCGGTACTCGCCGCCTCCCACAACCATATCAAAATTACAACTAAAATACAAAACAACCATCATCCAGAACCACTGGAAAGCTGGCTGAATGGAAGAACTACAACTAGAGAAGTAAAGAAGAAAGCACATTGAGACTGGCAGGAGGTGTGGAGGTGCTGAAAGAGCTGATCTGGCACCCACGTGTGTCACTTTTTTAATTGGGAGGAAATCATCTCTGTGAAGGCCGCCTGGGGAAGCAAAGGGTCGCAGCCCTACACCAAACGCCAAGCCCAGGGTCCCAGAAGTGGGAAAAGAAGTCCCTATGGGCAGTAAGAACTACAGGCTGTAGAAACCTGTGCAGATTGGGGCTGAGTGACACATAGGCTGCTGGGCACCCAGCTGCTCCTCTTAAAAGGCTGGTACGTCAAACTGAACTTGCAAGCTCCTACTTCCTCTGAGCTCCAGTGCTGGGTGAGGCTGTGGGGGGACCCATACACATATAAGGAGGAACTGGACTGTCTGGCATCGGGGCAGGAACTTACAGGCAGCTTTCTTCCAGGTGCTTGTAGCAGTCATCATTCCCAACCTGGGACCTCTTGGTTGTAGGGATGACTGGGAGCCAATCCTGTTTGCTCTGCCCTGGTGATTCTCTGAGACCCCGCCCCACCCAATTTACAACTCCACCCAAGCTGAGTGCCACAGCTTTTGCATATGAATGATATATGTCCTTTGTCAGGCTAAACACCTGTCAAAGGAGCTGCAGCTGGGTCAGAGAGCCTCAACCCTATCAATAAAAGGCCCAAGACCTGGCACCAGCACCTGCCTTGCTTCACAGCTGGGCCTCCTCCTCTGGGCACTTCTAAACCTGATACAAAGAGGAGAAATCTGCGGATCTCTCTGTAGCTCCTGCTGGGTGGCCCCAGGCAGTGGCTAACTTTGCTCCTCCCTGGAGACCCAAGAGCCAATGTATCCAGTGCTCAGTTTGAGACCATACCAAATTATAACTCTACAAATCCACAACAACACACTCAAGGAGCAGACTCAGCAAGTACCAAAGCCCCACTGAAGCAAGTCCTGCCCCATAAGAGTATCTCCTGCACAGCAGCTCTCCCACTGTAATCACAGCTGGTCCCCACAGTCAATTGTCCTGGAGGTCAATTCCTCCCAGATATGAATAGCAATCAAGGCTCAGCTACAACAAGACTGTGTACACAGCCCACAAAAGGGTGCACTAGAGTGTCCACCTCAGGTGATTGGGAAGGCTGAGCCACTGGACCCTATAGGGCACCTACCACACAAGGCCACTCTATCAACTCAAAGAGACTTAGTAGCTACCCAATACATAGAAACAAACACAGGGAAGCAGCCAAAAATGCAAAGGTAAATAAACATGTCACAAATGAAAGAAATGGAAGAAAGCAATATAGAGTTCAAAGCCACAGTTGTAAGGGTCTCAATAATCTTCTAGAAATCTCTAAGGGATTTATGAGACTTTCAAGGATCTTACTGATAATGCCAAAAAAAAAAAAAAAAATGGAAAAGAACCAGTCAGAAATTAAGCATATACTGATTGAAATAAAGAGTAATATATGGGAATTCAACAGTAGACTAGAGGATCCTGATTTGAAATATGAGGAAACAAAAAATAAAAAATAAAAAAATTCAACCAGAATAACAAAAAGAAAAGAGAATTCAAAAATATGAAGATAGTGTAAAGAGCCCCATCCCCCACACCCTGATCACCCTGCCATTTGTCTTGCAGATTGGCCCTGATAGCTGGCTAGACCTAGGAACCCTACCTGTGCCAGAATTTTGTGCATCGGACCTCTAGTAATGAGATAATTGCCATTAATAAATTTCTGTGTATCCTATTGCACGTTCTTCCTCCTTAAATTCTTAAAAGTTATCATATTGATATGCAAAGATAATTTCTTACCTATTTGCTTAATTTATTAATGAGATGTTAGAAAGAAGTTATGGGTGTGCAATGACATCTCTGGTTTATTTAGTTTTAGAGTTGCTTCTTTGCTTTTAGCATCACCCTGGAAAAGGAGAATAACAGGATAATCATAGGTTCCCTCACCTTTATTGCTCCTGCCTATCAATATTCTAACTACTTCTCAAACACTCTTAGATGACTCAGTATCAATGCCATGAATACTGATGATAGGAGATGAGGCCAGGGAGAGAACTTATTGTAGTTCCATCTATCTTTCTGCTTTTACTTTTCTTCCAGCTAAGAATTTAAGGGCACAAGTTAAGAGAAAAGCCTGGTGATCATGGGGAATTCATTAACTTTTTAAGATATGACAGGCTAATGAGCCATGCCGTCTACAAGGGCACCCACCTCTGACTTGCTGGACAACGTTTCCAATTATCAGCATTTTCCTGACACTTTAAGTTGTAACTAAATATTCTCAAATAAGTATTGCAAGAATACAAAATGTAATGTATGTATTATCTTTTCAGGGAAATAGCTTCTCATTTATATAGAGCACATTCTACTTTAAATCTTGTATTTATAGAACATCAAAATTCACACCTTTGATAAGGTAGTTTCTTTCTTGAGACTTTCCCACTAGAGTATAAAGATGGAAATTTTTAAAAACTGAAATTGATTGATGGTGAAAATGTCCCATTAAAAAAATATATTTATCATTCCATGTTATAGGACTGTGTCTTAAATAAGAATATATCTGTTAATAACAGTGGAACCAATTTGTAAGTATTTATGAAAATACTAATGATGCCTTTTAAATGAATGTTTATTCTTCATTTACAAAGATTTAGTAATTCTACTTTATGTTGTTCCAAGAGAAATAAACTCTGAGAAATAAAATGCCTTTGATCCTTACGGAGCATGCAATCTTGGGGGACACATGCACACAGAATAAAACAAGTCAGAAGATGATGATCAACACATCTATAATAATAAAAGCCTAATATGCTAATTAGACCAGACAGCTGAACGATCTTCTGGAGGTTGTTCTGGATTGAAGCCAGGGCCGAGGCAGAAGTGGCTGTGAGGGCCAAGCTCCTTGCATGAATTTTGTGCATTGGGCCTCTATTCGTTGTTATATAAAGAAAAAAATAATGGGTTCATGAGAAGGAACTTGATTTCTTCTGAGAAGCTAATGAAAATATCCTGGAAGAGAAAATATCTGAGCTGAAGATTGAAAGATACCAGTACAGAGAATATTCCCAGATGAAGAAACAGGAGAGCATTGTGGCCAGAAGAAACATGGACGGATGTTAAGGAGGTGTGCATGTAGGAAATAGCTGTGGAGTATTTAGGGAGTGGTTGCCAGACCAAGACTGCTCAAGTGTAATGGTGAAGGTGAGCTGGGCCCCACTGGTGCTGGCCATTTAGTACAGATGTGTGCCACCTCAGAGGTTACCCATCTCACCTGGAAGGCTACCTAGGTCTCTTTCCTTTAGGCATCGGGTATTTCCTTCCTGAAGCTGCAGTAATTTCACTGCTGTGTGTTTCCCAAAGACCAGAGGCTACAGTAAGATTGTACTAGCCACTATTTCTTTCATGAAGTTGAATTAATAAATGTATTTTAAAATAGGTTTTCATATATACATGGGTGTCTTTATAAATCCTTGGTTCCATTGCAGTGTTTAATTTGTTCCTTCTTTCACAAATACGCCATTGTTCAAATGACTGTACCTTGGCATTGATGCTGATAAATGACAGTGTCATCTTTTTTCAAAATATTTGTCACCTTTATGCATTTACTCCTCCCAATAAATATATAGAATCAGCCCCTTAAGTTCTGTAAAGTTTCTTAATATTTTCTATTGATTTTTTTTTTTTTAGAGAGAGGAAGAGGGAGGGATAGATAGTTAAAAACATCGATGAGAGAGAAACATTGAACAGCTGCCTCCTGCACACCCCCTACCAAGGTACATGCCCTTGACCAGAATCGAACCTGGGACGCTTCAGTCTGAAGGCCAACATTCTATCCATTGAGCCAAACCAGTTAGGGCTATAAAGTTTCTTTTGAGGGAACTGCATTTTTACTGTCCATGTAAATTAATTTGCAATGAACTTACAAATTAATTTGATTAAAACTGATAACATGAAAATTATTATCTCTTCCATACTACAATATGGTGTGTCTTTCTCTTTACCAAAGTATTTCCAACATTTCACTCCATTTTTAATTTTCTTCTTAAAAGACTTGCACAATATATGCTAAGCTTATTCCTAACTTTTTCATTGCTTTTTAACCTTTAATGAGATCTCAAATTCCATTAAATTTTCTAATTGGATCCTGCTGACACACAGAAAAACTATTAGTGTTTGCATGTCTTATTTATAATTGCTGTATTCAATGCTAGTATTAGTTTTGTAGTTTTTAAATTAGTTATCTTGGAATTTTTCTTAGACAATCATACCAAGAAAATTGTTAGCTTTATCTCTTTCTTTGCAATATTTATACTTTTTAATAACAGTGACTCATTTTGTATGCATGTGTGTATAATGCAAACTAATGGTGATAATAGTCTTAATTTCCTAATTCCTGGTTTTAATTGAAATGCTTCCAATGTTTCATCATTTAGAAAGGTCTTAAACAGAAGTTTGATTTTTATTGTAATTTACTTCACCCACAAATTTAGATGACACTTGGGCTAGTACTGAACTTTAGGTCTCCAATCCTTTGTGTGAACTCTCTAGCATTGTTTCAAACACAGTATCGGATGTTTCAGAGAAGTCTAATGCCAATCTGAGTCATTCCATTGTGGTAGCTTGTTAGGGTTCTCCACTTTTTCTTTAATTTGTAGAGTTGTCTTTATCCTTGGAGTTCAAATATTTCATCTAAGTGTATATGGATTAGGAATTAAGGTGGTTAGACAAAATATCAAACTCCCAGTTAAATTTAAGTTCAGGTAAACAATGAATATAAAACTGTCTTAAATGTATGTATTTTTATTTGCAAATCTGACAGTCTTTATTGGGTATTTTTAGTTGTTGTTATTAGTACTATTACTAATCTTTGTCTGTTTTGTGGGCTGTTTTGAACTTAAGACCTTTTTCAGCTTAGTGAAATTTTTTTTAGTATTTCTTTGATACTTTGTACTGGGTCAGAAAACTGGTTCCTAAAACCTTTGTGTCTGTTGAACATAGTGCTAACTTTATCCCACAGACAAGCTATTCTTCATTTGGTTGTCTGCCTTGGATTCTAAAACGCTTATGTGGTAGAATAGTACAAAAACTATGGGTTTCATTCTCCTTTATTCTCTAACCTTGCTTTCTGGAAAAACAGATATTGGAAATTCTGAATCTGTTCCGTATTTTTCATAAATTTTCTATTAAATTTATATTTTTTTATTTTGTATATATGGGAGCTGTCTTAACTATATCAATTGATTATTTAGACCTTTCATTAAAATTTTAAATTTAGTATCATGATTTTAATTTCTAAGATTTTTTTTTCTTGATCTTGGGTTATTCCTTTTTGATAGTATTTTGCTCTTGTTCTATGACTTTTGAAATTATTTTCTGTTATTTCATTTTTGGGGGTTCCTCTAGGATTAGTTCTGTTTGACCTTCTTTTCTCCTTTTACATGAAGATATTGGTTTTCTTCCAATTCTGGTGACTCATGGTTATCCATTCTTATTTATAAGCATTTATGTTTATAAATGAAGGATTGGGTTTACCAACATAGGTAACTAGAGTGGTTTTTTCTTACCATAGTGGTGAAAATCTGATTTTGCAATAAGCCTCTCCCCTGAATAGGAGAGGAAAACTCGGGTTCTCTAGAAATTAGTTCTGGGCATGCTGGCTTTCCTCTGTTATGCAAGTGGGAAGAGGCAGAAAAAATGAACCCCTTCATAACTATCAAATTACTGCCAATGATTATTTCTACAGGTGGTTCTGTTGCAAGGGTGCTTGAGAATCACAATACAATGATCCTTAGCACTTTCACTCTGTTCAGCATTGTCTGCAAAAGTCAGGGAAAGGCAAATGGGTCATGGATGGTGTTATTTTCCATCTGAGAGGGTAGATTGTTCTTTCCTATTTTGTATTCAACTTAAAAAAGAATTAGTGGTCAAGTTGAAAATATAGAACCTTACTTACATAATTCAGTTTCTTACAAAAAGATTATACATGAAAATAGACCTGATGTACTAATGAGAGTGTAAATGAACTTTCAAATATCCTACCATCAAGATGTTGGATTATCCCACCCATTTAAACTAGATATATATATTAAACTTAAATTTTATTTATTTCATGCAATTCCTTACCTTTCTCAATTTTGTCTCTTTTTTAAAAGCACAATTTTCAAATCTGAAATACATTCGAGTGTTTCTCTCAAGCTAAAATGGTGCTTTGTGGTATCAAAAACAAGAAAACTTTTATCTTTCTACTTGTTATAGTTAGGGTATGACCCATTTGTTGATGGTTCAAGATGAAGCTTCAGCCATCACTCTGTATTCTAAACAGCTAAGTAGAGGAAGGGGATAGGAAAATACAATGGCTGCATGCTGCTTGTCCTTTAAGAAAACTTCTCAATGTCTAAAAATAGTATACCCCCTGGCTGGTGTAACTCAGTCTGTTGGACATCCGTCCCATGCACCAGGAGATTATCAGGGCACACACCGTGGTATGAGCTAGATCTCCAGTAGGAGGCATGCAGAAAACAGCTGATCAATGTTTCACTCTCACATCGATTTTTTAAAAGTATAAATAAATAGGCCCTGGCTAGGTATATCAGATGGTTAGAGCATCATCCAAGGTTGCAGGTTTTATCCCTGGTCAGGACACTTACAAGAATCAATCAATGAATGCATAAATAAGTGGAACAATGAATCAATATTTCTCTCTTGAGCTCGCTCTAAAAGATCAATAACATGTCTGCTTATATGGAATTTAGTCACATGCCACACCTTGCTGCAAAGAAAGCTGGGAAATGTAGTCCTTATTCCAAGTTATGAAAAGGGATAAACTATTCCAAGGAAGGACTGGAGTGGAAAGATCACTTAGAGAAGAAAGTGGTCCTTGACTAAAAAAGACATGGATATTTCCTTTAGGGACACTGCCTGGACTGTAAGACACAGCCATCACAATGTTAGACTCTAAATAATGAAATTGGGGTCCAATAATACTTTGCCTTTTGCCTCCAAAAGAATGGAGCTGAGTATGAAAGAGGAGCTCAGTGAATGTCACTCTCATCATCTCACTTAGTTATTTTATTCACATTGATTTTGCCTTCAGAAATTTTACCTTTTGGAAAGCCATACCACTTAATTATTTCTCTCCCTTCAAAATATCATGAAGTATTTAATTTTTCTCTCACTTCAATTTTTCTAAGATTTTAAGAAGCTACGTCAAATCACCTGCTTTTATAATTAAAATAGTAAAGTGGATGAATAACCTAATTGCCAAGCTAAGAGATACCTACAGTTATTTTAAGAGGCAATTATAATGATAATGGTTCTAATAATTGTTACAGTTCAATGAAATAGGTTTTCTATGGATACGACTATAAAAGCAAATGAAAACAATGAGAAACTCATTGTTTTTCAAAAGATGATTTCTCATATATTTGGCTTTTTATTTTAGAAAAATATTAAGATTTAAAAAAAAACTTTGTGAAGCATTTTGAAAAGAACAAGATATTATTCAATAACTGCTTGCTACTCTTGCTTAATTATTCCTTTGAAACCTACTTTCTTACTTAGAGGAGCATTCTAGTCTCTCTCCATATTCCTGCTACAGATTACCACACAGCAATCTCAGCTAATATTCTGTGGTCACTCTAGCATCATTAGTTCATTTATATTAATATTCATTGTGATCTTAAGCTCAGCAACTTCTTTTCTCTTTTTAAGACCAAATGTTGTCCAGTATCTTACATTTCAAAATCCTGCAAAACTCTCCTTCCTTTGCTAAATATGTACTTGGTCTCTGAATCCTAGGGCAGCCACTGAATCCCATGTGTGCCCGTATCCCAGGTCCTTCTTTTTACCCAGCATGCAAAAACGATTGCTCATTTGAAAGTGAGTAGTCCAGCAAAATATCCTATTAGAACAACAAATATTAGAACCCAAATCCTATCAAATATTAAAACAACTGCTAAACCACTTTCAACAACTGAAAAAGATTATTGCTTTACAATGTAAAATTCAATAGAGACCCAGATGAGAAACCTTACGTTCAAATGCATTAAATTCTCATTTCACATCACATTTCAAAATAAATGTAGGTCTTTATTCAGCATTTTGGTTTTGATTAACAAGCAAAAAGGTAACACTAAAAATAAATTAATTTTGGTGGCATGCGACATATAAATAAAGATAAAGAAACTGAGGGCGAGGAAGTGCTTTATTTTCTCTCAGGGTGAATACTAAATTAGCAAAGATCAATATTCCCTGGAGGAAAAGAGAAAACTTAATGCTTTTGCCTGGGGTCTGAAAAGACATTTGAGCATCAAGCATTTCCTACAGACATATCCTATATAATAAAAGCCTACGTGGCATCACGCCTTTGTGTGATGTCATCACAAGATGGCTGCCATAAGTTGGCTGCACAGCGAAGGCAGGGCCCGGTGGCCACTCTGTGCGGTGAGGCCTGGGGATACTGTGGCTCTGTGTGGTGCGGAGAAGGCCTGTTCTGGTGTCTCTGCCACCAAGCGTGGAGGAGGCTGGTCATGGTGGAGGAGGTGGGTCACGGCAAGGGAGGGCAGTTGTGGGTGATCAGGCCAGCATGGGAGGGAAGTTGGGTGCAATCAGGTTAGCAGGGGGGATATTTGGGGGCGATCAGGCCAGCAGGAGAGAAGTTAGGCATCAATCAGTCCAGCAGGGGAGCAATTAGGGGGTGATCAGGCTGGCAGGCAGATCAAGCAGGCAAGCAGGTAAGAAGGCAAGCAGTTAGGAGCCAGTGGTCCCAGATTTTGAGAAGGATGTCAGATATCCCTCAAGGGATCCCAGATTGGAGAGGGTGCAGGCCAGGTTGAGGGACACCCCTCCCACTGTGCACAAATTTTGTGCACCAGCCTCTAGTAGAAAATATTACACATACACATATATAAATGGCAAGTTTTTCCAATTTTTGTAGGTGCTATTATGCTGAGTAAAACATTTAATTTATAGTAATCTTTTGACAAGCTGACAAAACTGAGTTGATTTCTCTTAACAACTTTTAAAATTTCAACCAAGTAAATGTCAAAAAATAATTTGAAATTTAAAAGAGCTATTGAATGTGTGCAAACATATAACTAAAGGGATGTCCACTGTTGCCACTAATTATCATGGTGAAAGTATGAAGCAGCCTAAATAAATAAAAATAAGAGTTTGATTAAATAAATTACCATATATCTATAATTTTTGTCCTTTTATATTGCAAGAACCACAGAGAGTCAATTTCAAAAGAATAGGAAATATTGCAAAGAAGCACTAGCAGCTGTGTTTTAGGACACAGCCCTAGCTCTCATCCTCTCTTCTTAAGAGTCTCTTTGTACAAAGCTCCCAAAGATGCCAGAGTCGCTAGTTTCTCTCTAACTTCACTTCCATAAGCCGAGATGCTCTGTTCAGCTTTTCAGTCACTGTAATAAATGGAGCATCTCCCATAACATAACAGTAGACGGAGCTTATATGGGATAATAGACCTCCCAACTATCAAAGAATAAGAGTAATTGTAATGATCAAACATATGACAGATCTTTTAAGAGTATGTGAAAAATGCCATTCAAATAATGATTCATATTAGAAAGTCAGATGAAACATGGTTTCATATAATTAATTATAGTTTTACAAAATGCAATTTTCATCTATATTGAAAATTAAAGCAAGAAAAACCTATCAGAATTTTTGCATAACTGAACTGACATGACATATGGGTCATGCAGCCTCACTTGGTTAGTATTCTGTCATCCTTTCAAAAAGAACTTATATATTAAGTCAACTCAATGCAGCTTTGCACCACATGGGATATAAATCTGTTGATCTTTTGGAATTTTGGCTAAGGTTGACTGTAGTTCCTTAGTAAGTGAATTAGCAAGCATCTGTTTTTCTTCTTGGTACCCTCTCTGTAAAATGCCTCTTTACCTCTATCAAATTTCCTTTTCCCAATACCGTGTTTCCCCGAAAATAAAACATCCTCCGAAAATAAGATCTTACAGGTTTCCTTCTGAGTGAAATATAAGGCATCCCCCCGAAAATAAGCCCCCCCCCCCAGGCTCTGTCTCAGAATGCTGTTGCTGAACATGAGAGATTTGGTCCACTGATTCTGAAAGAAATGGAGTCACAAGAAATTCGCCAGGAAATTCAGGAATTGGATTGTTATGATGATGTTCCAGAAGATGATGACATGATTGTCATTGAATAAATGAGTAAATTCTTGATACTGTAAGATTCACAGTTTGTCTGGTTTGTGTTGACAACTACCCTACTACCGTACCGTATACAGGTAATAAATTTCCTTTATTTTCATTTAACAATAAATGTGTACTGTATTCTTCTTCATGGAAAAATAAGACGTCCCCTGAAAATAAGACCTAGCACATCTTTGGGAGCAAAAATTAATATAAGACACTGTCTTATTTTCGGGGAAACAGGGTAGTTCACACTTCTCTATCACCACTTTGTCTTCTCTCTCCTGACTCAGAATTTTTGAGAAAGATTGGTCTGGAGTAACCAGGTCTCCAAGGTTAGAAGAAATAGCCATGCCCTCCATGGATAACACAGCATGTGTCCCCAAATACTCTCCCAAATTTTAGTTATGTATCATTGAATGCATTCTTGTCAGCTAGCCATTGGCTCAGGCTGTGATTTATGGTCCCAGGTGTTCTAGATCTCTTTTTCTCTTTAAAAAATAGATTTATTTTTCTTTTTAAATTACTCATGCTAAAGGAACAGCCCCCTCAATCTATGTGGACCAATACTTTCATCAAAAATAAATGTATAGCCGAAACTGGTTTGGCTCAGTGGCTAGAGCGTCGGTCTGCGGACTGAAGGGTCCCAGGTTCAATTCCTGTCAAAGGCATGTACCTTGGTTGCAGGCACATCCCCAGTAGGGGGTGTGCAAGAGGCAGCTGATCAATGATTCTCTCTCATCGATGTTTCTAACTCTCTATCCCTCTCTCTTCCTCTCTGTAAAAAATCAATAAAATATAAAAAAATAAAATAAAAAATAAAAATAAATAAAAAATAAACATCTTAAAAAAATAAATGTAAAACTGTATACATCTATTTTTGCATACATTTATTTTTGATGAAAATATTGGTCCACCTGCAGGAACTGGGTAGAGGAGGGTAATGGGAGGAAAAAAGGAGGACATCTGTAATACTCTCAACAATAAATATTTTTTAAAGAAACAAAGGGCCATTAAAAAGACTTTTGAAATGAAAAAAATAAATGTATAAAAATTAAGTTAGAGCAGGCATATACAATACTGGTTCCAATTTGTTTATAATTATCACATGACAGCAGACACAGCCTACTATGACAAATTGTTATAAACAGTTTCAATGCTTACCCTTAATTGGTGCGCTTACTTTGTCACAGATGATTAATAAACAGTTTTCAGACTGGCATTGTTCCACGGACCACTCTGTGGAGTGATAATGACTGAGAAACATTGGACTGTTTATCTCATTGTGGGCTCTGTAAGAGGCAAACACCCTGAAGTTTCAAGTACACAAAAGTGGAATACTATAGTCATTTTAAATGAATATTAGCAAAGAATATTTAAGCATGTACAGAGATCTTTCTTTCCCATAGCCTATCATAAAGCAGAGATGTGTCAAAGTTAAAAAGAAGTATGACCCCATTTTATTTAAGAATAATAACATAGTGAGTCAGGAAGTATAAAAACAGTTACTTCTAGATAACGGATTTATGAGGGATATTTTTTCCTTTTGTTGTTAATATTTTCTTATTTATATATCCTAATTTTTGTGCCATGATCATGTATTTCTTTTATTAAAATATTAGCATTCATAGAATGGGTTATTTTTAAATTGATCACTTATCAATATTTTCATATTTTAATTCAAGGTGTATCACTATACCTCTATATGCTTTGATAAGTAGCTACATTAGAACCTCCATAAATGAAGTACACAGCCTTAAAATGTGACAAAATGTAGGTGCCTAACAAGCATTTATTGTCTAGAAATGGAAGGGTTGATGTTATTTGGTTTTTATTTTCAAAGTATTTAGTTTAAAGATGAATTTTCTTAAGTATCAGAATGAAGTTATATCTAAGTGATATGTCCATTTTCCCTTTTATAACTAACAATCCTATGCCCATAAATTCTTTATTAATTAATCCTTGTCTCCCTAGAGCAAGTCTTTGACATGTCTAGGACAAAACTCAGCCAAATATCAAAATAGGGAGAACAGAAACAGCTCAACTGAAATGTACCAACCAAATCCAATTTAGATGAATTTATTTCTTCTGGGACAGAGAGCACTTAGGAAATTGATATTTGTAAAGTAGAAAGTATAGCATGTTAATAAAAAGTACTAAGTGCATCGTGGTTTTTTTTTAATAGTAAAGTACTTAATGCTCTCGTACCTTTTTTAATAGGTATTAATCTGGTATTAATCTGGTATTAATCTGTTTAGAACAAGGCAAAATAGCCATGCACTTCCTCAGTAGATTTTCCTAGTGTTCTTTTGTTTGAAAGGGAAGGCAGGAGGGGGAGGGGGTGACAAGAGATCAACCAAAGGACTTGTATGCATGCATATTAGCATAACCCATGGACACAGACAGTAGGGGGGTGAGGGTATGTGCTGAGAGGTGAGAATGGCTGGGGAGAGGTCAATGGGAGAAAAAGAAGACTCATGTTAGTACTCTAAACAATAAAGAGTTTTTTGTTTTTTAAAAAAAGTTGGTTCTTACCACACAAATGATATAGGATAACAACATAAGTCCATGCTATACTCTTTGTGAAAGGGTTGCAAGAAGAAAAGCTGTAAAAAGTATAAATGTCATAAAATATTGAATATTATTTTCCAAAATTGTGGTTAAATTAACCAAAATTACAGCAGAAATTTATTGCTCAATCCCAGCCCATTTGCAGAGAATAAAAAGGCAATGCAATGTGAATGAAGCTCAGGGGAAATTTGTCACCTTAGCTTTGAATGCTCCTGCATTTATGATGAACTGTTTTACTGCCAGCCTTCACTGATTTTACTTGATCTCCACCAAGAAAGATGGAGATTTGGATAAACAAGGCATCAGTGACACAAAATTAGCTCTAGGAATAAGGTCCCAATGAAGGAATTATTAAACTTAAAGACAACTAACCAGTTCTTGAAATTCCTGATGGATGTATTTAAAGGTTGATTCTGGACTTTGCCACAAAACTATGCCTTATAATTATTATTTTACACACACACGTTTTTGAAAGCAAAGTTTTTGAGAGCTAAATTTGCCACCTACATAACTGGGTTGCATCTTATTGTCTTCAAACCAAAAAGGACCGTTTTAGATACATTGGACTGACGGTTCTTTTGAAACTAATGGTTCAATATCTTAAATCAGGTTCATTTCAAAAGGATTTCCATTTATGAGGGAGAAATTATGGCTTTCATGTCAGGCTTCTCAGGGAATATTTGTTTATTTCGAAGTACAATTCCGTTTGAGCTGCCTCACAGAACCAAGGGAAAATTGTTTCCATTGTCATTGAGATAAAGAATGATTTCATTTCCAAAAATTCCAAATTGTGTTTAGTTGTGGTGACTATAACAGAGTCACAAACCTGCAGCAGTATTATAGCAACGTAGAACTACTCTGAAACATATGATCCATATCTCCTTTATTTAGTCTGTGAGATATTGAAATGCCAAACATTACATACATATGCCCTTCCCAGCTTAGCACATCCTAATGTAACGTGGTTACAGCATATGTTAAAAAGGATGGTTGTTGTTTTTTAATACTAGGAATTTTATTCATGGGATCTTATTTAAAA
This sequence comes from Pipistrellus kuhlii, assembly GCF_014108245.1. Taxonomy (NCBI): domain Eukaryota; kingdom Metazoa; phylum Chordata; class Mammalia; order Chiroptera; family Vespertilionidae; genus Pipistrellus; species Pipistrellus kuhlii. The sequence continues at coordinate 21,547,626 of NW_023425529.1, forward strand.
GAACCCATCTGGGGTTATGGTTTTGCCTATTCTATCCTATCCTGCCTAGCAGAAAGCACTGATGTTGAAGGAAACCTAGTTAGGATGGAGAATTGGCCTTGTTTGCCTGCCCTTGTATACAGACTCATATAGTAGGTTCTAATCTGACATTTGTTGAATGGTTTCCTGATAGCAATTTTCAAATTCTTAGCCTGGCGTTCAAGACTCTTCTTCATTTCCTCTAATCTAGCCTTTGCCCTTGTCTCTCTCATAGCTTCTTCTCATGTGCCATGTGATATCACTGAATAAAACCTGGACTTACCTGAATGGGCCCTGTACTTAATACTGTCTGCCTCTAGGGAGCTTGCCTCACTATTTTTATCAGCCAAGAGCATCAAACTGAATTACTTCCAGGATCTTTTCTGATTTTCAGTTTATGACTACGATTCAAGAAAATACCACTTCCTATATGAAACAGTCTTTGATTCCTCCAGCTGAATATAACTTCTCTTGTGTAGTTCCCTTCTCTTATTGTTCATGTCATGTGACATATTTGTGTCCATGCCTTATGTTCCCTGCTGCATTTGCAAGTTCTCTGAGCAATGTTGCATCTTTTTTTACCTTGTGTCTCCTACAACCCCATGACAGTACCCTGCATTCAGAACGCTCCCTCTAATTACTGGATTGCAGTGAATTACTAAGCAACACCCTAGACCAGGCGTGGGGAACCGTTTTTCTGCCAAGGGCCATTTGGGTACATCATTCACGGGCCATACAAAACTATCAACTTAAAAATTATCCTGCTAGATTTGGTCAGACATTTAATTAACTCACCCCTAATGCCTAGGCAGGGCCAGACCAAATAATTTTGTAGGCCTACGAGCAGGACAATCCCCACCCCTGCCCTAGACAATGCAGGACTTCTATGCAATAACGTATTTACCAGATTTTTCTCTCTTGGGTGTTGGAAACCCTCAGACAGAAGTAGCTCAGAGAAATGACTTTTTCCTGGTCCTAATTCAGATCCTGCCCTGCTTTGCCACCTCAGCCCTTTTCCTGTGTTGATGGTAAGGAAGTGACTGCTGTTCAGAAACCTCTCTGTTACACAAAGTGCACAAATTTTATGTCTTTTTGTCAATAGTTGTTCAATGAAGTTTTAGTTCTTAAAGCGCAAGCTTTCTGCCTCTGCTACATGGAGTTTATTGACTACAGGTGCTCTTTCTAGATCTAAATATGATTCGCACACCATGCAACCCCAGAAATGGACAGGTGTACCCCTCTTTTCTGACTCTTTAACACCTCGATGTGAAGCGCCTTCATGAATTTTCCAAGCCTGGAGTTAAGAAAAATAATAGTTAGATCCAAGGCTTGAAAGGGTCACACATAATTTTCAAACACACATTCCTCTAATTCTTTTGACCACCTACTATGTAACAGTTTCCTCGCATATTATTTTATCACCATCTCTGAAGAATTCTAAACATAGATTTTTAAAAATTGGAGCATAAAATTAAGTAAAACTAAGGCTGAACATGGTGAAAGGTTAACCTGGGTCGTAAAGCTGCTAACAGGATTTAAAGGCAGGTACTGAACTCAGAGTCTAGTGTCCGTAGGGTGACACCAGGGTGTCAAGATTTGTCAACGGTGGCGGCACAAAACTAATGCTTCTCTGAGTCTCCTCCATGTGCTTCTCCCGGGGGGGAGGGGGGGCATCCTCTGCTAACGCTGGCTTGCCAGTGGCTTATTAGAGCATTATCTTGTTCTCTCAGCCACCTGTTTTCACTTTGCAAATTCTCCCAGGTAAAGGTACTGGCTTGCTCGGGCTCAGCTTAGCCTTCATGTCTCGGGGCCTTACAGAGTCTTCATCCCTGTGCCTGTGAGTGAACACTGCAGAGGAAGACCTTGCTCCTCAGTGTGAGTTCTATGGACTAGGGCGTTAGGGCGTTAGCTTCCACCAGGGGCTCATTAGAAATACAGAACCTCAGGCCGCAGCCCAGACCTCCTGAATTCATATGCCTTTTAAGTTTAAAAAGCCCGAATCTAAAGCACTGTAAGAATTTAAGGTACTTCTCTTACAATGTAATCAATTGTATTATATATTTTTGCGACTAAATGCAGTAAAATTAAACACACACACACTTCTTCGTTTCTTGTTTTTAATTTCTTCATTTGTTACAAGGGGGGAAAAATTAGAAAGTCTGAAGGCAGTCTTTATTGCCTCTTGAAAAGTAACTGGCCATTCATCTAAGTGCCTCTATAGCGTGCACAGAAAGCCCGCCTAAGTGAGCTCTTTTTCTTACAGCAGAAGGGAAAGAGTTGATTTGGCAGGTTTTGGAAGGCAAACCATTATAATGGAAATATCACTGGAGTGGGTTCAAGAAGACCTGCATTTAAAAAGTCTTCTCCTGACCATCCAGACACCCTTAGTCAGGCCTCTTAACACCTGGGGACTGGGGTTTCCTCATCTGTATTAAGAAGTTTGGATAACAATCTCCAAGGCTATGTGCTACTGGGAGCACTGTTAGGATTCTACTAATACTTACTTAATGCACTCCCCACATCTCTTTTGCCCCTGGGAATTCTGGGTAAGTCTTGCCTCCATTATTGCTACGGCCTCCTAACTGACTATCTGCTTGTTTTGCCCTCCCCACATCAGGGCTCCATCCTACCACTAGTTCTTTTGGTCATCATGCTTAGAACACTGTAGCTGCACCAAAGTACTGCCCAAACACCTGGACATGACCTTCAAGGTCCTCCTGGTCCTCGAGGAGCTGTGCTGTCCTCTGTCCCTGAACCCACTGCTGCTCCCCATGCCACTTGCCTGAAATGTCCCCCACACTCAGCCGCTTCCCCAGCTGAATCCAGCTAATCTTTTCAGCATCAACACCACCATCACTAGGTAAAGGTGTTCTTACCATGGGAGTACTTCGTGCTTCTGGTCATAACATTTGATGCTTCTCCATGTTATTGCTCATTTAGAATTAATCTCCCCAAGAGCTGAAACAGTCTCCTTGCTCACAATCATGATCTTGTACCTGTCACCAAGTAAGCGTTACAAATTTTAGTTGGATGCTTTGTAAGTTTTGATTGTCTAACCACTACGCTACCTGAAACTAATACACAATAATATTGAATGCAAACAGTAATTGAGAAAAAATTTTAAAATAAAAACCAAATTCTTGTTTGAATGCCTCCTATTTAAATTCCTACGCTACTGGTTCCTAGTTATTGCTAAAATAATAATAACAATATTAAACTCTAAATATGGTTTTCAGGCTTAGGCATAAGTAATCTGAAATACTTAGAACAAAACCTGGGATATATTAGGCATGTAATATATGCTAGCTATTACTATTGATAACATTCTTTTCTTTAATTATAGCAGTTTGTATGGGCTTAATTATAATTACCTGAGAAATGAAAATCGCTTTCCCACTCTGAATGCTAAAGGGAATTCACAAAGAAGCAGACACATTAATCCCCTAAACAAATGTGTCAGGTTAATGGTTTATCTTATTCCAGTGAAACAGAGGATCATATTGTTATGTACTAAATGTATATAATTAATCATATTTGCTATAAATTATGTAGCAATAGATTTGGAAAATATTGTATTGAATTATCATAAAGTATTATTGAATTCTTCCAGTAAATGTCCCACCATCTGCTTCCTCGAAGCTTAAGCTAATGGAAAAGGCTCGGGGAAAATTGTCATTTTGAAGAAAACAGATCCTGGATACTTATGACCTAAAAGGAAATCTGGCACACACCTCTTAATATTCTTAGAAATTACTCATAGGTACAGCATTTATTAAGTCACAGATCTTTAAAATTATGAGTTGAAAGGGGTCCAGAAGTTCAGTCTTGAATCTCCACAGCACCCTCTTAGCCAAGTCGGTGAAAGGCCTCTGAATGAGCAGTTAGATGATCAAACTTCTATTAGTTCCCATAGTAACATATGATGTACTAATGGTTTACCTATGAGTCCTTAAGAGTATATCCTCTGCAAATTAGAAACAAATTACAACATTGTCATAAGAAAAAAAGGAAGGTGGACTGTGGATAAGAAAACAATTGAGATATTATTAAGTATATATTTAACCTGATATTTTCCTCTATCAGGTATTAAATAATAGGTAGAGTGGTGAACAACAAAGATACAAAATGTCAGACTTATTCTGTCATGTTTTATTATTCACTATAACACTTATTCCCAATTTATAACTTTTCTTCATTATCTCCCATTCATTCTTTCTTTACATTTCTTTAGTCTTTCCTCATCATTGAATTCCTTCTCTCTACCTAGTTACCTCCCTGCCTCTCCCTAATATCTCTTTGTTTGGCCAAGTATGCTTTTATTTCTATAATACAGTGATATGACTTTGCCCTAATAATTCAGGAACTGAGATATCATAATATATACTCTGACAAATTAGAATAGCCTGGACTCTGTGTAGCCAGTGTGACTAAGTGATTTAGCATCAACCCATGAACCAGGAGGTCACGGTTTAATTCCTGGTCAGGGCACATTCTCAGGCTGTGGGCTCAATCCCCAGTAGGGGGCGTGCAAGAGGTAGCTAATCAATGATACTCTCTCATCACTGAAGTTTCTATCTTTCCCTCTCCTTTTCCTTCCTCTCTGAAATCAATATATATACATATATATGTACATATATGTACATATATGTATATGTATATATACACATATATGTATACATATATGTATATATACATATATATTTTTTTAAGAATAGGCTGGAGGCACACAGTCAGAATATGTAGTGAAAGGCTAAATAAATGTAAAGTAGGTGAATGGATTTACATTTATAAATACTTATTAAATTCCCAATAGAAAGTATTGTTTGTGTTAAAGCTTATGATAGATAATAAATGGGATCTGGTTCTTCGTCCTTAGGGGGGTTAAAATCTACCAGGAAATCTATATACAAAACTAACTAAACATAGCACAAAGGAGACCATGAGAAACAATACAAAGAGAGGGGAAAGAGGTATAGAAGAAGGGAGAAAGGAAATCCTATTCAGGGAAGAGGAAATGGAAATAGAGTAGTTAGCAAGTTGAAATTAATGTTGATTATAAGTATTGTATTCCAGGATATTCAAGATAGGAAAGGCATTGACATTAAAGCACATTGACATTGATTTTAAAAAGTCATAAGACTTCCACACTCTGTTACTGGCAAAACACTACATGCTAAGTCTTTATTATGACTTGAATAAAAGTTTTATAAATAAAGATAATTCAATGTCAAGTGTCGATTATTGCAAATCAGCATAAGGTACCTGTTTTAGGCCACCAAGAACAGCTGCTGCCTTTAAGAACAGACTTTAAAATAACAGGCAAAGGTGTGACAAGAGATTTAAACATTTATGTAAAGAATCCCATGAAAAATTTTCACCATGCAGTTAGTTAATCTATACCTATGGTCGGCAAACTGTGGCTCGTGAGCCACATGCGGCTTTTTGGCCTCTTGAGTGTGGCTCTTCCACAAAATACCATGGCCTGGGCGAGTCTATTTTGAAGAAGTGGCGTTAGAAGAAGTTTAAATTCAAAATATTTGGCTCTCAAAAGAAATTTCAATCATTGTACTGTTGATATTTGGCTCTGTTGACTAATCAGTTTGCCAACCACGGGTCTATACCATCAAGATTTTCTAATGGCAAGAACCACTTCTTAAAAGTATTTCAATGATGCAAACATTTCTACTGTGTCACCCTTTAAAATATTTCTTGCACAGGGCAATAGGCAATGTTTAATGATGAAATGCCAATGAACAGTAAGTGCAGTATGTCAAGTAGAAGTAATGATACTTCCTTACCGAATGCCACAGCCTGATTTCTATAAATGCCACCACTTTCCCAAAGAATGGCATCCTTTCACTTGGCGCAGTAAATTGCATTCTGTCCTTTTACAGCTGTTCCCAAACACAGAGATATTTTTGAGCTTCATTTATAAAACATAAATATCAGATTGTTGTTCAGCCTTCTTGTAATTCAAAATGGCATCAGTGCTGGCTGAACACATTACTCAAGCTGTGGAAAGTAAGCAATAGTGACAACTTAAAGTTAACACTGTGAAATGGAGATGCATATATGCAAAATGTTAACTTCAAATGGTTTAAGTCGATGTTATAAATACTTAATGTGAGGAAAGCAGGAGCTTGGTAAGAGTGGAGAGCTATTTAAAATTATTTCCACCTCTTAGTTTAAGAGCAATCTGCCTGTTGCTGGATTTGTATGATCCCATGTGCAGTGATGTGTCCTGGGAGAGATTTAGAGAGAGGGCTGTGGGGCTATAGGAAAGTGGTTCTTTCTGTGGTCATAGAGGCTTCTCAAAGAAGGTGGCATTTGATAGAGATGCAGTGACAGGCAGAATTGGATATCTGAAATGGGGGAGGAGATATTTCAGGCAGAAGGAATACTTAAGTAGAAGCACAGAGCAGGAAAGAACTGGGGCATATGGAGTGACTAGTGTGTGGGGTTCTTGGGGTTCCTGACGGAGAAGTAGTGGCAAATAAGAGGGGATGGTTACTGGGGACAGATTGAGGAGGGGTTTGAGTGTCAAGCTGAAGAATCTGTTTTGTTTTGTTTTTATTTGGCATAAATAAAATAACCTCAGTGATTTCCCCTCCCTCACCCAGTACATTCCCATGATCAGAACTGTGTTTTAATTGGGCACTTAGAATGCACCCAGTTGTGCTAGGTAGTTTACAAAAAATTATCCAATATAGTTAAAACTGTATTAACCCCATTTTATAGATGAGAAAACGATCTCAGAGGTGCTAATAACTTGCCTAGATATGTTCAGTAATCTAATAATAAGAAAAAAAATTACCCTAAATTTTATGCTCCTTAATTCTTTATAATCCCATTTTCATAATTTTATTGCTTTACCAAGATCCTGTAACCTCATAATTATGTTACTCTTCATAATTCAGTATTTTAAAGCAGGGAGAAATAGAAGAGTTAGACTGGTTTAGAAATTATTTTAATAAGACAATGAAAAATAATATTTCTAATTGAATTACATTTCTAATAGTTCAGGTAACAGTAAATTAGACCTCCACTCTTCCTGAGGCTGCACATTAAAATATTGCATGATTATTGTTTTAGAGATTTGTTATGATGTTGAGAGTTTGTATACAAATGAAATCAAATTTATTTTATTGCCTATTAGGTTTCCTATGATATTCAGAAAGCTTTGCAATGCAGCTAACAAGAGCTTCCTTAGCCAAGTTATTAAGTGCAGCTTCCACTTTTTTAAAACCATCAAATTTAAGCTTAGTATGTGCAAGGCATAAAAGAAGTCATGTATCTTAATTTCATTTTAATCTCATAACACCCATGTAAGGTAGGCATTCTTTTTCCATTTTATAGATGAGGAAACTAAGATCCAGAGAGGGCTCTAAGTGGTAGTCTGTATGGGATGGAATTCTATTTGCTGTAAGTCACTATTCTGACCACTATACCAGAATGTCCTGTAACTCCTCATGGGATAAAGATGAGTGATCTTAAAGGGACATGCATGACTCATGGTTGCAAAGGAATAAAACAAAATATACTCTGAAGCCCAGCTCATGGCATTTTTAAAGCAAAGTAGCATCAATGTGCATGCACAAGCTTTGGAATCATAGAATTATGGATTTAACTCTTAATGTGCCCCACTAAAAAGCTATGTGACCTTAGGTATGTTACTTAATCTTTCTGAGGCTCAATTACTAAAATGAAAATGTAAGTAATAATAATCCTATATAATCAAGATGTAATATGCAAATTGACCATCACAGCTCAAAAGATGGCTGCCTACAACCAGGATGGCAGGGGGGTTAGTGAGGGATGACCAAATGACTGAAAATCAGACTGTGTGGGGTGACCAGGCTGGCGGGGGGGTTAGTGAGGAACAACCAAATGACTGAATAGCAGGCTGTGTGGGGTGACCTGGCAGAGCTGGGGGGGGGGCGGGGGGGAGGCCGTGAGGGATGACCAGGCTGGCAGGGGGTTCAGTTAGGGGCAACCAGGCTGGCAGAGGGGGGCAGTTAGGGGCAACCAGGCTGGCAGAGGGGGGCAGTTAGGGGTGACCAGGCCAGCAGAGGGAGAAAGTTGGGGGTGACAAGGCTGTCAAGGAGGCAATAAGGGGTGACCAGGCTGGCAGAGAAGGGGCAGTTGGGGGCGACCTGGCTGGTTGCAGGGGGCAGTTAGGGGAGACCAGGCCAGAAGGGGGGCACTTAGGGGTGATCAGGCTGGCACAAAGAGGCAGTAAGAGGTGATTAGGCCAGTGGGGGAGTAGAGGGCAGTTAGAGGTCACCAGGCAGGCAGGCAGGTGAGTTATTAGGAGCCAGCAGTCCAGGATTGAGAGAGGGGTATCCAACTGCCAGTTTATATCCTCAGGAACGGGCCTAAACCAGCAGACATCCCCTGAGGAGTCCCGGATTGTAGAGGATGCAGGCTGAGGGGACCCCCCCCCCCAACCCAAGCACGAATTTTGTGCATTGGGACTCTAATAATAATATATATTTTAGGGTGTTTTTTTTTTAAGAGAATTCATTGAAGTAACACCTAAAAAGTTTTTAACACAAAATAGATGTTTAATACAAGTAAATTCTATTGATAGTAGCAACTGCATTACCACACTATGGTATTTCCTCAATTCCCAGGGCTCCAGCTAACCAACTCTGAGTCAGTCTCTTTTAAATATTAGGTCCAGATCTCCCTTTTGAATTCTGGATGCATATATCTTGTCACCTTACTTGGCATCTACTCTTGGATATCTCACACGTATCTCATACTCATTACAAATCAAACTGAATAAACTAATGATACACATCACCCCTATTCCTATCCTGTTAATATCTGCTCACCTGCCACCTTTTCTATATATGATCATGAGGATGATGAGGAGATGGAGGAGGAGAATGATAAGTGTGGGTGTACAAAATCAATACCACAACCAATCAAATCTCAAGTCACTGAATTCTGAGGATTATACCCTGTAAATTTCTCCTGGTACCTGGTCCTAGCCACCATCATTTCTTTCTTAGAATACTTCAACCACACCTACTTCTGCCTCTCATTACCAACCAGCTTCTTGATTTTCCTGCCCCCTTGAGACCTAAATAAAATTGATGTTAAATCCCTTTCCATCTCTAATGGAAGTTCAAATACCCTTGGGGTTTTTATCAACTTGGAGAGGTTTTCACTCACAATTTCCTCTTCCCTCAGGCTCCAAATCTCACAAATGTAGCTTCCATGCCCTAACACATCAATATGACTCTCAGCAGCTTTAGCAAAGTGATCCACTCACACAGAGCATTTGTGAGTGTAGCAAACACTAGTGCAGGCTGGGATTTAGGCAGGTGGACAAGTGTTTGCTATTCAAAATGCACTTCCAATGGAACATTAGGCATTTCCAGTTTTAAGTGCTCTTTGACCCCCTCACCATCTGGATATTTCCATTAGCTGATTGTTCCTTCTATATCCCGGCATCACACCATCTTGCTGGCTCCTCTCAGCGTATTTTTTCTAGCCCTTTTCTTCTTCTCTCTCTCCCCCCACTTTCTGGAATAAAGCCATTTTCCTCTGTAACTTAAATACTAATTTGTACCTAATTTGGTTGTTTGTGTTTTTGTTTGATCCCTCTGCTCAAATCGTGAGTGCTCACTTCTATTCTAAGTGGCTTGTTATCATGCACTTTTTCATCAGAAGTTCTCCCCAATAGGAATTTGGGAGTCAACAGTTAACATAATATTTTTTTTCTTCTATTAAAGAACACAAATCTGATCATTTTACTCCCCTGCTTAATAGCCTGTAAGTGGCTTCCCATAGCCATTAACAATAAGCCTCAACTTTTTTAGAAAGCCCTACAAAGCAGCCCATGACCTCATCTCCACTATTGGCCATTCTGAGGTTATTCTTGTTTCTCAAATCCATTATGCTTTCTCCAGCCCCCAGGTCTTCATCTGCACTGTTCCTTAGCGATCCTATTCTTTCTCCAACTCATCACCAGGCCAGCTCTTACTGACACCTATAGACTACCTGTGTAGTCTCCTACTTCCTCTAGGTTAGATCCTCCTGCTAGACCTTCTTTTATCATCATGCATTTCTTAACAATGTCTTTTTCCCCACTCATTATTATTTAATCATTTATCACGGTGTATTTCCTCTCTGTTTATGTAGATTACCAACATTACTGGGACAGGGGCCAAATTTATTTTCTTAACCATCATATCTTTAGCATCAGGCACACAGTAGACACTCAATTTTTGAGAACTTCTTGAAGGTCAACAGCGAGCAAAGCATGTATGTAAAATATTGCATTTCATCTCCCTTAATATCTAAGCTTTCTTTTATCTGGCAATGGAGGGATCAGACTCTTAGGAAAACCATTAAATTCCAGTGATGGTGGAGGGTACAAGAAGCTATTTGCTTTAAAGGTGTGACAGTGTTGTTATTAGTGATGTTAACAACTCAACAAGGAGGAGAGTGAAAGCTCGGTGCTTACAAAAGGTCACAAGGGACACACCTCAATATGCTGTGAATTTCGTGGTTGGTAAGAGACTGCACTCTCTGTCAGCTCTCATCAGGATTTTTAATTAACTGGTGTCACAGTCAGAGACACACTTCATGCCTGTGGGGAAATTTGACTGAACTCATCCATTCTCAAATAAATGATTAGCACCATCATCTTCTACAATGCCTTTCAAGAAGTGGGACAGCTACATTTTTACAAGCATCTTTCCGAAGTAAAACCATCTTAAAACTATAAATACTGCAAAGAATAGAAGAGGGTTGGAGAATTTTTTTTTAATCAGCCAAAATTATGTTTGTCAGTGCTTCATTTTATGAAAATATTAGCACTTGTTCCACAGGCAGAATTAACCTGTCAGGAACCCTTATTTTTCATAACACATTGAGCCAGAAAAATGTTCCATGTTTTTGGAATTTACCAGACCATTGAACTGTGGAGAGCAATTGTGTTCTGTGCCTTTCTGAAGGGTGGACCCACCTCCTCCCACGTCAATCATCAGCCAGGCACAGCATCCCAGGTCCCTGAACTTCTCAGCACAGTAGGTCCCAGAAACTGTTCCCATGGTAACCTTCAGTCAAACAGCGAGCTTAGGCATACAGCACAGGCATAACATACACTGGCATAACAGCAAAAGAAATGCCTGCTTCTCTTGTTCAGAATGCCACAAAAAGGGCAGGTAATATTGATTGCTGAATAAATTAATGGTTATTGAATGATATATGAATCATGGCATTAATGACCTAAAAATATACAATTTCTAGTGTTTATATGTCCCAAAGAAAATAAATGAGAAACCATAGATTATAAATTTGGTAACAACAGTTAGCTATTTTTATTTTTTTTTTTGGAGGATCTACTAGATATCACATACTGGGCTAGGAAATACACACAGATAATCTTGTTTGTGACCCCACAAAAACCTCATTGTAATAGATTATAGCATTTCCGTAATTTATCTCAAGCAAGTGAGGCTCAAGGAATTTGAGCCCAGGTTTGACTATCTCCAAAATTTATTTGTAGCTCCAAATTTATATTTTTCCTGATACCACATTTTTTGAGCATCTATCAACCATATCCTAGACTCTAGAGAGAAATAAGCCATGGTTTGTGCTGCGGGAGATCACAATCAATTAAATACAGATATGAAAGGCATCATTTGGGAAATCACTTTGGCTCCAGGATCTTACAGTCTGGGGAGTGCAGAGTAATAGAGTCATAACATGTGTAGTTGAAGAATTGCCTTGAATGCCAGCTCCCCCACATTATAATAGAGAAACCTTGAAAAACCCATTTAATTTCTTTGTACCTTGGTGTTTCCATCTGTGGAGTGAGATAATAACTTAATAGGATGTTTAGAGGATCAAATGAGGAAAATGTATTTGAAAGTGCTTTATGAAATATAAAATGTTACATACAGTTAATGTTCTCATCCTATATGTCACAATATCTTGGCACATGTTTTCCTCACAACAGTTTCTTTTCAATTAAAAATGCCAGGTTAAAGTCTTTCCTCAAGCATGTTTTGTTTAATCTTCAGAATTAAGAGTTCTGCAGAGCTTCCACCCCAAATCCATATTGGAAATCTAATATAATTACTCATTAATACATATGTGTTTATACTAGAGGCCTGGTGCATGAAATTCATGCATGGGGTGGGGGGTGGGGTAGAGAAGGTGCTACCCTCAGCTCAGCCTGCACCCTCTCACTATCTGGGACTGCTGGCTCCTAACTGCTCACCTGCCTACCTGCCTAATCTCCCCTAACTGCCCCCTCTGCCATCCTGGTCGCATTCAATGTCCCCCTCCCCACCCTGCTGGTGACCCCCAACTGCCCCCCTTTGCCAGCCTGGTCACCACCAACTGTTCCTCCTGACACCCTGGTCAACCCCAACCCCCCCCTGCCGGCCTGGTCGCCCCATTACTGCCCCCCCTGCCAGCCTGGTCATCCCTCACTGTCCCCCCTGCCAGCTTTGTCTCCCCCAACTGCCTCTCTGCTGGCCTGGTTGCCCCAAACTGTCTCCTGCCAGCCTTGTTGCCCCCAACTGCTGCCCCTGCCAGCCTGATTGCCCCATGCAGCCTACTGTTCAATTATTTGGTCGTTCCTCACTAACCCCCTTGCTGGCCTGGTCGCCCCACACAGCCTGTCCTTCAGTCATTTGGTCATCCTTCACTAACCCTCCTGTTAGCCTATGTAGTCTGTGTTTGGTTGTCCATCTGGTTGTTTCAGTTGGTCATAACAGCCCCTGGATTTTTATATATTAGCATATATATATTACAGGTTCAATGCACAAAATTCATGCAAGAGTAGGCCTTCCTTCCTCAAGTTGCCAGTAGTGGCGTCCCTCTAGCACCCGGGCTCTCCTTGAAGCCCCAGCTTTGACCAGAAAGTCATCTAGTCTAACTAGCATATTATGCTTTTATTACTATAGATATATATCTTCAGAGTGATATATATATATAATGTATATGTGTACTATATATAGTACACACACATATGGCAACTTGCTAAGGAAACATCCTTTGTATTTACTTTAAATTAATGCTTCACGAGTAGCAAAACTTAATTATCACTCTGCACTCTGGCTGGACAGAACAAAAGAGTAGGAAGCTGAAAGTCCTAAGATGAGCTATTTGATCAAGGAAATGACAATGCTAAAAATTCAAAGGTTGTAATGTGACAGCCTATGGGCTGAGGCTTGCCTATAAATGTGTTGTGTGTGTTTTGGGCCAGTATAGCTTTATTTTGTTGTAACTGTGCTTTTTAATGAGGCGTTTAGACAATGCAGGTACCTCCACCCCATTTGCTAACTATTCCATCATTCAATCCTCTCAAACTTGACTGTTTCTCACACTTACATCACCAACCTGACATTTGAGTTTGGACCCTTTTCCCAAACAAGAGGCATGAGAGATGAGGGCTCTGCATTATGAAACTGTTAAGACAGAAATGAATGTATCTGAACATGTCAAACATGAAAGGCAGAGCAAACATGAATGTGGACTAGGCAAAGGGAGAGAATTGACAATCTCTCCCTAAAAAGATACACTTAGGACACATATGAAGGAGTCTGAACACATATAAAGGAGTCTGGCATTACACTGCTGATTGTAAACATATTTATTTAGCAAGCATTTATCACGGGCCTGGTGTATGAGGTACAGAGCAGTTCCTGGCAGCACATAATAACACCACATAAGTTAATGGTATTTATTATATCATCATCCTTATCATTCTTATTATCAGATACAATTCCAGAAAGGACAAAGGCACTTTAGACCTGTCTTTTTCTCTCTACTTCCAAACAGAGTTGCATCCACAGTTGCATCCATAGCTGTTGCTCAAAACATATCTGAAGAACAAATGCATGTAAAATGGAAGATTCAAGAAGCCAATTTTAGCCTTCGAGATCCGCAATCGGATCGTGCTCTGACAATCTTTGAAAGAGGCTGTGAATAATTCTAAGGAAATGCCAGGAGGAGCCCTGCTCTGACAGGGCAGCTCTGGGACTTGGCTCTTTCTGAAGGAACTAAAAAGAATGAATATCTTGCTGCAAAACGTTTCCTGGGAAAGAGACGGGAGGTTAAGTGGGTGAATTATATAATGTCTGCAGAGGATCATGGCTATCCGAGGTGCTTATAGCTATAAGTACCGGACATCATTAATATTACCATTTTTTAAAAATGAGCATCCCATTACATCTTATGTGGTAACCTTAGCACAGCAGAGTTTTCTAAGTGTTCCTTCTGAAATGCCCTCTAATAAGTCTAATCATTGATTGGGTTGCCAACTGGAGCATTGGTAATGTTCTAGAGGCACGTCACGCAGGCAGGTTTGGTGCACCCAGCACTTGCTCGGGCTTTCATCATGTCTCGCCTGAATTGTTCCAAGGCCTCCTTACTGTCTCCTGGCCTTCGATGGACCCAGCCCACAAATTCCTAGCTCCACTGGTCCATACTCCTAATTATATTGCTCTTTCTAAACTTTGATCTATCTAATCATGTCACTTTTCTGCTTTGAGAAAAATTTATGATTTCTTTTGGCCTAAAACAATATCCAAATTCCTTAACTAGGCACATCATGGATGGGGCTATCAACCCTTTCCTCTGAGCATCGTACCACTATCCAGCCCTTCCAGAGGACTGTGGGATCTCTCCCCCCTCCTCCAGATTACTTTCCTGATCTTTGTTCCCCTGGGAAACTCCTGACTATTTTCAAGTATTACTTCCACTCTGAAGCCTTTCCTCAGGCCCATCTGCAGAAGCAGAATTAATTGCTTCCTTCTCTTTATGTCTACAGCACTGAAAAATTCTCTTGTACTGACCAGCATCTTTGGCTGAATGTTTGAAAGTTCAGCTTCAAAAACTTAACCCATAAACCAAGATTTATTCACTTATGTCCCCATACTGCACAGTGGCTGGGCCTTAGAATGATGGAGACCATGTCCTCTCTCTCCAGCAGCTAATCTTCATGGGGCAGAAATGATAGACACTGGTGTCTCCAGCTTGGCATCTGTACATACTTGAAACTAGAGGAGAATGCTCCTTCCCACTAATTAGCACTTAGCTAATGTTGGTTTCTTATTGAATTAACAAGTGGATAGCTTTCCAATGTTGGGTGAATAAAATATCCAGTGGACATAATTAAGAATCTCATAGAGTTTTGAAGTTAGTTCAATGAAAGTGTATACAACCTCCATAATTAAAAGGTCATTAAGTGATTTGAGGCTTAACTAAAATAATAACCTTTGAAATACAACTAATACATATTGATTTCATACTGTTATCATTTTTATAAAAACCACTTAATCTTTACAAAAACCCCATGAGTTACAGGAATTACCACCCTTTCGTAAATTAAGAAGATGAAGTTAGAAGGTCCTTGCGCTCTCACAAGTAATAGGTATAATTGCAAAAAAGAAATAGAAACTCAGGCTCTCTGATACCAAGTTTACTGCTATGCTCTTAAGTGCATTATTTAACTTCTATGAATAAAATGGGGAAAGTAACTCTCATGTCTGAAGACTATTATGAGGAATAAAAGAAAAAAACACACACATAAAATTTGCAGTGCAAAGCCTGGTTCAGATTGGTTATCTATATATATAAAAGCCTAATATGCAAAGTGTCCCTTTGGGAGTTCAACTGACCAGAAGTTCAATCACTCTCTATGATATGCACTGACCACCAGAAGGAAGGCCCCAGCCAGCAGCCGGCAGCTGGCAGCCAGAGTTGACAGCAGGGGAAAGCCCTGACTATAGTCAGCAGCTGCTAGGGACCCTACCTGTGCACCATTTAGTGCACTGGGCCTCTAGGCGATAGATAATAGTAATTAAATTTGCCAGGGATGTTGGAGGACTTCCTAGGATTTCTGACTGTTATATATCTGTGGCCTGTCCTCTTCCTTGTCCCATATTCTAGGAACTCATCCTGCATTTTTCTCTTCTTAAATGCTGCCCACTCTATCTCAGTAGCTTCGGTAGTCTCCAGGCTATGGAACAGGTAGCAAGCTCCTGGCTCCTCCTCCTCCACTGCAGCCAGGCACCCCAGCCCTTCTCACTGCCTCAAACAGTTCAGGAAAGAGTTGTACCAATGACATGTAGATCCCAGACCTTGTCCTGACATTAATTTGCACGACTGTCCTCTCGAGTGTGAAATGAGGGTATTGGACCGGAGAAATTTCTATATTAAAATTTGTTATGCAAAGGAAATTTTAGTGAAACTATTTTCACTCTAGAGTCAAGCAATAATACTATTACTCATTCTCAGGGTAGGGGAAAATATTTTAAATATATATTTTTTAATTTACCAAATAAATCAGTGTTAGCCTTGCCTAAATTTGTCAGATCCATTTCTGTTACTTTTAATTCTTCCTTCTTGCTCTACATCTCAGCAGGGATTATGTGCATGAAGTATATATTCAGAATTTTATTCTAAATATAGATTCTAGGAAAAGCTGAAGCAAAGAGGCCAGAGAAGAAACAGTATGACGACATTTCTTTTAGGCCCAATGCCTAGATTGCACTTGGCCTGATGCCTTCTTCTCATTAGTGCTGCTGACAGAACCTGAACCTGATTAGCCCACCTGATTATTATTATTTTATTTTTTTTTAGCAACCTGGGAGCCAGGGGCCAATGCTGATTTCATGGCTGATCTCCAAAGCTATCCTTTGATTTGAGAAGATTAGCTTCCTTTCCCTGGAAGATTCATTATCTACAAAGCATCGTGACACATTAGGCATACATTTCTTAAACACTTTATAAAATTGAATCTATTCTTTCCATCATCATAAAACTTTCAGATATTGCCTATTAAAATATGGAGTGAATGATTCTTAATAAATGCAAATATAATGCTTGTAAACTTGTTGTTTTCTGAGCTAATCAACTCCTATAACAAATAACGCATAAAAGCCAGACTTCATGTTCTTGCATATTCAGTGCTTGGTTTAGCCTCTCAATCCACCCAGGCCACTGGCCATAGAGTCATGCACCACTTAAACGAGCAGGAGAAATAAATGTCATTAGGGAACTTTGTTGCTATGCAAACATCAGAGTGCCCTCCTACAGTCTTGGTGGTCTAGCCTAGTGCACACTTAGCCTGTGTGGTATAACCTATTGCTCCTGGGCTCCAAGACTGTACAGCATGTTACTGTAGAAAACAATGCCAGAGTGAATAAAGCACAGTGTATGAGGCTGCTGCTGGTGTTACACAGCATACTGTTTTACAGCAAATGTTTCTATAAGTAGAAAGAGTACACCTATCCCAGCTGGCATGTCTCAGTGGTTGAACATCAACCTATGAACCAGGAGGTCATGGTTTGATTCCAGGTTAGGGCACATGCCCAGGTTGCAGGCCTGATTCCAAGTGTGGCGTGTGTAGGAGGCAGCCAATCAATGATTATCCCTCATCATTGATGTTTCTACCTCTCCCTCTCCTTTCCTCTCTGAGATCAATAAAAATATATATTAAAAAAAAAGAAAGAGTACACCCTAAAATAATGATAAAATGTAGAAACAGTATATACATAAATCAGCAACATAGTTGTTAATTATCATGATCAGGTATTATGTACTGTACATAATTGTATGTGATGTACTTGTATGCAGTAGTATGTGTGTTTACACCAGCATCACTACAAACATATAAGTAATGTGTTGAGGCCTTACAATATTACAAAGGCTACCATGTCACAACTATAGTCCACACTAGCTCCACATGTATCAAACACAAGGCCCGCGGGCCAAATTCGTCCCACCAGGCCTTGCAATGTGGCCCGCACAGCGCTGTCATCACTGCACTCCACTGCGTTTCCATCACAATGACAGTTTATGACTGTTCAGTAAACCATTCGGCCCGCGATTTAGGCTGGATTTTAGATTTTGGCCCCTTCTCTGATTGAGTTCGACACCCCTAGCTAGGCAATAAAAGTTTTTCAGCCCAATTATAATCTTACTAGAGGCCCAATGCACAAATTCATGCATGGGTGGGGTCCAGCCAGTTCTGCACCCAATCAAGGGCATGGTGGGGGGGTAGATTGGGAGTGGAGGTGTCCAGGGGGAGGGGCCAAAGGAGATTGGTTGGTGGCAGTGCATGTTATTAGCAAGCGATCATTCTAGTCTTTCCAGCCGTTCTGGTCATTCCAGTCACTTGGCTTTTATATATATATAGATGGGACAACCATTAGATATCAGTCTGTTGTTGACCACAACATCATCAAACATATAATGTGGCCCCTTCCATACAGCAGTGCATGGCTGTATGGAAGGGGCCACATTATATGTTTGACTCCAAAATACTCTTGATTTGCAAACTGGTGAGGAACCTCCAGGTGTGATGGGAAACAAGCCCTATACAGGGAGGGCAGGGAGAGATGGAAGAAAGGCAAATCACCCAGATTGGTGAGTGACAGGTTTCAAAAGCAAGGGGACTTACCTTTAAGAAGTTTGTTTTGGACCACACAAGATGAGTAGATCTTCACACAGCCCACCAAATCTTAAAGGTTTAGATTTCCTTAAGGGGTTCAGTCATAAACAGGAGAGGATTTCAATGGGGTCAGTCATGTATACCATTAAGTTGGTAGCAACACCACATTTCTGTCTCAAATCTATAAGTGTGGGCAGCTTCTGGGAATCAAAAGACAAGCTGAATGCACTTCCCAGAAAATGAGAGAAGGTGAAGAGAGGTCCTGATCTCAAGTCAACCAGAGGTCGCGTCCTCTCCATGACCTTCCCCAACAAGTACAGAACTCAATATTAAAAACCTACCCATATGTCTGAGGGCAAGACCATGTGTGGGTAAAGGGACATTTGTAAATGTTAAGAATTACCCAGGTCACAAAGCACCTAGCATGTGTCAGGGGACAACTTCAAGCCAGGCAACAACTTCAAGCCAGGCACTGGTCATCTATGCATGCATGTGTGGGTTCATGGTTTCAGTGGTGGGCCAATCCTGTTGGGTCCTGGAGCTGGATATGCAGCTAGAGATAAGATACAGTCCTTGCCCTTAAAGGACTTAGGTCTAGGGTCCTTAGACTATCATGAACACCATTAAGTCTATTAAATATTGACATAGAATCAAACTGCTATTGGCAAGATACTCTTTAAAGTACTAGGACCTGTAAGAACTAGATTTCTAAAAAAAAGTAAACAAGAAGGAAAATAGACATTTTTTTTGGTCTATATAGTCTCTTTTATGGTACTGCTAGATTCTATGTACTTGATGTGTCTTCTGACAATATGTGTGGTACCAAAATTAATAATAAGTAGATGAAATCTAAGAGGCAAATGCCCACCTCTAGTTAATGCAATTAGCAATTTTTCCCATTCATTTAACTAACACTTATCAGTGTAAACTGTGTGTCAAACTCAATGTGTCAAAAGGGGAAGGCAAACATATATGGAACTCAATTTTGATTTGTGTAAATCAGTGGTTAAGAGCTCAAACAAGAAGTGCAATCTTGGTCAAGTGATTTAATCTTTCTGAGCCTCAGTTTCCTCCACTAGGAGCTAAGAATGAAAATAATAATGCCATCTTAGGAGGCCATTTGAATACTAAATGAAATGACTGTGTTTGACTGCCTGGCTTAGTTAGCTTCTGGGCCCGTGTAAGTCCTTAACAAGTTTCAGCAGTTTTTCTGTCCCACGTTCATAGAAGTCTAGGAAGTTCAGAGCTCAGGCTACTGCATACCCAGAAGATAAATTCAAAACAAAGCAGCAAGTGGTATAAAGTGTATGAGTCTTACTTAAGACCATAGAGCTGAAGGACTGGTCCTGCCTGTGTAGCTTAGGGGAAAAATCAGGAAGAAGTAGTTAAACCAACCACACAAATGCTTTTCCAAATGCTGTCCATAAATGTTTACCTAGAAACTTGAAGCAAAGCTTTCAGTCCTTTGTCTGCCCCCATTCTCATATGTGCTGTGAATCCTCCATCTAGTCTCTTCTTCAAAGAGCTTCTTAGCTTCTATTTTTAAGGACTGGCTAACCTTTAATGAGGAGGATTACCACAGGTGTCTCAATACTGGCTTTTATTATTTAGAGTTGACAGGTGAGAAGGGAGAGAGGAAATCACTGCCTTGAGAAATTCTTCTAGAATGCTCCTAGGACTTGCCACAGCATGTCTCCCTCCAGCAGAGCTGAGAACAAGGGCCTCTCTGGAAGTTGAATGCCATGATGATTTTATTCAGTCATTATTTACTCATTTCCATGATGTACATCTTGTGTTTATTACATATCTCGACCCATGAACTGAAAGGAGCTTTTCAATGAAAAAGAACCCTCAAAGTAAAATCCTGAGAAAATCATGAGAAGGAAGAGAACTAATCTCTCTTTCTGCCTTTCCTTGTATATGGTGTAACTCTATTTTACAAAGTAATGCTGACCACATTCATTTTGGGAAAATTATCTCAGCATACTTTTACTGCCAATGATCTGAGTTTGACCTCCATTCCCGTACTTTCTCTTTCCTTCAACAGAATGCTACAACACTCCACGTAACTGTTCAAGATGACAATAGCATCGCTGTCTCTCTAGAAGCTTCAGATGTCACAAGCCCATCATCTGTGTATGTTGTGAAGATAACTGGTGAATCAAAAAGTTACTTCTTCGAATTTGAGCAATTCAACAGCACTCTCCCTCCTCCTGTTATCTTTAAGGCCAGTTATCACGGCCTCTATTATATAATCACTCTGGTAGTGGTAAATGGGCATGCGGTTACCAAGCCATCCAGATCAATCACTGTGTTAACAAGTAAGCATCCAGTGTAATATTGTTCTTTGAGTTTCTTCTTTATCTGTATTCTCACGGGGTTCTAATGAAAAGAGAAATCAGCACAGAATGGCAAGCACAGGGGAAGTCAAATCACAGAAATTCAAAGTTCTGCTTTATATTAAGTATACAGTTTCTTGCTGAAGTTTGATAAAGTTTCACTATTATATTTTGATTTTAAAAATGTTTAAAACTTAAAGTTAAGCCTTAATGAGATATTTTAAGACTGAATGACAATTTTAGATTCATAATTGGACCATGTAATTTTCTACTATGTAACTCAGAAGAGTATGATCATAATTAAGCTATTTGTCTTCCATAACATTTATTCTCATATTAAGCAATTTGGCTTTTGAGACATTAATTTATTCTCATAGTTAGCCTGCTCAAATTCTATTTTACATTTTTAGCTGAGAGAGAGAAAAAGATATCATTATTTATCGGTCACTATTCCCCACCTCATCTTCCTAATAGCATTGGCATCCAGTGCCCAAGAAAATGCCAGGGGGAAAAATCATTGGCATTTTAACTTTCAGTAGCCTGTGCCTTAAAAAGTTAGTGCTGATATTAGGAAATTTTTAGGATTTGTTTTTAACTATTTGTGACTTTACTCTGACTTTAATACCTAATCTCAAATTAAGATGCAATTCTACTGTGTATGTCAAGGTGTGGGGGAAAAAACATATATTATATGGTAGAGTTTATCACTGTAATTTAATGGCTCAACAAAGTTCTTTTTGATCTCCACTGCAAATATTTTGGTGGTGGCTGCAATATTTAAAATACCAGAAACATGTGATAATTCTGTCAGTAGTTAAGGAAAAAGACACAGTGATATTTTTGTTTGGGATAAAGTAGAGAAACTCCAAGAAGCAAGAACTCAGAATCAAGCTAGAGGACGTATTTTTAACATGTCTATAATTTTTTTTTTTAAGTTTTACTTGGCAGAGTCCCAAGATCCGTAATGAGTCCTAAAAATTAGGAATGGTACAAACCCAAGACTTTCAAGGTTTACAGATATAATGAACTAATCTAGGACCTAGTTGAACCAAAGGAAGCATTTGTCTGGTAAAATGCTGTCTTAAACAAGTTTCAGAAAAAGTGAACTGGGAGTTAATAGATCCAGGCATCAGATCTAGGTATATAATACATATAATACAACTCCTTGAAATCAGGAGCTTTGTTTTACTCATGTTCATCCTATATAATAAAAGGCTAATATGAAAATTATCCCCTTGGGAGTTTGGCCAACCAGGAATTTGACTGACTGCCCACTATGACAACCAGGGGGCAGCACAGTAGGCCCCAGCTGGCAGCAGGGAGAAGGAAGGACCTGATTGACCTTGTTCGCAGGCCAGACCTAGGGACCCTACCATGCAGGAGTTTCGTGCACCAGGCCTCTAGCAATTTCATAAGTATCTAGTGTGAACCTTATGCTTAATAGGTGATCAGTAAATACTAAATTCAATTTAGTTAAGAAAACAGTAGGAGAAAGAGCCAGGAAAAAAAAAAGACTAAAACACAAAACAAAATAAAAGGATAGGGACTTGCTGACTCAACATTCATTAGCACGCACTTAGCCACTTCTGATTGGACAAAGCTGGAGGAGTCAACCTTCAGCTGATGACTCATAAAGAAATTTGATAGTCAGTATTTGGTTAGAATATTTCTAGAATATTTCATTGAAATTTTAGCACCTGCAGTGAGTTCTGTTTAAAATATTTTCCATTTTCCTTTGTGATTTTACCTTTGACATGTGGGCTTAGAAGTGCGCTGCTGAATGACCAAAAATTTAGCAGTTTTGAAGAGATCTTTTTAGCGATTCTTTATTAAATGCTGTGCAATCAATTACTTGTGTGGTTTCAATCACTTGACATTTGTTGAGATTTGTTTTATGGTTCCAAATATAGTCAATATTGGTGTATATGCTGTGAGCACTTAAGTCAATTTAGTTGACCTAACTATTCCAATCTTCTACATCCTTCTTGATTTTCTGTCTACTTGTACTAACAACTCTTGATAGAGGAGTGGGAGTCTCCACCTACCTCTGTGGGTTTGTCTATTTTTCCTCCCATTTCTCTTAGTTTATATTTTACATATTTTGATGCTCCGTTGTTATGTTGTAGGTGCAAACACTTTTAGGGTTATTATGTCTCCTTGTTGAGCTGAGCATTTCATGGTTTGCAATGTCCCTCTTTATCCCAAGTAATGTGCTGTGTGTGTTGAAGTTTATTTTGTCTGATATTAATATAGTCTTTTCAGTTTTCTTTTATTAAATCATGGTATACCTGTTTCATTTTTACTGTCAATCTACTTATGTCTTTATATGTTAGCAAGTTTCTTGTGGACTGCATAGAGTTGGATCTTGCTTTATTCCAATCTGGAAAGCCTCTGCCTTTTAATTGAAGCACTATCCTATAAAAATAGGATGTTAATTGCACAGCAATAAATTTTCAGGTAGAGGGGGAGATAAGAAATCAACCGAAGGACTTGTATACATGCATATAAGTACAACCAATGGACACAAAACTCTGGAGACGAAGGGTATATATGGGAGGGGGAGGGGCAATGTTAAAATATGTATACAGATAATAATTTAATAAAAAATAAAATAAAATAAAAAATAAAATGAAATTTTCAGGTAGAAAAGAATTAAACACTTTTTGAAAAGGTAAAATTAATTTTAATAACATAATATAATCCATTGTATTCAAAATATTATTTTAACATAATCAATATAAAAACAAAATAACACTTTTTCCATTTTAAACATAAATTAATTAAAATTAAATAAAATAAAAATTTTAATGTGCTTTTTCAGTTATACTAGCTTCATTTTGAGCGCTCAATAGCCTTACATATCGGGTCTAGTAATAATTAATGTCGTTTTTAAACATTCATTTAAAATCTTGCTTGGCGTTGACTTGTATTGACATAACCTTCAAACACGTGGTATCTACAGAACGTGTGAAATGCAATTAACAAGTTTTGCTTGGAAAAGTTTGTGTTTGGTTTGGTTTTTGTTGCAAAACTAGGGCTAAGAAGATGGCGGATGAAGAGCATATTCGGCACTGCATGCTTTACGAGTTCCAATTAAGAAGAAAAGCAAGTGAGGCTGCAAAAAACATCTGTAGTGCTCTTGGTCAAGATGCAGTTAGCGCCAGAAAATGCCAGCGTTGGTTTGAGAAATTTCGCGAGGGAAATTTTTCGTTAGATGACAAGAGTGGTAGAGGCCGTGTGTCCAATTTTGATCAAGAAGCTCTTCAAGCTCTTTTGGTGCAAAATCCTCAAATTACCCAACAAGAGCTTGCGACAACTTTAAATTGTTCACAAAAAACAATTTCCAATCAATTGCGTGCACTTGGCAAAGTCCAAAAGTTTGGAAAATGGGTTCCTCATGAGTTGACCGACAACAACCGTAATCAAAGAGTCACAATTTGCAGTTCGCTCCTCTCTCGTCAAAACCGTTTGCCGTTTTTAGAGCAAATTGTTACCGGAGATGAAGAATGGGTGCTGTATGTTAATTTGAAAAGGCAGCCTCAATGGTTGGACAAAAATGAGGCTCCGCAGCCCACGCCAAAACCTGACTTGCATGCGAAAAAAGTGATGTTGTGTGTTTGGTGGAATTTTAAAGGAATTCTTCATTATGAACTTTTACCATCTAACCAAACCATTACAAGTGCAGTGTATAGTGCCCAATTGGAAAGGTTAGCCCAAGCTTTAAGAGAAAAAGAACCCACGCTGATTAATTGGAAGGGCGTAATTCTTCACCACGATAACGCACGACCGCATACTGCAAGAATCACTGCTGAAAAACTGCGCCAGTTGGAATGGGAAGTTCTCCCTCAACCTGCATATTCTCCTGATATTGCCCCTTCCGATTACCATTTGTTTCGTTCTTTGCAAAACTTTTTTCTTGGAAAAAAATTTAATAATGAAGAATGCCTCAAAAATGCATTGACTGAATTTTTTGCATCAAAATCACAAGAATTTTACAACAGAGGGATTAAAATGTTCCTGAGTGTTGGGCACAAGTAGTAGAAAACAATGGCAACTATATTGTTGATTAAATTTTGTTGTATTGTTTAAATAAATTCGATTTAAAAAAGTATTAGAAACGACATTAATTATTACTAGACCTAATAGGTAACAATTACCAATTTTGATAATACAAGTTTAGAGCATTTACGCTTAATGTATTTACAATGTTAAGTTTAACCCCACCGCATTGCCAAGCTGTTAGTGTGGAGGTGAGTCAACTCAGTCATTAGTTGAATAGGGTTAAAGGCATTAATCGCCATTAGTTCATGGATTTCAAAGTCCTCCAGAGGGAGTGCCAGTAGTGGTCCTGGGGATTTCTCAGTCTCCAGTTGTAGACTTGGGGTTCAGTGAGCCCCACCAACCTGCACCACAGAAGGGGTCCATGATTTTGCCCCTCCCCTAACAATGGATGGCTTCTTACTAGGGCTAAGATTTTGGTGGGAGCAGGGGAGGATTTGTTCTCTGATCCAGCCTCAGGCTTAAGCAGATCCTATGACCCTACGGCATTCTGAGCATCCCTACTTTTTACCACCAAGTCTACCTTAAAGCTGGGGAAGGTCTTAAGTTAGAGAGCTTCCTTCCTCTCCCAGGTAGTAGCAGAACCCTACTCTGTATCAATCATGAACAAAGAGTCCAAGAGAGTTTCTGCCCCTCTCCTGGGAAATGGTATCTTTTAAATTGGGGTATCATTGCCTGAAAACTGGGAGGGAAAGATCTCTCTGCCCCTCCCTAATGCCATAAGGCTTCTGTTTTGTATTCAAGAAAGGTCCTGGGGATGAAGAAAGGGTTTTCCCCATATCTTTTAGTAGCCCAATCATCATCTACATGCCTGTACCCCAGAGGGTGGTTCTCTTGCCCTCAATATTCTTCATGAGCACCTGATATAGGCCCCCATGAGAGCAGAGCTGGAGAGAGACCATGGACTCAACTTGTGTCTGGGACTCCCTGTCATTCTAAACCAGCGCTGTCCTAGAACTTTGGGGTGATGGGAATGTTCTATATCTGCATTATCCAGTATAGTTACCACTAATTCTTAATTTCATTTCATCTTGGTGGATTCTTTCATAAGTATAATTTAAATAGCCCTAAAGAGCTAGTAACTAACTTCCTGGATGGAGCAATTCTACACTGTCATGGAGAATATACTCATCCTTATGAATTCATTGAAATCTTAGTTACTTTCTTCTTTTCTGCTTGAACTCCTCCTGTCATGCTCAGCTAGGTAAAACCTAGTGTCCTTTCAGTCCTCGGAGGGTTCTGCAGTTTACTTTGTTTGGTTGCCTTGCAATCTTACCTCTCTGAGAGATGCCTAAAAAGTTATGATCTCATGAATTATTTTGCTTTTTCTTCTTGTTGTTGGATGTTGAGAAATGAGATTGACTTGCAGTTTTCTACATCCTAAGCGGAAGAGGAAACTGGTATTGATTTCTAAAGAGTAAAACTGAATATGGTTTCCGTCTCTCCTTTTCTGTCCCATTCTTAAAGGCTCAATTACATCATCTCAGATTTCAAAAGGGATCATAGGTTGGGAATATAAAAACTATGTATTGATGCACAAATATTTCTATGACATTAGACATGAAGTAAGATTTGGGGTTCAGCTTTCTCCTCAAAAAAAAAAAAAAAAAAGAGGGAATTCAAATACATGTTGACTGAGATTACTTTTGAGCTCTAAAATGATCATTATTTGTTAGTTGGTGATGTAATTTTGCCATCTTTATTTTTTCTAATGAGAAGCTTTCCTTAAAAGTTTAGGAAACATTTGTAGCATCTACTCATAGAGTTGATGCGTTGCTCTTGAGAATAAAACGGGACCTTTTGTTGTAGTCATTTACTGTCTTGACAAAATAAGCAATGACCAAGCAGTTGGCCCTGGGGCAGTCCTTTGATATTTCTCTGTAGTTGTTCTGAGTCTGGCACTTTCTAAGAAAGCTGAGAAACATGGCAAAGAATAAATTTAGCACAAACACATTGTTAGGCCAGTTCAAAAGAGTCTCACAACCCTTAGGCTCTGACATCTGATTAATATTTAACTGGTTGAGAACTTTCAGTATGTTGTGCCCACTTTAGAGAGAAGAATCCGTTTCTCAATAGATCAAATGATACGTAAAAACAATTGTTCAGAGACTGGGGAAATATCTCCTCAGCTAGTAGTCCTAAAGATAGTGGTTGCAAATACTGCAGAACACACATACAAACACTCTACAAATAGGAAATTCTACACAAATCCATCTACTATAAATTCATGAGTTTCCACCTTATTTATTGCTATACTCTCGATGCCATGTCCTAGGTGCCAGAGAAATAAAAATCAATAAAAATACCCACACTCAAAGGTGCTTTACTAAAGTGGAAAAAACAAATAAACAAGCCATTACAAAATATGATAAATGCTATCTGTGAATGATGTAAGCCCACCTAGACTTTCTAAAGAACCTTGGGGAGATACCACAGAAACATACAATCATTGAAAAAGTAATGAAAATTTTCCAAATTAACAGAGAATGTAAAGTGTTACAGAGTCAACGGGAATTAGATGTAGAGTGGAAGCATGCATAGCATCATACACCTGTGAACTGCAAGGAGTTAGAATCAAAAGCTTGCCGAAACCGGTTTGGCTCAGTGGATAGAGTATTGGCCTGTGGACTGAAAGGTCCCAGGTTCAATTCCTTCAAGGGCATGTACCTTGGTTGTGAGCACATCCCCAGTAGGGTGTGTGCAAGAGGCAGCTGGTCGATGATTCTCTCTCATTGATGTTTCTAACTTTCTATCCCTCTCTCTTCCTCTCTGTAAAAAAATCAATAAAATATATTAAAGGAGAAAAAAATGCTTGATAACAGGAAGGGTGGCTAGAAAAATTTGCCAAAGAGGTTAGACCTCAATCTATGACCAAATAAATGTTAAAAATGCTTTATATTGGCTAAAAACTTAATTTCTCTGTCCAGTCCAGCCTAGATTCTAAGACAAGAAATGAGAGTGTAATAGGGTGGCTACAGAGAAAGGAGTAATGAATTAAATCAAGATTTAATCTTGTCATCACTGAAAAATCACAATAGCAGCATTGATTTATGGCATATCATTACTTTTTAATAATCCTATTTAGTAAAAGCCTAATATGCAAATTGTCCCCTCAACCAGGAATTTAACCAGGAGTTCAACCAGGGCAGGCTGGCCAACCACCCATAGCCTCTCTCCCCAGATGGCCCTGGTCAGAAGCCACAGCAGGCAGCCAGGGGAAGGGAGGCCCTGGCCAGCAGCCAGCAGCTGCTAGGGACCCTACCCATGCACAAATTTGGTGCACTGGGCCTCTAGTAACAACAATAATACTAATAATAATGAGAGATAGTAAAATATTTTAAAGAAAGCATTTGAGTTCCATTGAAAGCAGTAATTCTTGGATTGAATATGGGTCAGTAATGCCTGGGCGTGGACTTCAGATAGACAGCTGACCTGAGTCACTTATGCTGAAGCTGAGGAAAAATATAGCCCTAACTGGTTTGGCTCAGTGTATAGAGCTTTGGCGTGCAGACTCAAGGGTCCCAGGTTCGATTCCGATCAAGGGCATGTATCTTGGTTGCAGGCACATCCCCAGTGTGAGATGTGCAGGAGGCAGCTGGTCGATGTTTCTCTCTCATCAGTGTTTCTAACTCTCTATCCCTCTCTGAAAAAAACAATCAATATAATATATTTAATAAAGGAAAAAGATATATAAGAAGCAAACATGTACGTGGGCATTTAAAAAAATTCTCTTAGTTTATAATTCAAGTGGCTTGCAGCCAAACAAATCACAAAATAAAATAGCTGTGCTCTAATCCTCATGTGCACCTTGAATTTCAAAGTTAGCGTGTGCTTTGATGTGCAGACTTCATATCTCAGGCCCGGAAAGACTGAGTGGACCCCCATCTCTGCTCAGTGGACAGACGCCCAATGAGGATGTGAAATGGGACTGCAGCAATAGAAGAATTACTGCTCTGGGGCGGCTTTCTGCTGACAGCTTTCATTTTGTTTCTCTCAGATCCAGAGCCAATAGCTGGGCTTGGTTAGTAATAAGACTGGATTGAAAGAAACACCTTCAGATGGCTCAATACTTCTTTGGGATTAATCAACAAGAAATAGTATTCAGGGGGGAGGTTGTTTTTGTTTGTTTACATGACATAGAAGTAACTGCTGCCTTTAGTAGGAAGATCAGGGATGGAGGCAAAGATAAAATAGAAACATTTTAACAGAGAATATAGCTCATCGTCTACATTGAAATGAGCACAATACATGCTGTAGTCTAAGGACCTCTTCACGTGTTTATAGATGTTGGCTTGTTTTTTAAGAAAATTCCAGGGAAAATCATACCTTTAACATGTGATTTCAGTCCTTTCTGACTCTCTTCAAGCAAAAGCAAAGCAAAAGCAGGTTAAGATCCTGAGGAACCAAAGGAAAGTTATTTAGCTACACTCTGAGACAAAGTGGGAACTCTATAAATTATTTATCAAATGAACTAAGTCTTATTTGGTTTCCTATGTTAATTAACCTGAAATTTTTAAAATGTAAAATTTAAATTAAGGCTGTTGCTTTCCTTTAGTTTGTAGGTTATGTCTAAAATTCCTCTCTATTTTTAAAACTTTGAACCAGTGGTTTTCTTCTCTATAATGCAATAGTTGACTACAAACCAAGTTATTTTTTAAATTTTCTTGAATAAATTTTATTCAATTAAAAATCATCCAATAGTTCCTTAGATGCATGGAAGAACTGTATCATTTTATAAGACTTTTGCTGAAGGGTGGGATGCAGAGGAAATATAGACATATACCAACCACAGTGTTTTAAAAAATAAGCATTTAAAAAGTTTTGTGATGGATTAAAAACTTGAACAAAATAAGAATAAACATACTTAAAACTTTTATAGAAAGAGTAGTTTGATAGACACCTTCAACTCTAATTATCATAACATAGAATGATTTTCAATCTTATACTCAACTTAGAAAGAGAAGTGCTAAGTTTACACAAAGAAATAAATGATCATGTAAGCATTTAACCTTGGTCAGAGTCAAATGTATTTTCTATTACTGCTCTGTTACTAGTATCAAATTTTATTGACTTCAAGTAAAGAAAAATGAACTAGGAATCCGGAAGTATAGATTCTGCCACACACTTGTTAAATTTTCTTTGACAAGTAAATTGAAGGTTATGAGTTATTATTTTTATGTTTTGTTTGTTCTTCTTAGATTCAGGCAAATGAAAAAAGTTATTTGAAAGGCAGGAAACACTATAAGATGAACTTTATTAATTACTGCTAAGGAGAACACTCACCTCATGTGGACTGAGGAATTTTGTGCTCACAGGTGATAAAAATGTATTTAAAGTTTTGGTAGGCATACTCCTTGGTACTCCCAAGTATGGATAATGGCCTTTCTCCCTTTTGCCCCATTTCCCTTTTCTTCATTTACTCTTTTTCTGCAGAACCTCTCCCTGTAACTAGTGTTTCAATATATGACTATAAACCTTCACCTGAAACAGGAGTCCTGTTTGAAATTCATTATCCAGAAAAATATAATGTCTTCACAAGAGTAAATATAAGCTATTGGGAAGGTAAAGACTTCCGGACAATGTTATATAAAGGTAAGAGGCAAAAGGAAGAATGAATAAATGATGATTGATTATTACTTTTTACATGATTTTTGCCAAATGGTCTTCATTCTTGCTCTAAATATTGAAATATATTTTATAGTTCACTATTTGATCATAACTAAATCATTAAAGTAGTTATTGATTCATGACAGTCTTGGGATGAGGAGATTTAGAATATCTGGTCCATTAAAGTCATGTTTCATGCATAAGCATAAGAAATACTCAAATTATTGTCACTTATATGTTATTCTTGCCAAGATAACATTTTATTCTTGCCAAAGTTAACATGAATTTATTTCCTGTGGGGAAAGGAGAGAAAACAGAGAGCCCAGAGGAATTAATAATTTCAAAGGAACCAAGCCAAATTCTCCGTAGACTTTGGTGGCTAGGAGGTGGGGGAAAGGATGGAGAGGAAGAGAGAGAGAGAGAGAGAGAGAGAGAGAGAGAGAGAGAGAGAGAGAGAGAGAGAGAGAGAGAGAGAGAGAGAGCGCCCTATTCAGCTTCACTGGAGGTGAATCAAAGTGGATGAACTTAAATATTCAGTTTAGCTCAGTGGACAGTCAGCTTGCACAGTGGACAGTCAGCTTGCACACCAAAGGGTCCTAGGTTCATGTACCTTGGTTGCAGGTTCCTCCCCAGCCAGAGCCCTGGTCTGGGCTTGTGCAGGAGGCAACCAATTGATGTGTTTCTTTCACATCGATATTTCTCTCTTTCTCCCACTCTCTCTTAAAAAAAAAAATCAATGGAAAAATATCCTCGGGTGAGTCTTGTGTCCTGAATATATATATAAAGAGGTAAAAAGCCATCACAAGATGGCTGCATCAATAGCAGAAGTGGGATTCCTGGAACTAGCGATCAGCAGAGACCTGAGACTGTTCTCCCCCTCACCCCCTCCCCATCAGCAGGGCTTGATGGGGAACCTCAGGCTCCCAGCCTGGCTGGGCTTGACAGGGGACCTCAGGCCGTACCCTCCACCTCTGCCCTGGACTGGGGGACCTGAGGCTGTGCCCCCCCCCACCTGGCAGGGCTTGATGGGGGCCCTGAGGCTGTGACCCCCACCTGGCAAGGTTTGACTAAGGTGAGGCCAGCAGGGTCTGGATCTCACCCAATGGCGGTGGGGCCAGCCAGGTATGGGTCTCACACAATTTCAAGGTACATGCCCGTGGATGGGATCTTGACTCTGGGTCCTGAGGCATGTCCCAGACTCTGACAGGAGGAAGATATTCATATACATTTTACTAACTTTCTTTCATCTCTGATACTTCTATTTATAGAGAAAGGGCAAATAGCAATATTAAAATATTTCCTCTAATTTTCTTTTAATGTGCACGAATTTTATTCACTGGGCTCTTATTATATATATATACAGGATGCAAGACTGTAACAACTACAATTCTCTGCCAGGGCTTAAACGATGATGTCAAAGTTGACTGGCTGTAACTGGAAACATGTATTGGTGAGGTGGGAATGCATATTGCAGCACATAGATCATGGTGTCCAGAAAGATATCATTTTAACTTGCTGCTTCTACAAATTCCTTTCTTCCATACAATTCTTATTTTTTTTAAATGAGGCACTGTTTAGAAGACACACAGTGCATTTTTCAGTTTTTTAAAACTTTAAAATATTTAAATAAGCATAAACATAGATTCCACAAGTTATTGCATTCTTTGTTTTCAATGAAAACAGATGATATGCAAATTAATAAGTGGGGCCTTATTTGTTTATTATTACATCGCGAGTACAAGCTCATGAGTGGTTGAAAAGCAGTCACTGTAACTTTTGCTGAGTTAAAAGCTATGAGTTTTAAAATAAGTGAATATGGTCTCTTTTTTCAATTAACATTAAAATTATTTTTGGCTTTTAATTTCATTAGTGGTGTTTTTAATTTCTTTCTCTCATTTCTTTCTAACTTAGACTGGATTTCTAAATTTGTTATTTTCTTTAATTTTATCTCCTAAATTAAATCCAAATTCTTAATTTTTTTCCTTTTTTGAGCAGGATCTGTCTGTAACTGTCAGATAAAACCATTCTACTTTTAAAATTCACTAGTTTTTACAAGTGAGCCTAGAGAAAACATCTCTTGCAAAATTACTTTTTTCTAAGTCATAAAGTGGCAAAATACCTTTAGTTTTCATCTCAAAGTAAATAGTTAATATACACCTAATCTCCACAACTTCTATACATGTTCTCTACTTGATACACCAAGTGTTCCTGGGATCAAAATTCAGCTTTAGTTATATCTAATTCTTGCACAAAAATCTTTTCAGGACTGACTCTAAAAATTCAGATTTTTATCTCTAACCTTATGCTAAATTGTTATTACTTTCCATGCTAGAAGTTGAAAGAAATATCATTTATTGATATTTTATTATTTTGATTAGAACTTCCTAAAAGTGTGTCATTTAGAAGCCCAATATTTTAGTATAATTGATTTCTTTCTTTTTCCAGATTTTTTTAAGGGAAAAACAGTATTTAATCATTGGCTACCAGGAATATGTTATAGTAATATCACCTTTCAGCTGGTATCTGAAGCAACTTTTAACAAAAGTACTCTCGTGGAGTACAGTGGTGTTAGTCATGAACCCAAACAGCATAGAACTGGTAAGTTCTGAAAATTTATATTTACTGAAAAAAATGCAATTATATTGATATTATATTTTGTATGTGTACTTTTTATCATTCTAAGAAAAATTCTATACCAGAGCTAAGAAAGAAAATAAATATATATATTTTTAATAATCTAAAACAGCACTAGCTGATTTGGCTCAGTAGATAGAACATTAGCCTCCAGAAAAAAAGGGTCCCAGGTTCAATTCCGGTCAAGGGAACATACAGGGTTGTGGCTTCAGTTCCTAGTAGGGGGTGTGCTGGAGGCAGCCAATCAATAATTCTCTCTCATCATTAATATTTCTATCTCTCCCTTCCTCTTTCTGAAATCAATAAAAATGTATTTTAAAAATAAATAACTTTTTTAAGTATTTAAATAATCTAAAACAAATTTTCTATCAGTGTAAAAGGAAACTAGCAAAACATTCAATAAGGAAACTCTAAACTATGTCAATGTAATCATAGGTGTATAATCTTTAAATTAAAAAATACATGATACAAAAAAGTTAGAATTAAATAACTTACTGGATCAAGTAGACATCACTTATTCTATATGCACATATAGCAGAAAAACAGATGGAAGATTTTTGAGTACAGATATTTAGATCATTGAAGGAGAATATTGGAATTCAGATGTATCTAAAACTTACAGTGTTTAATTTTAGTACTGTAACTAATATTCAACACTAATATGGGATGGATGCATTGATGATGGATGGATGGGTAAATGGATGGATGGAGAAATGGATGGATGGATGGGTGAAAGAATAGATGGTTAAAACAAATATGCACCTACTAAATATCCATTACCAATATTAACGTAAGTGTCTAAATATAATTAGACAATGTAATTGTCTGTGCCTAAGTACTCAGTAGGAATGCTGGAGAGTCCATTCATATGAACACTGAGAATGGCTTATATGAGATCATCCCTGAGACCCTTCCTATCCAAAATTGTAAGTTGTCATGATTCTCATTAATTAGGCCAAGACAAGGAAACTATGTAATTTAACTCATGTCAATATCTAAGATATTTTATTTGTAAATATTTTTAATTATTCAATTCAAGTAAAGAAACATTAATTGAGATCCTTTATCTGAGAGTTGTTCTAAGTGCTGAGAGGAAGACAGAGACTGGTGAGAAAGGTTCCCTGTCCTCAAAAATGGTAGATGTTCTGTAGGTGTTCTATAAGACAGTATGCAATGGATGTTATAAAAAAAAGATATAAAGTTATATAACAAACCAAAGGAGGGCAATATTAACTTTCATTAGACTTTCATGGAAGAGGTGATATTTCAGCTGCTATTTGAAAAATAGGTAGAAACTATTGCAGGCAAAGACCATGCAATGTGTCTCTATGATTTTCTATTTCTAGAAAAGTATGCTTCCATAATTCATAAACACATTTTATGCTCCTATTTTTTTCATTTTAGAGAAGTGAGGTATAAAGTCATAAATTATCACTTGGACAAGCATGATATATCACAAGTTAAAGTAACCAGTGGTAGGCTAGCTTGTGACTAGTGGTATACAAATGTCAGCCTATCACTCACAAAATCTTAGAGGTATGTGTACTGGTAACCACAATTGTTCTTGATATAAATGAGAACATAGAAATATAGTAGTTAAACTGAACTCTATTTTGTAAATCTTTCTACTTGATAGATTATGCATTCACTATAATAGAGTTTAAAAATTTCTTGAAAAAATTTTTTTTAAATGTATCTTTCTCTTACAGCCCCTTATCCACCTCGAAACATCTCAGTTCGTATCATAAACTTAAACAAAAACAATTGGGAGGAAGAGAGTGGCAGTTTCCCAGAGGACTCCTTCCTGAGGCCACAAGACACAACGGGAAGAGACAAACTCCTCGGTTTTACAGATGAAACTCCTGACACCCCCTCTGGCAACTTTTCTTCTGGTTGGCCTGATGTTAACAGCAGTGACTATGAAACTACCCCCCAGCCATACTGGTGGGACAGTGTGTCTGCCACTCCGGAAGGCGAGGACGGCTTTGCCAGGGTGCTTCCCTTGGGATACGAAAATGTCACACTCAGCGAGACCGAGAAGCCAACGTCAGGCTCCTCCTCATCGTTCCCGATGCAGATGATACTGAGCTGGTTGCCACCAAAGCCACCCACTGCCTTTGACGGGTTCCATATCCACATAGAAAGAGAAGGTAAAGCACTGGGCAATCAGAAGGAATAAGAAGGGATACAATCAAAGTGAAGGAAATGGAAACATTCTCAAATTTAAGTCCAGGAAGAAAATCCGATGGGAGACAGTTAATAGCGAAAGAGAAATGATAAAGAAAGGCAGGAATGTAATTAAGCATCCAGTGTGAGCTGAGACTAGGAAACAAAATGAGCACATCGGATGAGGATCCACAGGTTTGGTTAGTTCCTAAGTTTCAAGTTCTGGCCACTCTATACCTGCTTGTCATTTCCCAGGCCCAGGTTGCTGAAGGAAATCTTATATTGGAAAGACTTTGAACTAAAGGTCTAACCATCATCACGAGTTATAAAATAGTCTGGAGAAATTTTCTGTTTTCATTAATTTTTTGAAGCATGCAGCAAAAGAATCTTTCTGGCAAAATAGCTACTTTCCTAAGAGTTTCAAGCCTGTATTGGCTCCTCTGGCTATTCTTATTTCCCTTGTGTGTGCTTCTCTGGTGGCAATACCACTCATATTTTTCCAAAGAGAAGTTGGTAGTAAAACAAGAAATGCATAGCAATTGGTATTTTCACTATAGCTAACATACTACTGATTGTATTTCCTTATCCAGCATCTGAGAGTCATTCTTTATATTTTAGCCCATTTATAAAAAGCAATGCCATGGCATTCAGTAAATTTGAGTCACAATATTTAAACTGTTGTTTGGTAGCTTATTCTACTTATTCATTGTTTGTCTCATTTGTACAATAACATACTTCATTGTATGCTTTCCAGTTTCATAGTATGGGCTGTAAAGGTTGCCACATTGTCAAAAGTTGAAGTTACAATGACAATTGTAGTTTCAGATTAGGGCATTAAGACTATGTCATTTTATATAAGACATCCCCCCCATTTCATTCAGTAGAATGAGATTCAAATTCTGTGGATTCCTCTAGACTAGATGATAGAGCAGTAAACCATACCCAGTTACCGTATAAAACTAAAATCCAAAGTCATTTCCAATTATCTGAGTCAAAAGTTGTAACAGTTGCCTGGAATCACTTGTTTTTTGTTATTGTTTTTTGAGTTTCCTTATTCTGGCTTTTATTTGTCTGTTCCTCAGTATATCCTATGGAAAATAGGGTCTTATTACTCAGAATTCTTTTTTAATACCTATTTCTGTAAATGTGCTATTATCTGACCACACTGTGTTCCATGGAAGGCTATTAAAATCACCAACTGATGGTAACTTCAAAGAAAGTAATAAGCAGCAGGAGACGGACTTTAAAGCAATATAAAAATTATTTTTTATTTTTAAAAGTTCTAGAAACAAACAGATAAAAGAAAAATATTACAAGTCTCAGAAAATATATCCACAGGAGTCATTTCTAACTAGAAATAATTTTTATTATATATATTATAAGGCATTTCTGGATATTTAATGCTACCACAAGGAACTTACAGTATATGTGTTGCTGTTTACTTTTTAGCCCTTATATATGGATGACAACGCTAATTATTGCTATCTTCTAACATTCTATTTCTATTTTGCGAATGTAGTTTTGTTGGGAACCCATACTTAAAAATACATTGTATATACTGACCCTCGTTTTATTGAGTTGGACACCATATTGTCATTTGGTTATTTAAAACTATTGTGAAAATCAATTTGAACCCTTTGTCATCTTTTAATTATTGTACCTTTAACTTAGAAGTATAATTGAATTTGACAAAAGAAAGAAGACAATATAAAAAATGCATTTTTAATGAATTAACTTGTCTGTAGTCAAGGCCTTTGCAGTTATCCATTTATATATTTTCTCTTTTTATGTACGATTTAGAAAACTTTACTGAACATTTGACAGTGGCTGAAGAAGCACAGGAATTTGTTACAGAACTGAAGGAGCCTGGGAAGTATAAGTTATCTGTGACAACCTTTAGTTCCTCAGGATCTTGTGAAACTCGAAAAAGTCAGTCAGCAAAATCACTCAGTTTTTATATCAGTAAGTACCAAAGAAAGGGTTTTGCGCTTAGAACAATGGAACTGTTGAGATTAATAATGCTCAGGCATCAATTATTCATCACACCTTGGATACCCTGAGAATTCTTCAAGGTCAAGAGAGTCCCAAATCCAGGAAGTGGTGAGAACAGAGGAAATATATGTATGTTTAATAGTCGCAAACCTACAGATTTAATTTAGGACTTTTTTTATTATTGTGATAATTGCACATTTATTTTTAAATACATTTTTATTAATTTCAGAGAGAGGCAGGGAGAGGGAGAAAGAGATGGAAAGATAAATGATGAGAGAGAATCATTGATTGGCTGCCTCCTGAATACCCTGTACTGGGGATTGAGCTGGCAACTGGGGCATTTGCCCTTGACTAGAATAGAACCTGGGACCCTTCAGTCTATAGGCTGATGCTCTGTCTACTGAATCAGACCAGCCAGGCCTAATTGCACATTTATTAAGCTGATCTTTCACACTAGGCACAACAAACCCTCAAAGGACATGAACACACAGTTTGGGAAATAGGACTTTTGTTTAAGGTTGTAATGACAATTGATATTGTTGGACTGTGTGAAAAGTATCATTAGAATGTTGAGTTTATAGAGAGCAAAAAAAAAGATCAAGGTGGAAGTTTAGGGAGACCTATGTGGTCACCATAAACTTGGCACAAGAAGACAAAGCTAGAGCATCCTAAAAGGCCCAGTGTCAAGTCTCAGGATGGCTTCTACTGATTCTGTAAAAAGTAATAGCAAAGCACTGGCCCATTTTTTTTTTTTTCTCAGTAGTTAGAGTATTGGCCCATGAATCAAAGGGTCTAGGGTTCAACATCTGGTCAAAGGCACATACCTTGGCTGCAGGTTCAATTCCCGGCTCTGGGAGGTAACCAATCAATGTGTCTCTCTCATCCCTCTCTCTGTCTCTCTTCTGTTTCTCTTTTGTTTCTCTTTCTCTCGCTATCCTTTCTTTCATTATTCCTTCCACTCTCTCTAAAAATCAATGGGGAACAATATCCTCAGGAAAGGATTAGAGAAAAAAGTAATAGCAGAGCAATAAGTAGCCTCTAGAAACTGCACAAAGCCCTAGATGGGTTGGCTCAGTGGATAATGTCAGAAATTGAAGGGTCCCAGGTTCTATTCTGATCAAGAGCACATGCCCGTTTTGCAGGCTTGGTACCCAGTAGGGGGTGTGCAGGAGGCAGCTGATCAAAGATTCTCTCTCATTATTGAAGTTTCTATCTCTCTCTCCCTCTCCCTTCCTCTCTGAAATCAATAAAAAATCTATTTTTAAAAGTAAATAAAAAATAAAAGTTGCACAAATGGTGCATGTTTGTAACATTTTAATGTAATCTGACTCTGGTTACCAGAAATTTAGAGGCTAAAAATCAATTTGTAGCTCATTGGGATGTTAATGTGCCTCTTATCAGCAGAGAAGGGAATGGGCAAACATTGCTCTCCAAAAAGAATGACCACCATATAACTTTATCACCATCTGCAAAGGCAAAATACCACCTTCACCAAATAATCCTCAAGGGTGCGGAGGGGTGGGGAGGGCAGGGGAGACAGGAGGAAGGCAGAGGGAAGAAATCAGTTTATTTAGTAGCTTATACATATTGACAATGTCCCATTTAAACTTTTACTTAAGAAACCAAAAATGTCGCCCCTGGTGGAGGCCTGAAAGATCCATAAGGCACGCAGAAAGAATAGTCACAGCTGCCTTCCACGGCTTCTCACAATGAGAGATCTTTGCCGTGAGATCCCTTGAGAATGCAAACAAGGTTTACTATTCAGTTCTTCCCATGAGGCTAACAATGTTCCACTAACCCAAACATTTCCTCATCTGCTCATAGAGTCCCCTGCACGTGTGAACAGCTTCCAGAAAACTCCCTCAACTATTCTGGCCATGCTGGCTCTTCCCTTCCCTGAGTTTCTACTGTTTCATAGCACACAACACGAGTGTGGTATTTTTCTACAATAGATGTATTTTATTTGTGTATACATCTTGCTTCTGGTACCAAACTATCAAATCCTAGCCTGGGATTATACTATTTGCCTATTTATTAATTCTATTATACAGTCAATAAATATTTATAGTGCCACTGCATGGGGTTTAGAACCAGACTTCCTGTGTGTGAATGCCAGCTCATTTACCCTCCATCTGCCTTAGTTACTTCGTCTAAAACTGAGATTAATACTCGTACTTGTCTCACAGGTTTGCTATGGAAATTAAGGGAATAAATTTATAAACACATATTGACTCAAAATAGAGTCTCTTAGGCTATATCTCTTTGCCACGATCATTATTTCCCCTGCCCCAGTTATGGTGAATCTGCGACTAGCGTCCCACTTGCTCCCTTTCCTGTCTGGGGTCCCAACCTAGGAAGACAGCTTCAATTAAGAAATGGGGAAATATTTCCTAAGCAAATAAAAGAAAGTTTGCATATTGGAATTGCAACAGGGAATTTCTGTAGGTAATAATCACCTAAATAATTCTGGAGTCCTTCCTATGAGTCAGGCACAGTACTAATCACCCCTTTAGAAACTCGAGAGAACAAAACTAAGGGGGAAATTCTATGGAGATATTCTATCATGAGGAATCCACCATGTCCACAAATTATCCACAGGTTTTAGCCAGCTTCTATAATTGAGCCAGCCTGCTGCCCATTTCTTCTCTAATACAATCACACCTCTCTTCTATCCTACTGTTACCAAATTTGGATTTTTATTTTTTTACAAACCTATAGTAGAAGCAAGTCTGAATCTCAAAGTAATTACTTCTAGAGACCAAAGATCCTAGCAACAAAGGAATTATCAACACTGATGACATGTCACACTGCCACATCCATTCTTTGTTAAAAGAGAAATTCGCTCCAGTGAAGAACTTTCCAGAATTAACTCAGATGCACATAATGGAAATGAAGCTTCTATCTCTCACTAGGGCTGTTTTTGCTGCTGCGGCTGCTGTTTAGGTCAATGATGAGGGATACAATGCTGGGCAGTGGCTGAGCAGACGATGTCAAGACCAGTCAGGCTGCCAATCTTTTTTTTTTTAATATGTGTTTTAAAAATATTTTTTATTGATTTCATAGAGGGAGATAGAGGGAGAGAGAGAGAAAAACCATCAATGATGAAAGAGAAACATTGATTGGCTGCTTCCTGCATGCCCCACTCTGGGATCAAGCCCACAACCTTGAGCGGGAATCCAACTATGACCTCCTGATTCATAGGTCAATGCTCAGCCAGGCGGCCAATCTTACTTGGAATAGCTCTTTTAGGGCAAAGGGGAAACAACATGATTTTTAAAACTTGCTTGTTGTCTCAACCATCTCAGGGTGACACGTGCCTTGTGCTCTCCTTTGAAACCGCCAGGTCCTTCAGGAGAGTGGATTGAGGAACTCACCGAGAAGCCCCAACATGTGAGTGTCCATGTTCTAAGCTCAACCACCGCCTTGATGTCCTGGACGTCCTCTCAAGAGAACTACAACGGCACCATTGTGTCTGTGGTGTCCCTCACCTGCCAGAAACAAAAGGAGAGCCAGAGGCTGGAAAAGCAGTACTGCTCGCAGGTAAAGGAAGAGACTGCCTGTGGTTCATTCACCTGCTGCAGCACAGCCTGGCAGGCGATGCGGGAGGCCACAGAGCAGTTGGGCCCAGGTCTCTGGGGCTCCGTGAGCCCGGACAGGAGCAGGGAAGAGTGTGCATGGCTTTTGGGTCACAGTCATCTTCTTTTTCCCTCTTAGGGTGGTCGTCTCCTTTCTCTTTCATTCCTCACGCAGGAGAATTTACTGAGCACCTGCGATGTTCCAGGGACTAGGATAGATATTGGGGATCTAGATATTTTTATTTGCCCTGATCTTGCAGAGCTTATAATCTAGAAGAACAATGGATAACTGAGCATATAATTACTGCAGATTTTAAAACAAGGCCTAAGCTGAAAATCACCAGGAAGCTATTTGCAGAAATGGGGCTGAGTAAATAGGGATTTAGGAGAGAGGAATTGGAAACTGGTGGATAACCAGAGAGAAAGTTTGGGGCACTTTTTGTTTCTTTTACTTTCTCTCTCTCTCTCTTTTTCCTTATTATTTTAACTATAAAAGTAATGCATGTTCACTGAAAAACAATTCAAAAATTCAAGGGCTATAAAATAAAAAAAAATCCTCCATAATCACCACTGAGAAGAGTTTTGTAGGGTGTTAGGTATTAGCTGAGCACAAGGGAGGGCAGGTGGAGACCGTGAGCAGATGACCAGTCCTGGGAGCAGCTACCAGCTGTATACACACATCTGTCAGCAGTCCTGAGGAAGCCAAGCAGAGTGGCCCAGAGCAGGCCTTGTTCTCCGATGTCCTGAATACCAACGAGGAGCTGGAGCCCCATAGCATTTTCCTAACACCTGGTCTTAGTACTACATTTTATTACTTATTCCATTTTATTATTTCATTAGATCAAATTTACCATTTCTTGGTATCTTACAAACACAATACTTACCTCCCTAAAGGCAAAAAAAAAAAAAAAAGTATAAATTCAAGTGGAGTACACTGGAAATATAATACTCAGAGAAGATGCCTGCTACATGAAAGCTATTTTGGGATGCTTCCATTTATGCTACAAAAGTCAAGCATTAGTGAAATTCAAAGGGAGAATTTTTTAATTGATAAGGTGAATTCGGGATCTTATGTATTGTAGTCTTTGGAGCACTAGAAAGCCTTAGCGTGCTGAGATAAGCACACACTGAAAGCTGAGGCTACCTCTTGACTTGAATTAAATTAAGGAGTAAATATGCTGAACCAATTAACTGTTCATCATCGCTCACTGCGCAGCTTATAAGCTTCCTTCCCTGGGCACACCAAAGTTGATTGGCTCTGGGCATTGATAGAAAAATGTTTTTCTCTTACAGAACGTGACCTAGAACTTGACTGCTCCAAGGTACATTCTTCCTTGCCCCAACTAATGTGCAAATTATCTATTTTTTACATTAAATCAGAAGGCTAAAGGTATAGATAGATAGTATACATTATAAATGATCCAGAAAGGGCTGGTCTAAGTGCACTTTGATAGCTCCTTTGTGAAGTGCAAATATGAAACTATTAAAGATTATAGGCAAGGAGACCAATATTTAAAATAGAGAGTGGGAACTAAACCATTGAGCTAGGTATTATTTCAATTACTACAAAAATGTTTTGAGGATTTTGTCATTGTTACACCCCATCATTCATTATCCCACTATACACACACACACACACACACACACACACACAAACACACTCACACTCACACACACACATGCATTTTTCAGATCAGAAAACGTCAGTTCAAAAAGTCTCAAAAGCCAACCTACAGTCACGTGACCACTGACCAAAGGAATCCAGAAGGTGTTCTCACCAGAATCTATCTGACACACACTGGTGCCAGGCCAGCCAAAGCTGGTGTGATGTGATTGGTTGAGGGCCCTGCCATCATCCCAGGATTGCCAGGCAGAGGAAGGCCCAGGCCACCCTTTGTGGGGCAATTGAGGGGGGGAACTCCATGATCGTTCACCCAAAGAGGGAGGCCCAGGCTCTGTGCAGCGATTGATCGTGGAGCCCCTACTGGGTGGGTGGGGCCTCTCTCCGTTGGGCGATCAATCACAGAGCCTAGAGCCCCACAATCGATCCCCCTGCAGAGAGAGGCCCAGGACAGCCAAGCTATTTTACCCCACACCTGTCCCCCAGAGGAAGGCAACCAGTGGCAGGGGAGGAGGGGCAGCACCACACCAATGGCAAGCAGTGGCAGCGGCCGGGGCAGGACTAGCTTTGGCAGCCAGGGGAAAGAAAGCCTGGGTAGGCCCTGATCACCAGCCAGGCCTAGGGATCCTATCCGAGGGGTCCCAATAGTGAGAGGGCACAGGCCGGACTGAGGGATAACCCCTCACCCCCCTCTGTGCATGAATTTCATGCATCAGGCCTCTAGTAAACTGATGAACAAAAATGGATACAGAGACATAGAAGCATTGAACAGACAACAAAACTCAAAGGGAAGGCAGCACAGTGTGTGTGTTGAGCGGAGGTGGTGGTGGTGGGGAGATCAACCAAAGGACTTGTTGCATATACTAGTATAAAGCATAACCAATGGACACAGACAGTAAGGGGGTGAGGGCATGTGCTGGTGAGAGGGGTGAGCAGGCGGGGAGAGGTCAGTGGGGGGAAAGGAAACATATGTAACACTTTCAACAATAAAGAATTTAAATAAAATAAAAAAAGAACTTCTGTTATATCGCTATGCTCAGCCATGACTCGCCTATAGTGTG
Source organism: Pipistrellus kuhlii (assembly GCF_014108245.1). NCBI lineage: Eukaryota > Metazoa > Chordata > Mammalia > Chiroptera > Vespertilionidae > Pipistrellus > Pipistrellus kuhlii. The sequence continues at coordinate 21,591,125 of NW_023425529.1, forward strand.
GATTAGAGGTCACACACTAGGCTTCTAGTCCCAGCAGTGAATCTAAATATGTGACCTTGGGCATTCTCTCACTTTCCTTTTCTAATATATTAAAAAGACTTGGACTAGCTAATTTCTGAAGTCATTTCCATCTCTATAATTAGATATTATATGCTTCTCAGTGACAAGGGACTAAAGGCATTCCTGTACTGATCTTCGTATGCCATCGGGTGACACTACAATTTAGAATGTCAGACTCTCCTCACGGTATTGCTGATTTGATTATGGTTAGAGGTTTATGTGTCTCTCGTGTACACAGTTACAATTAACACTGATGGGCATAAAGCATTTCACGGGGCTTTCTAAATCCAGCCATAGACTCTGAATGTTCTGGGCCTCCTTCAGTGTTCACATAAACTATAAATCATCCTAATTTTGAAATCTGACCTTCCCGGGCATGAGTAAAAGATTCTGGATTCCAAAGGCTTCTGTGGTTCCACAGAGAGTCTCTGAATACAATTTTAGCCTCTGTGTCCCATTATAAAAGGTCAGCTCTAATGAAATCTTATTGGCTGTCTGGTTCAAAGGTGAACTCAAGCAAATCTGTTATTGAAAATCTGGTTCCTGGTGCCCAATACCAGGTTGTGATGTACCTAAGAAAAGGCCCTTTGATTGGACCACCTTCAGATCCTGTGACATTTGCCATTGGTAAGTCACCAGGTACAAGAATAATGACATTATCTAAGTGTTATTTGCTGGGTTGCAATGTCCAAGCTCAACTCATTATCCTCATATATGGGAGGTCATTCTTGTTCACCCAATATCCTACCTTCAGAGTAATAAACTATTGCTGGAGGGCATCTTTAGCATTTACTATTTCGAGTGGGGGTTGGGAATCAGAGGCAAATATGTTTTCAATTATTATATCAAAAGAGCAAAAACCTTGGTTGTTAAGTAGACGTTGGAAGCCATTGCTATGATATTAAACATTCCTTCTTGGCTTTCTTTTTTCACTCCCCCTTCCTCCTTCCTCTTTAGTTCCAACCGGAATAAAGGATTTAATGCTGTACCCCTTGGGCCCCACAGCAGTGGTTTTGAGCTGGACCAGACCCTACTTAGGAGTGTTCAGGAAATACGTAGTTGAAATGTTTTATTTCAACCCCGCAACCATGACATCAGAGTGGACAACCTACTATGAAATAGCAGCGACCGCCTCCTTAACTGCATCAGTGGTAATCTTTCCTTAGCCGTCTGACACACTTCCCTGTGTAAATAGATGTGCCTATACGTACCTAATGTCTGGAAAAGGTATCTGCAAATTTGACCACTTTGTAAATATACACATTGCTACTCTCAAGGTTTTTGTGGTTGTTTTAAGGGTTGATTTTAGTTGTTTGTTTTGAGAGCGAGAGAAAGAATTGTGTGCAACTGGCTTTCGACCTTAGTTTATTTGTTAATCTATATTTTAGTAGAGCTACCAAGTGCTTATTGTTTCTTACTGCTCCTGGGGAGAAAAACACAGGAGATCACCTTTCAGCATTTAATAATTAGTTGACACTGCTTAACTGTAATGATGATGATTCTTGACATTGACAAAACGGTTAAGTACCCATAGTGTCAGGCCCTTAGAGATCCGGTAGAGATTGCTCTCTCTAAACCTTAAATCATTGCAGAAGTGCAGTTTTCTTCCAGGTTACACGTGAAGTACACAAATGCCCTCTACCCAGTTGATGACTCTGATAATTGTCACCCATCAAGGGCACATGCCTATGGTTCAACCTGGGAGCATACAGTTATGAAAGGTCATTTGGCATAGAAATAGGGAGACGTGTATCTATAGTCACTTGCAAACAAGTCCTATTTCACTTCTGTAATATAACTTAGGAAACTATAAAATGAGACCAATATTGGAAGCATCTGACTCTATACCTTTGAATCACTTTTTTAAATTACATTTTTTATAGCCTTTTATTTACACCTTACTTCATTCCTAAAAGAGGTTGTATGTGTGTGCTTTTAGTGGGGAATGTTGTGAATATGACAAAGCACAGAATATAAAATAAAAATTATTGATTAGTTCTTTTCATGGCCAAATAGAGATAATTATATTTAAAAAATATATGATTTTGCCCCTTAGTCTTTTGTCTCCTTGTTTGTTTTTTAGAGAATAGCTAATCTGTTGCCAGCGTGGTACTACAACTTCCGAGTGACCATGGTGACATGGGGAGACCCAGAATTGAGCTGCTGTGACAGTTCCACCATCAGCTTCGTTACAGGTGAGTGGTGTGCGGGGAACAGTTTCTGAGGAGAGAATACTATCTGCGGAAGGTTCTGAAGAGACACATTTCCAAAAAGTGCTGGTCACTCACTCAGGACCGATTGAGCCCGGTGCCATGGAAGATCATACGCTTGAGACTGGAAAATTATTATTAATTTAAATAATGGCCTTTAAAATTAAAATATTATTTTTATCCTGAGTTTCTTCCTTTGATTAATTTTTATTCTGAATCACTGCCCTTGAGTGGTGTGCCCCTGTTTGAAATTGACCAGAAAAGAGATGTGCTTCAGACTGCACTCAGTTGCTTTGGCCCATTTGATGGCTGTATTTGCTATAGGGCCTCCATGTCCTTATTAATTACACCATCAAAGCCCAGGCTGACTACAGTGTTGTCCACTGCAGGAGTTAAAAGCCCATGGAGACAGGTAGACCTGGGTTTGGACCATACCTCTACTGAATGCCATATATGACCTTGAGCAATTAAATTTTCTAAGTGTTGGTGGTTTTTTAATGTGAAAAATGGGGATGATACTAATATCTATTCTCTGTTATTATCTACTAAAGGTCCAGTGCACAGATTCATGCACAGGTAGTGTCCCTGCAAATGGGGGACAGGGCAGGAGGGCAAGCCAGTGTAGAGAGAGGGACTATGGGAAGTTGGCTGGCTTTGGGAGGTTGGCTGTGAGAGTGCACTGTCCACCAGGGGGCAGCTCCTGCATTCAGCATCTGCCTCCTTGTGGTCAGTGTATATTATAGCAACCAGTCAAATGATCATTCGGTTGCTTAGGCTTTTATATAGAGAGATTATTATTTCTTAATTAAATAAGCTGCTTAGCAAAAATTCATGACACAAAGTTTAAGTAACTTTAAAAAAATGTTCATGTTAGATCTCAGAGCCTTAAATTGTGTAGTTTATCATCATATGTCAGAGATGATAAAAGTGATCAGAGGTGACGATGAAAAGGGGAAATTCATAAAAGAGACTTTAACCCTGGTTGTTTGAATTACGGGTTTTCAGGAACTTTTGGGTGAACTCTAAGACTGTAATTAGAGTTGTATTAAGAAAAGAAAATATAAAAATATTTTTAGATGAAGAATAATTTTGGCAAAATGTTTTCCTCGCTGGACATCTAGCTTAGTTCCATTGAAATTTATAAATTCAAAAACAAAAGTAAGAAATTAATTCTATGTGAATTCTTACACAATTTACTTATATGGTTTATCACTTTTCCTTACTAGCTAATGTCTAGCATCCCTCATTGGCTCAAAAAAAGGGGAAAATACCAATTATTTAAGAAGCTTTGTGTTATGCTGTTGACTATATCAACAATTACATATTTATTAATTATAATTAAACTTCATTGTATCAATAACTTTATTAGTATTAAATCCCTGAGAATATTCTTCTCTTCTCAGATAGCTATGTCAGGACTGGAAAAAGCCCAGACTTCCCATATGAACACTTGATTGAACAGACTTGGCTCTGCTAATTTCTGGCTTTAGAATTATCTCAATGATCCTAGACTTCTATTTTCTCATTGGTAACACTCAGAATATTACCTCACATCTGGCTAAGAGAGCCAAGCTCAGGGCATTGTATATCATAGCAACCAGTCAATTGATCATTCGGTTCCACAGTGAGACGGAACTCACCTTGCAGTCATTGCAGTGTCTCAGCGGGGCACATGGGACATGAAACATTCATAGGATTTATAGTTCTGGACCCAAGTGGTCTGGCATACCTTTCAAAACTGGGATCCTACTGGGATTGGGCAAAGGTCATGATGTAACAATTAGGTTGACAAAACAAGTCTGGATACGTAATTATGGTTAATTAATAAGCTACTTGCCTGAGTGGGCAGTCTAAATAATCTTCAAGAAATTGATCTTTGGTAATTTCCTGTCTTTTCCTGGGACAAACTATTAAGTTGTGCTCACATTGGTGGTCCATAGTCTTATCTGATACAGGTCTCAATTTGCAACATCTATGATGTGGACATAACAATACCCCATGAATAGTGTTGAGAATTAAATTATCTAATGTTAATCACTATTCAAACATAATGGTAGCTGATTTATTTTTATTCTCATTTTTTTCTTCTCTCATTTAATTTTAAAGCAAATGGGGATCACAAACTTCACTTTCCCATGCTTTTCCATTGTGACCCAAACTGCCAAATTGTGCAGTATAAAAGAAACAGGAAAAAATATTTTTATAAGATGTGATTTATCAGGACCTCAGTTTATCTGCAAGTTCATAATTATCTGCTGGTGTACCAAATAATGCTTAATAAACAAATAGTGACATCTTGTGGTCCTTTAGCACTATGCTGGATTTTAAAGTAACAACATGGAATATAAAAATCTGAAGACCTTGTACCTGTGAAAGGGAGATCTGGGCTTCTGGGTTTGAAATTTTAAGTATGTTTTTGTCCTCATGATAATTAGAACATAAGAAAATATTTTTTTTAAGAAACATAAGTATAGGTAGTTGCATACAATGAAGTATTGGGAATATATTAAGAGGCCACAAAAAAGCCAGGGTTAATATCCTTTATTAGAATATTCTGAAATATGATGTGGGTTTGTGTTATTTGCTAAGATACATTGTTGATATTTTCAAGATTTTATGGTCAAATATGTAGACACCAGAGGTCCGATGCATGAAATTTCTGCACTTGGGCAGGGGTTGAGGGGGAGGAATCCCTCAGCCCAAATTGCAAGAAGGCACAGGCCAGGCCAAGGGACCCCACCAATTCATGATCAGGGTCAGGGAGAGATGTGGGAGGTTGGCCAGCTAGGGAGGAACTGTGGGACGGCTCCAGGGCATGTCCCAATAGGCTGGACCCCAGCAGCAAGCTAACCTACCAGTCAGAACGTCTGCCCCCTGATGGTCAGTGCACATCATAGTGAATGGTTGATCAGTTGACTGCCTGGTGGTCAGCGAATGTCATAGTGAGTGGTTGAGGGGCCTTAACATATCATTAGCTTATTCACTTTAATTCGCAGAACGGACCACCAGACACTTAGCATATTAGGTTTTGATTATATAGGATGCTACTGTTATTTCACATGACACAGAAATGTGTTTTTTTACTCTATATACCACAAATCTAGACAATGAATTATATCAAAGTATCATTAGTGATGAATGTTTGTATGGGGTATCAATAGAAAATTAAAGAAAATAATTCTTTATGATTTGTAGAAATTCTCCTCCAAATATTTTAGTTGTTTTTTTGCTGCATCATGGAACAAAAAACTTGCCTGTCTCTGAACCACCATTCCCATGGAATTTAAATTCAACTGTTTGTTTCTTCAAATCTTCAGAATTATCATTTACTTTTAAAATAATGAAAATATGCTTTCACGGGCCATATATTATAAAGCTTATGATGAGCTCTTCCCAACTGGAAATTTTCTTAAAGTTTAAATGTATCAAAATATAAAATACATTAATAAAGTCAGTGTTAGAATTTAACTTTGCATTATGATAAAATAAAATAAAAATCCTTCCACAGGCATTTATTAAAAGCCTACCTTCTGCAAAGCACTGGACTAAAACACTGTCAATGATGCTGCCTTGTGTTTTATGGAAACAATATTTCTTTTCTGTCCCTCTACTCCTACTGTCCTTTATTCCCATAAACACCTTGGCTGTGTCACAACAAAAACAAAAAAAAAAGATGTATTTTTATAGAAAAGAGCTTCTAGTACTTCTTTGAAAATAAGTTGGCCAAAGCCTAATGACTAATTTATTGATTCAACAAGCATACCGAAACAAGTGAAGATTTTAGGAATTTTGTAACTGAAGTTTACATAAAAGACCTTGATACCCTCAGGTTCAGATGGGGCTTTCATGCATCTGAGCTGTAAGGTGAGGTCCTAGGAAACAAATGCCCACCTTGTATTGTATACCTGTGGTACTGAGAGTCCCAGGTCTACCCAGGACCATCATATGGTGTGAATTTTAGTTTTCTAACATTACATGGGATTTCATGCTGTATGAATAAGCATTTTAATGATTAGTAATCTCTTATACTAAAGTGTTCTTTTCTATCTTATAGCCCCAGTTGCTCCAGAAATCACTTCTGTGGAATATTTCAACAGTCTGTTATATATCAGTTGGACATATGGGGATGACACAACTGATCTCTCCCATTCTAGAATGCTCCATTGGATGGTGGTTGCAGAAGGAAAGAAGAAAATTAAAAAGAGTGTATGTTTCTTTGAATCCCAGTATGGGCATCTGAACATTCATTAGCATAAACCATGGAAAACCATTAAGCAAAATGTATTGAGACATTAAGCAAATGCTTGTAGGCCTATTGGCATTGTTTTATGCTCTAGAGATAGGATAGTGAAAAAAAATTAAATTCCTTTTTTAATAGAGCTTACTTTTCAATCTTTAATAGTTAGCTGAAATAGTTTTTACTATGAATTCCACTTAGGAAAGTTATGATTTGGGTGTTTTCTTCAGGATGTCAAACATTTTCAAGAAAACCATAGTTAAGGAATTTCAATATTTTGTCATTATATCCCCCAACACCTACATATTTGGGCATGTTAGTAATGCTGATTTCTTTTCTCCTGGTATAATAAGCTTTTTGGCATTATGTTAGCTAAGGGTACAGAGTAAATGACTTTAATTTAAGAAAAATATAGTGGCTCAAAGAAAATCAAAGTTTGTGTGTCTCTCCTGCTAGCCCAAGACTAACAGGGCACCTCTTCTGTACCATAAAGGAGCATCCAAGGTCCAGATGCTCTCTCTCTGTTGCTCCAACTGCCACTCTATATCAGCCTTATCTGCACAGTGTGACCATTATCATTAGAATCACCTGTGCAGGGAAGACAGGACATGAAAGCCTGGTACCTACACAGTGTGAATAAAACTATAAGTTGCCCACATGACTTCTATTTACAAACCATTGGTCAGAATTGGATCATATGCTTTCCTCTAGCTACAGGGAAGTTCTGGGATATACAGTTTCAGTTAAGAAGCCAAGTATCCTGATATGGCTATGTTTCTTCTGCGTGTTTCAGGGCTGAGAAATATTTCTATCAGGAACAGCCCAGCAGGGAAAATATCAGTGATACCTGTTCCAAACAAGGGAATTAACTGCAAAAATTCTCTGATATGGATTATGCATATTTAGAGCTACTTTGCATTTGGCTCAGATAAAAAATTTATATCATTTTTAGAGGAAATAACTTACTCATAAGATTGTAATCAATTGTAGATTGCAGCACAGAACAGAGAAACCATGTCTGTGATAGTCCTGTAATAGTTTAGAATGGTATTAGAGTTCAACTTGATCAGAAGGTTAAGCCCTCGATTTCGATGATCTTGCAGGTAACACGCAATGTCATGACTGCAATTCTCAGCCTGCCTCCAGGAGATATCTACAATCTCTCTGTAACTGCGTGCACTGAAAGAGGAAGTAATACCTCCATGCTCCGCCTTGTCAAGCTAGGTGAGATGAGTGCACAGGTGTGAGTGTGAAAGTGATCATGCTGGGGAAACTAGCATTTGCATTTCTTGGTTTAGCATGGTCTTCTCAACTCAGTGAAATAGCAAAAAACAGCTCGCTCTCTTTTAGACGTAAAATATAGTCATTTATATTACCAAAATATTGTGTTCATTTTAGTATAAGTTTCTGTGAGAGCAATGTTTACTGTGTTGGGAGACAGGAGTGTCCATCAATCATAGTAAGCTTAGAGAAACTAAGGAATCTCAGGACTTAAAGATGAAAGGACCTTTGAGATTATCCAGTGCAGTGTACTCAACCCATCAGGAGCCATTTCCTTTTCATATCATTATTATGTAATGCTCTCTTTAATATCTTCAATTAAATGCATAAGAAAAATAACCCATGTGTTGATATTTTAAAATTTGATGTCTTAACTTTAATATAAAATCAAGATAAAATAAAATAATACCATATAATAAAAGCCTAATATGCTGTCTCCCTATGTCCAATAGCCATTTAACCAATCAAAGTGTAATATGCTAATGATATGCTAATGTCGCTCATATGCTCCCTATGATGTGCACTAACCACCAGGGGATAGACACTCCAGCTAGTAGGTTAGCTTGCTGCTAGGGTCTAGCCGATTGGGACTGAGTGAGATGGGCCAGACATGCCCTGGAGCCCTTCCGCAGTCCCTCCCTGGCCCTGATCATGAACTGGTGGGATCCCTTGGCCTGACCTGAGCCCTCTTGCAATCCAGGACCCCTCAGGGGATGTCAGAAAGCCAGTTTCAGCCCAATTCCACAGGCCAGGCCAACATATCCCACTGGAGCATGAATTCATGCATGCACCAGGACTCAAATTTATAATAAATGGGTATGGATTCCCTATGTATATGTTCAGATACAGCTCTTCAAAAAATATCATAATGAAATTACTTGATGACCACACATTATTAATATAAATAAATTGGAGTTTATAAGAAGTAAAAGGATCAGTAGTTCCTCCATATAAGAAGTATACAAATAAATGAAGAAATGAACAAGTTCATGTTGATTACTTATAAATAACTGAGCAAGCATAGTACAGATAGAATAAAACCTAAAATTTAGAGAAATATAAGAGACTAGATATATTTTCATCTTCTAAAAGAAAGAGAGAAATAACCTTTATTAAAGTAGAAATAATAATGCCAAGAAAAATAATAAGTTGTGGATGAGGAGAAATGAGGAAAGTATGAAATTCTTGAAACTGAGCTAAAACTTATTGTTGTAGTGTAGTATCAAAATAAATTTCCATATTATGAAACACAAATAAGTACTACTATTTGTAATGCTTCAAACAAACAAAAAACACAAAACAAAAAAACAATGTACCATGCATTGATATATTCATTTAGTTTCTAATAGATAAAGGGACCTCTGAGATGATCATTCTATAATCAGCAGCAGGCAAAAAAGGATGGATTGGCAAAAAGTTGTATGGTAGACCTCAAGGAACAGTATTATCAGTTTGAATACTGACCCCCAAAATAAATGCATTTCAATTCAATAAGTAATTTTCACAGCAGAGATCTTATTTTTTTATTAAAATATATAAAATGGCAAAATATTTTAAAACACTTAACGTAACTCACTGATATCACTGTTTCAGATGTCTGCTAATTTTAAGCTGTGTCTGAGTGTATTCATGAGTCTCAAATAATCACTGTTATTGCCTATGTTCATATGTGCAGCTGTAAGTAAAAATTGATCCAGGGTATTTTTGTTAGCAGCTTAAATGCCATAAATAGCATAGCTGACAGTAATGTACATTTAGAAGACTCCTAGAATAGCCCAAAGAAAACAAAGCATAATCTTTCCTTAGTTTACCCAATAATCGCATTTCTCTGTAATCTATTGCACTGTCTTAAATTTTTTGTCTTATATTTGCCATGCAAAAACTAAATTCTTGCACTGAAACCCTTTAAACTTAAATAGGTAGTTGGAAATACATAACATATTGAATGGACACTATGGGTAGAAAAAAGTAAATTATTACATAATTTTTAAATCTCTTCTTAATTCCACTTGCATATCTTTCTTGCTTTGCTGACAGCCTACTTCTAAGTTATTTTACTTAACTCATTGGGGGGAAAAAGATCCAGTATTACACAGTAAAATATAAACTTGCAATTATATTTATAATGGGTTTATTCTGATGTGGCATCAGAAAGTCACGTGATACATTGGATATGGACAATGTTTCTGTTTGGAGCTTTCTTCATCATTGCAGGACATCTAGCATTTCCATGTCCCACTCACAAAAGTCCAGTTAGCTTCTGTGGTAACTATTAAAAACATTTTGCAAACTTCAAAGTACCCTCAGGGAGGTGGTACTGCTTCTATTGAGACTCTAGTAGAGTTCAATTTGGGGCACTACAGGCAACCTGCTCTTCTTCCCTAGCAGTCTAGACTTGAATTCTAAAAATGTGGCTATCACCAACTTCCAGCATTTCATGATCTTTCTACAATATTAAGAAAAAAAATAGCCTCTCTGTCAATTTCAACCATTACCTATAAATTTGCCCATATATAAATGTCAGTTTAAAATTCATTTCTGGGAAAGTGTAACTATTTAAAGATTATGCTCATGTTCCCCATGCCTTTCTTTCCCCAAGATTTATCATTACCAGTAGCTGTGATTCTCAGGGACTAGCTGCTTTACACAACTCATTTGATTTATTAGTCTCACATAACGTGCAAGTTCAGAGGTGCTCTTACCAAAATCGCATTCAGTGGGCCTGTTGCATCCTTCACTATCACTTTTATGTGACATTATGGACTAGAGGTCCAGTACATGATATTTGTGCACTCCATGGAGAAGGGGTTGGGGGGGCACGGAAGAAGGGTCCCTCAGCCTGGATTTTGAGAGGGCACAGGCCAAGCCAAGAGACCCCACCAGTGCACGATCAGGTCCAGGGAGGGACACAGGAGGTTGGCTAGCCAGGGAGGAACTATGGGAGGGCTCCAGGGGGTGTGTGACCTGTCTTGCTCAGTCCAGATCAGCTGGACTCCAGCAGCAAGCTAACCTACTGCTCAGTGTGTATGCTCCCTGGTGGTCAGTGCATGTCATACTGACTGGTCAACCAGTCAACTGTCTATCCCCTGGCTGTCAGTGCTTGTCATAGGGAGTGGTTGAGAGACCTTAGCATATCATTAGCATATTACATTTGATTGGCTGAACAGACGACCAGATGACCAGACACTTAGCATATTAGAATTTTATTATATAGGATGATCTATGAAGCGAGTATGGGTTAAGTCATAAACTGGAATAATTATACTCATACTACATTGGAGTCTGAGTAAAAACCATGATAGTTTCCCAATCTTATAATGAGGTTTTGGCCTCCATAGATCTCTGTTAACGGACAGACCTACTTAAACTAGGTAAGAAAGTTTTTAAAATTTTTTAAGAATGAAAAGCAAGTTCCCACAGAAATTATTTCTAGTGAGTCAGAACCCTTAGAACCAATAAACTTTTCCTTGTTGATATTTTAATATCACACAGTATATTGCCTCTATTTTTTTCCTTTCTGAAAACATTATCGTCTCAATATAATGTACCTATTCTCAGTCTTCCCTTCCCCCATCCTAAAAACTATAATAAATAACCTTACTTTTTATTCATTTGCCTATTTTCTATTCTACTCATCACGTTACTGTATTTTATAAGATCTTTCAATTTCCTGTAACACGATGCCTTGCCTACTATAGATGCTCAGTAGATACTGAATGAATTGAATTGAAATTGCCAACCTCAAAGTTGAAAATAGTATTCCAATTATTATTTAACCAAAATAAGTTTCACCTTTCAGAGAAATAAAAACATTTTGCTTTAGTAATAATTAAATTGAAATTATGTTTCCTTTTACAAAAATGTAATGCTTGTCATTTTATGTTTCTTTAAAGCAATTATTTGCTATACATGGAAGTCAAATTAATTTTACTTTATAGAAAAATACAATTTCAGCATCCAGATTTTCAGGGCTTGTGTGAATCATAATGCTATTGCTGAACCTAGACCAAAATTGGTTGGGTTAACAATCCTAATTCAATTTCTCTGTGACAGAGGCCTGTTTGGAGTCATTCTACTTGCCATCATGGAGGACAAGATTGATATCTATATAAAGAAATCAAACTATTTATGAACCCAGTACAATATAAATCAATTCAAGATGGCATGTGCAAGGATAGAGAGTCTTCAAAACAATTGTCAGAAATTTTTAATTGTTATCAACTAAAGGCCCGGTGCATGAAATTTGTTCACTCAGGGTAGGGGGTTCCTCTGCCCAGCCTGCACCCTCTCACAGTCTGGGAGCCCTTGAGGGATGTACGACTGACATCCTTAGCACTCCTGCCACTACCACTCCACTCATCAGCTGTGAGCCCGCCTTCTGGATGAGTAGCACTCCCCCTGTGGGAGTGTATTGACCACCATGGGGCAGTTCCTGTATTAAGCAAATGTCCCCTGGTGGTCAATGCATGTCATACCAACTGGTCATTCCGCCATTCAATTTATTTGTATATTAGCCTTTTATTATATAGGACTAGGGGCTCAGTGCACAGATGCGTGTACCTTGAAAGGAACTGTGGGCATTCATTCAATCATTCACTTAATAAATATGTATTGACAACCTTCTCCGCACTGTTCAGATGAACCTGCAGGGAACTTGTAGTAATGAACCTGCAGAACTTTATCAGTAGCTATTCACAACATGTTTATGATCCAGTAAAGAGACAGAACAATAAGTTCTTTACAGAGCATTGCAATGGGATAGTGTGGTACAGAGTGACTATGTAATTAAAGAAAACACAACTTTCTTTGAAGAAGCAATGAAGACATATCTGAACAACAAGAAAGTATCTGCCATGAGAAGGTTGGGACAGAGCAAGCAAGGCAGAGGGACTAGGCAGAGGCCAAATTATACAGGATTTGTAAGGCATACAGCTGAGATTTTATTTCGAGTACAATATGAAACTATTTAGAGAATTAAAAAATAATAACCTGACATATTTAAAATAATCCCTCTGGGTGTTCAAGGGAGTAAGGATGGTTGGGTCAGTAATAAAGGTGGGGAGACCAATTAAGGGACTATTTGTCCTTAGCTTTAAAGACAGCATTCTAGCCTGGTTGGTGTTGCTCAGTGGTTGATCATTGACTTATGAACCAAGAGGTCCCAGTTTGATTCCTGGTCAGGGTACATGCCTGCTTTGCAGGCTCAATCCCTAGCCTACAAAGCAGGAGGCAACATATTGGTGTTTTCTTCTCATTGATGTCTCTATTCCTTTGCCTTGCTCTCTCACTAATATTAATTTTTTAAAAAAACAAACACATATTTAACCTGGCACCGGTTTGGCTCAGTGGATAGAGCGTTGGCCTGTGGACTAAAGGGTCCCAGGTTCGATTCCGGTCAAGGACATGTACCTTGGTTGCGGGCACATCCCCAGTAGGGTAGCAGCTGGTTGATGATTCTCTCTCATCAATGTTTCTAACTCTCTGTCCCTCTCTCTTCCTCTCTGTGAAAAAATCAATAAAATATATATATTTTTTAAAAAACAAAACACAGAAACAGCATTCTAAATCAAACAAGTGCTGTGGGAAATGATGGCAATTTTGACCAAAGTGGTAGTAATAGAGATGGAGAAAAGTGGACAACATTAAAAAAAGAAAAAGAAAAGAAAAAAAAAGTGGACAACATTCAGATGCTATTTTGGAGGTTTTGTTCACAGGACTTTCTAAAGGAGTGAAAATAGGAAATGGGAGACAGGAAAATTAAGCATGAATACTAGGTTTTGCTCTGAGCATCTAAGGTGGATGGTGGTGCAATTCACTGAGGTTGAAAAGACTGGAAAATGTAGAGAAGTAAACTTGAGGTAAGGTGAGAATCAAGGCATCTTCCTTGGAAATAAAAATATTGAGAAAACATCCAAGTGCAGTTGTCAGATAGATTGATACAAGGAGATCAGGAGAAACTTGTAGGCTGGAAATAGAAATTTGAGGGTGTCTGGATAAGAGCACCAAGTAGTAGGCAGAAATACAGGAGAAGAGAAGCCCTGGGTCTAGCCTAGAAGATGCATCCCAGCACTTAGAAACTGAGCAGAGGAGGAGAAGCCAGCAAGAGAGACAGAAGAAACAGCCCATGGGGTCAGGGGAAGCCAAAAGACAGAATGTCAAACTTTGCCTTATCCTGGTGGTCAAACTTCTGCCTTATCCTGATCATAGCTGTGCTCAGGCATGTTCAAGATAAAAAATTAAGTAACTTTAGTGCTGGGAGAGACTTGTAATTTAGTGCAGTGTCCTTATTTGAGCAAGCTCGAGCCTTGAGAAATTTGACCCACCACATACTGTTGAGCCTGTGTCCAGAAATAGTGATCCAGTACTTTATATCCATCGGTTGCTTATGATTTCCTGGATTTGGGTGTTGTTTTTTTAAATGAAAAACTTCCATTTTCTATTAACACATTTAACAGAACTGGGAGGAGCCACACATCCATCTGTGTGGCTTCCTGTTTTGTAATTTGGGTATTAATGACATTGGCTTGATTTTTTTTTTAACCTCAGTCATGAAAGATTTTATATAAATTAAGAATCTTTAAAACATAATTGGATTATAGGCCAAAAAAAATAAAAAGATTTTCAGATGTTAAGAATATGGAGAATATTAAAATCTATTTTCTCTCATAATAGTTCAGATTACAAATAATTACACACATTTGGATGAAATGTCATTTCTAACTGAATAAAAGCCCAGTCATTACACCCTTTATGGTCTCACTCCCAGCTGAGAAAATTTATTTTTTGTTATGTTGAAGTCATTGAGTTTATAATTTTGGGTATAGTTGCTTGGATATACACAGTTCTCATATTTGGTGAGAAGTGAGTGAAGTGCTGTGAGTCACAGTATACTAAAGTCAAAGTTCCTCTCCCTATCCACCCATGCTTTTCTTAAATCCTCTCCTAGTAAGTGACTGACTTATTCTCCTTAACCCCACAAAAAAAGAAAGAAAATGTATTTAATAAAATAAGAATGTGAATAAATGTGTCAATGGAGCCCAGAGAGAAGGAAGGGAAGAAGGAAGAATATATACATATATGCTGCCGGTCAGTTAAAAAGAACTAATAAAATACTTAAGGTACTATACTGTTTAAAAAATGAATTCATTCTATCAGTCAACAAATACTTATTAAGAATTTACTTTGTGCTAGGCACTATTCTATGTGCAGAGCACACAGAAATAAATGACAAAACTTCTACCCTTATTCTAAGTGAAGAAAAAGGGATGAAAAATAGAAGATATCCAAAGATGATAAGTGGATTAAAAATGAAGCCAAGAAGGGGGAAGTGTTATGGGGATTAGGAAGTGCAATTTTTGTAGGAAGGGAGGAATACGTTTCACTGTAAAGGTGATATTTCAGTGAAAACCTGGAAGAAGGAGTGAGCCTTGTGGATAACAGGAGGAGATTCTGTCGGGGCAGAGGGAACCACAGTGCAAAGCTGCAGAAGGACCAGTGTGCTTGGCAAGTTCAAAGACACGTCAGGAAGGCAGTGCGGCTGAAGTGAAGTAAACAGAAGAGTAGTAAATCAAAGAGCCAAGAGGTAACTGAGGAGCAGATAATGAAGGGTCATGGAAAAGACATTCTATTCTGAGTAAGACGGCACTCCTTTGGATGGTTCAAGCAGAGAAGTCACCTGACCTGGTAAGTTTTACAGGATCACTTTGGGAAGGATAGGCTGTTCAGAGCTGAGGGTAAAGGCAGCTAGATAAGATGGCAGTACATCCCCATTGTCCTCTTTAATAATCCTTTTTCTTCCCCAAACTATTTTAATTTGGACACTTTTTTATTTGTATTTTTTAAAATATATTTTATTGATTTTTTACAGAGAGGAAGGGAGAGGGATAGAGAGCTAGAAACATCGATGACAGAGAAACATTGACCAGCTGCCTCTTGCACACCCCCCACTGGGGATGTGACCGCAACCAATCTACATGCCCCTGACTGGAATAGAACCTGGGACCTTTCAGTCCACAGACCGATGCTCTACCACTGAGCCAAGTCAGTTTCGGCACTTTTTTATTTTTATTTTTTATTGATTTTTGAGAGGGAGAGAGAGAGATAGAAATATCAGCGATGAGAGAGAATCATTGCTTGGCTGCCTCCTGCACACCGTCAGGGATCGAGCCCTCAACCCAGGCATATGCCCTGACCATGAATCAAACCTGGGACCCTTAAGTCTGTAGGTTTATATTTTATCCACTGAGCCAAACCTTATCCACTGAGCCAAACCGGCCAGGGCTAATTTGGACACTTTTGATAAATTACACGGTCATCTTAAAGTTAGGAGGCTAATTGCATCTATCCAGATAAGATATTATACTTGCTTGCATCAGGATGGTAGTCATGTGAGTGATAGAAATTTTCTTTTGGAAGGACTGAGGTACTACTTATTGAGTTGGTAAACATTATGGAAGAGGCAGGTTTTGGGGAAAGATCAGAGTTCAGGATTTGGGTGTGTCATCATTTGAAAGTGTCAATTAAACATTAAAGAGCAGACACTGAATAGGCACTGGAGCTTGGAGTCTTTAGGATTGGAAATAAAAATTTGAGGGTAGTCTGGAAACCAAATGGATGAGGTTATTGAGGAATAAATAAAGGAGAAAAAATGCTATTCAAGGACTAAGTCCAGGGGCACTCTATCCTTAAGAAGTGGAAGTAATGAACAGGAACCAGGAAAAAAAAATCTGAGGAGTGGCCAGTGAAATAAGAGCCAGAAAAATGTGATGTGCCAAGAACCAAGCAAAGAAAGTGCTTTAGTGAGTACAGTGATTGACTTGTCCAGCCTGCTGATAAGTCAAGATAAGAAATGACAATTGATCTTCACAACCCAGAAGTCACTGGTGATTTGAGGAGGAGGCATTTGGATGGCATGGTGAGAGAAAAAAAATAATTAAAAAGATTTCAAGGGAGTATGAAAGGGGAAAAACTGAAGATAGCTGGAATAACAAAACTTGTGAGGAGTATAATTGTGAAAAGGAGAGAAAATGAGCAGGAGCTGAGAGAAAGTACCCAAGAGTGTTAATTTGTTTGGTTGGGTTTTGCTTTGTTTGTGTTTCTTATTTCCTTATCTAGCTGGAAACAGCTTGTCCATGCGTTCATTAGAGTGATTCACCAGAGCAGGAAGAATTGATGATACAGAAGAGCTGGAGGTGAAACTTGTTAGAGTGATGTCTGTGACTGGGCCAGAAGAGATGGCCCAGGGTATCCATGCAGAAGGTGGCCATACACTGGATGAATCTGTAGGAAGATGATGAATGATAGAGTACATGGGCATTCATGGGGCAGATGAGTAGGGTGATGGTAATGATGGGAGTTTGTGGAAGGTTATCCTATTGACTTCTTTGCAGAGGATCATTGCTGTGTTACTCCTTTTATGCAGACCTGCATGGCCAGCAGCCCCATGCAAGCATTGTTTTCTGAGTTAGGCTGTGAGGCATGTCACCGTTCCATGACTCCATTCCTGCACCTGAGGCTGACTGATGCCTCTTCTTCATTGATTTCTCCCATTTTCCACTGTACGTTTTGGGGTTTCGTTGCAATTTGCCAGCTGCCCACAGCTAAACCACACAACTTTTATACTTCCTTAAAAGTGTTTCTCCTACCCACCAAAAAGATGACTTGCATGTTCTACAAGTTTCTTCTGTTTATGTTAGAGGAATCTGGATGGTGGACTCATAGGGCAGTGACCAGTGTTTTGTACTGATTTCTGTACATAATAAGCAAGTGCCAATCTGGATAAGTTGGTCTTCTGGGCAAAGGAAATTTTAAGGAGGCTTCCTCATCCCTAGTTACGTGGAAATGAAGGGAAAACACCCATGTTTGGGGGGGAAGAGGCCCTTAATGAGGGCTACAGAGGTTTGGATTCCAGCTGTGGCTCTCAGGGATAAATTGTATTTCCTTAGAAAAGTGGCTCAGGCCCTTTGGAGTTCAGTTGCCTCATCTATAAAATGAGGGTCTAGACCAACTGTTCCTTAAGGTTCCTTCAAGTTTTAGAATGTAATTCGTGCATGAGTTCGTGCAAGGTTAATGATACATAAGAACAATGATTTTGTCCTAAGAATTGTGCAATATGTAACTCCTAACTAAATAAAAAGGCTAAGTATAAACACATATCCCTGAAACCAAAAAAAGAGGAAGTCAGAAATTTTGATTTGAAACTGAGTAAAGTTAAATGATAGCTTTCTCTAAAAAAAAAAAAAAAAAAATCTAGCAATCTTAATTTACATAAGCCAGTAAAACCATAAACACACCAGGTGATTCACAGAAGGGAATATTGCATTTGCTATTATTCAGCCATAAAGAATTTATTTTAAATGTAATGGAAATAACAGGTATTTCTAATTCCTGAGCAAATGAAAATTTTGTTTTGTTTATGAATAAGGCCTAATTATAGTTTAATGCTAAATATTTGCCTGAATTAAAAAAAAAATTCCAATGTGGTCTTTAAATGGTCTAATTATGAAATATTAGACCATTTAAAGGAAGAGACTCACCCAAAGTCAACAAGAGAATTGGCTAACAAATTTTAGTTTAACAAAGGTTTCTTGCTCTTTAATATGATTTTCTTCTTGATTTATTGCAGTCAATCTTAATTCACTGTCGATGATTTATCTATCTCTTTTTTTCTTTCAAATTAGTGTCTTCTTTTCCAGATGTTTTGACTACATTGAACATAATTTATGCAATTTATATCTTAAGTCACAGATGCTTTTTTCTGGCCAAGTTTATATAGCTTATTCTGTTTAAGGTAGAGCTGCCTGTGTTGAAGAAAATAAAAATAGATTTTAAAGACATATGATAAAGCTATTAAAGACTATTCTTTGTATACTAGGATATCAGCAACTTGCTATTAGTGAGGCTGGGGGTTGAAAATAGATTTTGCCACTACTGATCATTTTTTAGGATGTTTTTCTATTGAATTTCCCTTATCACCAATGCTCTGCCATTTGTAAAATGACTCATCCTGTTTAGAAGTATGAAATGTAAGCAGAATGAATCTAGTTGGCCCTTATGGATATAATCTTGACTTCATTAACATCACCCTATCAGCAGCTAAACAAATGGGTTGCATTAAAATAAGAAACAATGTAATAAACTGTCAGAGAAAGATGGATTTTAGACAATAAATGCATTCTACTCTGCTCCAAGGCTAAATATTACACCTGGCTCCCTTTAGAATTCTCTAGGAAATAAGAAATTTCCTGCCAGAGCTGAGAATAAGAATTAGACACTAGCTTGTACTTCACTCGAGGTCACCTTCACTTTCCAGAGATCCTGGGCAACAGCTTGAGCCTCTCCTAATCCAATCTAAATTAAATGGTAAAGGTAGCTTTTCAGCTTTCCATTCTGCCCATGGTCTGTGCATTGGATTTGATCCCTTTATAAAATTAGTTTGGATTCCCAACTCATATAGGAGAAGCATTGACGAAGAAGGAAGAGAAGGAAAGGGGGAGGGCCAAATAGTTCATTGCAACACCAGCAATGTTAAAAAGCTTTCAGAGAGTATTGAAAAGCAAACAACCCTGTATCTATACCCCAGTTTGTAAAAATAGTTTATATTACCCATAAATTCTCACATCCAATATCATAGACTCTGAAATTATTTTAACCAAAAGGAAAGTTGGTGCCTCATAGAGCAGGGCAATTTTGTATAAGTTAATATTTAAGATGTGATTTAAAGAGATAGGAAATGGTAATCAGATGTTCTATAACTAATGTCTGCATGACTCTTTATATTATATAAAGTGTTTTTGTATATATTATCTAAAATCTCACTTACTCTTCATAACATGAACAAAGTATGCCTATTCTTCTCCTTTATGAGCTAGGCTATATTTGATATTTTGAACAATAAGAAACTGTATTAATTTGTTTGCTAGGGCTGCCAAAATACTTGACCTATTTGGATTTGACACAATAGATATTGATCACAATTGATCATGGTGCAGGTAGGATTTATCATGAGCAAAGTGGCATTTTAAAATGACTTAAGCCATTATTGACAAATGAAGAAAAGGCCAACTTGAGGCAGGGAAAAGGAGTTAAGGACTACTGTAATGACTGATATGTGTGATGACAAAGCCTGCAGCATAATGAAAAGAATAGATAAAGGGATTAAATGACAATAATTATTAAAAGATATGCTGTCTGGCATGGAGCAGCAGGAGAGCCTCAATATAGTTGTCTTAGATGATTGAATGAATGGTGGTACTCCTGAGAGAATCAGGAGTAATTGGAAATTAGAATTGATTTGTGAGAAGGTGAGGACTCCAGGTTCCATTTTGATCATATAAAGTTTGAGGTAATAGTGAGATATTTGAGTAAGCACAGATTAGAAATACATGTGTAAAAAAGGCAGATCTGAATATTAGTAAGGATCTGGGCAATGTTCATATTAGATAACTAAATTAATTTTATCTGCCTACTAGAGGCCCAGTGCACAAAATTCATGCACAGAGGAGGTGTCCCTCAGCCCAGCCTGCACCCTCTCCCATCTGGAACCCCTTAGGGGACATCCCTCTTACAATCTGGGACTGCTGGCTCCCAACCATTTGCCTGCCTGCCTGCCAGCCTGATAACCCCGTAACTACTCCCCTGCCAGCCTTATTGATGCCTAACTGTTTCCCTGGTAGCCCAATCACCCTCAACTGCCCTCCCCTCATGACCTGGTTGTCCCCACCTGCCTTCGCCTGCTGGCCTGGTCACTCCTAACTGCCCTCCCCTGCTGGCCTGATCGCCCACAAGTACCCTCCCCTGCCAGCCATCTTGTGACATCCATCTTTGACCGCATGGGAGCAGCCATCTTGTGTGAGGGCATGGGGTCAATTTACATACTACCTCTTTATAATATAGGATAAGAAAAATGTATAGAGAGGTGTTCTAGGGATTCTAATCATTGTCCAATAGATACACTCTGAGGAGCAGTTAGTGGTGTATAATTTTTCAAAAGAAATAACCCAGGCCTAGCTTAACAAATAATTCTTACCTACCCCCAGACAGCCTCACACTTGCTTTCAAAGGTCCAAGTTCTACCCAAGTCAGAATCACTGGAGGATTTATTCCCTGACTCATAGCCCTATTAGCAGTGTGGGAACTGGAAGTTGATCTCTGTGTTTTATCAACAATTTTCATCAGAAGGAAAGTGAGACAATACAATGTCTGAAAGAGTAGGAATTCCTTGCAAATGAGAAAGGGGTCCTGACATCTATTGTAAATTATTCTTTTCCAAGACTAACTCATCTCTTTCCTCCTTCAACTCTTCTTCCTACCCTTGTCAAGCTGACTCTGGATAGAACAAAGACTTCTTTTTAGTTGGATACAAATTTAGGTTACCCACAGTAGATCATATTAAGAGTGATTCTGAAATACTTCTTGGGTTCTGGACAGGACCATGATGATGATAGTCTACAAAGAAAGTGTAAACCTTCCACACAAAAACATACACTTGTCCAAGGAGTGAAAAGGCTTCTAGGGATTTGTCAAGCTCTTCTAAAACCTAAGAACTGGAGACTGACTTAGGAGAGTGGGGCTGATAATAAAAAGAAATCCAAGCAAACAGTGGCAGCAGTTGTCTGACAGGGACACTCAGGTGGGCAGAGAACGCTGTTATGTAAACCCAACAGCAAGATACGATATGCCCAAACAACCAACGTCAAGGCGGTCTGACAGCAGGTCACAGGACCCTGGTTTAAGAAGTTGGGTTCAGACATAGCTCCTTGTATGCAGGACGTCATCCAAGGAAAGGCAATGCCCCAAGGACAGCAGCGCAGGGAGGGGTTCAGCAGAGATTCAGGAAATGGGGAGCATGATGGCAAACCACTTCCAAGAACTGGGAAACAGGCAGGGGTTGGTCTCAAGCCAACAAATTCCGTGATTCAATTACTAAAAATGAGCATGAAGGGGCCTGGACAGCACAGCTTACATAACTAATGAATTAATTTATTGATGATGATAAAATCTCTAAAAGAATAAAATAAATCAGTTCACTAACATTTTATTAACTACCTAGTCCATTTCCATCAGTATTTTTCTTTTTTAATTTTTTTTAAATTATAGCTTGCATTTAATATTATTTTATATTAGTTTCAGTTGTATAGCATAGTGGTTAAACCATCATGTACTTGAAAATGTGTTCCCCACTGTTATTTCCAGTTCCCATATGGCACCATACATAGTCATTACAATATTATTGATTATATTTCCTATACTGTACTTTGCATTCCCATGATACTTTTGTAACTACCAATCTGTATTTCTCAATCCCTTTACCTTTTTCACCCAGTCTCCCAGCCCCCCTCCCCTCTGGCAATCATCAGTTTGTTCTCTGAAGCTGTGGGTCTGTTTCTATTTCATCAATCTTTTTCTTTAACCAAGAAATCTTATCATCTAGTTAGCTTTACCGTTTTTAATATTGACTATCATTTCAAGAAATCATTCCTAACTAAATTGTTTTAAATAGTCTCAAGAGAAAGGAAGGCAAGTTGTTGGCTAACCACCAGACTGAATCTTTTCCTTAACAGTAAGCACACACATTATTTTCATTTTCTCAGTCTTTTAAATTTAGGTTCTTGTTTCTTACCCATAAAGCTCTGGATTATCAGGGCCATGGGAACTCCAGTGTAGATGACATTAAAACTATTAATAGACGATGTCAGTAATAAACCTGAAGTAGGAAACAGAACTGTTCCAAAAAGAGAAGTATAAAATAGAAGAGGGGGAAAAAGCAATTAGATGACTGTCTTGGTGAAAGGACATATTTCAAAAGAAATATAAAACCTTCACAGTGCTCCTACCTACCTATATTTGGATTTTTGTGTGTGGCTATTTTATCTTATTGATCGGTGAAAGAAGAAAGAATATGTTAAATTTAATTCAACATTTTTAAACTTTTTCTTTGCTCAGAACCAGCTCCTCCGAAGTCACTCTTTGCAGTGAATAAAACCCAGACTTCAGTGACGCTGCTGTGGGTGGAAGAGGGGGTAGCCGACTTCTTCGAAGTCTTCTGTCAACAAGTTGGCTCTGGTCAGGAAACAAAACTGCAGGTACCATACACGCCCATCTTCCTTCTCCGAGTTACCTTTGATTAAGGCTAATTAGCTGAGCAAAATGAAAATCTTTGCTTTCTTTGACCGATAGAAAATTAAAACACTTCATTTATGCTTTTGTGTTTCAGTGAGAGAAATTAACAATATGCTCAGAAAAAAGCCCAAAGTATGTTGTGAGAACCAAGTTGCCAAATTGCCGAATTTATTTTCACCTTTAAATTTCTCTTTTGTCCCTAAACCTCAGTCCCTCTGGTTCATACCGAAGGATTAAGGGGGCTCACTTTTCTCTTTGGACATTAAATCCATTAAGAGGATGAAATTATGCCATGGAAAACATAATTTACCAAACATGAGCTGATTCCAATTTTGTGAAAGTCGCTGTATGAAACACAAATGGCAAAATTAATACCTGACTTCAAAATTTTTATCTATACAGTTGTGGATAGTTCATTATTCTATAAATAATGAAATTAAAACAAGTGCCACAAGAGAGATGCATATTACTACAAAAAAAAATGGAAAGAAGGGTCCATCTCTAGTTAATAAGAAAGGAAGAAAATTTTGTTTGGCAAAATGTAAGCTAGGTGAGGTGATTGTTAAAGCTTTAGAATCACAGACAGCAAATATGATGAACACTCAGTTGTCTGACAGCTCAAATATATTTTACAGTCAGACATGGAAGGAAAATGGAAAGTGTGAGCAATATCATTAAATACAGTGAATAACTGATGCTTTTTAAGTAATGAAGTTCTTTGGATTGAGAGAAAAAAAATTTCTGTGAGTATTAATCTTTTCATGCTGAGTGTTAAGATAATTTGCTTTAATATTTTTTCCTTTTGATATTGACTTCTACTAACTTATCTCTTTTTTTATCTTTACTGGATAGCAGAATCTTTTCTTTTTTTTTTTCCATCCTAAGAACCCTTTTTGAAAACCACTGCTCTGCCAGTAGTGGGTTTTTTCCTCTAGAACTGCAGTGATATCTTCCTTTAAGAAAACAAAGGGTAGGCTGCTCCTTACTACAACTGAGTATTGTTAGCCAGTCTTTCCTTAGAAGCATTCTTTTATAGGATAATGAGAGATGGCTATGGGAAATAAGCACTGATGTCTTTCATCTCTTTAGGCAGTAGTTTTCAGGTCCTTGTTTTGCTGGCTCATCTTCTCATAGTGTGCAGTAATATTTGTCACTAGTCTGACTGTTGGCTCGCCAAATGAACAGCTTATTCTGCATAGAATAGGTGAACATTTTTGAGAACTCAAAGTCGCTATGCCTTTGGTGGATGCTATTTAAAAGCTGAGAATGCAGACAAATGGGGGAGGGAGGAGGGCTATCCTTAATATATAAAGAACTACCACAAATAAAAAAGATAAAGACCAACAACTCAAAACAAAGATTTCACAGAAAGTAAACACAAAAGTCTCTTAAACATATGAAAAATTGATCAACCTTCTCTTATGGAGAAAGAAATGCAGAATGAAATTACAGTGAGTTATGGTTTCCACGAATAAGATTGGAAAAGCTCAAAACGTTTGCCACTGTACTATGTTAGAAGCAGAGAGGGCAACAGGCACCGTCAGACATTGATAGTAGGTAGATAACTTGGAAATGTCTATGGAGGACACTTTGTCAATACCTTTCAAAACTAAAAATACACAGCTTTTGACCCAGCAATCTAATTGCTATGAATACGAAAATATATATACATACATTGTGTATTTGCAAACATATACTTATGTTCCCATAATTGTGACATTATGTTCCCTGTAGCATTGTTTATAACTTATTTTTCTCTGCTATCCTTCTTCGCCTTTTAAATTTTTTATTCTGTCCCTCCCTTACCAACTCAACTATGAAAAATTTTAAAAAATCAAAATAGATGAAGGTTACATAACATTTATTTAATTTTCTGCATCTCCAGGAACCGATTTCTGTTTCTTCTCATGTTGTGACCATCTCCAGCCTTCTTCCTGCCACTGCCTACAACTGTAGTGTCACCAGCTTTAGCCACGACAGCCCCAGTGTCCCCACATTTATAGCCGTCTCAACAATGGGTAACTACATGCAATAGGGGGATCTGGTGTCTTTAAAAGTTATATCTTTCCAAAATTTTTTTATGTTTTATTTTTTAAATAAAATAGATTATATATAATCTCTTCTTTTCATGGAACCCATGCTTGTTGTATTGAAAAAATCTAAGCTCTGAGGTCAGGGAGTGCTTAATTTCTATCCCTAAGTGATTTAGGGAAGATATTTCCTATATCTGAACCTTTGTTTATTCATCTGTCAAGCTAGAATAATAATATGTAACTTGTTGAGCTGTTTTGAGGCTTAGAGGTAAAGGACATAAAATCCTGGCACATGCTGTCTAAATGCTCGTAGGTATGGATTACACAATCCTCTTCAGTGGTAGCCACAGTACCCTAACCAACTCTGGTTCACCTAATTAAGCTTTGGCCATTAGCTGTCAAATAATGGCAAGACTCAATTTCTATGTCAGAGCAGAAAAATTTCCAATCAAGCACATACTATGAGTGGAAAAGTTTAAAAATAATGAAAGGTCTAGAATAATGTTGTATTCTTGTTCTTTTTCTGAGTTATACATTTTATTCCCCTCTTTGTTAGAGTCTGATTCCACAGACTAGATCTCCTATGAAACTGCCTGTAATAAAACTACTCTTACTATCACATTACCCTTTACTAGATCCATTTTCACTTCAGTAACATTTGTCATATATTTAGCCACTGTACCCAATGATGAGTAGTATAGGCTTTTTGGTTTGTTGGTTTGTTTGTTTGTTATTTTCAAATTTTTGTTTTTTCAGAAGAGAGGACAAAAATTGACCTAATAAGTATATGATATCAATACATCCTTTTACACTCTTCTAAATGTAACTTATTGTTCCTCTTTGTCATCTCTACAACAAGCCAGAAGCAGTTGATATTATTAAACTTATTTGCTAGTGAGGATAATGAGGCCCAGAGAGACAGATAAAATAACCTCCTCAAATGGCAATTAGAGTCAAGTGAACTTGAACCAGCTCTTCTGACCATGAGTCTACTGTTCTTTCTGCTCAAGCACTCTGCCCATGAACTGGAGTCACATTGTCCCAAATGGGAAGAAACTTATGAATTGTAATGCCAGCCAGTTCCGTGATTTTATGATCAGTACAGAGAATAGAATCATTCTTGTCTTCTTTGGCTCCCTGTGAATAGTTTTTAAAACATTTTATATAAATTCCCACCTTTAATACCTTACTCTTCCATGAAGTGTGATGAGGTAGGCCATGTGTAGTGCCATTGTAGATCGATCATCATATAAAGTATATGAAAGGGACACAACCTCTGTTCTCAAGGGCCCTACAGCTTATGAAAAGGTTTAATCTCTTGAGTTGTACAGATGGAAAACCTCTCAACATATGGTTACAGATCATCAGAATGCTTGCTTCTAGCGATGTGTTAAGTGCTGTAGCAGATGGCAACTCACTAATGCCTTTTTCATATACATTATTAGTTGTGAATGAAATAGACAGTGGTGCTTTCTGACTTTAAAATCATGGGCGTAAAAATAAGAGTTTGCAAGCTTCTGAAAAAGTTAAAGAATGAAAATGACTTCCAATGAATTTAAACTATATCACAGGAATTGCAGGTTATCATTTCCCTTTGTAAGAACATCCAGAATGTAGGCCTGAAATACTTTTGATCAATCCACTAACTTGTAGTTGACCCAGAAGAGGTTATTGTCAGCTTGTAGAAACATCATTGTTGCTGTTGTCACAAGTCCATTGCTCTCAAAATCAGATGGAAAACCATGAGTGAGTTCGGTTAGTTTCCATGTAATGGAAGCTGTAACTAGAATGTATGGTGTATCTGTTTAGTTACAGTGATGAATCCCAATGTGGTAGTCATCTCAGTACTGGCCATTCTTAGCACCCTGCTGATTGGATTGCTGCTGGTCACACTGATCATTCTCAGGAGAAAGCATCTGCAGATGGCTAGGTAAGTTAAGTTGGGTTAATCTTTTACCTACAGCCTTTACAATATTTTATTTATCATATATGTATGTTTTTATAGCAGTAAGTTGTCTACTTCTATTCCTTGTTTTCTTATTTAAATGTATCGTTATTATTGAAAGTATTACCGAGGCCCTTCTTCCCCCTCCCCAGTGACTCCTTCTTCCCCTCTTCCCTTCTCCTTTCTCCTCCCCAGTCTTCATCATACTATTGTCATGTTTTCTAAGAAGACTTTTAATATTATTTTAGAAAACATTACCATTGGATTGGTAAAGCAAAAGATTGTTTGTTTACACAAAGTCAGACCACTTATCTTGTCATTTTAAGTGGCCATACATTACATTTGGATAATTTCAAAGTTGTTTTAGAGTAAAAGAAAAATCTATACTACTCAGAATGATTGATAAAAGTTAATATATGTGGAGATCACAAGAAAGAAAAAAAATCCCTTTTCTCATTAGTTCTGTTGAAGCTGTCTTATGATAAATTATTTGTAGAGTTTGTGATTAGGTCCGTTAAAAGTCCCCCATCATTTTTGTTCATATTATTCAGAGTTGCAGGCAGTTTCATTTTTCTTGCTGTTAGAAGAGCCTTTTGATTTATGATTTTGATGATTCCCTATTCCATTGACTACCGATGCATTTCTTATCAGAGCACATTGTCAAGAACTTTCTGTGGTCCCTATGTTATCAAAACAATGATAAGTTCTCTTAACACATACACACACACACACACACACACACACACACACACACACACACAAAACCAGTTACCTAGTTAAGGAAATTTGACTCAAATTTATATTTATCCAGTGTTAATTGGCTGACTTGTCATCAATCAACATCCTTCTTTCTCAGAGTTCTATCAATCATCTATTCTTAAATAAATGTATGGCATAGTTAAAGAAAAATCAGACATCAAATATCCAAGCTGTTCGTGAGGAACTTAGAGCCTAGCTTGAGAGATGCGGATAAATAAATACATTTAAAAGTATGAACTGACTTGTAACAGGAAGAATATAAAAATGGGACAACATGAAAGTAAAGAAAAGTGATTAGTCAAGAATATAAAAATCAAGCTTCTTAATGTTGGCATTAGAACAAATCTTAGAAGGATAGTGAGGGTAGTGGCACAGCACTGTGGCTAGAACATGGAGTTCTGAAATCATACTCCTTAGGGTCACATCTTGATTTACAACCTATGTGTCCCTGTGGAGCCCACGGAAACTTTATTCATTTACTCAACAAGTATCTTTGGACACCTGCTTTGTGTCCAACTCCTCTAGGTGCTTGGAATATAACAGCATACAAAACAGGCAGCTTGTCTTCTAGTGAAAAGATAGACAATAAGTAGTGAAGGTAAAAGTTAAAAGATTAGGTTGTATGTTAGCAGACAGTAATAGAAAAATAACAAAGCATAGTAAGAGAAATTCTGTCTGGGGAATATGAGGACAGGAGCTCCAGGACGGGGGTAGAGCTCACTGAGAGGGTGACATGTGAGAAAAGACTTGAACATGAGAGGGTTAACCATGTGGTATCTGGGGGGAAGAGTGCACCCAAGAGAGGAGGCAGGAGCATGACTAGCAGGTTCAAAAATTAGCTGGAAGTCAAGAGAGGCTAAAGCAGAGGAAATGCATAGAAGAGGAGCAGGAGTGATGCCAAATCATATAGGGTTTCATAAGCAGTTGTGAGGACTTCGGCTTTTACTCTGGGTAAATGGGCAGCCATTCGAGTTTAAGCGGAGATTAAAAATACCTGGCTTACATTTTAACATTTTCATTTTGACTTTTATGTAAAACAGGCTGTAATAAGGCAAGGACAAAAGCAGACCTGAGAACTGATGCAGCATTGACCATAATCCAGGCAATAGCGACACGGTAATAGTCCCACCCAGAGGAGTAGCAGTGGTGGGTAGGGGAAAATGATCAGGTTCCAGATATATTTTGAAAAGAAAAGCAGTAGGATTTTCTAACAAATTGCATGTTGGATTGATACGAATGGAGTCAAGAATAACTCTAAGGTTTTTGGCCCTGCCAACCAAAAAGATGGGATTGTCATAAACTGAGATAGGATTTCACATGGAAGGGTTTTGGAGGGGGAACATCAGGGCTTCAGTTTGGGAAACGTTATGTTATGTTTGAGATGACTGCAAGGGCAGGTGTGAAGGAGACAGTGTAAAAGTCTGGTGTTCAGGAGAGAAGTCTGGATTGAAGATATACATTTGGGAGTTGTTAGTATATAAATGGTGTTAAAGCTGTAGATGGGATAAAATCCAGGAAGTGAACATTAGAAATCTCTGGATTAAGCAACAGAATAATATAATATTAAGATTTTTATGGAGGAAAAAAATAGGTAGCAGCAAAAGAGACTGACACGCAACATCCAATGGATGGAAAGGAAAACTAAGAGTGAGGTGGCCTGGAGGCTAGGGCATATCAAGAAGGAGATATATGCCTGGCTGGTGTGGCTCAGTGGTTGAGCATTGACCTATGAACCAGGAGGTCACAGGTTTGATCCCCAGTAGGTTTCTGATCAATGATTCTCTCTCATCATTGGTGTTTCTATCTCTGTTTCCCTTCCCCTTTGTCTCTGGAATAAATAAAAATTACATTTTTTAAATAAAGAAGGGGAGAATAACCCCAACCTTAGTGGATAGTGAGGAGCAATAATGCAGTAATGGCATAGCATAATACTCAACTCATAAGGAGTGTGCAACAAAAGCTAGCTGGTAATAGCAATAGAGGAGGGGGTAGGAATGTGGTAGTGGGGGTAGTGGTATTAATGGGGGTGTTATTGCAGGAGCATCCTCAATGCTGCATACAGCAAAATATTTAGGAAAAGTAGTTCTGCTTCAGCCTGCTGGTTTTTAGGACAGAGGTTTCGTAACTTTTTCGGTGCCATGATCCACTGGCAGTTTGATGACACTGTGGTTCTCTTCCAAGAAAAATGCTTTCTTTTTAAGTGCATAAAATAAAATACATAAGATTAAAAAAGAAACTAATTATATTAAAATATGGTCATCAAAGTATGTAAAAGAACAAATGTGTTGTATGCTTCGTTATTAATGCATTAGGTAACAATATGGAGTAAGTGTATAGTAATTCTCATATTTTCCCATAGTGATATGGATAATATTTCAACACCTGCAGAAAATCCATTATGGAAAAATATCTGCAATTTCTATTGTTAGCAAATCTCACAAGTACCTGATGATATTATTGTGACTTTGTGACTTATTACTTACTTTAATAATTGAAGTAACTGCTAAGTACCGTATTTTTCGGACCATAAGACGCACTTTTTTCCCCCAGAAGTGGGGGGGAAAAGTCCCTGCATCTTATGGTCCAAATATAGCCTACACATATACTTTAAAAAAAAGTTTTTTTACTTGCCCGGCTCTGTGTGGTCTCTGTGTGCTTGCCCGGCTCTAAAATGGTTCTAAATACTGCTGTTTACTTTACAGGGTTGATTACATGTGTTTATGACTGTGATGTTGGGTTTTAATGCACATAAAATATTTTAGGACACTATTTGTTTCAGAATCTTTTTTTCTTCATTTCCCTTCTCTAAAAACGGGTGCGTCTTATGGTCCGGAGCGTCTTATGGTCTGAAAAATACGGTATATCATCATAGAGCCCTAAATTCCATTCTTGGACCCCAGTTTAAAAACCCTTGAATTGGAGAGTAAAAAAATTTCTTCTAAGTTAAATGTAAATAAACTCCTATATATTATAGGAAATGGACAAAGGAAAGTCAATTGATGTATAATTCAAAAAACAGTATGATATAATATAGTCATGTATTTTTCAAAAGAAGAAAACTATTCTTAGAACATCTGATAAGAACAGGAAGATAGCAGAATTAGCATCTTGTGTCAGTAATGTCAAAATCTCTGCTTCAATTCTAAATAAGTCCATCAATTTCATGGAGAGGGAAAATGAGATGCATGAGCCCCAGTGAGCTACGTTATTTATGCATAATATTAAGCAAAAGATGGAGAAGGCATGAGAATATGTTTACCCTTTTACTCCAATTCTAGAAAAAAGGTTAACAATATTTTCTGCTGGCAGATTAATAAGCAACATTCTGGATAAGAGGCTTTGCACAGGCCTATCTGTTTTAATATGTATCATTCTTTTACTCTCATCTCAGGTGATGAATACAATGAGGATCACAACATGAGGGGAAATTTTTGGTGAAAGAAAACAATACATCTTGATCTGCCTTCATTATAGTGGGGAAATCAATATGCTATTAAAAACAAAACCCCATGAAGAATATTTGCTAAAAACAAACAACAACAAAAAAGCCTTCATTTTATCTAGAACAATTGCTATAACTTACTTTGTAAAAAATATTAAATCCCAAATAGTTCAAAGATTTATTTAGGATCCTGAGTGCTTTTTGGAAAGGATTGTGAACTGAAACCTTTTGGCCTCAACTTGCTGTGGGGATGTGCGACCTTGTGAAAAATTGTTTTGTTTTGCTTTATCTTTCTATTTTGCATTTTATGCAAAGAGAAACCCTTAGAACTCATTTTAGCTTTTTAAAAATGCAATGTTATGATGATGACCTGGTAAAGACTCATATGTCATGGTAAAAGAGTGCTCCATCAAGCAGTCACCTTGATTTTGTGATTCCTTACATACAGGGAGTGTGGAGCGGGAACTTTTGTCAATTTTGCATCCTTGGAGAGGGATGGAAAGCTTCCGTACAACTGGTGCGTATTCTTTCAGAACAAGCCTCTAGACTGCGTAGCTACGCTGTTTGTGCTCCAAGCTGTGTTTTACTGTCTTTGGGGGATACATGGTTTTTGTCTGATTATCCTTTTTCATCATTTCTCTGACCAGTGGACTTTCAAAGGTCATATCTGCACAGAGTATATTAGTATATATTCGTTTAATACAATTATGAAGTAGCCAAAGTGTCATAGTCTGTTCTGTATTTACTATATTGTACAAAGGACTCAATCATCAGTTAGGCCAGTAGCTCAAAACGGTGCCCAAGGAGGGCTTACACTGAACAAGGAGGGCTGGCGGCATGACAAGAAACCCCGCTGAAGCACATGGCACAGACAGCATCTCTACTTAAGCTCACCTCTCAGTGCCTGGGCACATGAACCACCACCTCCATTCAAACATCAAGCAGAAGTATTACAGCCCACGGCCCTAGACTCTTACTTATGGGTAAATACATATCAAAGCCGAGAAGGTTCCATGAGAAAACATGGCATCATTTTTCTTTATTTAGTATTTAGGATCTGGGAGGAGGAGAAATTTTGAGAATGAAGAAAGCACTTCCAGGGGATTAAATTGGTTGACATTATACTTGACAAGGATACATGAGAATTAACCATGCATGGCAATCAATATCAAATGACACAGCTAATTAAGTAACCATTTAGCGAAGCCAGCACGGCTTCCATGATCTAGTTTGGCTTTTGTGCAAGCAACCGTGCAAAGCACATTTAAACACAGACATTTCGTATTAATTCTTGGTAAGTAATCTTTGTTCTGTTTTTAGTAATCCCCCCGAAATGATTAGTCTTAAAGAAATTGATATGTGATACTGGAAATTGTACTCTACAGAATCAATGAGGGAAGGAGGATTCTATAATACTTAAAATATAAATTCTACCTCCCTGAGTGGGCACTTACCTACTTAAGGCCCACTCTGGTTGAAAATCTAGTTGGAATAGGATGCTTTTTCACTGTTTTAAAATTTTAGTCCGAATGGAATTTTGCTATTGAAATGTGACTAATTCACTGGTGAAGAGAGAGAAATTCATAAACCCTTGATGGTGAAAAGTTAAGAGACGTTACTAGCTTTGTCCAAACATATTACCATGTTTTGCAAGATGAAGAGACAAATTCCCTGATACTTGTTTGCCACCTGGCCCATCCTTAAAAAGGGCCCAGTCACAGAGCAGTGGTGAGCGACTCACGTGGGAAATGATTCATTTGTACACATGCCCCAGGAGAGCTGTGTATTGACTGCACAGCCAGTCACAGCTTATAAAATATGGGGGACCCGTTACGGGAGAACTGAGGCAAAAGAGACTTCACTTCAGGGCTTTTTTATAAAATTCAGAAAATCCTCATCCACTCTTGGCAAAGACAGGTTTTCCAGGCCCAGCATTTTTGGGCTGAAAATAGCTATCTCAGTGCAGATTTGTAAAAACTAAAGTGACAAGGCGACAGCGTTTCCCCCTGATTCTCAGAACAACTGTCGATGCAACCATACGATGGTTTTAAATCTGCATTAATGAATGTTCTATGTTACAACTGGTTGGAATATCTGAAACTGGTTTCAAACCATGCATTTTAGACCAGCAGTCTGAATGAGAATCCAAATGAAACTCCATAGTTTTGCTCCCACTCCGCTGAGTATTGGTTAAGCTCACAGACTAGGCTACTGTTCCTGAATGAATGGCACCTGAGTGTCATGCCCTACCTCCCTGTTGAGGGTTACTTTTTAGACACGGTGTATCAGTTAAAATAAAATTAATGTAGAAAGTCACAGTAATTCACGAAAGTGTCCCGAAAGCTTCGAGTCTTCATCAGAACCGGTACATGTAAACTCACCATTTATATTCCCCCCCACAGCTATTATACCCAATGATGTTTTACAGGTTCCTTAAAATAGACTTACTTATGCACTGGGTATTATCCGAGAGTAAGACTCCAGATAACTAATGAGGCATTTAAGCGCTTCATTTCACTGAATGCGAAATGTAATCACCTAATAGCAGGCTAATTAACACAAAATGCATTGAAAAAGAAATCTGATTACAATAAGAGGCTGTTAGTGAATGAAACTGATTTTGACGACAATATTATAGCACTTCAGCCCTCAGGTTTAAATTTCACGGAACGGAATAATGTTTCACTATAATGAAGGTGCTCGTTTTACTTGATTCCAGTGAATGATGTACTGATGTCTGTTCACAATTTATCTCACTAACGCTTGCCACTTCTTCATCTTTACACCTGTTATCTATTAATGCTCACAGGCGTAGGAGTATATTTGCTTTCCTAACCCTGCTACCTTCATGTCTTTGGACTGATTATCTTTTGGCATTTTATATTAATCCTTGGTAAGTGATTTTCATTTTATCTTTTACTATTTACCTAACACAGTCTTTAAAAGTTAGCTTTCAGGAAGTAAGCAAAACAGAAAAATTCTTTTATGTGTTGGCAGCATCTAAAATTATTCATCATAGAAATGAGTTAAAGCAGTGAATGGTACCAAGATGCTAACAATAATGTTTCCCAATTAAATTTTCTTCCTGTGATGTTCTGGCATGCTTTCCTTCCATGTATTTCCAGTCATTTGTTTCTTCCTGAGTCAATCCAATGGCCTCTCATCTTTATAAGTGATGCTTTCCACGTTCCTTCCCATCTCCATCCATTGCAGAGTTCCATTTTCCCAAGAAGGAAGAAATGCATTGAGGTCGAGAAACCCAGAGCATTACCCCCTGCATTTGGGGCCTCCATGTTGACTTTTTGTGTAAGAATGCTAACCTAGCCAAAACCGGTTTGGCTCAGTGTCAGTCTGTGGACTGAAGGGTCCCAGGTTCGATTCTGGTCAAGGGCACCTACCTTGGTTGTGGGCACTTCCCCAGTGGGAGGTATGTAGGAGGCTACTGATCGATGTTTCTAACTCTCTATCCCTCTCACTTCCCTCTGTAAAAAAAAAAAAAATCAATAAAATATACATTTTTTAAAAAGAATGCTAACCTCATGAATATGGAGCAAATGACCATGTTTAATCCTCTTTATTTAACTATCGTATTTATTTATTTATTTATTTAATATTTTAATATTTCTTTTATTGATTTCTGAGAGGAAAGGAGAAGGAGAGAGGATCATTGATTGGAATGCTCCTCCTTCTTTCCCCCTCTGCCCCCCCCCCCCCCCCCCCCCTGCCCATTGGGGATCAAGCACACAACCCGGGCATGTGCCCTTGGCTGAAATCGAACCCAGGACCCTTCAGTCCACGGGCCAACACTCTATCCACTGAGCCAAACCAACTAGGTCTAACTGTTTTATTTAATTGTCATTACTCTGCAGAGGGTATTGTCGCCCCGTTTTAGAGATATGAAAATAGAAGTTGAAGAAGATTAACTAAGCACTTGATGAGCTACTGTTCTTAAATGACTAGTACCTGAGTGTCCTGCCATACCTCCATGTAAACTGCTACTTTTTTAGAAATGGAGTATAAGTTAAGATAAAAAGCTGCAGAAAGTCACAGAATGCAGCTTTATATGAATGTGTCCCTTGCTTAATTATTTGATTTTTCTCATTTTCCACCATTCATTTTAAGCCTATATCAGGTGGGCCTATGCTTATTTGCATGTCTTTTTAAATATAAATATAACTTTTTATTGATTTTAGAGAGAAAGAAATATTGATTTGCTCTTATTGATGCATTCAATGGTTGATTCTTGTGTGTGCCCTGGCCAGTGATTGAACCCTCTACCTTGGTGTATCTGGACGTTGCTCTAACCAACTGAGCTACCCAGCCAGGGCTGGCATGTCTTTTTTCATAGGTCCCTCTGATGAACTCAGGATCTAATTTCAGCAACCCTTCAAGGTCCACTACTTATACTACTCATCAAATAACATGAGAACCGAGTTAGAGGTAAAAGCCTTTCAATGGTTTGTAGAAAAACAATCCTGAAACAGAAAATGGTTATCTCCAGGCAAGAACAGAAGGCAAAACATAGAGCCTTCTGTCACTTTCAGTAAACTGCACACACACAGATCAATCAATAAAAATATACTGATCGTAACCTTTGTTTTCAGCCTGAGGCTTGTGCCATGCCAAATATCAAAGTAAAATTCATGGTCCCTTCTCCTAGCTTAGCTCAGTACTCAGAAAGCCGCCCGGATTCCCTGCTGTTTGCTGCTTTTCATCTAATAACTCACCCCCCTCCTAACACACTGCCCAGCTTCTACCCACTTCACCAGGAGGTATGTTCCTATTGGTTTTCCAAAATCCTCCTGATGTCTGTAGCGGTTTGTGTGGAAATCAATCCTCTTTCTCATAGTGCTGCTGGAATGGTTGCAGATTCAGAGCCGAACCCCAGGGCTCAGTTGGCTTAGTTAAGGATTGTATTCTGCCACAATTTCTGACTTTCATGATCTCAGATTGTCTGGATTCAGTGTTATTACTCTCTCTTTTCTTACTTCCATATTCACCCTCATACTGTTCCCTACTATTCATCTGCCTGGTCTAAGTCCTCCACAGTTGTTGACATTGTAAGCATGAAGTAACATTTACTTTAAAATGCTCAGCTTTGCTCATGGTTATTGCATGCTAAATTCAGCAGGTGATGTAATTCTAAAGACCTTTTCTTAAGATTTGGAGGTGATTTCCATTTAGCTCATGAGAAAGTAAGTAGTGCTTATGAAATTGTTTTTAATCATCATGAATCCCACGTTCTGTCATTGCTTTATATTCTTCTTTGCAATGAATTCCAATCTGGCTAGCTTTCTACGACTGTCATACCATGAAGGACTTACAAAGAATGCAGCTTAGCTTCTTGAAATCATTGGGGCATTAAACCTTACCTAACATAAATGATAGGGAAAAAATTAAAAGAAGTGTATCATCCTATATGGACATATACCATATTTCTGGTGGTTATCGTCAGTTAGTCATAAAATTTTTTGCAATGAGATGTTACCCTAAGCATCACCCAACATGTTCATTGTAACATGCCCACACACTAGCTTTTTCCATAATGTGCTGAAGTTAAAATTGTTAGCAAAGCCTTAACTTACATGTTTAAAAATGAATTTCCCATGAGGTTAGTCTTAGAATGAACACAGTAATTACAGTGATAATTATATCACTATTGCTGTGGAGTCTCATAATTCAGTCCTTTTGTCATGTCCCACAGCCTTAGGATATCTATAGAAACTCAGCAAAATCTAGGTGTAACAGTGAGAGTCGTACACAATCATGAAGACCTACAATTATGATGATCAGAGTGTGGCAGTGAGTCATCTTTAAGCAAGTGGTAGAATTTCACATGCATTTAAAGTTCATTCAATCCATGAGTGAGATTGAAAGAAACACCAGCGCCTCTCCTCCATGAGTCAGATTTCTGCGCAGCTGTGAATAGTAGCAGCTTAACATCTCAGCACTGAATTTATTCAGTGTCACCCTCCCACATACACTTGTTTCTTCCCCTGTTCCCTTAGAGTCTGTTTGGTTAGGAAAGGTTTCTTTCTTTTTTTAAAAATTTCACTCCCAATCACAAAATATGCTGGCAGCCTCCTGACTTTGCCGGAACCATCAGCTATCTATGCTAACATTCTGCTACATGAAATGAGTGTGGGAATCCTAAAGCTAGCTGAATTACCATTGCAAGCGCTGAGTAGGAGATTATTCAAGAGGCATTTCTTTAGGCTCCCAAATGCTTGTGTGGTACAGCTCTGCCCAGTATTACAGTGAGGTTTTGGGAGGATAAGGGAGAGGCAAAGTAAGACTGCAATGTTTTGTTCCCTTTATGTAAATCCCAAGTAAAGAAGACAGAGAAAGGATGATGACAGGAACTCTTGAATGGATTGTCTTCACTCAGAATTGGAAAGAATGAAAACTACATGAAAGCAGAAATACCACTTGCCTTACAGACATGCCCCTACATTTTCTGTCCTGCTTTACTTTCTCTCCATCCGAAAGTTCCATTTCTCCAGTGGGACTATAGGAGTCCAAGTAACAAATACTTAATGGGATCATTAAGTAAAAGGGTCAGGGTGACATAGCAAGGTTGTTTGTTTTAACTGAATTAAATAAGCATTTAGTTAACACCTACTATGTGCTCCAATAGCTGTGCTCAGCTCTGGGGGCAGGGATGGTCTAGCTGCCAGACTGTCAGTCTGATGTATGGACAGTCAGACAATGTGAGAAATGCCTCACAAGTAAAGCACTGTGCAAGCTGAGAAAGTAGTGCTTTATTCTGCTAAAGGCTTTCTGGAAATGGAGGTATCCAAGCATGCATAATTCCCATGTAAATAAATATTTTGGCACATGAGGGTACTCATCACACTCAGTTATTACTATAGATTGTTTATTTTCTGAAGATGCTCCCATCAATTTTCAAAGATCCTGGAAAATACTTATAAAAAGTATTTGCTCGCAGTCATACCTGGTATTACTCATGTAAGAAATTAAAGTATAACAACGAAGTGCTTCAGCAGACTATCTTAGCATTTGCTACTAGATCAGTTATCTTACTTCTTGGTTGAAAACCATTACCCTAAGTACCCCTTGTAATTAACTGAAGCATACCTTGAGTTGAGCTTACAGACTAGTCAAGAATCAAGAACAAGCAGGTAATTGGTCCAATTCCTCAAACAGCTTAAAAGCTAGTTTATAATTGAATATAAACAATGCCATAGTGAAATTATATAAGACACAGGCCAACACTGGGTAGCACAAATTCACATGCCCAACAAAAATGTCCAGAAAAGCTATTTTTGTTTTAAGAGACCAATATATCTTCCCTCCCACCATTATTTTTCACTATTATTCCCTGGTTCTTTGCTTCTTACCTATAGGACTGGGAGAATTCAGGCGGTTGGTATTTTTATATATTTAAAAAATGATTTTAGCAACTTAATCATGAGTAGCAAGAAATTATATTTAGATTTCTGTTTCTGGCAAATATTAAATATAAAGTATAGGTATGTTCCTACAATCTAATAGAGGTGTGTTTTTTTATAATGAATCTGAAATTATTATCATATGTTCTCATTTAAGGAAAAGTAATTAAACAAATCTGAGATATGTTTAGTGAAAATTAAATAAAATTGAGGTGCTTGGCATAATTATTTAAAATTCTTCAAATTTAATCATTATGCTAATCAATTCTTTTGCCCAGATAAATTTGTCTCTTTTTTTTCATTCTCAGGAGTAAAAATGGTTTAAAGAAGAGAAAACTGACTAAGTAAGTGTTTTCATGTTTGAGACATAATTAGTATTTAATATTGTGCATGCTTAAGGTGTATACTGTATTGACTTGACAGATTTATATATTGCCATATGATTACTACTCTAGCATTAGCTAGCATCTCCATCTGTAACATAATTATCATTTTCTTTTTGTGGTAAGCACACTTAAAGTCTGGTCTCAGCAATTTTTAAGTATGTATAAATGTTTCTTACTATTTCATTTTAAAATATTTTCTTTAAAAATGTTCTTCGTAATGATGTTAATATTACAAATTAAATAGATTGCTTGTTTTCAAATAGAAGGGATGCTTAAGAAAGAGGCAAAGAGCATTTTGGATCTTGCTCCCAGGCATATATCCTCATTTTGGCTCAAATAAACTTCTTACAATTATTAAAAAAAAAAAAGAAAAAGAAAAGAAAAGAAGGGAAAAAGAAAGAAAGAAAGAAAGAAAAAAGAAAGAAAGAAAGAAAGAAAGAAAGAAAGAAAGAAAGAGGCAATTGTGTATTAAAATGGCTAAGATATTATGTGTTGGTGTGTTTGCACATATGGATGGCATGACTCCTAAGATGGGTATATGACAGAAACCATATCAAGAATAAAAAAATATTATCACCAAATGACATCTGAGAAAGAATAGGTTGTTGAGAATTATCAAAGTCTTGCTGAAGAAAATGTTTTTCTAAATCGATAAAAAAAATTACTTTTTAGCCACATCAAAATTTTACAAAAACCTTTCTCATTTTGTACTTTGAAGTTCTGTGCTTATTGCAGAGAGAGGCTTTTATTAGATTTGATGTCATAATAAATGCTTTGAGAAGTGCTGCCTCAGGAAATCTTTGTAATAAATAGAAAGAAGACAATTGCTCTTGCTAGCCTGTGGTTTTCCTTATCTACTGAACTGTTAAATCATAAGAATTAAGATTCTGATGGGTGAAAATTAGCCATCAGTTGATTTCAAAAGCCTAATTAGATGATCACCTCCAGGCCTTGGGTTAAACTGTGCGCTTAAAGAGCAGAACATCTATAAATAGAGCTCATCCTTGATACTTGCCCAGGATAGAATATTGGTGAATTAATCTGAGGTAATTA
The DNA here is from genome assembly GCF_014108245.1 of Pipistrellus kuhlii. Taxonomy (NCBI): domain Eukaryota; kingdom Metazoa; phylum Chordata; class Mammalia; order Chiroptera; family Vespertilionidae; genus Pipistrellus; species Pipistrellus kuhlii. The sequence continues at coordinate 21,631,063 of NW_023425529.1, forward strand.
GGGGTTCCAGCCAGATCTATGGCATCTATGCCAATGAGGAAGAAGTCACAGAGCACATAATACATGAGAAAAGTTAATGCAAATATGTTTTATATAGCCTTGAGTGACATAGTATTTTAGCATATGTAAATAACAGCATCATTTCTTTCTAAATCTATTTCAAATCAAGTATGCATGCATTGGCATACACCAAGTGATATAGGAGACACAAGACTGACCTCAAGAGAGGAGAGCTACTATCACCTGGAAGAAATGATTTGACAGAAACAGAAAGATTTTGTTGCCCAAACTATCCATTGGGTTGTTAAATGAGACATAGAGGCATAGACTAGAGCAGTTAAAAGACAGGGTCTCAGAACCAAAAAAGGAGACTCCATCAGGGTTTGCTCCTCCCAAGGCCCAGGCAGAGAGGAGAAGGAGAAGCAGGATGTGGACAGAAGTTTCGGTAGAGGTTAGGAGTGATGGAAACTGCCCACAAGCCAGAACATTGCATCAAACCAGCTTCCTCATTTCCTCTTCTCATTTTCCCTCCAATCTTATCTCCTTCTCCAAAAGTCAACTATTGGGGGCTTTATACCCCCCTCACCAACTTTCTATTTACTTTCTCTTTACCTTTTCTCTTTCACCCCAAATTCCCCCAACCACCATGTCCCCTTGGCTCTCCTTTCCCATCTCCACTTATCTTCATCCCATCACTCTTTTCCTCCACCTTCTCCTTCCCCCTTTTCCTCTAAATCTTTGACCTGCTTATCTCTGCTCCCTCCCAGCTTCCTTTATCTCATCCTTCTCCTCATCATCCTCTCCCTGATGTTCATACTTCTATTTCCTGGTTCTTTCTCTGTCTCTCTTTTCCCTGCTTTTGCTTTTTCTAACCCCTAAATATTTTCTCTGACTTGCTATTCTTATTGATGTTCCCATGTTTAGCCATTTTGGGGAAGGATGGCAAGTTTGAAGTATAAAAGCTTTTAACTGGGAATCATTCCCTCTGGGCTCCAGCCAGGATTGCACAGCTCAATAGTCCTGTGGTCTTGGACTACTCCCTTGATTCTCTTAGCCTTGACTCTCTCATCTAGAGCATGGAGTAATGTTGGCCATGTCTATCTTACCATCAATCAAGCAACATAACATATGTAAATATTTTAGGTGTATATAACTCATTAATGTTATTGTTATTAAGAAAAAACAGTAAAGTTTAAATGTATTATCTGGGAGGTATAATGGCCTTTAAAATCTAGTAAAATAAGTTAACTGTCAGATTAGCTAATGAACAACTTTAAACAAATGGCTATAAGTACTGTGTATTTGCTATGAAGATATAAGGCCACACGTAGATGACATAAGCTGAGTAACTTGCAACAAGACTAAAAGAAAGGTCAACTATGCAGGCCCTGACAGAGTAGAGGGCTTGGGGTAGGTGGCAGAGGACAGCATGCTACAGAAGCTTAGGGAGCAGGCCAGTCTGGGTAGAGTATAGGCACAGTAAGCAGCTATAGAAAACTATTGGAGACGGCATGGACGGACCTGGAAAATATTATGCTAAGTGAAATAAGCCAACCTGAGAAAGATAAATATCACACGATCTCACTTATTTGTAGAATCTAATGAACAACATGAATTGACCAACAGAATAAGACCCGAAGCAGGGAGGCATGGAACAGACTGACATAACTCAGTATGGAGTTGGGAGAGACGAGAGAGATAAACCAAAGAATTTATATACTTACTAGGCGCCCAGAATCACGCAGCACCACCCACCCTCGAGTCACGGGTCTAGCCCTGCCTCCCTCCATGGGCCCCACAGCAGCCAGGGCCGCTGCTGATCAGGCCCTCTCCCAGCGCTGTGTGTGAAACCTTCTCCTGTCTGGTCAACCTGTTATGACGTCCCAGTTAATTAGCATATTTCTTTATTTTATATAGAGATATTTTATATAGATGATAGATAGATATAGATATAGATATAGATATAGATATAGATATAGATAGATATAGATATAGATAGGTATGCATAGCCCATGGACATGGGCAATAGGGTAGTGAAACTATGGGGTGCTGGGTAGGGGCCGAGAGGAGGAGGGTAAAAAGGAAGAATGGAAGATATCTGTAATACTATCAACAATAAAAATATGTTTAAAAAGAAAAAAAGGAAAACTACAGGAAACAAGCCATAATCCTTATTAAAAAAAAAAAAAAAAAAAAAAAAACAAGAGAAGAGGTGAAAACTTTTGCTACAGATGTAGAAACATATGCTCCGACGTCTTCTTAGATGGTACCTCTGAACCTGCATATCATTTAATAAATGCTATGCAAACCTCTAAGCATGTCTCTCAAACTGAGGCCCTGGCAGCTCTCTGGATCTATTGCTTCACCCACAATCCTCTTCTGTCCTGGGGAAACAGCATAGTCAGCAGCCCAATTCCTTAGACTTGTAAAGCCTTTTTAAACTGGCAAAGTTCTTTAATATGCGGGGTGCAACCTTATGAGGTGGTATGATAATGGTATTCTATAGCTGATTATGCTAAATCTCAGAAGAGTTAGGTAAACTCTCCAAAATCACACAGAAAGTAAAGTAAAGCCATAACTCCTACAAGTGTGCAAGGTCTAATCCATTTTTCCCTCCGTAAACCAGAGTTTTCTAGAATCCACACATATGAATATGTGTGTGAGTTTGCAGGTATATACTATTTTACTGCTGGGGTAAATTGAAAATCTAAAGATATCTCCCATCTCAAGGATGTTTCATATAGATGGCTCTCTTTTTAATTACAATATAGTAATGACTGACAACTTTAATCAAAAAACAAACAACAATAAAAAACAGAGTGCTAATCTTTAAGAAGCAAAACTATTTTCTCCAAGAAAAGTGTTTATGTTTGAGAAGTACAGTGTTAAACAATACCCATTGATTGAGTTTTTTAAACATACTTTTCTTTGTGTCTGATAAAGCCCGGTTCAACTGGACGACTTTGACGCCTACATCAGGGATATGGCCAAAGACTCTGACTATAAATTTTCTCTTCAATTTGAGGTGAGTGAAAAAAGCAGGCCCTGCCTTCTGGTAGATGGGGCAAGGGGACTGGCAGGTGTGGGTTGGTGTCCTGTCTTTGCTCACTGGGCAGCGCTTGGAATGAGGTTACATCATAAACAGGATGGGCTCAGGAGTATGTATCTGATCTGCAGGTTCAGAGATAGGATGTCAGCTTTTAGTTACTACGTCAGGACTAGAGCACAGATGGAGGGAAGGAGATGCAGGCACTGAGGTGAACAAACGTGGTTGTGGGAGAAGCTTCCATTGAAAATCAAGGTGATCAAGACTGCAGGGGAAAGCAAGCTGACGACTGAGATTGGAAACAGAATTTCACTCTCAGGGGATTTTTAGTGTATTTCTCATGCCACTTGGGCCACAGTGTGGTGAGTGCAATGGATCTGTTTGTCATATAGGCATTTAAGAGTCTAGAATGGGGCTCTACCTATAGGACTCTTGGCATTCTACTTAGTATTTCCTTGTGACATTTTGTTTCCTTTTCTTGGAGACATTGGGGAGAATCAGACATGGTTTTTGTAGGAGAAAAGAGTTGGTGGAACCTCCTATTTCTGAGGCACACGTATTTGTTTGAGTCCAAGACCATGTGTCAGAGCGGCAGGAAATGAGTAAGCCTGGATCTCAGCAGTGTGAGGACTATCACCACGCGTTTCACAGCACGTAGTGCAGTCTGGGCGGGCACATCTTCAGCTTTCTACAGGGGGGTCCATGATGCAGGGGAATCTGAGAAAATGGAAAAACAAAGTGGCTTTTCTAAATACTGTAGGTTTTTTTAAAAACCTCCAAGGTGCTCTTACTGTGAAATAGTAGTTTGTAGAGTGTAGCTCCTTCTTCCTCATTATTCATATTAACTTCTTCTTTCCACCCATCAGCCAAGGACAGCTTTGGTCTGCAAGAAATGAGGAATCCCAGTATAGAAATTCTGACAGGAAAGTTAAGGATGAGAACTTTATTTTTTTAAATATTTTATTGATTTTACACAGAGAGGAATTGAGAGGGACAGAGAGTTAGAAACATCGATAAGAGAGAAACATCGACCAGCTGCCTCTTGCACACCCCCAACTGGGGATGTGCCCGCAACCAGGGTACATGCTTTTGACTGGAATCGAACCGGGGACCTTTCAGTCCACAGGCCGATGCTCTATCCACTGAGCCAAATCGGTCCCGGCAAGGATGAGAACTTTAGATGTTATCTGTTACAAAGCTTCTAACTACCGCCTGTGTCATGAGAAATTCCACAGTTAGCCATTGAGTGCAGGTGCATAAGAAATTACAGATGTTGCACCAAATGCTGTATTTCAAAGAACAGAAATTCAGTTTGAATTGGAGACCTATGGTGAGGATGTCATTTCAGAAAGTATGTCAATGAAAGGAAGAGAGTTTTAGAAGAAAACATAAGCCTTTGCTGGGAGGATGAGGCGTACCTCCCGTCAAACTTTGGCATAACTATTACTGTGCTTCTGAAATGCATTATTATTAAAAATATTCAATTAGTCTTTTATTTTTTGTAAAAAGAAAATATTATTTTAGTTGTCCATCACTGGAACACAATTCAAACTAGTTTAGACCAAAGAAAAATTGAATTCATTCCCAGGATGCTGTTATCTCATGTGATCAAAGGAAAGAATGAGTAGCTGAACCAGGAGGGCAGGGAAGCAATCCTGTCTAAAGTATAATTGGAACCAGAGGACGCCCCTGCAGAGACCTCTTTTTATTTCTCACTTCTGCTTCTCTCTGTCTTGGCTTCACCTTCTTTCACTGTAAGCCAACCTCTGTGTCTATGGCAAACACGACCACCAAAAATATCTGTGTCTTACAGTATAGTTTCCATAGTTTCCAATAGAAACTCTTAACTCTCTTGTTCATATTTTGAAAAATAACAGGGGATGATTCTGATTGGCTGGCCTAGGCCAAAATGTCCCCTCAAACCAACCACAGCCAGGCAGGGCAGAATCACCTCAGAATAGAACAGCTCTTACTGGAAGCACAAAGCTAAATCAAAGAAGAAAACGTTATTTTCAAAGCAAGGACACTGGGATAACCAAACAGTGAGGGATTAGACCCAGATGCAAATGCTTCAAAAATATGAAAAGTAGAATGGTAAACTTTATATGCTAAATGCTCACTTTTTAAGATGTCGAGGGCTTTTATATATTTGATGTTTAACATATCTAGGCTTATCTTATAGAATTTATAAAGGATATAGGAATGTGCTAAACTGGGAATTCAAAAACCTGGGTCCTCCATACCATTTTGCCACTAATTAATATTGAAAAAATCAAATTTTTCATCACCTGAGTTTCTTCATCTATAAAATGGTAGGCTTCACTGAATCAGTGATTCTCAATGGGGCCAGTACCAGGCAGTTCCCTAGGCAGGGTTTTCAGATGTGTAAGAGTTTGGTTTTTGTTTTGTTTTTTTTGTGGTGGTGGTGGTGGTGGTGGTGGTGGTGGTGGTGGTGGAGGTTTTGTGTGTGTGTGTGTGTGTGTGTGTGTGTGTGTTTTGTTTGTCATATGGCTTGGTAGTAACCTACTAGTGGTATTTATTGGGAAGAGGGAAGGGATGCTAAATGTTCTTCAATATCAATAAATGGGACAATCCCACACACCAAAGAATTGTCCACTGAGAACAATAGACTAAATGTGGGGTATGGATACATCCAGGCTTTATTAGTCACGAGTGATGGTCAAGATTCTGCAGTGAAACTGAATCAATAGATAGGTAGATAGATGATAGATAGTAGATAGATAGATAAGTAGTTAGGTAGGTAAGTAGATAGATGATATAATAGGATTTAGAGAAAAAAAGATGGAGAGATTTATTTTAAGAAATTGGCTCACATTAGCAAGTGTGAAATCTGCAGTGCAGGACCTGGGGAAGAGGTGATGTTGCAGCCCAAGTCCGCAGTCTGGAAACAGAATTCCTTCTTCCTCCAGGGACTTCCCTCTTTCCTCTTAAGGCCTTCGATTTACTGGGTAAGATCCACCCACATTTTGGAGGCTAATCTGCTTTCTCAAAGTCTACTAATTGAAATGTTAATCACATCTTAAAAAATATTACACAGAATATCTGGACTTAATGTCTGACCAAGCAACTTGGTGCTGTAACCTTGCCAAGTTGACACATTAAATTAACCATCACAGCATGATTTGAAGGAGTGTTTAGTGTTTTTATTTATTACTAGAGGCCCAGTGCATGGAATTCGTGCACTCAGGGGTGAGGAAGGGGGGTCCCTCAGCCCAGCCTGCACCCTCTCACAGTCTAAGAGCCTTTGGGGGATGTCTGCCTGCTGTGGAGGCAGGAGAAGCTCCCATCACCACCACTGTGCTCCCCGGTCATGAGCCCGGCTCAGGGCTTCTGGCAGAGTAGAGCTCCCACTGTGGGAGCACACTGACCACCAGGGAGAAGCTCCTGTATTGAATGTCTGCCCCCTGGTGGTCAGTGGGCATTATACTCACCAGTTGTTCCACTGTTTGATCTATTGTATTTGCATATTAGCCTTTTATTATATAGGATGAAGTTTTATTTTTTCCATATATCTTTGTTTTTAGAGTATTATTGGTCATATATACCGTATAATTAGTTGGTGTCAAGTCCTGATATATTGTATCCTTTGCCATGGTGAAAAAATACAAATTACTCTCCAGAAGTCTGCTTTATTAAAATCACAAGCTCAGATTGTTTGTTTTGGACTAACATTTGCTCAAGCAGTTACCCATTAGTCTGACTCACTTCCTTTTTCATTTGACAGCCTCCCAGATAGTTCCAGTTCCCAACCCTCTCACCCTACATCCTCATGGTATCTTCCTTTATTTTTAAAGACTCATTGTGCTCCCACACCTGACTTCAGTGTGCATGTTGGACCCTCCACGTGGCAGCCCTCAAATTTTCCTGAAGTTGATAATTAATTGAGGCTTACGGGGGGAAAAACTGTTTCCTTTCCAATGGAAACCCAAGAGAGTGTTAAGATGGCTCAATCAGCTGATCTAGCTAAATCCAGTGGCTGAACAGTTCTTTGTTCTGTTTATATTAATGCTTAATAGTTGTATTCATTTTGATTCTGACATTGAAAGATCGCACCCACATAGAGAAATTTCATCACTTGTAAGCATTATGCAAATTGAAACTAATGTCTAGATTTATATATACAACCAATACATCTCTAAGTCATACATGAAACCATACAAGTTGCTAATTTGCATTCACTGAATAAATTACTCTTCACTCTGCATCTGATTTTTGAATCTACTAGAAAAGACTGATTATCCTTCTAACAAAAATATACATCATTTCTTAAGGAGGTTTGGGAACCAGGGATTAAATTCAATTCCTCATTTCTTTTGTCTCAGATGGAGAAGGTTTTGAAGAGTCAGACTTTAGAGCTTGACATTTGAGAGCCCATAAAACATACCTCCTACTGCTCATTCTGCCGTTATTTTCTGTGTTTTATGTTTGATTGGGATGCTAGTGGGATATGTGTCTACAAAGATAAAAGCAAAACTGCCTTACTTCTCATATAGTCCACAAGGGATGGCCTCTGATTTCTGAAAGTAGCTCCCCTTTGCCTGTTCTTACCTGTGTTTCAGTCCAGTTCACTAGAGTCCTACCTGCAGTTCTTATTGAAAAAGGTTGCCTTGAACCTTCTCCAATACCAGATCATACATTGCTCCAGACCTGAGTTTTTTCTCAATTCTAATTTCCTAGGTTTGGTCTCTGTTCCCAAGTGCCTGTACAGTAAAGTGGCCAGTGATTGAAGTGTTGTCCTTAAACCCCATCCTAGAGCCCAAAGCCCTGGTAGCTATTGCTAGACACTCCCGAGGTTGACTTTCTTCTAGCCATCTTCCATCACCTGCCCAAGATTCCAACCACTGCTGCACCTCATTCTTCCTTATTTGGAAATAGGACCATTTGAAGATGTAATTAGTTAAGATGAGGTCATACTACAGTAGGGTGGAAATCCTTATGAAAGGCAGCTATGTGACCATTCAGAAACAAGGAGACTGCCATGTGATGACAAAGCAGAGATTGGAGAGATACATCTAGCACAGTGCACATTTATATGCTTTGCTTTTCAAGACTTGCAAGCTTTAAACACAGCCACACAGGATGGACTTCCACTGGGCCTTGGTGACTATATTGGTTTACTAAGGTTGCCATAGCAAATTATCATAATCTTGGTGACTGTAAGCAACAGAAATTTATTCTCTCACTATTCTAGAAGCCAGAAGTCCCAAATCAAAGCATTAGCAGGGCCATGCTCCCTCTGAAAGCTTTAAAGGAGAATCTTCCAGTTCTGGTGGCTCCAGGCATTCCTTGGCTTGCACCTGCCTAACTCACATCTGTACCTCCACCTTTACATGGGCTTCTCCTCTCCTCCCTTTCATAAGAACACTTGTCATTAGATTTAGGGCCCACGTGGATAATGCAAAAAGGACTTGTCTCATGATCCTTAACTAATTACATCTGCAAACACCCTCCTTCCAAATAAAGCACACTGACAGGATTTAGGTGTTACGAGGTAGACATATCTTTTGGGGGGACCACCATTCATATGGTGACTCTGTGGCCTAGAAAAAACAAACTCATGATGATAAATTATATTAGAATCAAAACTAGCAAGAGAAAACTCAAAAATGACTTATGTTGGTTTCAGGCCATCCCCTCATACTTTGCCTTTCTGGAGCTTTCAGCCTCTGGAGATTCCATATGGTTAGAAAGAAAATAACTGCAAAGCTACTGAGCTGGAAACTTTGTGTTCCATTTTCCACTTAGCGACAGGCTGGAGTACAAAAGATTGCGAGCATGTTGTGCATACATGCAGTTCCTGCTTTGCTGCAATTCAGATCTGGCAATTTACGTTTCCAGTGTTCAGCCAATTAAACCTCTCTTATCAACTTAGGGCATTTACCGCAGGGAGGCAACTCGCAATTAAAGTTCTGTCGGCTAGTCAGCTTCCGTATGTGCCCAAGCTCTCTGCTGCAATCTGTTTCCACCATTTCTTTCGTATCTGAGGCCCTTTCCTGTGGCTTATCAGTCTGTCCTCAAAGCAGGGGACTTGCAGGAAGAGTTGCTGGTCTGTTAGTGCAAATGACAAAGGATGGAGAATTGTGGAGCCAGGCAAACAGACACATTTCACAACCATTCTCCATAGCACTACATTCATCTGTTGGGTCTGATCATTTCATTTGATGGTCACTATACACCAGGGAGGTGTGGAGAAATTATTAACCTTATCTTACAAATAATTAAACTGATGTGAATAATACTTGAACTATTTTTCCAAGGCCTTGCAGTTTAAGGGGTACCTCAAAATGAGCCAAATGTTTTGTTAAGCTATCGATAAAGGCGTTATTTAAATAAAAAATGTTTTTATTGATTTTTAGAGAGAAAGGAAGGGAGAGGGGGAGAGGGATAGAAGCATTGATAAGAGAGAAACACCCATCAGCTGCCTCCTGCACGATCCCCACAACTCAGGCATGTGCCCTGACCAGGAATGGAACCGGTGACCTCCTGGTACTTGGGTCAGCCACTGAGACACACTGGCCAGGCTATAAAGGCACTCTTTAAAGGAGGTAGATTTCCAAAATAACCGATGAAAGCATCATTTAAATGAGCATATAGCTACCAGAAGGACCTAACCTAACACTGATTTAGTTGAAGTTTCTAAAACTAGGTTTCATTTCCTACAAGAATGATTTGAAAACCCTTGAAAATGGAAAACCAGTAATAACAGTGACATTTAAAGGCATTTGGCAAGCAAGGTTTTGATTAAGATAGAAAAACTTCTGATTTTGTGATTTGAGGATCCAAGTTAGCATAGTTTGTCTTTACGATGCTTTAATTTAGGTAAAAAAGTATGAGATCTTGTGAGCTAGAAAAGTCATAGAGCTACAGGAACAAAGGAACCAAGAAATCTAGACGATTTTGGTTGGTTCATCTTTGTGGACCACAGGCTTGCATCTCAACACCATTAAGCACACACACTAAACTATTTATGTGGAAGCCCCAGGAGTTTCAAGAACTAGATTCTGAAGCATATACTTTGCAAAGAGCACTGGAATCAAGACAAAAAGATCATTAAGGAGCTATCATTGTTCAGGCTCTCCAAATGTCATCAAATGTCTCCAACTCCCTTAGAAAGTCTTTCAAAGACTCTCAAAACTCTTCTCCCTGAGAAGTATTCCTCCGGCTTATGATTGAAGGGATACCTAGGAATAATTATGACAAGTAAAACTTGTTTGCAATATTAACATCCTATATGAGTAAATAAAATGTACAAGCGGTTTCTCTACTGCCTCAGTTAATAGTCTTATAGAAAAGTGCATTACTATATAGATAACCCCACTTATAGATGGTTACACATGCTGTTTACTATTATTTCTCTCAAATGTGTTGAGGGGTAATAACTAGATATGCTGCATTGGTCTTGCCCTATACAGTTTCATGGAGCACCATTCACACAGACCACAGCATGAACGATGCCCCCAGGGAAATCTAAGTGGTTTGACGACAACCCTTGTTTCCTACCAAATACAGGACAAAGCAGCTTAGAAATCATCTGTCCAATAGCATAATTTTTTGAGGTGTGATGGTTGTCAGTTTATAGAAAAATTGCTCTATCAATTTACCTTCTGATATAGAATTTATGGGAATACTGATACACACAGGCCGATATTTGGATGTTCTTATTTTCACTGCAGTTTCCACTCACCCACTACTGATTCATCCTTATTTTTGAGGTATATATATATATATGGAGAGAGAGAGAGAGAGAGAGAGAGACAGAGAGAGAGAGAGAGAGAGAGAGAGAGAGAGAGAGAGAGAGAGAGAGAGAGAGAGAAGTAGCCAGCCAACTGGCTGGCAGGCTGACTGGCTAGTAGGTGTGATGCACACTGATCGCCAGGGGGCAGATGCTCAACACAGGAGCTACCAAATGACAGCAACTTTGCAGAGTACCCTCTCATTCTCCGGGACCCCTCAAGGGATGTTGGACTGCAGATTTCAGCCCAATCCCTGCAGGCCAGGCTGAGGATCCCCATCTGCCAGAGGAACCCTGCTCACACCACTGACACCCTTCAAGCCCCGGAGCCACCCAAGGTACAACTGGCTGGGAAGGGACTGTGAGAGGTTGGCTCCAGGGCCTGTCCAGTCCATCTTGCGCAGTCCCACTCTGCCAGCCACCTTCCTTTCAATGTGCATGAATCCATGCACCAGGCCTCTAGCCTACTAGTCTATATACAGTATATAAAAGGTTAAGTGACCATCGCAACTGAACAGATGACCAAACAGGCTTCATGGGGTGACCAGGCCAGCAGGCAGGTTAGTGAGGGACAACCAAACGACTGAACAGCAGGCTGCCTGGGGCAACCAGACCCACAGGGGGGTGGGGCAGTGAGGGGGTGATGAAATGACTGAGCAGCAAGCAGGGTGTGTGGGGTGGCCAGGCCAGCAGGGGCGGGGGGGGGGCAGTGAGGAGTGATAAAATGACTGAGCTGCAGGCTGTGTTAGGCAACCAAACCAGCAGGGGTGTTAGTGAGGGTCAACCAAATTACTGAGCGGCAGACTGAGGGGGTGACCAGGCCAGCAGGGGGTTTGTGAGGGATGAGCAAACAACTGAACAAGCAGGCTGTGTGGGGTGACCAGGCCAACAGTGGGAGCAGTAAGGGGTGACCAGGCCAGCAGGGGGACACTTATGGGTGATCAGGCAGATAAGCAGGTGAGCAGTTAGGAGCCAGTGGTCCTGGATTGTGAGAGGGATGTCCAAATGCCGGTTTAGGATGAGGCCTAAACTGGCAGTTGGATATACCCTGAGGAGTCCTGGATTGGAGAGGGTGCAGGCTGGGCTAAGGGGAGGGACAAAATTCATAGACTCCCCTGTGCATGAATTTTGTTCACTGGGCCTCTAGTGTATATATAAAAACCTAAGCGACTCAACAACTGGTTGACTGGTCACTATGATGTGCACTGACCACCAGAGGGCAGACACTCAATGCAGGAGCTGTCCCCTGATGGTCAGTGTGCTCCCACAGCCAACCTCCTGCAGTCCCTTCCCCTGGCCAGCTGGCCCCAATTGGTCTCTATTGCCAGCCAGGCTGAAGGACACCCCCTCTCCCTGCACCCCCTGGGCACGAATTCATGCACCAGGCCTCTAGTATAAGTGCCTGTCAATCCTACATCTTATTACATGGAAAATATTCCTACATTGTTCCTCACTCTTTCTTTTACCACTTTCTCTAAGGCTCATTGCCTAAAAGAGAAATACTGACATTTCCTCAGGGACTAGGAAACATTTGTGCAAATTGCATACATTTCAGTTACTCTATACCTCCTAAAAATTGAAATGGATTTCTTTCAAACTTGTTTTCAACTTCTCCACACCCAGAGAATTATGCACATAATCCTTACCTTCTCCAAATGATCACCAGGTTATCTAAGATATATAAGTATTGTATTAGTCAGCTGTTTGTATATAATGCTATTATATACAAAACAACATCAAAATCTCAGTGACCTACAGCAACAATTAATTTCCTCTCTGAGGGGCTATAGAATAGCAGGGACAGTTCTGCTTCCGGCCATGGGTCAGGGTGAGGACTGTTTTATGTGTCTCCTCATTTAGGGACAAGCAGCTTCCCTACACATGTTCTTTTCATGGCAGATAGCAGAAATACAAGAGGACAAAACAAAACAAACAAGCACATTTCAAGCTTCTTATTGAACATGATTCTACCCAGTTCATTGGCCATAGCAAGTAGACAAGAGTTGGGTGGTGAAGTATGTTCTATCCCCAAAAGGGAGCTCTGCAGCTTCATATGACAAAGGAGGTGTGATGATTCTCTTATAGGCTGGAGCGAAGAATGGTCTAAAGTGAACATCCCATCCACACCATGTATGTATGGAAATCTCAAATCTATTCTCTGTCACTTACAGGAGTTGAAATTGATTGGACTGGATATTCCACACTTTGCTGCAGACCTTCCACTGAACCGATGTAAAAATCGTTACACAAACATCCTACCATGTAAGATTGTCAATAGTGCCGGTCTGACTCATATATTTCAAAGGTCGAAGAATGATTAAATGCAAATTAATCAGTTTCACCAATCTCTGGCCAGACCCAGTTGTGGTCCGGATCTTCAAGGCCATCTCTGATCGAATCCACGCTCTGATGTCATTAGATCCTATCGTGTGTAGGAAGATGTAATCATTATGCATTTAAATGAACTGCATGTGAACAGGCAAGACTGACCATTTGGCTCTTTAGTGATCAAATGTCTTAGTCAAATTAGGGATAAAATAACCTGTGCTCTCATAAAATGAATTCTGTCAATTCATTGGCAATGGAAGGCAGCAAATGGAAAGGGAGCTCAATCTGTTAAAATGCCTCCTTTTTCTAACTTCTGGCAAGTTCTGTTGTTGCTTAGCATTTTTTTTTAAATAAAAGCAACATTCAGAGAAAAAGTAATATGAAGTACTAACAGGACAATTAAAATATATTCCAATATAGATCTAACTCTCCTCTCTGCTATACTCCAGGGGGAGCCATGACAGAATGGAAAAGTAGAAAAAGAGGGTGAACAAGCTCTAGGAAAAGAATGTTTTCCTTAATAACATTTCTTGGTAATCTTAGGCAGCATTACCACTATAACACCTTACATCTGTCCACATTTCAGAGTTTACTTTTCTCATTTGAATTCCATTCACAAAAAAGCCCATGCAGCTCCATATTACCTCTAGGTTTCCCAAAGGTAATGCATTCCTGGATGTCACTGTGTGAAATGGAAATTATATAATTAAGATACATGCTGTAGCCTTCCCTACAATCTACCAAAATTTTTAGTTTTTGAAAATATTATGCACCCTCTCCCCCAAAAGATGAATCTAATTCTTCAAAGGACAGGAGAGCTGGTGGGAGAAAATAGTGATGGAGAGAAATTTATGTATTTGTTTAAACGAGAAACTAAAATTGAGGTGTGGCTAACATCTCAAGCTAAGACAAGCTTTATCTCCCTTACTCTATCCCTAAGCATTTTGGCTTGATATTGGGAAGACAGGATCTAAACAAGTCTTCCTTCCACCCTAATTTTTAACATTTCCTTTCTTCTGATTCTGTACAGATGACTTTAGCCGAGTCCGATTAATCTCCATGAACGAAGAGGAAGGAGCAGACTACATCAATGCCAACTACATTCCTGTAAGTGAAAGAAATAAAAAATAAAAAATAAACCAGGCATCCAAATTCCAGGGCAGTCTGAGCAAAAATCCATCAAGAACACAGGGATGTGTCGAACGGTCTAAAAGAAAGCCATTCTTCTGCTAGAGAACAGTTTCCATTATTCCAGCTCAGAATAAACAGTAGGAAACAAAGAATCCCAGAGATTAATTATGTCCCCATTTCCTTATGAACGACCAGTGAAAACAGTAGGTCGTTACATTAAAGACCATCCTTCTCGTGTTTAAATGTTTTTGGCATCCCTTCCCCTTGAGCAACTGTGTTTTAAAATATCTATAAAGACGGTAGTTGTCATTTTAGAAAGTGAGGGTGTGACTTCATAAGCTTCCCAAGGATCATGCTTAAAAATCACACTGACCTATACAGTCAGTCACTCTGAGGGCCTCTTCCCCGGGAGCAGGGGAACAGGTACTAAGGTGTGAGATCCGCTGCCAGGTGTATCCCCAGTACATTTCCGGTGTTTTTCTAATTTATGCAGAGCGGCCTTGGTTCCTCAGGTGACAACTCTGCCACTTACCTTTCAGGGATACAACTCATCCCAGGAGTATATTGCCACCCAGGGGCCACTGCCTGAAACCAGAAATGACTTCTGGAAGATGGTCCTCCAGCAGAAGTCTCAGATTATTGTCATGCTCACTCAGTGCAATGAGAAGAGGAGGGTAAGTGCCTCCGGGGCTGTCCCCACTCAGCACCAAGACCTGCACCAGCCACCGCCGTGAATGGAGTGCTCACCCCGCACAGAACCTGCTCTTGCTTCCTGTTTCAGCTCACAGTGTCACGTACACTTCAGACACAAGTGCTCTTGTCTTGTTTTCTCTAAGGGAGCACAGACTTTGCTCCTCCCCTGGCTTGTTTGTTTGAACACTTGTGTTTTCTACCTCAGGTGAAATGTGACCATTACTGGCCGTTCACGGAAGATCCCATCACTTACGGAGACATCACTGTGGAGATGGTCTCAGAGGAAGAGCAGGATGACTGGGCCTGCAGACACTTCCGGATCATCTACGTAAGTCACGAAGCACAAGTTCAGATGCTGTCCCCAGGCTGAGGGAACCCTTCCCCCCCACCCAGGTGTCAGGAGACCAACCCACTACCCAACAAGATCATGAGCACTTCAGGCTTTGCAACACTTCTTCCTTTAAGAGGAAAAGCCCACTTTCAATATCCTTGTTTCCCATGTCATGGAACCTGGTGGGATGAAATGCTGGCCTGCAGGGCCCGGGGGGATGGGGAGAGACTGGCCTGCCTGTGGCAGGTGAGCCCTGGGCAATAGAAGACATGTGGGCCTTGCTCCCCAGGCCTGACTGAGGAGGGCATGCTCTCATGACTTACACTGTGTTTGCTTACTATTAACCTGTTAGCCGGGGAGTTCCCTTTTTAATGACGCAACCTGTAACGGGTGCGTACTCTTTCACTAGGACGTGTCAGTACGTCACGCCCGGAGGACGTAATTTCATATTATTTTTTTTATTTATACTTAATGAAAATAAATGAAATATATATATATATTCGTTTATTTATATATATAAATCACAAAGGAAAATACAAAATTAAAAAAAAATAGAAAAGAATACCGACAAAAAAAATGGGCACGTCAAATTAAAAAATTATAAATTTTACAAACAACGATAAAGATTACAAAAAATAGCTGAAACCGGTTTGGCTCAGTGGATAGAGCGTCTGCCTTCCGACCTAAAGGTCCCAGGTTTGATTCCGGTAAAGGGCATGTACCTTGGTTGCCGGCACACCCCCAGTGGGGGGTGTGTAAGAGGCAGCTGATCGATGTTTCTCTCTCATCTCATCGATATTTCTAACTTTCTCTCCCCTTTCATTCTTCTCTGTAAAAAATCAATAAAATATTTTTAAAAAAAGATTACAAAAAATATATACCATCCCTCTCTGGGCACAACATATATTTCAAGGACGTATTCATATGTCCTACCCATTCCCGATATTGTTTACGTTTGACGTATTTATAGGTCCCGCTCGGTTAACAGGTTACTATGACAATGGAACCAAAGAGTGTCCATGTCCATACAACAGAAGCATTCATTAACTACCAATTTATTGATATTTAGAAGGGATAAATCACTTCTGAGCCACTAGTAGTTAGCAAATGGTTTTGGCTATGCTGAGAATTTAGGCAAATCCCTACATGACATAACAGATTTTGCAGGTCCTGCAGTGGAGCAGCATGTCCATATGTGAGTATAATTAGCATACACAAGGCACACTTAGCTTTTAAATTAAAAACTTAAACCATGATTTAGTAGTTTGGGTTTTGTTTTGTTTGGCTTTTTCCCCTCCTTATTTTGTTCTGGTTTGGTTTTTATTATTTCAAAGGTCCTTCAGGGCATTTTCATTTTTATTGATTTGAGAGGGAGAGCAAGATAGAAATATCAATGAAGAGAGAGAATCATTGATTGCCTGCCTCCTGCACACCCCCTACTAGGGAACAAGCCCACAACCCAGGCATGTGCCCTTGAGCAGAATTGAACCTGGGGCCCTTCAGTCTGCAGGCCGACACTCTATCTACTGAAGCAAACCAGCTAGGACACTTCAGGACACTATTAATCATGGTTCCACATCTCTTTTGAAATGCCATTGATTTCTGATTGCTAGGATGTCAGCACAGTCTGTTCCTCCCACCACCTCTCTTAGGACAGGCTTGGAGCATGTGCAGTAGGTTCATGTGCAGGCAAGATGCAGACATCATCTGCAGAATGTATTCTCCACTTGTTCCCTCCAGAAAATAGGAGGGAACCTATTCTCCACTTGAACACTCCCTGCTGAGAACCAAGTTTAATAGGAGAGTCCTCCTTAAAAACTTGCTGCTTAGAAATAGCCCCTCCTAACAGCTGTGACCAAATTCACCTTTGTTTCATAAATACTGTGAGCTAAGAATGAGTTTTATCCTTTTAAATGTTCAAAAAAAAATCAAACCAAGAATGATATTTCACATGAAATACTATAAGAGACATCCGTAATCACTCCATAAGTGATTCTATAATCAAAGGTCAGTGTCCATAGATACCATTTTGTGGCAGCACAGCTACATGTGTGTATATATTGTCTGTGACTGCTTATGTGCCCCATCCAACTGGAGTAGTTGCAATAGAGACGGCAGGACCTGCAAAATCTAAAATACTCTCATCTGCCCTACACAGAAAGTGTTAGCTCACTATTAATATAGACAATGTAACCAGAGAGTGTCCATGTCCATACAATATAAGCATTCATTAACTACCCATTTATTGATATTTAGAAGAGATAAATCATGTCTGAGCCACAGGTAGTTAGCAATGGCAACTTTGGCTACACTGAGAATTTAGGCAAGTCGCTACATGACAGTAAGAGACTGTCCTTCATGCTGCTCCATTGCTTTGAAATGCCCACCTCCTCCTGTTCCCTAAGCACATTCCTATGCAGTTTCACCTCCAATGTCATTTCCTTTGTTAACCTTCCCTAGTTTCATGGGACCTTTGTCCCTTTTCTCCTCTGTTCTGAGTCTCATGGCTATTCCTCCATCACAGTACCCTGTAGATTATTACAATTCTCTCGCTTCATGTCTGCCTCCCCCAGTGTGAGTTTTGGAAGCAAGTACCCTGTTTTAATCATCCTTGTAATTCCACTTACTACATCTTTGTGGGGTGAACAAAACAGTGAGTAAATGAATGATTTCAAAAATAATAAAGCACTTGAAAAACATCAATAGATTTCCATCAGTGGAAATATTTGACAATCTGAATGCAATTTGAACTCTGCTTTCTTTCTTGGTCATTTCAGTGGGAAAGCCATTGAAAACTATTAGATAAATACAAAACAAATATTTCCCTAGGTTTGCACCTTGGGGAGAAAATTGTAGAGCACAAAACAGGATTTGCTCCCTTGACAGGAGAGGATGACATAGATGGTTGCATAGTCCTTGGTCTTAAATGATGACCTTTCAATGACAAGCATGATAAGGACTCAGAATATAGAAATAAAATGTTCAATAATGTTTCCTAGTAAGGTGTATATAAAGTATTTATAAGCATGAGGCCCCAGAGTGCCCCCTTTAGGTCATAAAAAGACAAAAATCTACATTTTAAGCTCCCTGGGTGAAGGTTAAATTGTTGAAGAATGTTGTGCAGTAGTAATAAATACAGTTTTCTATTTATCTCATTTTTTGTTTACAGCCATCCTTATCCTCTCCATATTGAAATGTGGGAACTTTTAGATTACAACAAGGTAAAATTACATAAGGGATAAAATCAGGGTAAAAAAATTTTTGGAAAGTCTAAATAAGATGTAACCCGAAGGAGGAAAATGACCATAACTCACAACTGTCACTTTCCGCTACTTCAAACTTGGCATGAACTGAGTAAGAACTGGAGGGGAAAAAAACAGCAGCACTAACCCCTTCACTCCCTTGATGTGTACCTTGCTGTTCAGCTGGCAGGGGTCACCCTGATACCAAGTCCCCTGCCTTGCTGCTAGACACAGATTTAAATGCTTCCTATTTTTTAAGGATCTGGACTATTGTACTAGGGTAGCTGCATCCATTTTCAGGTCAACTGTAATATGTAACACTGTTCAAATCTTTGTGCTAAGCCTGCCATCAGCATTTTAAAAGAAAGAGCATTCCCACGAACTTTTCTGGGCAACTAAAAATATCTAGTGATTGAGTATCTTTAAATCCTCATGGTGTTGAGTAATTGTGCACATCTGATTATACTTGAGTTACTTTCTTGCCATATTTATTGTAGGCAGCAGCGAGCGATGGCAGCCAGCATTTTTTTTTTTTTTTTTGTAGACTTCTGGTTCCGTGTGTCTAGGAGAGAGCCCACAGTGAGGGAGGCTCTGAATATAGCCAAGGGGGGCGGGGGGGGGTGGGGGTGTATGGCCCTTAAGTGCTGAGGGGTCAAAGGATTTAGTAAGTGCTGACTTTATTATATTTACACAAATCTTTTTATATATATATATATATTTTATTGATTTTTTTACAGAGAGGAGGAGAGAGGGATAGAGAGCTAGAAACATCGATGAGAGAGAAACATCGACCAGCTGCCTCCTGCACACCCCCTACTGGGGATGTGCCCGCAACCAATGTACATGCCCTTGACCGGAATCAAACCTGGGACCTTTCAGTCCTCAGACCAATGCTCTACCACTGAGCCAAACCAGTTTTGGCAACACAAATCTTATTATATATGTTTTTCTACTTCATTTATGCATTTATTTCTATTTATACAAATTTTACTCCTCCCAAGACCACTGACTTTTTAGAATTCATTTCTCTTTAATACCTGAACCTAAACTTTAGCTCCAAACTCATAGCCAGGCCAAACTCCTCCAAATGATGATAGAGTATTTCATTCACTCAGTGGGTGAGAGGCTCTGACCAAGTTTGGGGGAAGGGGGATGAATTTTTTCCTTGTGAGGCCTGGGTTTGGAATATTGATAACAAGAGCAAAATAAATCCTTATGCTGATAAGTTAGTGGGGACTAAAAAGAGTGACTCTTGAAGGATCCACATCCTAATCAACATTTGCTCAGTTCAGAGGGAACAATTCAGGGGTGGGCAAAAGTAGGTTTACAGTTGTTCATATGGAAAAAGACGTGCAGTTATGGTTATTACAATAGCTCCATTAACTCCAAAGGACGTCAAGTGGTACCGTAAACCTAATTTGGTCCACACCTGTAGAGTTGACCTATGGCTTAATCTGAACAGGACAAATACATAAAACATACCCCTGTACCAGGATTCCCAGAAGCAACCATCTAACTGCCCTGGGCTGCTGCAATGAATGGTAGAAATAATGTAGAAGTGATTATAACAATAGCTTACAGGTACTGTACTTCACAAACAAACACACTGCATCCCCTTGTTACAGATGAGGTTAACCTGCAACATCTGAAAAGACCCTTTTATTATTTTTTAAAATACATCATTGATTTTTTTTTTTTTTTTACAAAGAGGAAGGGAGAGGGATAGAGAGTTAGAAACATCAATCAGCTGCCTCTTGCACACTCCCTACTGGGGATGTGCCTGCAATCAAGGTACATGTCCTTGACTGAAATCAAATCTGGGACCCTTGAGTCTGCAGGCCAACACTCCAGCCACTGGGCCAAACTGGTTAGGACTGAAAAGACGCTTTTTAGATATGAGAACACTGGTGTCGGTGAGTTTATCTTGGGTCTAGCCTACTAGATTCAGAGACCAAGATGGGGATGGTTAAATAGGTGATTTCGGGAATAAGAAATGCAGGATAAGACAGAACAAGGAAGAAGTCTCATACAGCTATGAGTTCAGCTGAAGTCTAGCATCAGCAAGGTCACAGGGAGGGTGTTGGGGTATGAATGGCACCTCAGACTTGGTTGTCCCACTTGCCATAATGAGGCTGGCTTTTCGTACCCCGTTATCAGCCACTGGTTAGCTGCAGAATGCCTGGAGCAGGAGAACACAAGGTCTTGGGCATTTTCCAGAAAGGCAGCTCCCCTGGGTGGGGGCATCTCTGAGAGGGGTGCAGCTCTGTGCTGGGAAAGGGGACCCATGGGTCACCAAGAGCACCTTGCACAGCCGAAGCCAATGCAATTGCTCAGTTGCTAGGATGCAAACCCGAATCTGTTTAAACTCTTATCTCTGCAATGGGTTAGCCCATTTATCCTACTATTTGAAGCTTTATACATTAGTATGTTTTTTCCAGGTCCTGCTTTGGGCCAAACACAATGCTCAGATCTGGAAAGGGAAGTATTCAGACCAGGTGTGGAATGTGGCTTTACCTTCCCATGCCATTCCCCTGTGAGCTGCAGTGGTGGCCTGGGCTGTGCTGCCATGGGGCTGAGAGGTTAATATTCGCTTTGCCTTTTTCTCCTACAGGCGGACGAGATGCAGGACGTGACACATTTTAACTACACTGCGTGGCCTGATCACGGTGTGCCCACAGCCAACGCTGCAGAAAGCATCCTGCAGTTTGTGCACGTGGTCCGACAGCAAGCCACCAAGAGCAGAGGCCCCATGATCGTGCACTGCAGGTAACGTCATCAAACGCAATTTCTGTTAGGCACCTCGACCTTGGTTTTGTTTAAGGGAAATAAGTAAGTCAGAGAAAGACAAGTATCACATGATCTCACTCATCTGTGGGATCTAATGAACAAAATAAACTGCTGAACAAAATAGGTCCCGAGACATAAAAGCATGAAACAGACTGACGAATCTTAGTGGGAATTGGGAGGGGAGGAGGGGGCCGGGGGAAGAGATTAACCAAATAATTTACATGGGTTTATGCATTACCTTTGGACACAGATAATAGGGTGGTGAAGACTAAGGCGGGGGGAGACTAGCAGGGGTCAATGAGAGGAAAAAGGGGACAGTTATAATACTTTCAATAATAAAAATTTTGCCAAAACCGGTTTGGCTCAGTGGATAGAGCGTCGGCCTTCGGACTGAAGGGGTCCCGGGTTCGATTCCGGTCAAGGGCATGTACCTTGGTTGCAGGCACATCCCCAGTGGGGAGTGTGCAAGAGGCAACTGACCAATGATTCTCTCTCATTGATGTTTCTAACTCTCTATTCCTCTCTCTTCCTCTCTATAAAAAAAATCAATAAAATATATTATTAATAATAATAATAAAATTTTAAAAATAAATAAATAAATATCAGAATGCTTAACAAAACTAAACTAAAAAAAAGAAAGAAAGAAAAAAGTCCATCAGTCCATTAACTCCTGATCAGATTGAATTAATAAAATGAATTATGATTTTTTTTAAATTTTTATTATTAACACATGTCTTCCTAGACACGTTATTTACTTATAATATGGCCATCTTTTTTTTTTTAATATATTTTATTGATTTTTTACAGAGAGGAAGGGAGAGAGAGAGAGAGCTAGAAACGTCGATGAGAGAGAAACATCGACCAGCTGCCTCTTGCACACCCCCTACCAGGGATGTGCCCGCAACCAACGTACATGCCCCTGACCAGAATCAAACCTGGGACCTTTCAGTCTGCAGACCGACGCTCTACCACTGAGCCAAACCGGCTTCAGCAGAGCCAAACTGGCTTCGGCTAATATGGCCATCTTATATTCCCTAAGATAAATATGATTATTCTCCTTTTAAAATGAAAAAAGCTGAGGAATAGAGAAGTCAAGGGGTTCACACAAGTTTATGCAACTCGAACCTGGAGGAGTTGGGGTTCAGGCATTCTCCACAGCCATGACTTTAAGCACTGCATGGTCTTACCCGATCCCATCAAGGACTCTGAATGGTTTATAAAATGACCAAATGCAAGGTCAAGTTAAAAATAGCTAACCACAGCCCCGAATAATATAAACAGACATAAAAGCCAGGTGAGGGAAAGGAGAAATGAGAAAGTTCAGCACATTGAGATAAACAGATTTGCTATGATTGCTCTTCAAAATTGGCTTTAAATTTCCAGACAGTTCAACTGAAAGGGGTCCTTATGACCTACTGTATTAGCAAAAATCGAGGACCCTGTTAATTCCTTATCTGAGAAGTTATCTTTGAACTTAAGCTTTATTCCTACCAAGTGAGCAAAGCTTCACCAAAATCCATTGGTGTGACATATTGTAAAATTTTTATGCAATCTCTGAAGAGCAGGGGCTATAAACATGCTCATATTGTATGTCAGAGAAGTAAGATAAAGATCTTAGAGGAATCACTGGCAGCCACATCAACATAAGCAAATCCTATATAATAAAATGCTAATATGCAAATTGTCCCCTTGATCAGGAGTTCTATTGGGAGTTGGACCAGGAAGTGGGATCATGGTCCTACCCCCTGGCTGCCCTCCCTTTGATTCCCCCACACACTCGATTGAGGGTGGGGCCTGCAGCCAAAGGCCCACGTCCCCTCTTCCAGGCCAGCCTGGCCTTATCAGCCCTAACCAGGGCATGCTGGCCGGACCCCACCCGTGCACAAATTTGTGCTCTGGGCCTCTAGTAGATCTATAATCCTGGACCTACCTAGCACCTGGGCCTCTGTGAACTAGAATGAGTAGAGTGTGTGTATGTGTGTGAGAGAGAGAGAGAGAGAAGAGTATGTGTCTCCCTGCACAGAAAAATGCTTCAAAAGTTGTCAAGTTTCTGATCAGGGAGAGGACCCTTGCTGTCAGTCCATCATAGGCATTCACAAGTTAAAAACTTTGCTTCACCAGATGAAAATGATCTAGTCTCCCAATGGTTCCTTCCAAGAGCCGAAAGTGAAGCTGCTCAACTGTGTTTTCAAACTCACAGTCCCTTTCACAGCAGGTAGCAGGGACAGTTCTGGATGTGACTTTACAGGTGTTCACCCAGGGACAGAACATAAAATAAGTCCTGGGTGAGAAGGGTTGTCCAGAACAAAAGGCAAACTAGGACTCTAAGCTACAGGCTTTTACTGTTGGATTTCTCTCCCAGCAAGTTCTGCAGAGAAATCAATTTTGGCTTCCTCTTTTCTCACATATGATAATTCAGAGTTTGGAAACATGTTGCCCTGCCGTCTGCATGACTGGAAGAAAAGAAAGGCTGACTTAACATGTACAATTGTGCTGGGCAATTGCTCAGCACAGATCACTCCACTTCCCTCTACTCTCTATGGGCACTAGGATTTGGGGGCTGTAATGAATGAGGTCCAAATGTTAAATTTGATTTTTGAGGCAACTACCTATAAGATTACTGAGGGATGGGAGCAGACCTAGAACTCACTGGAAGGGAGATGTGCTGTAAGGAAAGTCTGAATGGTGAACTCAACCCAGGGTTGAAGGCACACAAATCGGTCTGGCCCAGAGCTGGAGCTAAGGAGTGGGCATCTCAGCTAGACTTCTGAGCTGGGTGTGAGGCTTAACTCTGAGGCTACTCAGAAGACTGAAATTGTTTATGTGTCTGGCTCCCCGAGGGAAGGAACCAACTCTCTTGCCAGGTCCATGGGCACTTCTTACCTTTTTCAGGAGGAGAGAGAGGTGTGGCTCAGACAAGTGTAGACCCATACCTCTTTTTTTCTTAATGCTCACCTGAGGACATTCTTAAAGAGAAAGGAGAGAGAGAGAGAGAGAGAGAGAGAGAGAGAGAGAGAGAGAGAGATGGAAAGTGAGAGAGATAAGAAACATTGAGTGGTTGCTTTCCATATGTGCCCCAACCAGGGATCGAACCCAAAACCCAGGTATATGCCCTGATGAAGAACTGAACCAGCAACCTTTCGGTGCACAGGATGATGCTCAACCAACTGAGTCACTCTGAGTAGGCCAGACCCATGCTTCTTTAAGAGCAGCAGCAGTGATAGTCAAATGTGATATTAGAAGCCACACCAACCACAATTGCATGGTTAACATTGAGTGGAAAATATTCTCAGGAGTTTTGTCTTCCCTTTTTTCTCAATGGTGCTACCTGCTTTGTTTTTTCATCGCCAATCTGTTTCCCACTGTGTGGAAGCGTGGTGTGAGTAACGTACTGTCTGCATGCTCTTGCAGCGCTGGCGTCGGCCGGACGGGAACGTTCATCGCCCTGGACAGGCTCTTGCAGCACATTCGGGAGCACGAGTTTGTCGACATCTTAGGGCTGGTGTCAGAAATGAGGTCATACCGGATGTCCATGGTACAGACAGAGGTAGGGCTGTAATCAATCGGTATCTATAAATTTGACCTTGACTGTAAAAAAAACTTTCGATTATTTCATCTCCTGTTTCAATCTTGCATCTGCTATTTCCAATTTCTTATTGTGTTACATTCGAACTGCTTCAAGGTACAGGAGAAATAGATATTTGTTTCTAAAATCCGTTCAGTGTGCAGTGCTTGTGCTTTTATTGGTGTCATGTGCCCTTTATAATTTAGAGCACACGGATGCGGGGGCCTGGTGCAGCAAAAGCCAGATCTCCCTTTTTCTGTGTCCAGCACGGAGAGATGAACAAACCAGTTGTAAGTGGAGGCAGCCAGGGATTGAGAAATAATAGAAAGAAAGAAGATGCAGAGATAGATTTTTAAGCTGGGAGCTGGGTGGGACGCCATCCTCTCTGATGAAGAGGCAGGACAGGACCACAAGACCCTGTCCCCTCCCAGCACATTTATTTTATATCCCCAATACCAGGAAGTATCACTAACTTATTTGCATTCTTAAATAGGCCCTAGTATGCCTAAATTTACATATCTAGTCCCGCTCCTGTGACACCTGGGCTGATAGTAAGTCAGAACTGACAATATGTCCAGCCTTATTGGGGAAGTATGTTTCCACGGTATAGCTCTGCCTATTGCCCTGAGTTCAGCTGATGATAATTAAAGAAAATGCCCATGTGCCTTCCCAAGTGCTGTCTACACAAGGATCTATCCATAATGGACTAAAACCTCTTTGAACAGAGAGTTCAGGGCAGCCAATCAGGGGAAATGCCACTGAGTGGACACTGTGGGACTGATGTGATTTCACCTGCATTTGAAATGCTACATTTGATTCAAAAGTGTGTCACTAGTTTGTCCACCGCGTGAGTCTCTGTCCCAATTCATTTTAGATAAGGATCAGGGATAGAACTCACATTTTCTGTCTCCCTTATGATTTTAAGGATCCCAACCTACCAACACTTCCAATTCCCTTGACCTAAGTAAATGGCTATAGCATTGAAACAACATGGTAGCATCCCTAGAAACATCCATCTATCCATCTCCTCTCCCCCCACCCCGCCCCCACCTCCTGGAAGCCTGGGAATGCACATGCAGCCTGGGGCCAGCAGACAGCCTCACACCACTTCACAGCCATAGTGGGTGTGCACCTGCGTGGGCCTCAAAAAAGCAAGCATCATCGCTTGTTCATAGTCCTAGTTACCCAGCCCTACCCGAAGCTTCTCAGCTTCAGGTGTAGAGTCATCTCTTTTTATGAAGGTGTTTGTGTGGGTGGGACAGAGTAGAACACATCCTGGCCAGACTTCTTACTCTAGTTCCAAGGGATCCAATGCGCCTTGGTCTTCCTCATGCTGTTCATGCGAATCACCACTAGATGTCAGTATAACTCAAAAGCCTGCAGTAATGTCTACGGTCAAGGCTGGGGCCGGAGTCTCCTTCACCATCCCTTTGATTTCTCTCTCCTGCATCCCCACTCCCATCTGAGCAAGGCTTGGCACAGCCGTTCCAGTGTGTTTCTTTCTATGCCAAAGCAGGAAAAGCACTGAGGAAAAGCAACCCATTCACATTCAGCTCTCAAGCGTGATGAGGAAGTACTCATGCATGTGTCCTCACTTCCTTAGCCTCCCACCCCAGCCCTGCTGCCTTGGATTTTACTGCTGTAGGGACATGGACGTGGCCTTGTTTAAAGTGCCCTGGATTCCCAGAGAAACCTTACTACCTAATGAGTAAACAGTTCTTCATGGATGGGTCCATATGTTTGCCTTTCACTTCCATAAATGTATACTACATCCTAATATATGACTGAAACTCCCTATGTGTGCATTAATCCCCAGCTTCAAAGGGCTGCCCCTTATTTTAAGTATTTTGGATTTGATCAGTTGTCTGCCACAGTGACCTAATTTAAAGCTTTTAGAACTTTGATTATAGCCTGTTGGCTTTTGACTTTCCCAGGACAGAGCCCTAATCCCTTTTTAAAAGCTACCTTCCCCCTGGCAGACCCTCCATCTGATTCCACGCCAGGATCTTCACGAGGGCTGCCATGTGTGTCGCCGCCACAAGGCTGAGGAAAATGTTGTTCTCCCCCGAACTTCCCTGCCCCAAACTTCGGGTGTTTGGCTTCTTTGTTTACAGCAGCATTTTAAGTTGCTCTCTCCGGGGAATCAGTCTTTTCTAAGGACGGTATCCCTTCCATGCACTCTGGTGGGAAAACGCAAAGTCAGCAGAAGAGGCGAGGTCAGCCCTGGTTACTTATTTTCCCCAACTGCTCCAGCTTCGTTCTTGAGTTCCCTCGGGATTTTGCAGCGGGTCTTCTCTAGCTCAGCTCTTTATTTGTGTTGCAACATCTTGTCCATTTCCCTTTGTTGTTCCTCGGTGTTGCCCTCTTTGAGATGCAACCTGTGTTTTCAATGTTAGGATTTTCCTAGCATCCTCCGAACTTGAGCCCATTCACACCCCAGGCCTGCTGCCTTCTGCTTTGCTGCCAAATAAGTCAAGAGCAGAGGGGAACACGGTTTTCTTCAGCTTTCCCATCCTGGGGCACCCTGTGACACTGACGATTTTCAAGAGGCGGGGATGAACCCCAGCTGATCTCTGGCTCTGTGTATGTCCATGGACCACCTGCTTATATTGTGAACCAGGCTTCTTCCCGTGGCCCGTTAACTGCCCATCACCTGGATTCAATCACCCAACCCCCTTCTAAAATAACGTTAAGTACTTCCAGTCCCACCGCAAAAGCAGAAGGTGCATGGGGGTGAGAGGCTGTGCTCTCCCCTAAAAACAAGTAAATGCAAAGAGTAGAAGTAACTGATTGTGTTGGTCATGTCCTCAGATGCACACAGCCTGTGGCAAGGGCTATTTCTAGCATGCCCTCTTCCCCTGTCTCACTGACCCCCCCCCCCCCCCCCCCCCCCCCCCCCACCCCCGGACCCACCACTCCTCCCATGGCTGCTCCCCAGAGCAGCAAAGGGTAAAGAGAGGAGGGTTGTCAGGCCAGCCCATGGAGAAGGCCGGGTCCCGCATGGCCACGGCACAACTCACACCACCTCTCAAGCTCCAGTCCTCATCTGTAAACTGTGAGTGACAATGTTCACTTTCTGTGAAATGACGGATCTAGCGAAGTGCTTCCAGCTGCCAAGTGTCATGTGGGGAGGACATGCGCCTCCCTGGGGCTCTCTTCTATTTTTATCAAATGCTTTGTTTGATTTTCCCCTAGCGGACTTTTGCTGGAGGGCAGGTAGGGCTTTGCTTTTGTAGCCTGTCCTGATTGGAACTTAGATTTCTCAGGGACCTCAGGGACCTGCCCATAAAGAGTCTTTATTTACTTTTCCTGTGGTCTAGCCACTTTTTTTTTCTTTTTCTTTTTTCCTTTTTTTGAGGCAAAGTTTGGCCACTGATTAGTTTTGGGTTGAGAAAGCAGGTGACCAGGTGTCTGCCTTATTAGGCCCAGTCGCTGACACAGCCCTAGAAGCAATGGGGTGATGTGCAATAAGGAGTCAGGGGTAGCTTAGTTATTGATGAGATACTATCTCTAAACTAAAAAAGGGCCTATATTTTCTCTCAATCTCATTGAAAATTTCAGGTGAGGCTGAAGAATCAACCCAGTGAGGTTCGAAGTCTTAACCTTACCCTTTGTATAAAGTTGTCATACAAAATGCTCAAAATCCTGTGGACACCTTGACTGGTTCTTATGGGAAGGTTATTTCTAATGGTATTCCGTATGGAGACACTCTGGGAAATGAAGAAAAAAGAGAAAGATCATGATGTTACCTTGATTTTATGTTAAAAGACAGCTACTCTCAATATTTCAGCATATTTCATCCTGCCTTCCTTTAAGAATAACTTTCACACAATTATACTTTATCCACTTAATATTTTCCTATGTGTATTATCCCAAATTGCCCAAAATTATATAAATTTCATTTTAGAGACTGGATGTTTTATTATAGATATACCATTGATTACTTAAACCATTCTTCTTTGTACAGGATATTAAATTGGATTCTTTTCCACTTTATTACTATTATCTGTGTTCACAATGAAATTTTTAGCACTTTATGAATTATGCCTACACTAACAATACCTAAAAATGACTGATTCCACAAAATTGTCATCAATATTACTTTTTTCTTTAGCCTTGGTCACTTTATAGATGAGAGACAACTGTTTCAATTTACATTTTTATTACTTGGCCATTTTTTGCATATGTTTGTTTTTTTTTTATAAGTTGTGCTTTTTTTAAAAAATATATATATATATATTTTATTGATTTTTTACAGAGAGGAAGGGAGAGAGATAGAGAGCTAGAAACGTCGATGAGAGAGAAACACCGACCAGCCGCCTCTTGCACACCCTCTACCGGGGGTGTACCCGCAACCAACGTACGTGCCCTTGACCAGAATCGAACCTGGGACCTTTCAGTCCACAGACCGACGCTCTACCACTGAGCCAAACTGGTTTCGGCAGATTTTTTGCATATGTTTTAAAATGTCTTTAGTTTCCTTCAAAAACACTTAATAGGCACTAGAAGTAAAAAACACATAATCCACTCCTTCCAAGAATATTTGGTTTGGTGATCAATGTATTTTATTTATATAGTTGTCCATGTAAGTGTTTGTTACTGTTTTGAATTTTAAACAAAAATAAAGGTATAATCATTGTAATAATTTTAGAAAATATTTTTCCTTCCAATTTCTAGTTTTCCCTTTATATTATCCTTTTCACTTTTAAAAGAAAACATACAGTAGGTTGAAAGTTTTATTTCTAATTTATTCCATGGCTTTGAAGTTGAAAAAATCCTTTCATAAAGTAATCAGAGAGGAATTAACCTATATTTTCCTTTATATTTTTATAAGTTTAATTTATTAAACATTTTGGCATTTATTTTGGTATAGTGAGGTGATAGCCTTTTTTTTTTAAATAGTCCATCAGATATACACTGAATATTTATTGCCTTTAGCTCTATTATTATTCAAAATATTTTTCCAGTTGATTCTCTTGGTATTTCTAGTTACAAAATTGTCTCCTACCTAATAAAAATGTGTTCTTTAGACATCGGATCATAATATTTCACAATGTCATCGTATCAACACACTATCTCTGCACATATCTGTACAAAAAACATCTCTCTCTGACACATGGCCTGCTTCTGCCGCAGGAGCAGTACATTTTCATCCATCAGTGCGTGCAGCTGATATGGACGAAGAAGAAGCAGCAGTTCTGCATCAGTGACGTCATCTACGAGAATGTCAGCAAGTCCTAGTCGGAATCTGGACCAGTGAGTAGGGAAGTGCCCTTCGAGGGAGGGACAGGATGGGTTACAGCGAAAGGCAGCAGCAGCCACTTGTTCGACTCTGACCCCACAGAGGTGGCCAGGGGAGGTGGGCGCAGGGTGAGACGGGCACTGTAGCAGATCTTAGTGCTTCAGTAGGCCTTGGTTGGTGGGTGTGGCATGAAGGCACTTCGGCAGCTCATGATCATTTGACCTCTAACCTTTCCACTCTGAACCTTAAATTACTCTGATTTTGGCTCTGCCTGTAACATCAGGATAGTATCATCCACCCTATTTATGTAGACATCTTGTGCAAGTAGTTTATTGATTACAAAAGGGTCATAAAAGGACTACAAAGAAGACATGAGCTGGAGTGAACACCCCAAAGAATAAAATATTGACAGTAGTTCAGGATAGCAGAGTCTAGAAACACCTTGATCTTACCCATTATAAGCACTTACTTGAGAATGCCTTGAATACGTTAGTAACATAGCCAATGTCATGTGCTCAAATTTTTAACAGAAGGTCATATTTTAGTTGTGTACGTAACTGGCTCAAGTAATAAGCAAACTGCCCATTCAACTCAGTAAGCCAAGTGTGGACTGTGTCTGAATGTACTAAGGGGGCAGGACCATGGACTGGGTGGGAAAGGACAGGGTGCATTGTGGGAAAAATGTGGAAGAAGTAGTATATGGACCTCTGAGTAGCAGGATTGAACTAGCTTCTTCGTACCTTTATATCCATTAAGAAAAAGACAAAAAGCACAAGGAGGCAGGAAGAATAAAGAATAAGGAAAGAGAGCTCGGCCATTGTGGCTCAATGGTAGAGGATCAACCTATGAACTAGGAGGTCACAGTTAGATTCCTGGTCAGGGCACATGGGTTGCAGGCTTGACCCTCAATGTGTGTGTGTGTGTGTGCGGTATTGCCGGTTCAATTTTCTTGAAGTAGGATCACCATTTCTTTACATGCGGCCATGCCTCCTTCTAACAATGAGGTATAATTTTAGACTAACAATGGGGGGGGGGGGGGGAAGGCATGCAGGAGGCTGCCGATCAATGATTCTCATCAACGATGTTTCTCTCTCTCTCTCCAACTTTCTTTCTCTCTTAAATCAACAAAAAATTGTGTTTGTTTTTTTAAAGGAATATGGAAAGAGAGACAAGTTTGCAGGTAGAGGGAAAGAGGTTCAGATCCACAGAAAGTAGGACTACACAGAGAAAGCAGCACAGATAAACCACGTCTGCCCGGGCTGTGGGGTGAATGTAATGAGAGCGAGTGGTGGAGTCAGAGGAAGGGACTGTACTTCCGGCCACAGGGCTGATGGTGGGCAGCTTTGCCCTCCCAGCCTGCTTACTGTTCCTCTTCCTCTCGTTCGCAGAACAGGACCCGGTGTGCGCCCATCCTCCCTTGCTTCCAGAGTGTTGAGGGGCTTCTGCTAGCCATTTTGCCAAGAGGAACCCCTGCTTTATCATATGTGGCCAACGAGATGGTGTATCTTATAGAAGCACCGGGAAGACTAAGCCTTAAAGAGCCTACAGTGTCTTTTGGACTCTTTCACTGCTGGACACTTAAGAACAAACCAAATTCAACAGAACACCCGGAGGTCCAGACGCTCTGCGGAGAGCAGGAAGCACAGCCCCTTCCCAACAGTTTTGCTGGCCTGTCTCTGGTTGGGCTGAGTTTCTTGTTGCTGTTTTCAAGTGCAATGATTTTTGTCTGTGTATGATTTTATCAGAAAGTTGAATTGTTTCCTGCTCACACAATTTGATCAAGCCCATAGCCCAGGAAGGAAAGGCATTGTTAGTCTAAAATTATACCTCATTGTTAGAAGGAGGCATGGCCGCATGTAAAGAAATGGTGATCCTACTTCAAGAAAATTGAACCGGCAATACCCACACCCCAACACTGATCTATGGGGTCAGGAGCAGGGAGGGTGGACTAGGCAAGAGAGAGAGGTTCTACCCAGAGACCAGCCACCTATGTTTTCCAAATACGATAAAGCTGGGATTCAGCTTCAAAGTAGAGTAGAAAAAAAAATATTTCATTCTTAATTGTTCTAGTTCTTGATGGTTTTTCTTCCGCATTAACAGTCGAGTGTTTCTTCCTTGGCCCTCT
Organism: Pipistrellus kuhlii; assembly: GCF_014108245.1. Lineage (NCBI taxonomy): Eukaryota > Metazoa > Chordata > Mammalia > Chiroptera > Vespertilionidae > Pipistrellus > Pipistrellus kuhlii. Next base: position 21,663,306 of record NW_023425529.1, read on the forward strand.
TGGACTCATGTCGCCAGCCTGGTTCCTTTCCCACAAACCAGATCTGTTTCGAAGAGTCGGAAGTCTGACTCTTCAGACGCCGCAGTGATCTGAGCAAGCTGCGTGCCTATCCTCTGCATTGTTTTTTTTTTTTTCACACATGAGGAGCGATTTCTGTGAGAACCACATCGGACGTGAGAACCGCACTTTCTTTCCCCCAAACAGCTGGGAGTTTCTGAAAAGACGGCCATGAACTGCAGCACGCCAGGACACTGGCTGCCACCTTTTGTTTGTCTTTTAATTGTCAAGTGTCCCTGTGAATATCAACAGAGATTTCTCTTTGTTTTCTGGGATTTTTTGTTGTCGTGGCTGTTGTCAGTTTCATTTTCATCCGTGTAACCGGTAACATTTTATCCCACGCTTTAGGGTTTGTGTAATTCCAGTACATGATTGCATATCGTGACATGAACGCTGTCCAAATGGCCCCTGATGGCCCCGTGGAGCCTGTCCCTTTGGGTTCCTGAGGAATAAGAGCTGACGGTGTGCAAAGGAAAATCTTTTGAAAAGGAGAGGACAAGCAAGCCGGCTGCGTCCTCGTGTTGGTGTGGCTGGGCACTGGGCCGGGCTGGCCCTTCTCTGCGTGTGGAATCAGTGCCCCTTGCCCTGGCCTCCCTCCATTCCTGATCATCTTCATGGAGCCATGAGCACAGGATGAGCTTAATATTTCATCAGTGACCTTGGGGATGGCGAAGGGTGCCAAGTGAACAGCTCTGCACCCCACCGTCCTGTCACTGAGAGGGCCTGCCCAGCAGAGCTTGGCGCAGTTCTCGGCGAGTCCTGGCCAGTGAGGCTCAGGTTCCTCTCGCAGGGGGGCGGCAGGGGTGCCCACGGCCTGCAGGTTGGCAGCTCGGGCTCCCAGGCTTGTCAGTTACACTCGCCTCCCTTCCTCCCCTCCTTGCCACCCTGCACCACCGCCCCTTCTCTCCTCGCCCCTGTCTTTGCCTTCTTGGACACGTGCAGAATGCATCGCTCCTTTCTCAGGTACACACACTGCTAAGGAACCGTGGCCCTTGGAGGCGCGTCATCGGTAGGTTTTTCACACACAGGCAGGTCCCGAGGGAGGTGTGCCACCTCGGATGAGCCGATTAGACGCCTGGGTGTGCCGGAATCCATTTCCAATTTCCGTAGGCGGCAGGAACATCCCTTCCCCTGAAACCTAAAGCACGGCATAAATATTTCACGTTTTCCTCCAGCGCCCCTTCGGGGAGGGATCAAATAGTACCAGATCGCTTTTCCCAAAAGAGAAGATGAAATATCCAGACTTGAGACGGGAGGACGCGGAGTTTAGGTGACAGGAGGGTCACACACACCAGACTTTTCCGGGTCTCGTTCCTCAGGCTCTCTGTCCATCCCTGCCCCCGTCTGGGCACACTGCTCGCCTCAGTTTGTGAGCAGGGGATGAGGAAGCATCGGCCTGTCGGAAGACTGGGGTTTTACTCTTGACTTTGGAACTCCTCTCTCCTGAGTCTCAGTCAATAAACTTTTGAAAAACCTAAACACAGCTCTGTATTTTGAGGGTGTGAAGAGTATCAGGTGGCATAACCCCCCAGAGGCGGGGTTATTGTACCTGGTTCTTTCACGGATCCTAAGGCCACTCTGAGCAGCTTCATTTCCACCGCAGGACTCAATGCTAAGCATTCAGAGGGGAGGCTGTTGGGGCCTCCGTGTTAGGGATTAGTTTTTAAAAGCCATTTCTGTGCTGTTTTTACTGAACACAGAGGCACTGGCCCACAGGGCTTCTAACCGTCTACAGAGTATAGAAGCGATTTCTGAAGTTAACAGAAACACTACCATGAGGGCCGATTTACAAGTTGAATAGTTAACACCAACATAGCTAGCACTGCACATTGTATGATTTTTTAAAAATATATTTTCTTGATTTTTTACAGAGAGGAAGGGAGAGGGATAGAGAGTCAGAAACATCGATGAGAGAGAAACATCGACCAGCTGCCTCCAACACACCTCCTACTGGGGATGTGCCTGCAACCATGTTACATGCCCTTGACCGGAATCGAACCTGGGACCCTTCAGTCCGCAGGCTGACGCTCTATCCACTGAGCCAAACCGGTTTCGGCAACATTCTATGATTTTATTCAACTTGAAAGAGAAAGAAAGTGATAGAGAACAGCATTTTTTTTTATATATATATATAGAATGCTAATTCAGGTGGTACAATTTTCCACTCCAAAGTCGGCATTGCCCCTACCTACTGCCCTGCATTTAGAATGACAAAAGTTAGTAAGAGTTCAAAAAATCTCCTATAAAAATCTAACCTCTTATAAACGTTTAACCAGATTTTATAGGGTCTCTCTTTTTTCTAAAAGCTGTCCCTGCCCCTCCCAAGGCGTGCATTTCTGACAGAAGGCCGCGGTAACAGCAGGGAGAGTGGGGGAGGGAGGCCCTGGATCTGGATTTTTTTTGCAGACCATATGATAGCTGCTTGCTAGAGGCTTGGGCCTCAGCCAACGAGTTCAGATTACTGAATCCAATCTCCAAGAGCCAAAATCCTCCCTGCTTTCTAGCAAGGAGGCCTTCCTCTCCGCCTCAGGAAACGTCTGATGTAATGCGCTTCAAATGAGCTGGCCCGGTTCCTAGCTCACAGATCACCGCTCTGGTACTTGGCACGAGCTCAGAGTCCAGAGGCCATACCTGGGACTCCACACAAGACCCACGTTGGCCAAAGGGGTTATAAAGAAACAAAAAAACAACACATGCAAAAAATGGCCAGCGTCTGCCCCTGGTTTCCTAACAGCCCCGTGTGGATGCATTTGAAGGAAATGTAAGCCAGGGCCTCCCTGGAACCCGGCCTTCCAGAACAGCGAGACTTTGTGTTCCATTTCAACTGATGCTCATCGCCAGGCCCGATCCCCCGGTGTCACTCCCTTCAACGCTTAGCTCTGGGAGTTGCATTCTAGGAGGGACCTGAACGCACAGAAGGTTGTCCAGGACAGGGTCACTACAACCATTAGGGAAGATGTTGAAAACAACAAGTCATAGTGACAGCATGTGGGGAAAGTGAGGGTGTTCGTAAGGATATCATCCATTCAGTCAGCCAGTCCTTGTACAAATGTTTGTTTACCTGATCATGGTGAATAAATGAACCCATCAACCAAGGAAAGAGCTCATCACCACTCGCAATATACTAGGCACGAGAAGCACAAATGGTGCTATGTCCTGGTTTTTAAAAATGTGTTATGGAATCAGAGTTTCGTTGCTGTTTTTGTAAGGACACACACACACACACACACACACACCAAAAAAGTCTTTTCTAAGACTCGGTGCCTCTTCCTCGATGAGAAATTCCAAGCTAGCCTACCCTCTTACTCAAAACACACCCCTGGCAGATGGCTGACTCTCTCCTACTGAGCACTTTCAGAGTGAGGAGCTGCCACCTCCCAGGGCAGCCCAGCCCCTCACTTGTCAGAGAGCATTTCCTCCGTCTACGCAGCCAAGCACTCACCGCTGAGGCTCTGTGTCCACGCTTCTCGGGGCTACAGGCTGAAACCCAAGTCTACTTCCGCTTTCGGGAACAGGGCAGGTGCAGTGCGCATGCCACTGCCAGGGCATGAAATTTAATAATCAAATTGAAGCTGCCCAGAGCTTTCAACAGAGGCCTGGTTTTGCTTTTAAGCATTTACACCTGACTCCCAGAGGAGACATGGTGGGTGTGTTGTTTTTTTTTTTCCTCCTAATGCACTGGTCAGCAAACCTCGGCTCGAGAGCCACATGCGGCTCTTTGGCCCCTGGAGTGTGGCTCTTCCACAAAATACCACGTGCGGGAGTGCAGGTACATGCGATTGAAACTTCGTGGCCCATGGGCAGCAGGCCTGGGCGAGTCTGTGTTGAAGAAGTGGTTCCAACGCCGAGCCACACTCAAGGGGCCAAAGAGCCGCATGTGGCTTGAGAGCCGTGGTTTGCTGACCACTGTCCTAATGCGATAAACTCTTTATATGCATATTCTCTTAATTTATTAAGAGTAGCCATTTAGAAGCAGAAGAAACAGAGAAGCAATTAGGTTAAGTAAATTGTAACAACCACTCGGGGATACCCACCTAGCTCTGTCTAGTCAAAATACCCCTTTCCCCCGCTTCATGCTGCTTCTCATTCATAGTTCCCATTGATGACCTAAAATGGAATAGAATAGCTTCATTTTAGGTAATGTGTTTAATAGAGAGGGTCGTTTTCAATGCTAGCAATATGACATCCCTAACCCTCGAAGGAAGTAATTTTACTCAGCATCCTATGCCAGGGACTGTAGGCGGGGCCGGGCTATGAAGAAGGATGAGACCGGGTCCTAGCTTTAAGGCGTCAGCATCCTCGTAGGGAAATCAGAAGTGAAATCACAGGCAGCAAGGTGTTGCAGATGCCGCGACAGAAACACACAACACGTCCCATGGAGGCCCGGGAGAAGGACGGCGAGTCTCTTCTGGAAGGTCCAGGAGAGGCTGTCCTGCCACAATCAGGTGTGAGAGACTACGGAGCTATAATACATTAAAGAGCACCAGTGATGCACTCTCATTCCTGCTGTCAGCACACACTCACCGAACACCCACCCCTCGGGCCCCAGCCCAGCGGTGACCAAACCGACAGCCCTGCCTGATGAGGCTTTTCTTCCGCGCTGACGCCAGAGTGACGACTTCTTTCCAGCCTCCCCAGATGCTCATGGGTTACTCTGCAGACCCCCCCATGCCCCCTCTCCTGGGTTTACTGTGATTGCAAACGTAACAGTGCACATTGGGGCCACGTCTGGCAGGTGGGAGGTAAGCTGAAGTAAGACTTCATACCCTGGCCCCTCTCCCCTGCAATTCACTCCATCTCCTCCCCTCCCATCCCCCACCCCCTCCCTCCACCCCCGTTACAGAGATAGTAGCGCCAAAAAGATGGAAGGAGCCTGGGTCCCTGAGTCACCTGCAGGAAGAAGACCTACCTGCTGAGCATGACGTGATCAAGGAACACATTTCTGTCACGTTGGCACTGAGCTGCCGGTCTTGTCAGCTCTGGCCATCGGTCTGCCCTGAAGTAATACGGCAGTTAAAGGACACCTTTACAACCAGGTTCGGTCTCAGGGACAGTGGGAGTTCTTCGGGGCAGTGGTGTGTGACTATCCAAAAAAAAAATTCTCAGAGAACAGGCGAGCGTTGAAACAGATCAGAGATGGGCTAACCCACAATGCAAACAAGGACTCAGGAAAAGGCCACAGAACAATGATGGTTCTTTGAATAAATAAACTTTTCTCTATTAAAATATATGCAGGCTTCTCTAGAAGTGGATTTCCTCCAAGTTGGATATCTCTCTCTCTCTCTCTCTCTCTCTCTCTCTCTCTCTCTCTCTCTCTCTCTCTCTCTCTCTCTTTTTCAATGTCTCTTTCCAAACCCCGTAATAAGACCATTACTTAAGAAACTCACTAGGATGTCTTAGTCTTATGCAAGGCTATTGGCTCTGAATCAGAGTCCCGGATGCCTATGAACAATAGGCCTCACAGTGGTTTCCCATCAATAAAAAGCCCAGGAGGCCAGGAGGCTTGGCATGTGGATGCTGCTGAGCTAGCCAGGTCGTTGGCTTGTGTGTGTGTCACGGTGAATTCCAGGGCAGTGGATAGGAGCTCAGAGCAGCTGATACAAGCAGGTCAGAGAACACCACAGAGTCCAAGTTCCTGCTTCAGCTAGGAACAGTTAACTGCCACCACTACAAATACAAAACAGAATGGTCTTGGAAGGGTTCCTTCGTGTTCAAAACCAAACTAGGTCATGTCCGCCCTTAACCAAAGAATGTGAGCAGCAGTGCAGCGCAGGGCCCAGCAGGGGTGCAGAGCAAAGCAGTTTAGAAGACTTTGCCCCTGGTTGAGACTCAGTCATCTCATCTGTGAAATGGACTTAGTGAGGGCAGCTTTCTCATAGGGCTTTAAGAAGATAAAACAGATAATGTGCCAGGGGCTGAAAACAATAGGTAGAGTAACATATTATATTACACCAGGAATAGAGCTTCCTCAGGCTTATTCCTGTAAGAATAGGGCTTCCTGCAGCCGGAGTGAAGCAGAGAAGGAGCTCCCTCCCATCTCCACTGCCTCACTCGTTTCTCTGCCACTTCACTCCCTTCTGCAGTGCTTGGCTTTCTTCTACGCTGTCTTCAGTCTTCACTCAGCACCTTTGTGTGCAAAGTAACCTCCATCTTTGTTGGGTTAATTTGCATACTCACTCCTGATTGGCTGGTGGGCATAGTGGAGGGATGGTCAATTTGTATCTTTCTCTTTTATTCGTGTAGATGGCTCCCCGGTACAAGCAAACCTCCCACTGTCTCCAAGGGCCATCTTGGGATTTTGAATAAATTTCATAAGAGCATTTAAAGCTGGTCCCTGAGCAGGACTGGCTCAGCTGTTTCTTCATGGTGACACCTGAAACTCCGTCCCCCTCTGATGCCCGAAGTCTCAGACCTCAGAATAGAAAGCAGGTGCAGCCTGTGGCCCAGCGTGGATTCTGTGTCTCAGGCAAGTGGTGTCAGAGCAGGAGCAGACCCTCTAACCCAGAGGCCTGGGCTGCCCCGGCCTGGCTTTCTGCTTCGACTCTGCCACCAGCTGCAGCAGCCCTGTGTGAGTTCCGTGTCCCGTGCTCATGCGGCAGGCTCGAGGGTTTCCCAGCAAAGCAATGCCAGGGCCTGCGTCACATCCAGGGAGCACCACTGAACCCCTCCGTGCACCAGTGTCCTTGTTCGAAGGTGGGAATAAGAAGCGCTTCCTCCACAGGGCTGCGTTGGGGTGACGCGTACAGCCCTCGGCGTGGTGCGTGGCGGTTTGGGAATGCGGGGTGACATCCTTGGAAAGCACAGACTTTGGAGTCACAGCAGCCTGTGCTTTGACACTGAGGTGTGTTTCCTTGAGAAGTCACCTACTATCTCCCACAGAAAGGAAGAAAAGGCATATCTGCCCTGTGGAGTTGTGGTAAAACGCAGGTAGGCTGTGTGAAGCACTCGCGGTGGCCAGGCAGCATCGGCACGGAGTAAGCGGTGCAGGATTCTCTGAGTTTCTCTCTGGGCGATTAGACCACCACTCCTTGCCGCTCATTCCAGCACCAAAACAACCCCTGAGAGAGCAGGCCCCTTTCTCGCGGGATCCCCCCCTCCCCCAATCCTGGGCACACATACGTACATGGAGCATACCCTGCATGAGGCCTGCCCCCCAGCACCGTGGTAACCACCCTCCCTGCTAAGAGCTGCCAGACCTGAAGTCAGCAACTCGGTCTGAGCGGCCTCCCCTGCACAAGCCTGATGGAGTGAGTTGAACTCATCCGCCTCGCAAACGCCAAAAGAAGAGAGAAGCATCCAAGTGATTCCAGATCGCTATTTTAATTTGCATTTTGTAAATCCATTGCGCTGTCACCAAGGCATAAAATGAGAAGTTGTTTCCTCATTTTTTCCCTATTGCTTCAAGACGAATGAAATGAATTACCCAAACGTCTAAACGCTGCCCTGAAAGATCGGTTGTAGAGAAGAGGCAATAAACGTAATGTCTTTGTGCTGGTTTCCTAATGTGAAATGTGTTTCCACTTACCGGCTGCAGGACGCTTGGGTTGCTATAGCTGTTCCTACTCTAGGCCTCCCTTGCCTTGCGCGGGGCTGCATTTTGTGAGCTGGACTGCAGACCGTGGCCACCGCCTTAGCCTGTGGTCCCACAGCTCTGCCGCTCTCATCCATCCCTCCCTCTAGGAGCCGGAGACCTCGCCATTGTTATGTTTACTGACTAAGCCACAAGCACGTTAACACAGCAAATGGGTGTCTGGTCCTGGTTCCGGCCTGGCTATCATGGGAAAGATGGGCACCAGAATCAGCTAATTTTTGGCCCTGATTTATTAGTATTTTATGTAATGTTTACTTCAAAGCATAAATGTGGAACTCTGAGAAGACATCTGAAGGTAATTTTTTATCTCAGCCAGGTGGTGCTTTGAAGCAGTGGTTGGCCTCTGAAACCCACCACAGCCGTCAGTGGCTGCTGAGACCGAGAACTGCATTTCCGGGTCTGACGTTGCCATGGGTGGTCAGCTCCCCATCTGCCTTCATGGGCCTGGGGGACCTTCACGGAGGCCACCTGGGGGGATGGGCCAGTGATTTCCCATGAGGCTCTGCCCCTTCAATGAGAGGAACTCTGTTTTTTACCTCATTGATATAGTGGAACACTATATAAAAGTTTGATGTTTAAAAAGTGTTTTCTGCTTATAACTTTTTAACACACTAACCTATGATACCTGAGAGGAAAGTTTTGTAGGCTATATAAAAGTTCAAGGGGATTGAATCTAAATGTACTTGTCCCATTTGCTCTGTGACTTTGTATGAGCTCCTTGTATCTGAGTTTCAGTTCCCTCGTCCATAGAAGTGGGGATATCTGTGATATTCTCAGCGCACATAGTTCAGTTCTTGTTTCCCTCTCTTTGAGAAGAGATGGGAGGGCAGAAGGCCTTAGTATTACCAGCTGAGAGGAAGAAATGTTGAAATGGGACAAGCTGTGAAAGATCTCTAAGTGCTAATTTCTCATCATGGGCGCATACGTGTGTGATTCCTTACTTTTCTGTGACCTGAGACTGTGTGTTCATTTGTAGGGACAGGAAGTCGGAGAAACTGTGTTTCTCTCACAGCCAGGTTTGAGGGACAGGACTGCTGCCAAGGGCAACCTAGGGCAGCCCCGAAAAGCAGCAGGAATTGGGCCACGTGCCTGGGACCGCAGTCAGGAAGGACAGAGAGCTGGGACTAGCCCAGACCAGGACCATCTGGGCCTGACAGGAGGCCTGGTTCATTGCCCACCTCATCCCAGCACCAGGTAAAGGTGATGCCTCAGGCTCTCCAGGCAGCAGCTCAGCGATTACAATATCCCAACTCATACACAAATTCAGATTCAGTACCTCAGCTGCCTCAGAGCACCTGATAGCCATATCTTAAGCCAATGCAGAGTCTAACAGTGTAGTGCTTAGTAATTCCTTTTATCTTACCAGAATATTCTGGTAAGATAAAATATTTCATTTTATAATCTTTCTTTTACAATGTGATGAGATAAACCTGAACATTTGGGTATTAAAAGTTTTGCCCTGCCTGGGTAGCTCAGTTGGTTAGAGCATCATCTAGGTTGCAGGTTCAATCCCCGGTCAGGGCACATTCTTTACAAAAGTCAGCCAATGAATGTATAAATAAGTGGAACAATTAATTGACATTTCTCTCTCTCTCTCAAAAAAAAAAAATCAATAATTTAAAAGATAGGGTTTTTTTGTGTGTGTGTGTGTGTGTGTGTGTGTGTGTGTGTGTGTTTCTGGTAACTGTAACCCCCCTCCACCAAAAAACAAACAAAACACACACACAAAAAAAACTGAGTTTAAGGCAACTGGCTTCTTCAGCTTCTTTCTTGTCCTGAACTCTGAAGATAAAAAGCAACAAAGGACCGTGGCTAGTTGGCTCACTAGACAGAGCATTGGCCCACGGACTGAAGGGTCCTGGGTTTGATTCCTGTCGAGGGCATGCACCTTGGTCGCAGGCTGGATCTCCAGCCCTACTTGGGGCACATGCAGGAGGCAACCAACCGATGTGCCTCTCTCACATCGATGTCTATATCTGTCTCTCCTCCTCCCTTCCACTCTCTAAAAATCAATAGAAAAATATCCTTGGGTGAGGAGTAACAAATAAACAGAAAAAGGAACAAAGAGTCCAGGAAGGAGGCTGTGGGGTGATGTGGGAGCAGGTCTTAAGAGAGGGGATTAAGAAACCAAGATGAGGAAAAGAAAAATGGGTAGGAGAAAAAGATGTGAGTACAGACTGGAGTTCCTGTCTCCAACCAGAACTGTTAAAGCCATGCCCTTTGGGAAAAACTAAATGTTACAAGTATGAAATCACAGCTTCCAGGAAATCAGCAGTTCTGGTTTTGGGGTGTAATTTTGCCTCAGGAAATCAGTAAGACTAGCACGAGGGGGAAATAAGCTGCAGTTCCTTCGACTGTACGTTCCAAGGGCAGAGGATACATTAAGGATTTTCTTCAATGTCCAGTTCTTAAGACACTTACTAAATATTTATTGAACGGAAGTTGTCTTCTCCTACTCAGAAGCCACCAGTCTTTAACTTGGTAATAACATTCCTCATGCAAGCCTCCTTATGCTCGCATTGAGAAGATAGTGAAGACCCAAACTTGGTGAGATCTCCACCTACCCAACCCCCAATGTAGCCTCCACAAATGTAATCCTTAGAAACAAGTGAATCTCAAATTTTCCTAGAGAAAAGTTTTACGTGATTAGAGTGTCTCTCACATGAGCTTCCCAGGACTCAGCACCTCCTAGGGGGTGAGGGATGGGAGGAAATGAAATTCATTGCTCACCTTTTATGAACAACACAAGACTATAATCCTTGGGATAAGGAAACGCAACAGCTCTTTGCTTGGAGACAGTTCCCCAGCAATGGGATCCCAGCAGAACAGCTTAGCCCCGCTGCTCTGAGGAGTCCAGACCAGAGCCCAGGGCACTGGAAGTGCTGGGTTTCCCAAAGAAGGGCACCAGAGTGGAGGCAGTTGTGCAGGGAGAAGCCGCAGAAATCTATAAGTGAATCCACCCAGTTCATGTTGTAGAGCAACATTACCCAAAGCTTACCAGGGAGTGGCTGCTACAAGGTTGAGAGTGGAACAGGACTGCCAGAGGTGGCCATGCTGGGGGACATTCAAGATGCAGCTCAGAAAAGTGAAGAAACCTGCTTCAACATCTTAGGCATCCAGCCAAGATACAAGCTACTCTGGGAATTCATCCAGAAGAGGGTATCCCTTAGAAGTAAAAACTCCCTAGGTACCATTTCTGACAGGTACAGGCAAAACCTGAAATCAAGCCTGACCAGATATGCGAAGAGTTTGCAGACAGAGTCCCATCAAGGTGACAAGACCTTTTAAAACACATTGCGCTTACTATGGTCCATCCTAACCGCGTAAAAGCAAAGGTGTGCAAGTTCAAAGAGATCAGCCATGTAGAACAGCTTGCTAGAACAAGAATCAATATCTTTCAAAGGGAGATGATATGTTCTAGAGTATCTAAAACATATCCACAATGTCAAATATGTAATACAAATTACACGTACAAAGGAAGAGAAAAACTGAGACCCATCGTGAGGGAGGGAAAAAACGCAACCCGAGATGACCCCAATGCTAGATTTAGCAAGATGAAGATGACAAAGTAGCCTTAATAGTTCTTCGTTCCATAAGCAACAGTTGACTTCATGTCGGTCCCAGCTATCCATTGGTTTGGTTTTCCCCATGTTCCCAGAAGCAGTTTCGTTGTGCCTGCTCAGAAATTCAAGGTCCAGCTGGCTGGCATGCTCTCCCCGGAGGTCTGAGTCCCAGCTCTATGGATCTTGAAATCTTTTTTGAATTCCTGAGGTAACAGCACCAGGCAGGTTGTGCCCCCTTCTCAGAGGTTTATTTTCCAACTGTGGGTGGGCCTTGCCTCCAAATCTCACAGGCACAGGTGACCGAAACCCTCAGACATCTGGATGTCTGGATCCAATCTCTGTAGGGCCTCTCCTCAAGATTCTAAATCCCATCCACCCCAACTCTTTGTCCCCACAGCTCCGAGGGAGGTAACTGCTCCATGCAGTTTCTACCTCTGTGATAGTTTCCTTTGGAATTTTATAGTATAAAGACATATAGTCCTGGGTGGCGTGGCTCAGGGACTAAGCATTGACCTATGAACCAGGAGATAGTGGTTCGATTCCTGTTAGGGTATGTGCCCAGGTTGCAGGCTCAATCCCCAGTGTCGGGTGTGCTGATCAATGATTCTCTCTCATCACTGATGTTTCTATCTTTCTCCCTCTCTGAAATCAATAAAAATATATTAAACAATTATATATTGTAGTTACAAATTACTAGTGGCCCAGTGCATAGGGGTTGGGGATGCGTGTTCCTCAGCCCAGCCTGCACCCTCTCCAATTTGGGACCCCTTGAAGGATGTCCTACTGCCCGTTTACAGGGATTGGGCCTAAACTAGCAGTCAGACATCCCTCTCACTTGCCTGCCTGATTGCCCCTAACCACTCTGCCTGCCAGCCTGCTCTCTCCAACTGCTCCCCTGCCGGCCTGCTCACTCCAACTGCTCCCTCTGCTGGCCTGCTCACCCTCACCTACCCTCCCCACTGGCCTGCTCATCCCCAATTGCTCCCCTGCCGGCCTGCTCACTCCAAACTGCCCCCCCCCCTGCTGTCCTGATCACCTCCAATTGACCCCCACTGCTGTCCTGATCACCCCAACTGGCCCCCCTACTGGTCTTCTTACCCCCAAAGGCCCCCGCCTCCCACCAGCCTGATCACCCACAACTGCCATACCATCCTGGCCTAATCACCCCCCAGCAATCCAAGCTCCCAGCTCCTTTTTTTCTGTTTTCAGCACCTCCTTGAGCAGAGGCCAGGGCCTGCTGGAAGCAGGTATCTGGGATTTATTTATCTTCTATAATTGAAACTTTGTAGCCTTGAGAGGAGGCCAGGGCCAGCCAAGATGGGCAGTAAGCTTGGCTTCCTCCATCACCGGGGCAACCCAAGCCTCCTTCTTGCTCCAGGTCCGAGGCTGCTGCCATCTTGGTTGGGTTAATTTGCATACTCACTCCTGATTAGCTGGTGGGTGTGGATTGTGGGCATAGCAAAGGTAAGGTTAATTTGCATGTTTCTTTTATTAGTGTATACACCAGTTCTTTTAATATTATTAGATATGCTACATTACACTATTTAATTTTCCTTTTGTCTGATACTTACCTCTTCAGATATTTTTAGTAAGGGCTTAGTGATAAATGTGTATTAATGCTTATGAAATAAAAAAATCTACAATAATTGTCCATCATCCTTATGTTTATTTCACTTTATCTTATGAAGATATTGAGAAATGGAAAACTCCCATATCCCTCATGATTTGGGAGAATTTCCTTACCTATAAAATACAACTCACAGAGTTATAATAGCTATCTAACAAAGCATTTCTGTGAAGCACTTGGTAATCTATGTAAATTTATTTTTACTACTGTGACCAACTGTGACTAGACAGTAGAAGGAAAAGCTAATGTAATAAGAGAGGTGAAAAGAAGAGAAACAACTGAAGAAAGTATTCTAGAGTGGTTTCTACCGACTCAATAATACACTGAAAATCAGTTTTAAAAATATGAGTGAGCCTCTGCTTTTCTCATTCCATTCAACCTTGACCCCGCCTACACACCAAAGAATCATTTTGCCAGTGATGCAGAAACCATTTATTAATATACAGCAAATACTGTTTATTGCAGACTTTCCAGCTGACGCATGTGAAAAAGGCACTATGAAAATTAATGAATCTAAATAATCTCTCTAAATGGATTTATGTTAAAATATACAACATTCTTACATACATCTGTTTTATATATGTGAAATAATATAACATTTAATGACAAAAATTGTGTTTCCAAAAATAACATTTGTTGAAGGTTAATTATCTTTCTTTTCTATATCTAGAATCTTTCACAGGATTAACATGTGTAAATTAAGTGTTTCTTATAACCAGAAAAACTTGACACGGATAAACACATAAAATGGCCCCAATTTCCTTTTAACAACTAATATGGATATTCAGAACTGAGACCTTCATTAAGCAAAATACTGTAACTCACACCAATGCAGGCTACTTCTTGGGACATAGTTTGAATATATATGACCTCTTTTCCACTTGTGCTTTCTTATATATAAGAACACAGAACAGATAATAAGCAGAATAGAAGCTAAATCAATATCCAAGCTATACAAGGAATTGTAAGCAACAGAGCCATGACAAGAGAATGTCTCGAGAATGCTCCATAGTTTTATATTTGCACGTCCAAGGCCTTGTTGTATTTTTACAGTTCATTAAATATTTTGATCTTTTAAAAAGTGTTGGCATAGAGAACTTTAAATAAATCAAAATATCCTATCGAGTATGTCAAACAAGAGACCCAAGTAAGCAGAAGCTAGCCTAAAGTAACTCTGCCCTAAATGACAGACACCAAATAGTCACAGGCGAATCCGGAATGGTTAGATTTCAAATCATGGACAATGCCTTCCTTTTGCTGCAATTCGTAAATTCACCACCATCAAAAATGCCTGCCTATACACTGAGATGAGGATGAAATAATCCAATAAAAAAAAAAAAAACAACCTCATCTTGGTTAAGAAAATATTTCCCAAGGGCAAAAAATTCAATGAGAATTTTTTCAGTTTTAATAAAAATAACGGGCCAGAAGCAAGTCCTCTACTTACTTATGTTTGCATTGTTATTTTTATGGCGATAAATAAAGTTTACCAGGAGATAAAACTCCGACATTCCCTTCATGGCTTCTTAAAACAAAGCACATTGGAATAATGCCAAAAATGTAAATGGAGTTTAAAAACAAACCAAAAAAAATTAGTGACTGCTTCCTTCATCAAAAGATTCCACTCCTGAATCACTAGCCGCAGCACTGATTTTTTCCTGTCGTCTTCGCATGATTTCTTGCAATTCAGAACTGCCGCTGCTATCCTGGAAAGAAACAAGGTTCAGACAAGATGGTTACTGCTTTGTGCAGGCTGAAGGTCCCAGCATCAACCAGCTCAGGGTAAAAGCCCTTTGTGTTTTTCTTCTAATACCTGTTAGAGGAAAAGCTCAAGGCTGCCCTTCATGTAAGTGATGCTTCTGAGTGTCACTAACATATCACATTAACATATGTTTTTATTTATATAGAATCTTGAGGCATTCACTCAGCATGACTTTCATTTGAACATGATGAGAATACATCAAAAATACATGTGGACAGTCCTGGTTCGTATGGTTCAGAAGCATCACCCTGACGGATCTCGGGTTTAATTCCTGGTCAAGGGCATGTTCCTGGATTGCAGGTTTGAACCCTAGCCCTGGCCAGGGTGAGTGTAGGAGGCTACCAATCTATATGTCTCTCTCACATCAATATTCTTCTCTCTCTCTCTCCCCCTCCCCCATTCTCCCCCCTCCCTCCCTTCCATTCTTTCTGAAAATCCATGGAGAAAAAAATATCCGCGGGTGAGGATTAAAGACAAATAACAATACATGTTGACAGCTCTAGATCCCCTGGGAGAAAGAAGCTATGTGTACAATGAGCATAATAGGATGAAAAATTATCTAAGAACTCTGTTAGCTCTAGAAGATAACTTATACCCCTTTAGGGAATTCTAAATCAGGCCCAAAGACTGTCTCTCTGTCTCAGAACACACCACGTTTCCCTCCACAAGGTGCTGACCTTCTGACGTCAGCTTGGCTTTTCTCATTTCCAGGTAAGTAATCTAATAAAAGAACTAGATGCAGGAGAAGGGCATGGTGGGAAGGCATTGAGGAAGACAAAGAATCTCAGATAGCCTCAATTCACAGCCAGAGAAACAGGAGCGAGACCAGGAGGACGTGGGCAGTCAGGGCAAATGACAATGACAGGGAGTCTGGACAAAAGGAATACAGCACTTTTATCATACCCTGAGGAAGTATTTATACACTTTCGATAAAATTAGAATGTATTATAATGCTAACAAAGCTGCCTCGGAAAAGATATAATTCCCTATGCAGGAAGCCTGATACATACAGATCGATGTAGAAAAATTTCCAAGGGAAGTAGAATTTTCCTGAAGGAGACTAGTTACAGGGTTGTATGCATGAAGCTATTTCACTCTTGAGTTGAGTACTGAATTTACATAATATACCTGCTGGAGATAATCATGTATCAATTTCACGCCAAAGCCTATATCCTTTCATTTGAGTCCAAGTAGGACGTTCATGGAAGCTATTAAGAGCTGCGAGATGTAAAGTTGGAAACTACCCCTACAAGGCCCATTTTTAAGTAGAGTAGAATAGTGGAAGCTTAAGGATGTACAACCTAGAAAATATCTACTCTGCTTCTCCACAGACAACTAGGACCAAATAACTACTCTGAGGGCTCCCTATGCTCATATGTTCATGATGCCTCACTGGTACTTTCCCTCTTACCATTTAGATGGATAACGAGGTCGGAGACACGCAGCCATGGTTTTAAGAACTTGTAACCTCTAACCTACTATAGTCTCCAAACTAAATATTAAGAACAGGCAGAGAGTTCTGGCCGCTTAAGGCATTTACTCACTCCAAAGTAAATGTCCATTACTGTGTCAAAATGGAAATTCTTACAGAAATAGCTAATGCATATAAAGTGAGAACATTACGTTTTCATTAACTGTCCAAAAGTATATGCCCAGGCTTCCTGTTACATGAGCATTTATAGCAAATTAATCTCCCTGCAAATAGTCACTGATGGTCCCAGGAGACCAATTACAAATGCCGAGTCAAACTTAATGCAGCTCTGCTTGGAAGGGAAGCTGACCAACATGGACATAAACAGATGAGTCCAGAGCTTTCAATTAGAGTCCACACTCCTGACAAATGCCCACCTCCACCTCAGGTTGACAAGTCCTACCTCTAATGCGGCTTTCTGTACGGTGATTTGGTTAAAGACTCTGGCCCCTTCCGGGCAGACTGTCTTCAGTTCATCTTTATTGAGAGAGAAGAGTTGTGCACCATTTAATACTCCAAGGCTATTGACAGTCCTAAAAAACAAAAACAAAAAACAACAAAAAAAACACACACACACACACAGAAAGAAATAGAGGATTAGAAATATTGTCTGTTAAAAAGAAAAGAGAACATTTCTGGTCCTGCTATAACCTCTTTTCTAAGTGTTCCATACACTGGAACTCATCAAATGGTACTACCCTGCTTAGTCCAGTTAAGGACAGAGACACGCGGGATATGACCCTGAGGCGATATCACAGGGGTGGGGAACCTTTTTCCTGCCAAGGGCCATTTTGATATTTATAACATCACTAGTGGCCCAATGCATGAAATTCGTGCAAGAGTAAGCCTTCGCAATCACAGCAGCTGCCTCGATCCTGCAGATCCGGCTTCCTCCGGAAGGTCGTTGGCTGTCCAGTCTAATTAGTATATTACACTTTTATTATTACAGATTCTGGAGCCATACAAATTTATAAACTTAAAAAGTAGCCTGCTATATTTGGTCAAACATTTAATAAACTCACCCCTAATGCCTGGCAGGGCCAGACGAAATGATTTCACCAGCCTTATGTGGCCCACAGGCAAGACGTTCCCCACCCCTGCTATATGAGTATGAAGTATCAGAAAGGAGCCAATTGATATGGTATCATTATTGTTTAGGACCAATTCCTTGAAATTTTATGTTTCACAGGAAGAAGAGAGAACTTTCTAGTAAAAGGTAATGGGCTAACCAGTGAATCTTACGTTTAAGTCATGCTGGGCAAGTGAATTTATAATACTCAAGTTTTCTTAAGTACGTATTAGTTCCATAGTTGATTGTGTCAAAACCCATAAGCTGAAAGAGTTCATTACCACCAAAAAAGTATTACAAGAAATGTTAAAGGGCTCTTCTTAAGTAATAATAAGAAAAAGGGTTTAAAAATATGAATAATAAACAGCCACAAAAAAGAATGGAATCTTACCATTTGCAACACCATGGACGGACCTACAAGGTATTATGTCAGAGAAAGACAAATACCACATGATTTCACATACATGTGAAATCTAAAGAACAAAATAAACAAAAACAGAAGACACAGTTGCCAGAGGGGAGGGAGTTGGGGGGATGGGTGAAAGAGGTGGAGGGACTGAGGAGCACAGATGGGTAGTTACAGAACAGTCACGGGGATATGAAGTACAGCTTAGGGAATGCAGTCAATAATATTGCAATAACTATGGATGGTGCCAGGTGGGTTCTGGACATATCGGGGGGAACACTTTGTAAAGTATATGACTGTCTAACCATTACGCTGAATACCTGAAACTAATACAAAATAAGATTGAATGTAAACTGTAATTGAGAAAAATTTTAAGCATTTAAAAAGAAAGTGTACAGAGACTCAAAATCAAGTAGAGAGAGTTAAAAAAACACACACACACATAAGCTGTTAACAAAAATAATAGGTAAGTTAGAAATTTTACCATGGGTTCACTAAAGGAAAGGACTGATTAGATTATGGTTCACAATAGGCAATGTTTCCTATTTTTTTATCTGCCTGGCACCTATCCCGCAGCAGGAGAGAGTCTGCTCTCTGCCCTACCTGGTCCGGAGTCTGCCTAAGACAGTCCCTCCAGAGTGGCCTGAGAAGGGAGATGGGAAACTGCAGCCTCAACGCTGCAGACAGTTCACTGGAGGGGCCAGGGATGCCACACCACCACTCAGAACACAGGGTGCCCTCAAAGGAGAGTTATTCCTGCTTCTTGCAATTCTTCTTCAGCTATAAACAGCTACAGCCATTTCCTGAGCATTAACAAAGGCTGTTTGGGCTCTTACATTTCTAGAGTCATTTGTGACATCTTGGTGACGAAACTGGAAACAATGCATGCTTACACACAAGACTGTGGAGTACTCCCAGAGAGACTTACACAGGGTTGAAGCCCTTGGACTGCAACCACGTCTTCACGTCCTCGGGTGTGGAGTCATAAGTAATGTTGACAACTGGCACGTTCTGCCGTGGCACGTGGAACTTCTTCTGGGCGGCGCTCCGGCCAATGGTCAGCCTGTGGATGAGCTCGTCCTGCACCTCCTCCATCTGCGATTTTCTTCCTGGACGCCGACACCGGGTGGGTTATTTCTGAAAACTCCTAACACATCTCACTCTTCAGAACCCCAATGCCAATAATCCTTCTGCTCCATAGAATGTATATTAACTAGTGTTCCAACCATCTTTCCTCAATTTCATCCCCACTCAGCACAAATTTCAAAATCAATTATTAAAACTACTCCCGAGCTTTTCTTTTCTCTCTTCATTGTACTCATTGGGCAGAACCCCAACGCTTGTTAAATCTCACTTTCTGTCTATTCTGTGCCTGCACCTGCCCACTGAGTATAACACAACAATGGTCTCATGTTAAATTCATAAACGTGAACCTCAACTGGGTTGTTAACACCCTCTGACAATCACACTACATTTCCTTAGGCCAGTGTCTCCATTGCCGGAAAGTTTGACCCCAGAAGACATCTGACAATGGCTGGAGCCACTTTGGGATGCCACAGCTGGGGTGATGGGTAGAGGCCTGGGATGCACAGAACAACCTACAATGCACAGGTCAGTCTCCTGCAGCAGAATTATCCAGCCCAAAATGTCAACAGGGCTCAGGTTGAGAAATGCTGTGCTAGACGTATAATTTGCCCACTTTTCCACAAGTATTGACCATCTTTTTTTCTCTCTGCAAACCTCCAGCACCTTACTACCCAATCCTTACCCTAAACTGACATTCTCACTTTCCTAATTTCTGAAAAAATATTTAAAAAGTAAGAAGAGCCCTGGCTGGCTTGGCTCAGTGGATAGAGCATCAGCTTGTGGACTGAATGGTCCTGGGTTCAATTCCGGCCAAGGGCACATCCCTGGGTTGCGGGCTCGATTCCCAGCGAGGGGTGCGCAGGAGGCAGCCAATCAATGATTCTCTCTCATCGTTGATGTTTCTCTCTCTCTCATTCTCCCTTACTCTCTGAAATCAATAAAGAAATATTTTTTAAAATAAATAAATAAAGTAAGAAGAGAATCTCCCTAAGTTTCCCTACAGCTCTTCCATTCTCCACTGTTCTCTTACATTCACTGTCATTAGGCTCCTGGCCCTCCCTCCACGACACTTTGCTAAACTCCAGTGGTAGAGTCCCAGTCCTTGTCTCACTTAACCTATCAGCAACACTGAGGGAGGCGATCTTCCCAAAACACTCCTTGTGGCCCCAGGACACCACTCTCCTGCTATGCCTCCCTGGACCTCTCCTTCTCAGGGTCCTTTGCTGAAAAGTCTCATCTCCCCAACTAAGTAACATGGAAGTGCCCCAGGGCATCCTGGGACCTCCTCTCTGCCTGCATGCCACCAGTGAGCCCTGGGACTAGGCTCAGAGCTTTAAATGCCACTGAAAAGCTAATGCCAATCACAATGATTTCTCCAGTCCAGAAGCTCCTGGGACTTTGGATCCACATGCCAATGGCCCCCTTGATGGCCATTTAGATGTGTACTAGAGATCTCGAATATCACATGTCCAATTCTACCTGCTTATCTTCTTCCTGGAGCTTGCTTTTATGCTAGACTTTCCAACTTAGTTAAGGATAATTCTATTTTTCCAGTTCCTGTGGCAGAATACCATGGAGCTATGCTGAGTCCCTTTTGTCCTTGATAGCATCTAATCCATCAGAACATCCTGTTAATCCTGCCATCAAAATTTAACAAATATCCAACCACTCCACTCCGGTTTTCTTCCATTACCATCTTGGTCTAAGCCACCAGCCTATTCACAGCTCTCCCTGCTTCTCATTACCACCACCACCTTTTGCTCATTCTTTTCTCAATACAACAGCTGAAATGATCTTTTTAAAAGTGTAAGTCAGATATTACAACTCTTCTTCTCCAAGTTACTCCCAGGAAAAGGCCCTCCATGACTTCCAACCCCTCCACTCTCATTCCCAGTGGCTTCCTTGGTGCTCTTCACATTTAAGAGCTTCTGCTGGGAATGCTTCCTCCTCAACAGCCACATGGTTCTCCTCCCTCCCTCAGATCCCCCCCGTTTAAAACTGCAGCCTCCTCCCCATCACAGGCTTTATCAATCTTGGTCACTTAGTACCTTCTAATGTTCACTATCAATTTATCTACCTACTAGTATGTACCTACCTACCTACCCATCTCCTTTCATTAAAACAGATGCCTGACGTGAAAAGCAAGTTTGGCTGTCTTGTTTGCTTTATCTGGAAGAGTGTAGGAATTCAATAAAAAACCTCTGACTAAATGAATGAATGAGACATTCTGCTGACGTATTCACTGAGACTTTGAAACATTATTAACAAAGCCCTAAAATAGATAAGAAAATGAATGCCGAAAGAGGAGAAATGATGTGTCAGAACCACATTGTTAATTAGTAGCAGAATTTAGCAAGAACTGGTTTTTCTGACTTTGATTCAGCAAGTTTATGGCCATAGTCATTGAAACTATCTTTCTTTGACTTACCTACTATGAATCTTCCCTACTTATTTTATGCTTAAGGAAATGATGCATGCATGAACACATCTTATGAGAAAAATGGGGAAGAAATAAACCCATGGGAAGGGGACGAATATGTTTGTGTATTTAAAAAATATACACACAGATATATTATTTGTATATCACCTTCAAGGATTAAGTACAAAGACCTGATATGTATAATCCACTTAACTAGTAAACTTGTTAGGTGACAATAATGACCAGGTCTCAAAGAGAGCTTTTTGTGACCTTTACACTATGATTCTCCCTCTCCCGGGTCCTCTCCCAAGGAGAGTGTTTTAGAAAGTGCTTGGTGTCCCTGAGAAATAAGTGAAAGTGTGACAACACTCATATAGTGTTATTTCAGTCTGGTTTTTAAAAAATGCTTCAAATATTCAGGAAACTTCTTGAAGAAGTCATCAAAGGAAAATGGTAGAAAGGAAGAGAGGGAAGGAGGGGTGGACAGAAGAAGAGAGGGATGGAAAAAGGGAGTGATTTAGGGTGGGAGAGAGGGAGGGAGGGATGGACAGAGGAAGGGAGGGATGGAAAAAGGGAGTGATGTAGGGTGGGAGAGAGGGTGGGAAGGAAGGGAAGAGGGAGGAAGGGAGAGAGGGAGGAAGGGAGGATGAGAGGGCTAGAAGGCTTGACAAGAACTATTATGGATTGTCACATTTAAGTAACTCATTGCATGCATTTCATTTATTAACTCTTTCAAATCACATCGTATTTTCTCAAAGGAATAAAAAAGAAGAATGATCACTACACTAAAAGATTTGTTTTTCTGTCTATTGGCCACTGCGTGATCACCTGTGGTCTGCCCACACCACGGTCATTTTCCAGAGTACAAACACCTCTTGTAACATGCCCTGGCTTTGGTCTCCACTGGCGATGTTCTGGTACACAACAACAACCAGACTAACTTTACAACTCTTTCTAAAATGACACTTCTGATTACAAATGATTAAACTCAAATAATAAGGGCTAACATTTCAAAGGCATGGAAGAAATGCAAGACAACTAAATCACTGATATCTTCCAGTTGAGGAGAGAAAAGCCTTTTGAACCCTCCGGTAAATCTATTTGAAACGTTTATATGACACGGGCCTCTGAGCAGATAGCGTGAAGAGGCAAAAGGAGTCTGGTTCTTGTTATCTGCTGCCTTTTACAAACTGCCATGCTGACCTTTCCCCCTTATTCATGGCTGTTTGGTCACATTTTTATGCGGGAGCATTGGCTTTGCAATTCCTTCCATTTTCCTTTTTATCACAAGCCCAGGCAGTAAGCATGTGTAGTAACTGATTGCCTGAGTTCTGTTAAATTACACAACTATGCAGGCAGCCCAGTTGTGTACTTTGACAGAACTCAGGCAATCAGTTACTACACACATCTACCTGGTTCTAAAGGACTGCTGAGACCCTCCAACAGCCATTCGGAAAATAAACTGTTCTCTGAAAATATGAGAAGGAGTTATACAAAAATACTTATTTTATAAAATGAAATTTATTTATTTAATGTCAAACCACATTTTTGCGATATCTTTAAAAGGGATTTTATGTAAGTAAACACAATTTTTAAAAATTATTTTAAGGGAACAAGTACATGTGTTAATTTTGTGAGAGATATTTATGTTTTATAGAGCAAAGTCCCTCTTTTACTTATGAAAAACAGACTTGAAAATGATGAGTCACAATTATCAGGAGAGTTCTCTATCTTTAAAGTATTCTAACTATCCTCTTTCCCATTAGGTTATTCTTAGTTTCTTACCCTAGGACAAAGAACGAACTGTCCCAACTCACAGACCGTCCAACTGGGGGCTGGATGCCTGTGAACTCTGACCTGGGGCCTGGAAAGACTGTCACTGTATCAAAGATTACTGTTCTGACGTATCCAACGAGGGAAATGTTATAAACTTGTGGCAAGAATGAAGAAAGAACAGTAATTCCTAACAGGAAATGCCTTTCCCACAGGGAAATCAATAAAAACATTTATAGAACTTTCTCATCACAAAACTATGTCTTCAGTGTTTTTGAAAAAATATAAACATCTTCAAAAAATACACAATTTTTTAAATTTAGTAGCATATACTTACAAACACTTACAAACATTCTCACCCACACGTTGGTTTTAGCTACACAGAGTTCATTTTTTTCCCCAAAATTTCGTTCTTCAGTTAGTATTTTTGGTGAGATTAAAATGTAGATAAGAAGGTGATTTTTAAACTGGCTCACCCCTTGGGGGAGATGGTAATATATAAAATAGGCTTACGCTTTACCCACTTAACCAGAATTTCTAGAACAAGTAAGTAGTAATAGTTTTACTTGTTCTTTTTCTTTCTTTTTTAATTTATCAAAATTGGCCACAATTGAATTAAAGTGGCTGGTATTTACTGAGGTGAGAAAAACAGTAGGATAAAATGGGAGCGAAAAATTCAGTGATTTGGTTTTGAATTTGAATTTTAAGCATTGAATCACAATTATAAAGTTAACTAGAGACCGAGTGCATGAAATTCGTGCACTTGTGTGTGGGGGGTCTCTTAGCCCGACCTGACCTGCGCCCTCTCGCAAAGAGTGGGCCTAACCTGCCAGTTGGACATCCTTAGTCCTGCAGCCAAGGAGGGAGAGGCTCCCACCACCACTGCTGCACTCACCAGCCGTGAGCCCAGCTTCTGGCTGAGTGGCGGTGCTTTGTATATTACATATCCTTTACACACACACACCAGAGTGAAGAAATGCCTTCCTGGTTCCAGTTTTCTAAGAATTTTTATCTATAAAATATAGATCATGCAAAATAATTTTATAATGCTTATCAAACATAATTTAAAGAGTAAATGTACCAGATATATACAATAGGGTATGGCAAAATAAAGATTCTCTTAGGATTCTCTTTAGTTTTCAAATTATCTACACTGCTATTCCCAGTACTAAGAAGGATAATCCAAATTTGGTCAAAGTGTTTTTTCTTTTTGTTTATTTAAATCTGGTTTTCACATAAATGGTTCAAACTTAAATTTATGAAAGACTAAAGTTAAAATATAAATTACATGAAATCTGAATCCAGAGACCAAGTTTGAAACTGCTATTGGCAAAATGATCATATTAAGTTTATATAAACACACACACACACACACACACACACACATATGATGCAAGAATAGTAAATATAAGGAAGAGGAGCAGGAAAACTATGGTGATGAATCGGATGATGATATCAGCAAATATTTACTGACTGCTTATAACGTGGCATATTAATCATATTGATCAAAATCAACCAGGGCTTTTCTATCTCAATACCACTGACATTTTGGGCCAGATAATTCTGTTGGGGGGAAAAAGGTCCTGTTCATTTTAAGATATTGCTAAACCTCCCTGGATCTACCTATTAGGTGCCAGTAGCATCTACCCAACTGTGATCAGAGTACATCTTCAGACAATACCACAAATCACCCCTCACCAAGAACAACTGATCTAAGAGCTTCTTTTGCATTATCTCATTGAATCTTCACAATCACCTATATAAGTAGAAACCATTATTTCCCCCCATTTTTCAGATATCGAAGTACAGAGGATTATTAAATTGTTGAAGGACACACAGTCAGTACGTGATGTGTGTCACTGTGCACACTCAAGTATGTATAGTTCCAGAATCTTCATCCCACCACCACAACCATCTTGGAATATGTGTAGAAATACACACACTGGAGGATAGAGCTTCCCGTTTTTCAGAATTACTTGGAGGATTAAAAAAAACGAGGTGAAAATCTTTGCAATCTACTGAGCATGATGCACCTATAAAGGACTGTTATTTATACTTAATGTTTGATGTCAGTAAAACCAATGATAAACAGTATTTTACCTAGCAGTGCTTTTACCTTGCAGAATGCACTGTGCAGTTTTTGTGCGCTCCTTCCCCCTCCCCCACCCCCAGGGAACTTACGGTCCACAGGCAGCTGTTTGTGCCTCTGGCTATCTCGCATAAAACTGCCACCACTGTCACTGGAGCTGCTGTTCTGACGGGCGACACTTGCAGGGGCCTTTGACGCGGGAACAGGTGCTGGAGTGGTCGGCGGGAGGGGGACAGGGACAGGGACAGGTGCTGGCGTTGGAGGAGGTGATGGAGCAGAGGGGGGATCAGTGGGTTTTGGACCATATTCCATCCTTTGCTTCTGTAAAAAGACAAACAATTAATTTGAAGTTGTAAAAACATAAACCTTGTCTAGGAATCAAAGTATAATTTGACAGGACATTTTTGGCAATTTATTTGTAAACTTAATTGCAAATTTACATATGTATGTATATACACACAAGCATAGACACACACATCCCAGTCCTGTTTAGTATAATAATCATTAAAAAAATGAATACTCTATGTATTTATTCAAAATCAAAATGTAAATTGAGGAGTCAAAAGAATATACCAATAGGAAATAGAAATATTAATAATAATAACAAATGTTAAGAAAACTAAATTTGATCTTGGAATCATACACAACCAGGGTAGGTCAAAGGATTTCTGATTATTTCATAGTTTCCATTCATAAAAACTTTTCATTGCACTGGAAGGCTAAATTTCAATAACATAGAGCATTACCTATTCCTTACTTTAAATGTATGTTATATTAAAAATATTTAAATTTGTTTCTAAGTAATTTGTTAAAAAGAGGGGCAATATTTCAGTAGCTAAAAGAACTTTGCTGTAAAGTAAGCAAGCAATTTTTAAATGTTCATTTATTCAAGTCATAACTCTGTGTCATCATCTTAATGCTAATTTCTTACAATTAAATATTTTCTGTGTTAAAATGGGAATGTTGTGGATGGATAGTGCTGAGGGTAATAGTACATCTAATTAAATGATGACTGAAACTCAAAAGTATTATATATATTAGGACAAAGGCCATATGGGGATTTGTATTAGAAAAGGTGGATGTGATAGAATACACAATAACTTTCAGTAACTTGCAAATCACTATAGGCTATTATAAAACAGTATTCATGTATATTCCCTCTTAAACCACACACAACAGCTAAAACTTCAAATAAAATAATTTTAACTAATAGAAAACTGCATTAAAACAAGTCCCAAATTCGCAAAAGGCACTTATTTTGGTGTAGAGTCAACTATACTGAGCAATGGATCTGTAATTTGCATAAAGTTTAGATGCTGTACTCAAACAATTTTAGTTAATCCAAATCCAGGATTAGCAGATAAAGTACAAAATGCAAGCCTTTTGGTAATCTGGTCCTTTGTTGAAAAAGAACTATTTACTTTTAATTTTTAAATTGGCCCAAATATAAGGTAATGGTGATAGTTAGAGGCCTCCCCAATTTCCACAGAGATAAAAAACATAAAAATACACACCACACACACATATCACTTTTAATTAAATCATTATTCAAAAAACAACACACCAACCATCATCATAGTCCGCTTCACAGCAAATGAGTAACACCTGTGGAAACCAGCGTGGGCAGGACCTTGGCTCTTTTCTGCTGTCTCTTTAAAAGCTACGACTCACCAGCCAGTGGGTGGATAAGGTGGGAAGGGTACAAAGCAAGGATGAAAGCAGAATGGAGAGGTGTTTATAATGCTGCTAGGTGCTGGAAGGGGGCAGGAGAGCAGCTGAGATTCATGCAGTACCCATGGAGTTAGATGTGAGAGAAGCAGAAATTGCTGACCCCCTCAGCACTCAAGGCCTAGAAACATTACTAACATTAAATATAAGAGTTAACTATGATGATTATTCCCCACAAAACAATGTTCCTATATTTGGGCCAATAAAATATTTAAAGCAAACCAAATACAGCAAACATCACCAAAATGTAATACTTAGCACACACCAAAGTCATCTGATTAAAATATATGAAATGTTCCCTTGATGGGAATGTCCTTTGCACATAACATGAAGGGTTAGTGAATTCTCACAATAGGATTTCAAAAATGTCAGAGTTTAAACTGCTGTTTTTAAAGCTTTAAAAAAATGCTATCAGCTCTGCATTCCATAATATGATTCATATTTTCAGCTTTTATAAAAAACAAGAACAGCTAGTGTTCTGCTAACAAAATAATACTGTGGAAAACGGAATCCACTGTGTGTTACTGTCACAGTGGAGCCCGGAGACAGGCTCACCAGCTCTCTGTGCCTCACTTCGTTCTCCTGTCATGATGCAACTCCATCGGTAACCCAACAGAACCAGAGGCTTCAACAGTACACATATATGTATATTTGGTTAACCATATATGTATATTCAAAGAAACCATATGAAAATTTTTCATAAATTATGCCATATATTTTTACTTGCATATTTTCCCCTTTTCCTTTTTTTAAAATGCTTTTATTGGTTTCAGAGAAGGAGAGAGATATTCAATAGAAACATCAATGATGAGAGAAAATAATCAATTGGCTGCCTTCCTCCTGCACACTCCACATGGGGGATCGAGCCCACAACCTGGGCATGTGCCCTCATGGGGAATCGAACCAGTGATCTCCTGGTTCATAGGTCAATGCTCAATCACTGAGCCACACCAGCCGGGCTATTTTCCCCTTTTCTTGATTCTTCCTGCCTCAAGCTTCCACCCCCTGAAATGAAAAGGGGGAAACATGCCTTCCTCAAATCATGACACCCTCTTCTGAAATGGCAACCAAGTCAGCTTTTCTTTGGAAGTGGGGGAAAGAGAATCACTACTGATCCTCAGATTCACTTTTCTATGTTCCTTCCTATCTTCTCCACTCCACTTTACCTATCATCCAATGCACTGATCTACCGTTCAGTATTTCTTCTCTTGCCTATTTTTGGTCGGAGGTAGAGAACTGATGACTCCAATGTAGCCACAGCTTATGGAATGCTTTGGAGAGTAACAGCACCCTGCACTCTCCTCCAGAACCAAGGGTGCTGGAACTTCAAAACCAAAAAGAAATCTTGGCTAATTCCTCCCATTTTGCCCAGGAATTTCTCAGTATTAGCACTGAAAGTCCACGTCCCTGCAAACGCTTCAGTTCTGAGCAAACTGGGATGATTGGTCACCTTGGTGTTGACCTATTTTTACATCATATCTGTTGCTTCCCAACTCTTGCCTTTTTATCTCCCACACGCATATTTAAAGATGTTTAAAACAAAATCTGGCTTTATTCTTTCTCTAAAATAAGTCTGAATTACTAGACTCCATGGAAAATTTACTTTCCTAGTGATAATTAAGTCAGAATGAGTCACTTTTCTTCAGCCACTAAAGCTCAGTAGGAATTCTCCAGGATTAAAGAAAGGTATTTGGAGATAAGCTCCTGCAAGACACTGCTTCCCAGGGGAAACTATGCAAGCAAGCCCAACAAAGCCATTAAAACTGAACTATTCTTAAAAACGTAACCTACACATTTTTTTTTCTTCTAAATTTGGTCTCTTTGGAACTTTGTGGTGAAAACTAGGCACAGCTGGAACATTTGGAGGGTGTTAAGTCCAGAGATGAAATTCAAAAAATTATATTAAAAAGAAGTGCCACAAGGGACAAATGCGGGTTACCTCTGACAGCTCCCCAAGTAATTGCTATTAGAAAAGTAGAGCAAATCACATCACAGGAGAAAGTTAACATGGGAGATAGAACTAAAATATCAGTTATACTTCACATCAAATATCAGAAAATGTTAGCAAATTAGTTTGTGACAGTAAAATTACCTGCCCACAAATCAACCAGTGAAGGAGCTTGTAAAAATATAATTAACTTCCACAACTCTGATCCAGCCATGGAAAATTAATTATATAGACTCAGACGACAGTGCAAACAGTATAGAGTATTTCAGTAACTATTTGTGTATTAGAGTATTATGTTTTTAAAATATTAAGAGATAGGTTCATCTTATTCTTGCTCTTATAAAGAATACACACAGAGTACATTAAATATAAGACTAATTCTTCTGTAAAGATGATTTTACAAAAGGAAATATCTATCTATGTTTTAGTTTTGAACTTCTGAGCAGTCTAAACAGGAAATTTTATAATTCTGTAAAAGTGCAAGTTGGGTAGTAATTTGTATATATATCTATAAACAAAGGTGGGCAAAGGTAGGTTTATAGTTGTACTACAAATAATACAATAATTAATAAATAACAATACAAGAGTAAACTGTATTTCATGTACTCACAACTGTAAGCCTACTTTTGCCAACCCCTGCATAGATAGGATTTATTTGTGAAAATCTTAACACATGAGGCAAAATACAAAGTAATCATGCTTGACTAAAAGCCATACCTCTAATTAACAGATGACTAGAGTTCTCTGAGCTTACTAGTAATTTAAAATGTTTTTAAGTAACTGAATATTATCAGTTGGTCTGCTGGAATGAATATGAAGGCATTTTACTAAAATGGTCACTCTGCCCAGCTGTATCTGAATGTCTGGACTGAGCATGAAAAAAAGCATTCAAAACATTCATAACATGAAATTAG
This sequence comes from Pipistrellus kuhlii, assembly GCF_014108245.1. NCBI lineage: Eukaryota > Metazoa > Chordata > Mammalia > Chiroptera > Vespertilionidae > Pipistrellus > Pipistrellus kuhlii. The sequence continues at coordinate 21,692,809 of NW_023425529.1, forward strand.
AAGAGCTAGTGGTTCAGCAGCTACCAGAAGAAAATATTTCCACTTTTACTTGAGGGCTATTTTTACATGGATATAAAAAATAAACTTTTCTATCAAGACTGGATTGTGGAGATCATGAAATTTGACCTTTTCCATTTCACAGCTGAGCAAATGGGAGCACAGATCATGAAACGCCTTCTTTAAGGTCACACAGCTAGTTAGGGGCAAAACCAGGACTAGAATTTCATCTACCAAAACCTACACTGGGGCTTTCCCACAGGATTATACTATTTCTTACTAAGAAACAGAGAAGACAAGACAGTTTCTATTGAATTCACAGGACGGTAATGACAAGACATTCATAATTATGAGTATCTTGATAAAGCCAGAATGTCTGTAATAATCATACAGAGCACATAGACTTAATAATTAATAGTAAATGCAAGGCCTCTTAAATCATACTTTGAGTATATCAGAAATAACAGGTTGGTTTCTGCTCTTGGCATACAGCTTGAGAATCTGTATGGGCAAAATGGTAACTCTAGCAGGACGAACACTCACAGAGTTAAGAGATCTGGGAATCAAATCAAAAGAAATATGGGAAACATTATGTAGCAAGCAGATTCCAGGTGGGGACAGAGCACCCTGGGAGTCTACCTGTTTACAGCTGAAATATTGCAAAGCCCTGCAATGCTCTACAACACAATTTCTATCAAAAGAGATGTCATTTGTCTTCATTTCTCCATCACCCCTCATAAGCACTTCCTTCCTTCTCCCTATGGTTTCACTCAATCTATTTTTTATGGTCCACATCTTTAATACATTCTTTATTACCTCTCTCCCTTTTGTTTTCAAAACTTTGCTCAAGCCATGGGGGAAACACATTAGGTGGGAACGGCTGTCTTTACAGAGCTGTTAAAAATCACTCCAAAGGTGAGGATATTAAATAGGCTGATTCTCAGGGACATCAGGTGGCAATTCAACACCTCTTCATGACTGGTGCCAGGTACCAGCATCCCTGCCATCAGAAGATAGTCTCTAACCCAGCGTGTGAAGAACAGGCCAGGGCTGCTCTTGTGCCCTTCCCTGAGGAGTGGCCTTTATTTAGGTGCACTCCTTCACAGGAAGGCAGCATCGGTTTAAGAAAATAAGAGTCAGGCCTGTGCGTACTTCCCACATTGGGTGACTTGTAGATTCTCTATGGAAATAGTTTACATCCAATTCCCTTAGCCCCACCATTTACAAGATGTCTACATTCTAAGTGAATTATACAATTTGGATTATTTTTATAAATTATAAAATAGTTAAAGAATTGCAATCCCCCCAAAAAAATGATGCATAAGGCAAAAGTCCAATTCCAAGGTCGGGGACTGATCAGATCAACTTATATCGCAGTATAATTCACGGGGAAGCTATTCTAAGAAAATACCCCTGTAAGCACTCAAACAGCGAAAACTCTATCTATACAAAGTGAGATGTCAATCTTTTCTAAGCACTATTCCCACACTAGCTAAGTACAGCAGAGCCCGGGCTGTGGAGCAATCCACAGTCCTGGGTCCCAATCCTGGCTTCACACAGCTACGCGGCTGTAGGCAAGTTACATCTCTGAGCCTCAGTTTCCTCAAATTTTAAATGTGCCTATTTCGTAAGGTTGTGATGGAGATTAGAAATTAGATATGTGAAGTGTTTAAACCATGCCAGGCACACAGCATGGACCCTGTCACTGGCATCGTCCCTTGGAGTATAACGCCATTGTTCTCTGTGAGCGTGAAGGACGCATAAGCAATGAATCATAAGATATCTTAGTGCGGTACAGTGAGGAATACAAAATGCTTTTTGTAAGAAGTTTCTTTAAACGTCAACATTTTGATATCATTGGGAGGAAGAGATGAGAGAAAGTGTGTGGGCCATGTCTGAGGAGAGTGAGGGTCACTGCTCCTAACACACAAGCACAAAGGGGAAGAGCAGGGCTCTAGGGCAGACCTGCTCAACGCCAGGCGCTGTCTTCCTCTTTATCAAGTGCAAGATGCCGGCATTCAGTAAATGTTTGTGGCGTGAATAAATGAGAAGATGAACAGGACATAGAATTGCTTTTGATATGTTTGTAATCCAGGGGAGTTCTATCGGGTTAGGGTGTTAAGAGTCACTGGAATCTACATCAATCTCTATTGTCAATCTGAAGTGAGCTGCAAGGTTTCTTGTTGGTTTAGATTAGGGGTGTCGAACTCAATCAGAGAAGGGGCCAAAATCTAAAATCCTGCCTAAATCGCGGGCCGTATGGTTTACTGAACAGTCATAAACTGTCATTGTGATGGAAACGCAGCGGAGTGCAGTGATGACAGCGCGGTGTGGGCCACATTGCAAGGCCTGGCAGGACGGATTGGCCCGCGGGCCTTGTGTTTGACACATGTGGTTTAGATAAAAGGTATCTGGCAGCACTGTTGTAGAGATATAGAATGATGGACAAATGTTTCCAAGGATGCTTTCGTCTTTCCTATCTTACTCTAATCATTGTGCATGTGTATACATGTGTGCATGCGTGCACGTGTGTGTGTGTGTGTGTGTGTGTGTGTGTGTGTGTGTGTGCGTTATCCAGGCTTTCAGAACAGAAATGCTTTAGAGTAGTATTTATGTCAGATAGCAGAGGGCAGATTGTAAAGCTTGCTTATTAAAATTTTACAAAATTCTGATGGATTTGTTGGGCTCAGCTCCAGATTTTTAGGAGGTGATAAAAAAAAATAGATTGTTTTTAATACCAGGGCATGCTTGCACGCACACACACGCCCCCACCACCACCACATAAACACATACACAGAGCTTTTGTACACATGTTCACATACTTCACCACATTCAGAGTTGCATCCAGAAATTTTCAGAAGACAGTCAGATAGTGTTAAAAGTTTAAAAGGGAGAAGCCCAAACAGGCAATCCCCACAGTTTCTATTTACATAAAGTAGCAAAACAAACTCCTGAAACCTGTGAGCACTTAAAAAACTTCTTGGTTGTGCCAAAGTTGACAAAAATATAAGATGAGGCTCTGTTCAAAACAGGAGAGACAGATTTTATGTTCTCACAAAGTACTTTCTCTACCTAAAATATGTATTTATAGTTTTTGGTTCAATTTTAGACAGAAGCTACCTTGAAACAGAAAAGCCAACTATGGCTCAAGTCAGGAATCAAAACTGAAGAAAAAGAGAGGCCTAAACAGTAAACAGGCAAGAGAAGTTAAACTCCTTAGGAAATCTCAGGGCAGGGGGAATACTTAGAATTTATATTATTTGCAAGTTTGCAATATTTTATGAAAGTTTGCCCATGTCTAGCAACCATGCACACAAATGGAAATAAACTTGGGTAATGTTTTTAACACCTAAAATATAAACTCTCAGATTCCAATCACGTACAGTTACGAGGGACATCCTTGTGAATAGTGACTTTAACAGTCCGTCATGGGTTAAACATTAAAAAGAGTCCCTAGAGCTCAAAGGGGGTAGACTCTATCCCTGTTTTTTGCATACATTTCAAGCATACACTCCTTAACACTGTTTAAGGAATTCAGTCAAAACCTCTATAAGAAAGAACATGAATAATTCACATTTATAAACCAGACAGAAGCCTCTATTATGTCAAGTAACCACACCTGGAAATCAGAAAGAACGAACTTAGGAAAGAAAAAGGTAATAAGACCAAGTCAGAAAATTCACTTCAAAAACCCACAGGAAATGGAAAAGACCATACCTTGAATAACTCAAACTCCTTCTTTGGCATCAACAGCTAATGACAAATAATGAACATAAAATAAATACGTAATATAGATGTATATCAGGCCAGCCAAAATGTAAGCACAGCAAACAGAATTCCCATTGCCATCCCTTTTAAGTTATAAAGATATAAACATTGTGCACTGATTCTTTCTTTTAAACATCTGTTTGATTCTTGGGTTCCAATAAGGCAGTAGTGGATCTGGACGAGTGCAGGAACTCTTGAAGCTCAATTGCTATGAGGAGCCACAAGTGCTTGAATGAACAGTCATGGCAGCACATGAGCACAATCTCAGTTTGTACTTTCTGTACTTTATCAACTATTTCACGGCATATTCTATGTAGTTTCTACTCAAATTTATGACATTTTTTACGTGGTCAGATACAATATTTTGCTCACAATTCTGAAAATTAAAAGAATTCTTCCTGGAACATGGGAGAGAAGCCGCATCAGGCTTAGAGACTACACAGGGGACAGCCCATCTATTCTGGCTCTGTTGGCAGATCTGACTCTAGAGATCCTGTCAGACCAAACATCCCAATACTTGAGTAGCAAGTGAATCCAGGTGTGAAGGTGAATGCCATAACCAGCATCACTTCAATTCTGGAAATGTGGCATAGGACTTGAGGACTGTCCAATGATCAAGAAGAGAAAGCCTGACCCATGCAACCTATAGCATAAGTACATTGTAAACTTAAAATCAAGAGAAGAAAACTGAACAAACACTCAGGTGGAGATAAGTGCAAGCTCAAGGTTGGCCAGGGGCAGAACATTGAAGAGAATGAGGGCAAAGGCTGGTGCAGATGAACTGCTGGATCCTCCAGCCACTGGATCCTCCAGCACCATTGCCTAACAAGAGGAAGCCACTGAATAGAAGGTAAGAGTGAACAGGCAGAAAACACTAAAGAATGAAAATAATAGCATTCAGAGAAATAATCATTTACTGGAAAACATTTTGAGCAAATCCTAAATATCTGAAACATAAAACATATGTATAATTCTTCCTTATGTCTCTCACCATTGCCCCCAAAATACCCTAGAAAAAAATTATACAACCAATTAAAACTCAAAATGGTTAACACACAGAAACACATTTAAACCCTTTTTAAGAATAATAAAATTTAAAATTTGTTAAAGTTTTGCTCAAAAATCATAATGACCTGTATAGTGTGTGTGTATGGCGGATCAGCACGCCCTAATCCAGATTCTGTAGGTCTCACAATATCCAAAATGTTATTTGGCACAAATCCAGATTCTCCACTTGTGTTTCGAACTTTCCACCACTGCTTCCTATCATCCAGGATCTGTCATTATGTAAGAAAATAGAGACATCATTTCTATACCAAAACCATGAAGGAAATTCAATTTTTACTTCTAGATCAAGAAACCTTTTTAACTTCTAGTAAACTGACTTAGCATAAGCATGTTGTTCTAACATGAATGATTCCTAGGAATTACACTAAGTATTACAATTATTAGTATAGATCAGGTATGGGGCCACTATCGTGAATCTATTCAGGGCCTATATTACCTCTCAAAAATGTGTATTTGCAATATATCTGAAGTACTTATAGGTAACTCAGACAACTCGGTTAGGAAGGTCTGCATGTTGTCTCCATCCTTGGAATTAAAAGGAAAACTATGCAAACCTTGTATGTTTGTGTTTTTTTTTTTTTAATTGCTGTGTTTACCCCACATTATAATTTTAAAAGATGAACACTCAGCTATAAACTAAGAAAAGAGACTTGGGAGTCATGGTAGATTATTCCCACAACCCGTACTTCACTGAGTGCTGGGTATATTTGAGCCAGAGTTCTAGGACAGGAAGCGGGACAATGTTTTCTGTTATTAAAATATAAGGTACATATACATGTGGCTTGATAAGTAGCCTTGATTCTAAAATAAATAAAGCCCAGGAGGAGGAAGAGGGCAAAGTAAGCCCAGAAACCCCACCCCCATCCTCACCCCCCAAAAAAAACAAACTGACCAATAACAAACAGATTAATTCCCTTCCTAAGAGGACACAGGTACTTAATCTGCTCCATCCTTAGTAAAATAAAATGATACTGAAGAATAATTGCTTGACCTCAGCATTCCTTTGAGAAAGGTTTAGGTATATACCCAAAAAGGAAAAGAATAAATCCACTTTACTCAAGAGTATGTAGAAGTAAAATGCTACTACCTCTAAAACATCATCCTTTTGAACTGAGAGCTCACTGTTGTTCCTTGCCACAAAGTCATACTTGGATTTGGCATATTTCTTGGGTTGTGTTACTTGTGGTTCATAATTTCTATAAAAAGAAAGAAAAAAAGATTATTCTGCTAGCTCTTCCTAAAGGCTGAAAACGGAAGTAAAATACTAAGGCAAGTCAATTCCTACCAGGAAACATTCTGACAAATTATTTTGACAGTTTAGTTTTATGATATTTCATAGAATATGAAAATTAAAAGAAACTTTGGACTTTTCATTATTAAAATGAAAAAACTATGGCTAGGGTAAAAATATGTAATGAGAATTCACAAGACTAGTTGGAACTAAGCCAAATCTAGACTACAAGTCTGAATTACTTAACTATTAAATAAAAATTGTGGATATGGCTTTGTTAATTATCTTCTTCTACCATGAAATAATTATGATAAAGATCAATGTTAAATTTTTAGATTAAAAAAATCAATAAAAATATTTTTTAAGTTGGAAAAAAAAATCAATGTTAGTCTTTTACATAAAATAAAGGGGACTGAAGATAGTTTCCATAGTAGTAACTTCAATTATATGTTGATTTCACTATTCAAGTAATATGTTTAATTTATTAACCAAATATATATTTAAGAATTATGACTGTCCAATTTTAGGAAAGCTTTATCCAGTTATCTAAATTGCAAGGGAAGGAATAGATTAAGTACAAACCAATAACACTTCCAAATTAATTAAATAATTTACTATAAACTTCTTTTAATAGGAAGGACCTAAGAGCTCTATACTTAAAAAAATAAAACTTTCTTAATAAAACAAATACTTCTTTTCATCATTAACTTACCATTAATAGATTTAACCACATAGTTAAAAAAAAAAACAAACTTTGGTATATAATATAATAAAACCTTAATATACATGAAAATGAACTAATAGTATTTTCTTCATTTTATTAATAAAATAACTTTAACTGCTATGAATTGATTTTATGCTCTAATCTTCTCCTCCATTTACATCCCCACATTTCCTCACATATCTCTACAAGATGAAAAGCAAAAGGGACTAAAATGGCTCGTCATCCTTCTCCTCTTAACATGGTCATTCTTTTTGCTGCCCACCAAGGTCCTCAGACAGCTATGAACACAATGTATCCTGTCCCCGTAGGTAAATGGCTCCTCTTAGATTGTGTCTCCAGAACAAGAGGTTCAGGGACAAAGAAAAAAAGATGAGCTATAAGAGATACTAACTACTGGCTATTCTTGGTATATTTAAAAAATGAGAAAAAGTGAAACTCTAGCTAAATCATTATTATACGTTATTAATAATAAGAATTCTAAACTGTGTTCCATGGATTTCCCATCCTTATGTCTAGTTACATGATCGTATTCTATTAAGATTTCATTGGGAGTGCGGGGAGAGGATAAGATAAAAGATTCAATACTCCCAAACTTACAAAAACAGTTCCTATCTTTCCTCCCTCATGTTCTTCTCTCCTGAGATGTGGAAAATAAGCACAACTGATAATGCAGAGCTGAGTACCGTAACACAGGTAAAATAATTCTCTGCAACTGTGCACTCAATAGGTTAAGGAGAAAACAGCTGCACTTCTCCTTTAAGTTTTTGCTATCTTGGGGATCTCAGAAGCGATTGCCAGCATGCACTTACAAAGTATCAATACTTCAGAATTTACAAATATTCAGTTTCTTGCTTTCTATAGATTAAACCTGGGTATACATTGACCATAGTTATCAACTTGAAAATCAGACCTTATAACTTTTCAGATGTACCAAAGTTTCATAAAAGACTGGAATGTATAAAAATGATATGGTCTCTGTTTCTCACTTGGAATAACGGATTTACATTTAATATATGGTAGACATGAAGAAAGCAATGACCCAAGACTTCTCTAAAACATTACTTGCTTTTGAATGGCAGTAAACTATAATCCTTCAAAGATGAGGGCTGTTAAGTTCAACAGGTGATTTCTCTATTGACACAGTAATTTTACTGAAGAGTAAATATACTTCAGATGGTATGTATTGCATTCTTGGAAGAGTTTAAGATGAATAATAATTATTATAAAAACAAATTCCAACTCTCTGTGTATTTCATATCAGATGAGAACTTTCAGTTTTTACAATAATGACAAATTTTCTTAGCAATACAGATAATTAATGACCCAACTATCCAGTCCCCATTATAACAGCCCAGCTGAGAGGTGGGCTCCATAAAGACAACTGAGTTATATGGTCTACCCACTACCCAATGTATTTTTTTTAAATTCTTTATGTTGCCAAGTTTTGGTAACTCTAAGATTTATACACTTGAATACCCCCCTTCATGAAATTTTCATCACTAAATTCCATTTAAATTTATGAAATTCACCACAGTATTCTCTAAATGAGGTAAAAATATGTAGCAACTTTTAAAAGAATGTCCCTTACATCATCTGTGATATATAAAATTCCATGAGAAAACTGACGCTGTTTTCTAGTTAACTAGTGTAAAAAAACATCCCAATTTACTGGAGTTATGAAACAAAAGGAAAAAGGAAGAATCACTAATCTGAAATAACTTCTTGATTATTGACAACTAAGACAGAAACAAAGGAAGAAGAAAATATGAGGATGAATAATGAGTTAGTCAAGAAGAATTTCAATGAAATAACTTTTAAACTTCAAAAGTGATTTTCATGTATATCTACTAAAATTGCACCTAAAATTAAAAAGCATTTCATGTTGACATTTTCAAGATATGTTACTCATTGCTGACTCTTCTTTGCACTCAATTAGAATAATACCTGTATAATTTTCACACCTTTTAATTAAATATTAACTATCTCATCATTCCCAACAGAATCTCACATTTTTTAGATTCAACTAAGAAAAGCACATACTGGAAAGATAGATAGATAGATAGATAGATAGATAGATAGATAGATAGATAGATAGATGATAGATAGATAAGATAATAAGATAAATAGATAAATAAATAAGAAAGACACTCGGGGCGAGTGAGGCTTTGAGGTAGGAGAGTAGAGAACAAGTTCTCTCCCCACTTCATCGGAGTGATCATCCTCCCATATCCTTGCTACCAACATTTCACCTTTTCTTTGTCTTATATGGATTGGCCTTTATGTCAGCCTCACTTGTAGTGGCTGGAAAACAAGATTGAAAAAGTGAACCTATTCCAATTCCTTTATTGCTTACCCATCTCAATTTCCCATCTCTGCTTATATTAAAAATTTTTAAGAGATAAAACATGGGCAAATTAATAAAATGTAAATCTGGAAAGGAAGAACAGAGTAAGACAAAATGGTAAAATGGCAGATAAGGCATTGACTCCATTAAAATATTTAGTTTATCTTTAGTTCAAATATTTCTATATAAAGAATGATTTGTTTGCTTCTGGAGAGAAAAGATGAAGATTATCTCCTTTAAAAGATTCAGAGCTGGAAAAATCCTTAGAGACCATTTGGTGCAAATAGTTGAGAATTTTAAAGCCATTCTTCTTCTTAATTCACATATTTTGTCAGAAACATCATCTTAAGAAAGTCATCCCGAGGCAGTTGTGCTACGCTAGAATTGTGGACTGGAGGTTCTGTTCACCAAAACCAGTTCTATGAGCAAACAGCTAGAACTTTACAAACGACTGACAGATAGGCAGCTTAAAGCAGTAACGAACAATGCAGACACTGGCATCTCTATTTGCACTAAATCAGAGACAGACATCCACAACTCTCCCAGCCATGCCCTTGGAATATTACCTATCCACATGGCGATTAGGCGTTGGCTTAAAAGCAGCAGCACCGTCCCCTTGGTCCAGATGCGGCCCTCTTGTGTAAATGCTATTGAATGCATACCCCTCAGGTGGTGGTGGAAGGTAGTCTGATACACTGGATTGCTGAAAGACAGAGAAGGAGAGATTAAAGAATCACCAACGTTAATCAACTGAATGAGCACTGACATCAATTCAATAAGAACACTCCGCTGTACTGTGATCAGTTTTATTTTCAAGTGATTTCCCATTAAGTTAATAACCATTAAGTGAATAAATTATGAAATGGGGTAAATACATTTTGTCCAAGACCTACTTATAATAAGAAAAGTAATTAGAGCAAAGGCTAAATCTTAATTCTGGAAATGTCCAGGTATAAAAACAATATAAGCGTAACTCAGAGATACTGCGAGTTTGGTTCCAGACCATTGCAATAAAGCCAGTACCCAGTAAAGCAACTAGTAATATTTTTGCTGCTGAGTGGTCTGGCCTTCAATTTGTAAAAAACAAAAACAACAACAACAAAAACACAACATCTGTGAAGAGCAATAAAGGGAGGCACAATAAAATGAGGTATGCCTATACCGTATATTCTTTTCTCACTAATTTCAGTACTAGGTGATTTTAGAATTACTCAGACTTGAACAGCTTATATAAAATAAAAGTGGTTTAAAAATAACAAGAAAACCCTTAAACCTTGCTTTCTCTGTTTAAGAAACACTCCTTGCCGAAACCGATTTGGCTCAGCGGATAGAGCGTCGGTCTGCGGATTGAAGGGTCCCAGGTTCGATTCAGGTCAAGGGCATGTACATTGGTTGTGGGTATATCCCCAGTAAGGGGTGTGCAGGAGGCAGCTGGTTGATGTTTCTTTCTCATCGACATTTCAAGCTCTCTATCCCTCTTCCTTTATCTCTATGTAAAGTCAATAAAGATATATTAAAAAAAAAAAGAAAAAAAAGAAAAAAGAACCTTAGAGGAAGAAGAGGAAGAAGAGGAGGAGGAGGAGGAGGAGGAGGAGGAGGAGGAAGAAGAAGAAGAAGAAGAAGAAGAAGAAGAGCTCCTTTACCACTCCTTTAGCAAGGTAAATATTGTCACATGAAAATCATCTGAACTCTGTGCATTGAAATTATACCACCCTCTCATTTTTCTTATTATTTAAAATGTACACAGAAACTATTTTGTATTATTTTTTAAATGGCAGCACTATTATCTGATTTACTGTTAAGGAGAACATAAAAAGGCAGAAACACATCAATCTTAACAGTCAATAGTCCAGAAGGAGACAATGCCAGAGTCACTTCCGTTTGCAGTTAACACAATTCGGACATGAGCTTACTGGGCTAACCAAGAGGAGACTGAGCTGCATGCTTCTAAAATTATGGGGGGGAAAACAAAGAAACAACAACACATTCATCTGAAGATTTTGTACTGCTCCATTTTGTAAAGTGAGGTATGGGGGATACATGGCAGACTCTGAGGCACTAGGATTCCTTGGCTATTTCAATTGTTTATGTACTCCCTGGGGTAAAATATTTAAAACTGGAAATCGTTTAGAAAATTACTGGGCACATGTTTAATATAGTTATTTCTAAAGACAAAGTTGGCAGGAATAGGGTTGAGTTTATCACAGACTGAGCAGATGAGGTGTGTCTCCATGGTCCAGTGTTGATATTTAAATACCCATACCATATTATTCCTAGGAACTATATCAGGATGCTGCACTTAACACACAAATAAAAATAAACCATTTCCACCATTTAATTACCTTAGCAAACCATCAACAAAATGAAAATGCAGTATATGAAGTGAGAGAAAATATTTGCAAATCCTATATCTGATGGGGGTTAATACCCAAAATACATAAAGAACTCATACAACTCAGTAGCCAAAAAAACACAATCCAATTAAAAATGGGCAGAGGAACTGAACAGACATTTTCTCAAGTAAGTCATACAAATAGTCAACAGGTACATGAAAAGCACTTAGCATCACTAATCATCAGGGAAATCTAAATCAAAACCACATAAGATACCACCTTACACCTGTTCAGATGGCTATTATAAAATAAAATAAAAAACATATGGTAACAAAATGTTGACAAAGGTGTAGAGACAAGGAAACTCTTGTGTTGTTGGGAATGTAAATTGGTATAGCCATTATGAAAAATAGTTCGGAGGTTTCTCAAAAATCAAACTACTATATGATTCAGCTGTCCCACTACCGGATATATTACTGAAGAAAATAAAATTGGGGTCTTGAAGCGATATCTGCATCCTGATGTACATCTCAGCATTATTCATAATAGCTAAGATATGGAAAGAGCCTTGGGCAAGCCTTGGCTGACTCATGTTTTGTTTAGAGTCAGGGGCATAGGTGAGGTGGAGTGACAAATGCGGTGGCAGTGCTCGCCTCCACTTTCACTGGGCCAGCGGCAGGTCCACCCCGGGCTGTGTGGTGATCAGAGTCATTGGCATCATTTCCTCCTCCCTCGGACACTCCCTGTCACTACTATGTAAGCATAATAGTGGCAATAAAGTATCAGCAGATGAGTAGCTAAGGAAGATGTGGTGTGTGTGTGTGTGTGTGTGTGTGTGTGTGTGTGTGTGTGTGTGATATGTATATGTTACAATGGGATATTATTCAGTCATGAGATATAAGGAAATTGTACCATTTGCAACAACATGCATGGATGAACCTTGAGGGTATTATGCTAAGTAAAATGAGCCACACAGCAAAAGACAAATACTGCCTGGTATCACATTTTTCTTTTTCTTAAAAAAAGAAAAAAATCAAACTCATAGAAATAGTAGAAAAATGGTAGCCAGGGGCTGGGGGAAATAGGAAGTTGGTAAAAGGGTATAAACTTTCGGCTATGAGAGGCCTGAGGCTCTAATGTAAAACATGGAGACTATAATTTATAACATTGTATTATATAATTAAAATTTGCTAAAAGAGTCGAATTTAAATGTTCTCAACAACGAAGATAAATATGTGAGGTGACGGATGTGTTGATGTGCTAATTAACTAGATGGGGGTTAAAACATGGTAGTGACACTTTACGTAAAGATACTTTAAATAGCTTACATTTTTTGTCAATTATGCCTCACTAAAGCTGAAAAATAAAAAACAAATAGCTTAATTCAATTTACCATTTCCCAAGGAGAGAGTAGGGGAATTAAGAGGATGAGGTAATTTTTTATTGAAGGCTGTTATAAATATAGGGAGGAGTTCAAGAAACTGTTAGCATCACCCACGGAGGGAGGCAACCAGTGTGAGATCACCGGGCCCTGAGAGTGACGGGGAGTGTCAGAGGGAGGAGGAAATGATGTCAGTGACTCTGATGACCACACAGCCCGGGGTGGACCTGCCGCTGGCCCAGCGGAAGTGGAGGCGAGCACTGCCACCGCATTTGTCACTCCACCTCACCTATGCCACCGATTCTAAACAAAACCTGAGTCAGCCAAGGCTTGCCCTGAATGTATGCATAATAGTGACAATAAAGTACAATAAAATCTCTCTTCTGGGAATGACTACATTTTTTATGCCTTTTAAATCATCAGTACTTGGCTTTTCAACAAAATCTTGGGGTATAAAATTTCCTAGACATGCTAGCAGGCGCCTTTCATTTTCTTTTCTTTTTTTTTTAATCTCTGAAAAATCATTTAAAACCGGAAAAATGAGATAATGCATTATAAGGAAGGATTGTCAATAATTCTTCTTTTAAAATTACCTACTCAGTGAGAGGGAGTAACTTTTACACTGGAGGTCCCAAATACATTACCCTCTCTTTAAATACATACACAAACTGAAAAAGAACTCACAGAAGAGAACTCACAAATGTGAATTTCTGAGGCATAATTATAACGCAGATATATTTTCTTATTTAATATATGAAGACTGTAAGCTGGAAATTTCTATAATTTGAAAATATAAACTGTAACTATAGCAACAGCAAGTGTAACATGATTTCATGTTTTATTACATTTATTCCTCTAAAAAACTCTGCTCTCTATGAGGAAAAAACCTCAGTGATGAGGTCCGAACTATGAAATTATAGACAGGGATGTCTGCCTGCCAACCACTGCCCAGAGCTCTGAGGTCATCTTCTTAATCACTCAGTTGAAGGGAAGAGCAGTTATGGACTCCACCTAAACCCTTATATGCAGCCAGAAGGAAAAGTTACATTAGAAAAAAGTTATTTTCAAAACAGTATGTTTGCTTTATTTTTTTAATATATAAATTATTTTTATTAATTTCAGAAAGGAAGGGAAAGGGAGAGAGAGACAGAAACATCAGTGATGAGAGTGAATCATTGATTGGTTGCCTCTTGCAGGCCCCACACTGGGGATCAAGCCCACAACCTGGGCATGTGCCCTTGACTGGAATCAAACACAGGCCAAGGCTCTATCAACTGATCCAAACCAGCCAGGGCAGTTTGTTTTATTTTTAAAGTTTCAGAATTTAACCAAATTTTCTATAATATGGTTATTGTCTAAGGGAATAATTTTAAGAAATTAAACTTACATAAATTTTTCTCTTTAAAAGTAACGGTTTACTCTGGTTTGTTAATTCATTCATTGATATCATATCTACCACATTATAAATAGCCATAGTAGTTCAAGAAGATTAATCTAAGAAAATAAATAAAGGAAATGAATAGGACTTCAAGGAGGACCTTCTACAAACTAGACTTCAGTCCTCTACTTACTTCTAGTCATTCTATTCAGTTTGATTAAACAATTAAACAATGTTCAATATTATTTTCTAATAGAACAATTAAGAGTCATAGCAAAATCATTTTGAAGGAATATAAAGAGGTAACATACCCAATTTCAATCTTTCAATTTGCTCTCCAAATAGGTGTACTCTGTAACTTATTAAATGTATAAAAGATATAACAAATTTTATTACCTCCTGAAGGTATAAGTAATAGTGCTATAAATGATATTTGAAGCTGGGACTTTCCTCCTAGCCAAGCTAATAGGACCCCAGAGGTTTGAAACTAGGCAAAAAGAAAAAGAAAAAGGAAAACAAACAAACAAAAGCAAGAAAAACCCACACAAGAACAAAAAAAAAACAGCAAGGAGGAGGAGAGGAGAAGGGCGGTATAAGAAAGAAGGAGGAAGAAATGAGAAAGATGAAGAATTAAGGCTTTCAGTTAAGACCTGCTTGGGACAAGCTTAGAGAACCTGGGTTCTGGGAAATGTCTTGAGAGTCTAATGATGGGAGAAAAAAATAGAAAGAATAAGCCAGCGGTAGGAGGGCAATTCCTAGATAAGGAGAAAGGAACACACTTCAAAAAGATGGGAATCACAGTTCAGGGAGCACTGGCAGGATGGGGGAGGGGCACTGGCTGATGTGGCAACCGGCAGGGAGGGAGGGCACAGCAGATAGGGTCACTGACAGAGTAGGGGGGCACTGGCAGGATGAGGACACCAGCAGGATTGGGGGGCACTGGCAGGATGGAGGGCCACGGGCAGGATGGGGACACCAGCAGGATGGGCTGGGGGGCAGCTGGCAGACTAGAAGAGAGAATATGAACTCATGTTGGGCCTCACAGGGAAACAAACTGTCACAACAATAAAAGAGAGAGAGAGAGAGAGAGGGAGATAGAGAGAGATAACTAAAGGCAGAACATTTCATCACTGATTCTAGAATATCTTCAGATAAAAAAAAGAACTCAGTGAAATTATAATAAATTGCACATGGTAATTTTTGCAAAAGATATGTTGAAAACCTTCACCTCTGAGGAGTATCTTTTTGCTTCATGCCTGTGTTGATGTTCTGCTACATTTGCCACAGTGCCAGCCAACTGATAGAGGTCTTGTTCCATGGGAGCTCCCATGAAGTTCAGCATGGGGGGCTCCCAGCCACTGCGGAACCGGGGGACATACGGTGCAATAAACTGTTCTTTTGGCCACTCTGCTCTGTAGAAGGACATTAAGATGTACAAAAAATAAAATTAAGAAATGTATTCATGCTCAAGATTATCTTTAGTAAGGCTAGCTAAAAAAAACAACACACAAACACAAATGCCTAAAACAACAAAAATGGTGCATACCTAATCTGCTTTCCCTTCACCAAAAAAGGGAAAGTAAACATGTTCATCTCATATTTAATACAAATAAAATGAAAGGAAGATTGAATTCTGCTTCATTACCTGTACTTGCACCATGCCTCAAATCCCCATGCATTCAAATTTTAAACATGGGTATATGTGTTCGAAAAATTGGGAAGGGACCGTGAAACCAGATTTCGCACATTTGCCAAGTATTTATGTTTTAAATACTTGGCAAATGTGCTAAGTATTTAGAACATAAACTTCTCTAGTATCTAAAATAGCTTCAGATCGTCGTCATCTTTCCCTTCATTGCCCTCCCATCATCTGAAACCTCCTGATATTAGATATATTTTTCAAAAGAAAAACACCAGAGAATGTTCTTAAGGTTTATGATTTTTTAAGTTACGAAGTCCCCCAAAATAAAACATTGCTGATTTTGTAAATTAAATGTATCAGCTACATTTTAATGAGTAAAATCAAGTTAGGACTAATCTGTAATTACCATAATTATCCATTCATTTTTTAATGACTTTGAAGTGACACTTATCTCTACAAGCCCCTAATCACTCATGAACCATAAAAATAACTAGGACAGAAATTATAGCTTCATTTCTGCTAAAATTTGTTTATCTTTCACACCTGATTTAATTCTTCAGATTATATTCCTACTATAATAAAATTAGCCATTGCATTCAGATTATGTAGCTTCATGATTATTTTTATCTTTATGAGTTTTTGAGTCAGTGTATTCATTCCTTAATATTCTTAGAAGTTAAAATAGCTTGTTTAGGCTTATCATAAAATCATAATACACATAAAGCTAGTAGGTGTAAGAAATCTATTTTATGACTTTTTACATGATATGATATACACATAGCATGATATAGGGTGTTATATTAATATTAGAGGCCTGATGTGTGCACAGATTCGTGCACCAGTGGGGTCCCTCAGCCTGGCCTGTGGTGACTAGGCCTAAACCAGCAGTCAGGCAATCCCTGAGGGCTCCCAGATTGCGAGAGGGCGCAGGCCAGGCTGAAGGAAACCACCCTCCCCTAGCACGAATCCGTGCACCTGGCCTCTAGTATTTTCAATATCAAAACAATTGCAGTGCTTTTAAAAAGCTTTCTGCTTGGTAAAACATTCAACATGTAAACCATATCCTAACACAAGCAGTTTCCAAAGTCCAAATGGTTTGGATTTTGAGAATGGTTTATATGTTTTAATTGAGAAAAAAAAAGTGCCATTACTTTTAAGCTAGCCCTTTCAAAAGCACTAGGAAGCCCAACTGGTTTGGCTCAGTGGATAGAGCGTCAGCTTGCAAACTGAGGGATCCCAGGTTTGATTCCAGTCAAGGGCATGTACCTTGGCTGCAGGCACATCCCCCAGCCAGGCGTGTGCAGGAGGCAGCCAACTGATGTTTCTCTCTCATCAATGTTTCTAACTCTCTATCCCTCCTCCTTCCTCTCTGTAAAAAAAAATCAATAAAATATATATATATTTTTAAAAGCACATTAGGAAGATAAGCTTGTAAGTCATCATAGTGAGTGATTCCCTCCCTCAAGTATTGAGAGAAACAAAAAGACTTTGAAAGCTCTAGCTGGTTTGGCTCAGTGGGTAAAGCATTAGCCTGTGGACTGAACCATCCTAGGTTTGATTCTGATCAAAGGCATATGCCTGGTTGCAGGCTCAATCCCCAGAGGGGTGCGTGCAGGAGGCAGCCAATCAATGATTCTCTCTCAACATTGATGATTCTATCTCTTGCTCCCTCTCCCTTCCTCTATAAATCAATTAAAAAACATTTTTTAAAAAGACTTGGAAAAATAAGGAAAGCAAAAATTATTTATCCATGTATAGTGAAGAGAAACATTTTTATAACTTGCTTTGCTCAGCAAACTTGAACACTGCAATTGTTAATGACCTGTTTTCCACAATCACTTTATTGACAAGATACAATTCTTAAAATTACTCCCTCCTCCTTTTCATTTCCACACCACAATTCTAGTCCTGGTTCTGACTTTAGGTGGTAAACACATGCAATATATAGAGAATATATTATAGAATTGTACAACTGAAACCTATATAAATCTATGAAATTTTATTAACCAATATCACCCCAATACATTTAATAGCAATTTTTTAAAATTAATGAACTACAGCATTATCATCCAAAAGGGCCTCTTTGCCTCTAGTTACTTCTGTCCTTGTTTTTATTAAACTCAACTACAAGAATGATCTTTCTAAAAACACGTATGTCTTTATATCACACTCCAGTTCACGAAATTATCGGTTCTCCACAGCCTATAGAGCCTTGCTCCAACTTCAAAGCATGGCACTGAGAGCCTTCATAAGCCAGTCCTGCTCATTTCTGTTTGCCAAATTTAACACCACTCCTCCTCCCTATGCTCCACAATCCCCTGCTACCCAAAGTTTATGTTCTAGTTAAACACATAATCATACTTCAATCTACTGCTTCATGCCTTCCCTCGAGCTTCTCTCTCTACTGGGAAGGTCCTTTCTCTGCTATAAATTTGTGGAAATCCTATCCATCCTTCTGACAGGCAGCTTAGAGATATAATTATGAACACTGACTATAGGGCTAAATTGCCTGGGTTCAAATCCCAGCTCTACCACGTATGAGTTGTTTGGCTTTGGGCAAATTAGTTTGTCTCTCTATGCCTCAATTTCCTAATCGGTAAAATGGGAATAATAACATATCTGTGTGAAGTGAATGAAAGAGTGACTAGCAAACTCTTGGGTAATGTGTAGGTCTATATAGAAATATGCATCTCTCTACTTAATAGTTTTAGCTATTGATTTTAAATGCCAGCTCTTCTTTGAACACTAACTACCCTCCTCTCTAAATCCTTTTCCTGACGGTTCCACCTTGCCAACCAAGAGCAGTTTGTTTATGAGTCACTTTGGCATTTATCATACCTTGTATTCCTCTATGTTCTCCCCCAGACTTTTAGCCTTTCATGGGTTTTTATCTGTGACACCTAGTCTTCATACACAGAAGGTTAAATAAATGTCTTGTTAGATCAATGCAATAAACAAAGAACAATACTTAAAGTATTATAGGTATTAGATACTAAACTCATGTTTACCTGGCTTTCATCCAAGTTTCTCCCAATGACATCCACAGCTGTCTTTCATCTGTATTGACAGTATAATTTAAGAAATCAATTGTATCTTTAGTCAATAGGGGGCTGAGTACTGAACTGGCTAGTTCAGGACCTCCTGTTGCCTGCACCACCTAAAAACACAATACATCATTTTTTAGCAAGATGATGACAATATTTGTATAATTTCAAAAGCCATGCCAAAACAAGCACTGGTTTTACAAACTCAAATTAGCTTTTGATGTTGTGCAATGCACTACTGAATGAAAAACAGCTTGCCAGATGACCTGTCCAGACTGATGGTGACTAATAATCTAAAATGAAAAGTTAATAATTAAACAGCTTTCACAGGCTCTGTATATTGGCTGCATATCACTGTACTTTACTTGGAAAAAACTAATATCTTTACAGAGAATTCTAAGTCAGATGGTTAACCAACTCTGCTTTTTGGTGTGATTTTTTTTTGTTCTGCTTTAAAAAAGATGATCTTCACTGAAAATCTATTATGTCAAACTTGAAAAATATGGCTATAGAAAGGAAGACTATGCTCAACTGAGAGTCTGTGGCTGTGCCTACAAAGATGTACAAAATAAAAGGACCTAAAGAGAAAAGTGAAAGGATGAGAAATAGGACTCTGAATCTATGTATTTTCTCCCAGAATTTAATCCAAGGAAATTGTCCTGACTTGAAATGGGTAATTTAATGACTGGCACAAACAAATGAACAGGTGTAACTCTCTGATAAACAAAGTGATGATAAGAGGATCTCTGAAAACTGTTCCATATTTACTTCTCAGGGGCTATTTCCTGGCTAAAGAATGGCAGTTATTATCTCCTGGAGCAGAAACCTGAGCCCTTTTATAGAAATCTCACCTTCCAGAGATGTGGCACAAGAAGGAAGAAACGTGCTTTGGAATTGTGCCAGACTAACAGTCACCTTTTCCCCAGTCATCCAGGTGTTCTGAGCCTGCTGTGCTGTGCAGACCACCTCTGTGTATCTGACATGCTGCTTCCCAGCCTCTCAGAAGGCCCTCCTCCATCATCGGTACCACCTCTTCTGGAAAGCCCTTCTAAACTACACAGTGTACCTCTAATGCACCTCTATGTCCCCAAAATAACTTATGCAAATTAGTAACAGATTACATTATATTAATAGCTTATGGCTTATTTTTTAGTTTCGGCTCCCTTGAGGACTTGGACTAAGACTTACCTGATTTTGAATTGCAACAGACATAGTGTTATGGGAATAAAGAAAAAATGAAGGATAAGGGAGGTGGGCTCTTACTGAGAACAAAATCTTCCTGGACAACTGGCACAGTCACTATTTATTTCCAAGCCTTATAGTACTTCCAGTAAATACATAAGGATGACTATAAGGGAAAAGTAAAGAGTAAAGGAGTAGAGGAATATAAAAATCTTTGTTTTCACAGAGGGAAGAGGGAATAAAACTAAAGCAGGTAAATAAAAGGCTATGGGCCAAAGTTCCCTCTCAAGAATGTGAGTTGGCATGTGAGCATGCACGTGTGCTGTGGATATACTTGCGTACAGACACTGAGGGTACAGGTTTAAACTCCAAGGTGTAAAGCCACTAGACTTCGTCTGGCTGTAAGTCAGACCCGAATAAATATTCCTTCTCATCTCCACATAAAATGTCTGGGCTCCATAGGCAGAACATTAAATGGAGTAACAGAAATATTATGATTGGGAAGACCATTAACAAGGAGTCGCTTTTGAGAAAAAAATAAAATAGAATATATAAATGTTTTCAGATACCTAGCCTAATTAGAAAGATTACATTTTATATGTTATGGAAACTAGTCCCTTTTATATTCCTACTTTGTGTAATGACTCAATATCTGCTTATAATCTGTGAAAGTGTGAAATAAATGAGAGGAGGTGGCAAAACTGCATCATGAACAATACTTCCTTATACTCAAACTGAGATAGTATCAAATGTGTTAAAGAATACAAGTTTTGTTAGTGAGCTAGAATCAGTTTCTTTGCATATGAATGGCCTTCTAATTTTAAAAATGCTTATACAGCAAGAATTATTCAACTATAAATAGGCAAGTAGAAACCTGATGCTCTATATATAGCAGCAACATATGGAAGCATTCATAAGTCACTGACGTAGCCTTGGACTTTCATCTCCTAATCTCTAATTGCCCAATTCTGACTTCATGCTGATAATGTTACTTTCCTGTCTGTAAATATCCATTTCATAGTCTACATCAGATCTTGTCTAGTTACCCTTGGTAAAAGAAGAAAGTGATTTATTCCTTTTTATTAATTGGATTCTCTTCTTCCCTCTTTTCTTCCCTAACATTCGAGTAAACACTGTGAGAAATGCTGAATTTGCTCCATTTTTTTAATAAAGATTAAAGAATTTAATGACCATAGTATTTATATAGTCTAAATAAAAAATAGTGAAATGTATCTGATTCATATAGTTACTATTCTTACTCTTCAAAAAAAAATCACAGGAGCAGTACACAAAACAACACTAACAGTTACTATTGCTACTGTCATTGTTTGCTCTTTGACGGTAAATCTCTCACAGTCCCTCTAACATTCCTGCCTTCGCCCCCAAATAGGAAACTCTGTGTTTAAAAGAGGTTCTGCCTTCTTTCCACTTTGCTCTCATTTGTCTTCCCCACAAAGAGGGAAATTTTGGAATTATAGAAAAGGGTGATTTGTAGCCCCGTTTCCTTAGGATCTGTCTTCGCGTGAGGCCAATTGCTCCATCTGCTTCCTATTGCCATGCTTTTTGAAGCTTCAGCACTTTCCTGTGTGCACCCTTAAATATTATCCCAGCTCATTCTGCCAGCTCTCCTGCAGAACAAAGGCATTTTACATGAAGCCAGCTTGGGGAACCCGCTGCTATACTATTCGTAAATATGAGAAATATAAAATGGGAAGGGAAGTGCATTACTGTGCCCACTTCATTAAATGTATAGGAAAGAGCACACCTGTGTATTAAAAAATCTAGAAAATAAAGATGTGTATCTTGGATCCTGGCCTATTACACAAGTGGTATAACATTTTGTTGGATAACATTCCAGCTGCTTCACAAAGGGAATTGTTCCCAATACACCATTTGTTAGCTTCAAAATTATACCTCATTCAAAATACACATGTGGAGAAGGAAGTTTTCTCGAGGGTTAGTGTGTGTGTGTGGTGATATGTACATACTTCCTCCAAAACCTCATTTCACCCAGGCCAAAGACTGCCAACTGTCCCCTAGTGTCCCTTCTCCTCCACTTCCTCCTAGAAGAAGCCTCTACATTTTAAATGGACACAGAGCCACTCAATGGAAACTTTACTGCTTTAGTGTTAAGTGTGGCCCCATGAGGAAGTTCAGGCCAACTGGATAATTGCAAAAATTATCTGTCTAAGCTCAAAGTTACTCTTTAAAGACAAAGTTGTCGTTGCCTTTGTACTGCGATTAAATGAGCTACCACTCTAGATATCTATAATAATAAAAGCATAATATAATATGCAATTAGACCAGACGTCCTTCTGGACGAAGCCGGGGCTGCAAGGGAAGCCCGGGTCCTGGATGCCACAGGGAAGCCAGTGCCCGCAGCCAGAGGAAAGAAGGCCTACTCTTGCATGAATTTCATCCATCGGGTCTCTACTCTAACATAATTGATCAGTTCTTACTCTTGAAATCATTTTCTTCCTTTGACTTCTAGAATTCCACAATATTCTTGTGTTTCTTCTCCTGACTCACTATGTAGATTAGGGGTGTCGAACTCAATCAGAGAAGGGGCCAAAATCTAAAATCCAGCCTACATCATGGGCTGAATGGTTTACTGAACAGTCATAAACTGTCATTGTGATGGAAACGCAGCGAAGTGCAGTGATGACAGCACGGTGCGGGCCACATTGCAAGGCCTGGCGGGACGGATTTGGCCCGCGGGCCTTGTTATATCCCTAGGCCTGATTTCTCCACTGAACTCCACATTCAAATATTCAACTACCAGTTCAAGTTTTTCCATCTGTATATAACTCAATTTTCACCTAAAACTGAATTCCTTATCTTCCTCTAAAACCCCATTTCACCCAGTCTATACCAAATCAGTTAATAATCAGTCCATCTTACCATTCAGGCTAAAAATCCTTGAGCCTTGCATAGAACATTTAATCTACCAGCAGATCTTGTTGCTTCCATGGTTTATAACCAAAATCTGACTTTTTCTCATCACCTTTGATGTTACCTGGTCCAAACACCATGATCTCTTGTCTGCATTATTTTAACAGCCATCTCAGTCCCTTCTTCCCCCAAATTTCTAATCATTCAGAAAGAGCAATCCTTTCCTTTTCTGCTGAAAACTTTCCAAAAATGTTAAAGGTTTTACAATCACCTAAAAGGACCAACAACGATTGTCTGCCTGTTAATTTGCTGACCTCCTCCCTTACTCTGTTCCAATTACAAAACCAATATATTCCGAGAACATGATTTGCATATTATCACCTATGAGCATTTATATTAGCTATTCTCTGCCTGCAATTTTCTTTCTGCAGAAATCCATGTGACTATTCCTTGCTTTGTTGGCTCAAATGACACTTTTCCAGTGAGTTGTTCCCTTAGCCAACCCTAATCAAAAATTGTAGCATGCACGCATACATGCACACACACAGGCACCTGAAATACTCCCTGTTCACCATCCTTGCTGTATTTTTTCACATAGCATTTACTTTTAGTGAGCTGTATTAGTTACAAATTTATTTAGGTTATGGTTTATTCTTCCATACTAAAATATAAGTTCTGAGAGGATAAAAATTTATGTCTGTGTTGTTCTTTATGAGCTACTAAGAATGTCAAACACATAGCAGGCTGTCAATTAGTATTTGTTAAATAAATAAACAAACAAAAAAACCCCAAATGATTGACTCAGAGACAGCTGAGGAAATAGAAGAAGACCTCAATGAAAAGAATCTGGGTCTTTGAATAACATCATTTGGAGAAAAGCCATCCATACAGTCCCAGACTCCTCATGCCTAGCCTATTGTGCGATAATGAGAAAAATTTCTATATTGCTCAAGTAATTTGTATCACACTAGTGTCTACTGAAACACTAGTTTCCAATAAACCTTGTTCTTTTCATTCACCTAGATCTGTCAGAGACAACAGTTTCCTCAGGTCTAAGAAAGTGAAATACATGGTTTCTAAGATTCTTTTAAACTCTCAAATTTCACATTCTCAATGTTTACACAGATGATGAGGTAATAAAGAAAAACTGTCTATATAACCTAACAGACACTTGGGGTTCAAAAACATACTAAGAATGATTACTTTCTTAAATTTATAAAATCTTACCATATGTAATGGAGTAAATAAAAAGTGAACCAAATCTGTAGCACTGGGATTCTGAATGTGGGACTTCAATTTGGCCTGTAAAATTAAGAGAATAGACAAACATATTAATTACTATGATGTAACTGACCAAAAGATGGACATGTGAAAATGACCCAGATGAAGAGTTCTTTATTACTAGATTCATTTTTAGTATATTAATTAGCATGGGTGAGTCAGATTAGGAAAATTTACTTTTAAAAAAAGGAGTCATTCTTTTTTGATCAAGTCTCTTAGATGATCATATTTTATTATCTGTTGTTCTAATTAAAGGCAAATAAAAACCCATATAAAAATCTACAAGAATAATTTTATCTCTTAATTTAATTAGGAACATCCTGACTAGACTTTGATCTCTTTTATTTATTTCTTTTAACTATAAATAAATAAATTTCACTTACTAGAAGGTTAAATCCATGTTTAAATTTTTGAAAACAGTCAATAAATTCATCGGGAGGTGGAGGTTTTGCCCGCAGAGTTAAAACACCCTCTAAAGAAATAAGTAGAAGGAGGAGTAGATGAGAGCAAATTGTCAAAACAAAACAAAACAAACAAAAAACAACACACAACCAAAACATAAAATGAAAAACAAATTTTTAAAGACCACATTTATGTCTGTAACATTTGATAATCACACCAGGTTATCATGCTACCTAGGTACCTACCAAATCTCATAGTCTGACTATAACAAAGTAAGATGACCCAACATTTGAAATGGATTCCTCTACGTTTAGCACCACCAAATCCTCATTTGATTCCACTAATTTTTACTGTAGCCCTTCTAAATGGCAGTCATTGTGCTCGTCATTGTGAAGACTATAAAAATGTATAACTTATAAGCCTTGCTCTTAAGGGCCTTAAAATGTAAAAGAAGACATGAATGAGATAAATAACAAAGATGTGCCAACTAAGTGCTATTAGGAAGACTCTGCAGCTGGTTGGGAGGCAGAGAAATGTATACCGAAGAGATGTTTCATGGGGAAAGCAGCTTTGAAGATGGGATTTGAAAGTTTTGTTCCAGACAGAATAAGCAAAAACACGGGGAAAAGGAAACTGAATGTATATGAAATAACAAACAATAAAGCAGAGAAACATGAGAATGGAAAAGTAGATCAGGTTAGATTGTCAATGACCTTGACTGCCAGGGTGAGTGAGGGGTGGACTTAAGCAACAGAACATGGACTTAACATGCGTTTTAGCAGAGAATGAAGTGACTATCCTAGTGCTTTAAGGCAACTATCCTCATAGAGTAAAACTAGAGATATGAAAACTGCTTAGAAAGCTGGGTAAAAATGATAACAGCTTGAAGCACATTCTGTTTATGAAAATGAAAAGGGAAAAAACTGGATAAAAGAAACACTGAAAAAATTAAGTTGATATTGGTTACCAACTACAGAATGGAGTCAAAGAGGAATCTGTGGTGTTGAATCTCAGTGATTAAGAGAATAGTATACCCTTCAAAGAATACAGGAGCACTAAGTGATTTGAGACACCAGGAAATAATAATACTGAATTTCAGAATATACAAGGTGGTTCAAAAGTAGGTTTATAGTTGTCAGTATAGGAAACAGAGATTATTCTTATTATTATTTATTAACCATTGTCTTATTTTCTATACAAATAACTGTAAACATACTTCTGACCCACCCTGTTTAGAGGTGAGGTACTTCCAGATATTCACATCTGGAAGACAAGTCTACAGCTCATGGTTACGATATAGATATGAGCTAGAGAAAGATCTGGAAGTCACAAGAAATGAAAGGGATACTTATTCACTATTTTTTTATATATTTGTTCCATAATTATAATTTTATATTATTCTGGCACTATTTTAAATAGCTTAACTACAGCATACTAAAAAACTATTTGTATGTTATTTGTATACGACCTGAATATACTATTTGGAGCTTTGTGATAAAAAAAAAAAATTTCAAACCATTGACACTTGTATCTGTTTTAATGAGAAAAGTTAATTCTTTTATTTAACAAAATAAAGAGGTTTTATATTTACAATAAAATAAATCCAAATATGGAAGAATAGAGCTATAACTTTGCTTAACAGGTATTAATTTTATAATCACTACAAACACACAGCCACTACCTGAACCCCAGTCTGTGACTTAAGTAAAGTACCCTAGAGTCTTTCTTTACTGTAGCTAACTTGGAACCAGTCTGGACCCTTTCCTGGGCTCATCTGCATCTCTGCCTAAAGCTCTGGTGCTCTCCCAGAACTAAAAGAGGGCCCTTGGTTCACTGTCAGTATAATTGTGCTGAGCTCTTCACAAAGGCAAAAACAGCCTCCTACGGAATTCTGATTGGACTTTAGAAGACAAAGAATATCTCTGTACATATACCAATGCCCCCCACCCCAATACATGCCCTCCCTCCCCAGAGTTTTGTGTCCATTGGGTGTACTTATAATATATGCATTTATACAAGTCCTTCGGTTGATCTCTTATCTTCCTCAGATCTATGTACAGAAATAATAATTTAATAAAAATAAAAAAACAAATAAAAAAAGAAGACAAAGAATATCAAACTTACCTCCTGGTCCTTTCCTTTTACCTTTCTTAGTTTTCTTCCTTTTAGAAAGCTCAGAAAATGCTTCAGCTGCTTTTTGGAGTTTTGTGATAAAAAATTCAATGTCATCCAAAATATGGTTTAAGATTTGCTGAAATTAAAAATTATAGAATTAAATATAAAATAAAACTATTTTTGCCTTGGCTATACATAGTCAGTAAAGAAAATTTGGGAAGTTATTAAAAAGAAAGAAACATTTCCTACATCCAAATTTCAAGTTTATCACTAATTCTAAGGATTGAACTAAATATGCCTGTGGCCAAAGTGTGACATTTATATTTTTTGTTAGCTTAATTTTACTCTATTTTCAATACCATGAAGAAAGCATTCACAATATCTATTCAGAACATTAATTATTTTCAATTACTCTAATTTTTTCCTAGTATTCTCCTACATAAAGTTAGGGGAAAATAATTCTAAGAAATATTTTGTTACACATGCACTGAGCATTTTTGTTTTTCTAATAAGTGTCTCAATAAAGCACCAAGAATATTACTTCATGGAATTAAAGGTATATAAAATGTGATAACCTAAGAAAGACATAATCTACAATTATAAGCATTAAAATGAGTTTCTACATTGTGAAATAAAATTCATAATGAACTATGCTTTCAGGGCTCATTAAATCAATTTTGATTATCATATATAGTATAAATTTTAGTTGACTTTCTCTAGTTTGTGTAAAACTTGACATTCTTCTAATTCAAGACTAGACACTGGTATTAAATGAACTTTTTAGTACAATTAGTAATAGTGCAATGTAAAAATTAAATTCCAAACATCAAGTTCCTATTTGTTTCCAAACTGAACATGAGTGTAGTATAAAAAGTAATTATATTGACATCATATTTTATGATTATACCACAGGGCACTGTCATTCTGCAAGTAAATTATTATCGAGAAATAAATATAGCCTTATCCTTTATAAGAAATTAATACTGATGTATCTACTCTTAAAATGTCATTTAACTTTTATCTTTCAGGCATTATAAAATAAAGGATAAAGGATAATAAGACATATTCAGGATATGTCTTATTATCCTTTATTTTTCAATAAAGGATAATAAGACATATTAAAAATACTTCAATTATAAATTACAAACTATGAAAAAACAAAAACACCTCAAATCGATCATTCCATTTAAATTCCTTTGTAAGCTAGTTAATATGTTAGATTTACAATAAAATAAATTGTAAATATTTTATTCTGTCACTAATTAATGATTTGCATAAAATCTTCTAAATATTGCCAAAAAGGCAAAAAAAAAAAAATAGTTGAGAAAAAAAATTCAAAGGGCACAGCTACCAGTAGAAAGAGAAAATACAGTTTCCACAAAATGTCTTTATCGAATCAACTTCATTTTCCTCGCAAATATTTCTCCTCTTTTAAAACAAAGGCAGGGGTCTAAGATGATGCTTGCTTACCACATCTCGGTCAATTCGGGCCGCCATCATCTCAGGTGTTTCTTCATGCCCGTGATACTGCCTTAGCTTCTCAACTAGAGAAAGGAGAATCATAACCCTTTCAACCGGCTGCTTAAGTAATACCATATAGGCAATTAGACATTGGCTAGAAAATGGACTAGATCCAAAATCAAAACTCCGCTCGTCATGTACACGGGCACCTCTGCCACAACAGAAGCACTTGGGCAGAGCTGAAGCACTTGCTTTCAACCTTTATGTTGATTTTACCTTGTAATTTCCCCGCTAGTCTCCCTCTTCCCTGTTATCAACTGCCTATGAAATCAACCCTAATTCAGCATCCTAGAATTCCCACCCAAGAAATATAAACCCACATTTAAGCACCTATGTCATAAATAATGGTCAATTAATTCTAATGCAATGGAGCTTGTAATTTTCATATAAATTCTAACATTGTGATTTCAATAAGCTTTGGGGGTTCTGAGGGTAAAGTATTTTTTTAAATTATTATTTTCACTAAACTTAAAACCCACAATGTTGGGCTCATTAATTTTAAGCTATGTGCTTTAAAAGTATAAATACCTATAGAAAGTTTCAAATTAAAGAGTAAATTTCTTAAAAGCATTCACACTGTTAAGTTAGTTCATTTGGCTAAAGTATGATATTAATCATAAGGTTATTATCATGAACTCATTCCTGATATGACTAGGTTAAAACTACCACTGACACAGATACTTATACAAATATTTCACAGTATTTGAAATGGAAAATAAAAAAGTATGAATGAAACAGGAAAAATGTATCATCACCAATGGAAATACAACTCTTGATATATCATTGTGACTCATGATGTTTGATGGAGAGCTACAAAAAATATTGGAAATCTGATACTGCTGTCTCTTTTAGGCCTAACTTTTACTATAAATGGAATACTCATTAAAAAAGAAAAAGGAAGAAGAAATCCCTTAATCTTATGAAACATAATTTGTGGCTATTAAGTAGCTTAAGATAATGAGAATTTATATGTATAAAATCTTGCCAGTGAACTGCTATTCTACCTGTGGGTAGCTACTATCTTCCTATAGCATATACTACAGAAAACAGCACATTGTACTTGAAATAAAGCTATGAGGAACTCCGGATAAGTGAGATGGGAGGCTGAGATAAGGGGAGATGTAGTATTTCTCAGACTTTTTCAGGGTCTGTGGCAACCCCACTGCCACTGTCTCTCTATTCTACAAAGATTACTTCTGGCAGTCACGGGTAGAGCTATCTCAAGGATTCAAAGGAATTTTTCAAATTGAGTCAACCAGAGCCTTCAGAGGGAACAGAAAGATATCCTTTTAGGGGTCATTCCAACTAAAAACTGGCTGGTCTTGCTCAGTGGTTGAGCACGAACCTATGAACCAGGAGGTCGAGGTTCAATTCCCATCAAGGACACATGCCTGGGTTACAGCTAGATCCCCAGTAGGGGGTGTGCAGGAAGCAGCCAATCAATAATTCTCATCATTGACGCTTCTATCTCTCCCTCTCCTTTACTCTCTGAAATCAATAAAAATATATTTAAAAAACAAAAAAACTGGCCTGAATCCAAACAGAAACTCACATAAGTATATGTTCTGCTTAGCCTAGTAGTAAATTAGTTCTGTAAACCTGATCTTATATAGATGAAGTTGCCTAGAGTAATTTAGACAAAACTAATGAGCCCAGGAACTCCCGCGGTTAAATTTTCTTTTTGTTATAAATTAGGTTTTTACAGATGTTTTTGCAGGTTTATTCTTCCATGAAAACAATAGCAACAATCAAAATATCATAAATACACAAAAAACAGAAAACTATAAACTCCTATTTTTTTAATATATATATTTTTATTAATTTCAGAGAGGAAGGGAGAGGGAGAGAAAGAGAGAAACATCAATGATGAGAAAGAATCATTGAACAGCTGCCTCTTACATGCCCCACATTGGGGATTGAGCCGGTAGCCAGGCCATGTGCTCTGACTGGAAATCAATAAATTTCTAGTGTGTGTGTGTGTGTGTGTGTGTGTGTGTGTCTAAGGAACAAATGACCAGTCGCTATGACATGCATTGACCACCAGGGGCCAGGCTGAGGGACCCACCCATGCACGAATTCGTGCACCGGGCCTCTAGTGGTGATAATAATAACTCATGGGTTGCTGTAAGTCTGATAGCAGATAATGTCATTAACAGTAGCTCGTTTGGTATAGTAAGCATAATTTGTGGTGGTTCTCTTTTTTACCAAGTTGAGATCATTTTATTTTCTGAAATGCTTTCCACTTCATTTAGATTTCTCTTCTCCTTAAAGTCATTTTTAGAGGTTTACACATAATCCCATTTACCAAATAGATGAAAGAAAGAAATTTTCAAAGCATCCATTTTTCAAAAATAAAGTAACAGAATTATTGCTTATTTTAACTTTATAACAGTTTCTATTTTTAGGAATTACATAAACTTCTATTAATTCATTTTTGTCTGTAAGACTGTGCATTAAAAAAATTAGTTAGGATGCCCAGATGGTGTGGCTCTGTGGTTGAGCATCGACTTCTGAACCAGGAGGTCAGGGTTTGATTCCTGGTAAGGCACATGCCCGCGTTTCAGGCTCAGTCCCCAGTAGTGAGCTTGCAGGAAGCAGCTGATCAATGATTCTCTCTCATCACTGATGTTCCTATCTCTCCCACTTTCTAAAATCAATAAAAACATATTATAAAATAAAATAAAATAAAATAAAATAAAATAAAATAAAATACACCTCATAGTCTCTTGTTTGGTATATACTCTATGACCATCCTTTTAATTGTTAGTAGAGTCAAACTTCCCACCTTTGATTGCATTAAAAATACTGTAATCCTAACACCTTATTTATTAAATGACTGGTCTGAATTCTCACGTACAATAATCTTATAGTGTTCAAGCTTAACATTCTTTTATCTAAGATTTAAATTTTTAAAACTGATCTCAAGCTTCAGCTCATAAATTAACCGCAGATTTTGAAAGCAAGAATTATGTCACAATCCCATGTAAATGTTCATTAAGTATCAATTCCTAGAAATACTCACAATCCCCTTGGTCAGCTGCCCAGGCGGACCAGGCTGCCACCCGACTTCTAACATCCACCTGGGTAACAGTCCCAGGGGGCACCGGGGCAGGAGCTCTGGGTGGAGGCGGTATACCAGGGTCTGCCTTGGAAATCATCCTAAAACGGAGAAAACAAATTAAATTTTTACCAACTCTATTTCTATGACATCAATTCTCTCAGTGGATGGTCTTAGTTCTCTAACCTCAAGAAGACTATGTCAAGCAGCAGAACAGTAAGGATTTCCTAACTCTTTCTTATTACATAAATTTGTAAACATATGGGGGGGGGGGAAATATTCAGAAAACTAGGTTCAACTTTTTAAAATTCAGCTGAAAATTAGGTTTGACCTTTTTCTGGTCTCCTGTGATTTGGAAAGGCTGTGGACTAACTGTAGTCCTAATACCTATTTGGACTCCCTTAAGCCACCTTCCCCAAAATGCCACTCATCTTTCATGGCTCTAGGACAACACAGGTGGCAGAAGCCACATCAGAGACAGACTGGGAACATAGACAGAAACTGCTCACATGCAACAAACGTGGGAGGCAAAGGGGTTGAGATTACAGATTGTAATCTGTAAACTCTACCTTCATTGAAAGTAATTCTTATAAATCTTTAGAGGAAAAAAAGACTTAAAGACAAATCAATTCTAACCCTTAATTCCTGTTACTGTTTTTACCTCAGGGCATCAGGCCGCCTCTTCTGCTTCCCTCCTTTGCTGTCGCTGATTGCACTTTCAATATCTTCAGTAATTAGGTTTGCCTGCAATGAAAGACAAGTTACCTCAGAGGTTATAGATGTTCTTTTCTTGATATGCAGG
The DNA here is from genome assembly GCF_014108245.1 of Pipistrellus kuhlii. NCBI lineage: Eukaryota > Metazoa > Chordata > Mammalia > Chiroptera > Vespertilionidae > Pipistrellus > Pipistrellus kuhlii. Next base: position 21,724,972 of record NW_023425529.1, read on the forward strand.
TTAAAACAGAAAAAGAAGTTATGTTCTCTGCCTGAATCAATGAGTATCTTGATGCAAAATAAAAGTGGGTGTTATTTTTTTTAATCTGCTTTCAAAGCACATGCTTCCTTTTGATGGTGAACTTTATAATGACAAGAGCTAAAAACTGAAGGAATTTTAAAATAGTGTTTAAAATTTTTAAATATTGATTCCTTTAGTTTAAAAACAACTATCCTTGCATGACAAATAGAAAAAGAATTTGCCTATGCAAAAAGTATAATCATATGCTAAAAATGTAACTAGGTAGCCCTAGCTGCTTTGGCTCAGTGGATAGAGCATCAGCCCATGGACTGAGGGGTCCTCGGTTTGATTCCAATCTAGGGCATATACCTCGGTTACAGGCTCCATCCTCAGTCCTTGTCTGGACCCCATGCAGGAGGCAACAAATCAATGTGTCTCACATCAATGTTTCTCTTTTCTCTATCTCTCCCCCTCTCTTCCACTCTTTCTAAAAATCAATGGAAAAATATCCTTGGGTAAGGACTAACAAAAAATAACAAAAAGGGAAGTATAACTAGGTAAACATCTTGCTGAGAAGAAATGAAGGTGTTAGAAGCAAATATATGTATGAAGTTCCTTCCTTTCTCATCCTCAGTATCCACTGGGCACCCATCCACCCACTGGGACAGATCACTCTGTCCCAGCAGAGCTGCTCTTAGTGTAGAGCAAAGCCACTATAATCACAGATGACCCCAATACTAGGTTATATCCTTTTTGATAACCACTTTTTTATCTTTTGAGGTAGAAATTAACATTCTCTAAACAATTAACTTATTTGATTCCGTTTTCTTGGGAATTAATATGAGATTAGCTGTAAAGAAGTTTATTTTGTCTGATTGTGATGTTTATTTATAGCCAATGATTATTATTGTGTATTAGACTCTTGCTGGGGTGTATCCATCTTCTATTTTTCTTCCTTGTTTTTCTCTATAATTATGTATGTTTTTCTCAAATATGTATATAGAAAATATTCTTTTGCCATTAGCACGGGTGATCATAAAATTATAGAGCTAACAGGATACTTAAAGATTATCTAATCTGTTCTTCTTGCTTTATAATTAAGGAAACTAAAGAATACTCCTTTGATGGTGTGGTCAAGGTCACATTGCTACTCAATAGTTAAATGAGAGTGCTAAAGCAACCCAGTCCAGTGTCATTTTCGGAAGAACATCCTACTTTCAGGAAGATACTACAAACACGATGCCAAAGGCTTTCTGTTATGTGGGAGATTAAAACTGAAGATGCCTAGAAACCTGAATTTCTCATATGGGGTGATTTCTAAGAATAATTTTACTACAGATGTGGGCAGGAACATTATAAAAGTTCCATAACAAAGAAAGTTTAAAGTTCAAAAGTGATATTGCAAGGTGATCCATATAAAAAAAAACACATCATATTTCATTGTATTAATATTTTCAAGAGTGCCAGAGGAAAAAATCTCATATGTTGAATATGGCACCAGTGAGTAAATGCATTTAGCTACAGAGTGGTACTTGAGCTTATAATTAGGACACACAGTGTTCAGCACATAGTTTCAAACCCATCAATACTACATCCCTATCAAATAAAGAAAGCCCTTTATTCTCAAAAGTGAAATCCAGAAACATTAGTGAAATCCAACACAATAACTCAGTTTCCAGAGGGATTCCTGGAACAATGAGGCAAACACCAGATGTAAAATGTCTTTTAGGTTAGTCCTCTGCTTTTAAAATGTTTAAATTAATTTTCACTAGATTTTCAAAGCTAAATAGTCACTTTAATACTTACTGATTTAAATCCAACCTTGCAGAATTTTTAATATATTTTATGACTTTCCAAAGGCACTATACAAAAATCTGATAAAATATTTTGTATAGAAATTACCTAAATACCACAGTTCTTTTAAGGTAAGATTTTTAGAAAGTCATCCATGACATCAACTGAAATAGGAATAAAATTATAAAATATACTGCTTCCAGTCAACCTTAATTTATCAATGTCATTATATTTTAATGTCAAAGAAGTAGAGAAAATATCAAGTGTCACTTTATGCCAATCTCTCAGCATTTCTCTATCAGATCAAAATTACCTTATATTTTATAACATAGTGATGCGTCACTACTTTGGAAAAGTACCAATCAATTCAACCCAAAATGATTTCCCTTTTAGAGAAATCAATTCATGAAATAAAGATATTTAAAGCTCAGGATAGCTTTTAATGTCCAATAGATCTCACAAATTATAATTGTTTGAAAAGTACAGTGCACTGTGAAATACAAATCTTCAGGATATAGTTTGCTATTACTGATAACTACACTCAACTATTTTCACATTACCACTAGGGATTACAAATCTTGAGCAATTATTCAAATCACACAATTAAATAGGAAACTTTAAATCAATATCCTGGAAAACAACTTGTAATAATCCATGCTTTGTGGTTGGTGTTTAATAAAACAATACTGTGTGATTATTTATTGCCCATAAAGCATGATTTCTGTACAATCAATGTTTAATTATAAGTCCATGTCATTCAATGAAGAATTTAATATATTATCTATAGTTTTTAATAAATAGACTGCATCTTATTTTTTTAAAATATCATTCTATCTCCTATTTATTTACCTGGGAACCATAAGGAAGACACTAAGGAATTGTTTTCCTTACAAAATTATAAGAAACTAAATATCTAGTACCCCAAGCCACTTGGTTAAAGTATATAACTCAAAAGCTGTCTGAACATCTGCGTAAAGGGAAAGAAAGTTCACAGTTCCTTTACCTTAATCTCATCACACTGGAAAAGATGAAGATCCGGCTTGTTCTGAGTTGGCTCTTTGCACACCAAAGCAAGAATTGAGTCATAGTTACAGGAGTGCATTACAGCTTGGCAGTGCTGGATTGTACTTAAAGGAAAATTCTCCAATTCATTCTATAAAGCAAAAATTGAATTTGCCTTAACTTTTTACTGTATATATAAAAATCTATTGTATATATAAAATCTAGGCATTTACAGATAATTTTTGCAGTGAACAAATCATATTGACTGAATATAAGTAAACACTTGTAGATATGAAGGATGAGTAGGTTAGGCCGAGCTGGATAATGGGTGGGCGAAAGAGCAACAAAAATGGAGATATTCAGTAGAGAAATGCAGCTATGCTCTTAATAAACAGAATATTGAATTTAGCATTCCTAATCTCAGATTATAAGGTAGAGATTGTACCTTTAACAGGAGAAATAAAAGTAAACTGAGGGCTCTTCCCAAAAATAATTCACCATCTCACATGGTATTCTTTTCCCTCTGACTATGTAATGTCAGAATATTTTTTAACTTGAACACTTTATAGTCAGACATACAAATATGCATACATACATACATAAATAAATATATACACACATATATACATATAAATGTTAGGTTAAGTATAATATATCATTTGTATATTTTCAGTGAATATCTCAAATGCAAAAACTCAGATATAAATAGAATCCAGAAAAAATATAAAACAGAATCAGAAGGATCTCTGTAAGAAATACATTCTGCAAAATAATTAAAGCATTTGGTGTATAAGAGTGAATATTCTGTAAAATTTAAAGAATCATGCAAATAAAATATAAACACATTAAATAATTTCAGTACTTCTTAAAATAAATGAATTTTCTGCTCACAATTAGAATCCTATACTTAATGAGATACAGTGGTGCCTCGCATAAAGAACGCCTCGCACAGCGAACGCTGCACACAACGAACTTCATTTCATGATTCATACAACGAACTTCGTTTCACACAACGAAGTCGCCCGAGCTTCCACGATCGCTGCTGATGTATTGCATCCTTCCGCGCAGGCACTGCAGGCAGTCGTTAGTCACTGCGCTTAACTTAAGCACGTATCGCGGCAATCGTTCTTCATTACGAATTAAATCACGCACGTATCACGGCAGTCGTCCTTTTAAGTTAAACTCAATATTTTTTTTATATCATGGCTTCTAAAAAAAGCAGGAAGGTGATTTCTATTGAAATGAAACAGGACAATGCTCAAAGGGAAGCGTCATCTGATAACGAGGAGCAACAATCAAACAATTAACCAATCCCAACTGCTGACATCAAGAACATCCTGGTCAAATGGAAAGCAGTTCAGGAGTTTACCAATGCCCACTATCCGGATTCAGCTGAAGCAAACAGGATCAACCATCTTTACTCCGATACTCTTGTCCGTTATTTCCGGCAGATGTTGGAGAAAGGAGAAAAACAAACGACTTTGGACAGGTTTTTCATGAAACCATCGGCCAAAAAGCAGAAAATGGATGAAGATGTGCAAGATTCGGTAGACTCTACTTAGTCTGTCTTAAAATTAAAAAAATGTGTTTTGTTTTTTTTTAAATTATGTTTTTAGATGTATCTAAATAAAAATAATAACAAAAAATTTATCTTTTTTTATGTCATCTTAGCATATTTTATGCTACAGAACGAATTATTTTTTTTAACATGTATTGTTATGGGAAAACACGTTTCACATAACGAACTTTTCGCATAACAAACTTGCTCCTGGAACGAATTAAGTTCGTTGTGTGAGGCACCACTGTATTTAAGGTGATTATCCTGACACTAATGGCTTTACACAAATTGTGAGTGGTGTCAGGATATAATTGATGAGAGAAATCATGGTGTGTGTTGTTTTTACATAAAATACAATATCCCTGATAACTAGAACACACACATACACACACAAAAAGCAAACCTTTTTTTATGGATGCCCATAGATAAACATCACACCATAAATTTATGCTAAATCCTAATCCAAAATCCAGCAAATGTGAAAGAAATGCAGGTCCCATTGAAATAGAATGTAAAGTCTAAGCCATACTAGAAAGATAATACATGCTCTTTCTTTCCTGAATGAAACTAAATAATATCCTTTCTCTATAATTACTTGAAACCACGAGGATCAGAGAAGCCCTCGGTAGCTCTTCTCTACAGTATACAATGGGTGAGATGAAAGAGCACATTTTACCCCCACTTCTATCAGAATATTCTAATGTGATCACAACAGTTATTTTCATTATCTTAGAAGCTCAAATGTCATTAGATGACAGGGCTCAGAAAAGTCCTCTTTTAAAAGCTCCAGCTTCTTACCTGCCAGTGCTTGTGTAAAAAAGGTGCCTCCTGTGGATCTGATGAAAAGTTGTTACACTCGCAACCTTTTCATCCCAATTCACTCATTCACCAGCATGTAGTTAAGCCTAACATGTAATTAATCTATGCCATAAAGTATTATGCCCCACTGGGGCCTTATTTTAGATTGTGTATTTTTTCCTCCTTTCTTTTATCTTATCATTTGTGATTTAAAGAAAAAAAAGAAAAAAAAGAGTACACCTCTTACTCTAGTTTAAAAAACTGATTTTGCATAAATAATGCACATATAGCATTTTTTTTTTAAATCATTAACAAATGTATTTTATTTGGTCAAACTTTCACACAATTTTGCAAACAATCTGACCTAATTGTAAGCATAAATATTTGTACAATTTTCTTTAAAATAAAACAGTATAAACATTACAAACTTGCCTTTGATTCTAAATCAATCAGGCTCACAGCTCTGTCATCCACTTGAAGAATCATATCTTGAGTCCACACTTTGCCCTTGGCATCGAGCAATTTCAGCTTCCTTATCCCATCATCAACAGTTATCATAGCATCTTTCCGATCCAGAACAAAGGTAGTCAAGTGCTTATCATTGGCAAAAAGAAAAAATATTTGTAACACACACACACAGTTTCTTAGTACACATTTTCCTAAAGAGAGCAAAGTTAACCTGATTGAAGTCAACTAGCAAAGAGGTGAGGGACAAACTAATTACTCAAGAACTTCATGGTTATTTTACTAAGATAATAAAGTCAAACATGTTTGGAAGAATAGAGGAAATGATGCCTTGAATCATTAAATAGCTAAATCTGTTTAATATTGAGCAATGTGAAGCTACATAAACATGTCATAGAAACAAATTCTAAACAGCCTAAATAACACTATCTTAAAATCACCTCGCCCATTTTATTCCATGTTGTTATCTGAATGCTGGACAGTGTGCAAGCTGCACGGCAGCTTGAAAACTATACATACATAACTGAGAACAGCAACAGCAATACTAGACTGTAACGATGGTCAAACTTTCATCCTACTAAAACCACTTAATTAAACAAGGTTGAAATAGGCAGAAAGTTAAAAATAAGAGCAATTTAAAAATCACTTCCCCCTTATACACTATTGGTGGGATTATAAATTGGTGTGGCCACTATGTAAAACAGTAGGGAGGTTCCTCAAAATTAAGAATGGAATTACCTATGATCTAGATCTTCTACTTTTGGGTATTCACCTGAAGCTATAAAAACACTAATTCAAAAAGATATATGTACTCCTATGTGTACTACAGCCAAAATTTACAATAGTCAAAATATGGAAATAACCAGTGAACATAGACAGATGAATAAATAAAGGAGATGTGAGATATACATTTACATATAGATATACATAGAATGTATGTGTGTATACATATACATACCACGCGCGCGCGCACGCACACACACACACGATCAATACTACTTCACCATAAAAGAAGTTGAAATACTGCCACTGCGACATCATGGATGGACCTTGAGAGTATTGTGCTCAGTGAAATTAGTCAGCCAGAAAAGGACAAAATGGTATATAGAATGTACAACAAAAAAGAAACAAACAAAACAAAACAAGAACAAACTCACAGATACGGACAACAGATTGGTGGTTACAAGAGGCCAGGAGGTAGGAGGAGGGTGAAATGTATGGTGCCAAAGGGAAGCTAGACTTTTGGTGGTGAGTCCAATGTAGTGTATAGAGATGTCAGATTATAATGCTGTACACCTGAAACTTGTATTATTAACCAATGTTATCTCAACTTAAAAAAAATAAAATTTACTTCCCTACTTAAATATTCTGTACTATATGCAAATGACACCTAGATTCTAATTAAGAGCAATTATCTTCCAAGATAACAGAGGAAAAACAAAAAACAAAAAACACTGCTTAAGTAGATCTAGTAATGACTTGTGATTAAAAATAAAAATAAAATTATCAAAGGCTTAATTCTAAGAAAATTATCTAATATAAAATAGAAGTCTTTGTCCTGTCTTTAACAGAAATTGGGCTGACAGTGGTGAATAGCAGTTTTAGTTTATTCTATATGAAAATAGACACCAGACTAACAAAATACTTTTACACTTAATATCTATTTTCCAAAAATCTAAAAAAAAAAAAGTCATCATAATATAGGATACATCACATAAATAAAATAAAACACAATTTTATTGGTAGTAAAAACACTTAAAGGTTCATTCTAAATTTTAGCAAATGTCAAAAGCATCTTACTTCAACACGGTATTGGGATATATCTGATACACTGCTGATACTGTCACGTGCATAATTCTTCCTTTGTTCTGAAAGAGAAGTTTAAAAGATGTTATTTACCCACTAAGGCTGAAGTTCATATGTCAGTATCTTGTAGCCATCTCTAAAACCAGTCTATCTCACATATAAATACAGTAGTTGACAAGTCACCATTGGGTCTTATCTCTGAAAAAACTCATACTTCACATTAATTGAAAAAGCTACCAGCAAGTTTAAATGAAATGCATGAGCAATTTTGCCCTATATAGATTTTCACAATACCAAAGATTAACAAGATTATTAAGATTGTAAAAACATAAGTTATTTTGTCTAAAGGTTTTATTGATCAGGGACCTACTATTTGAGAAAAGGATGAAAAATGGTTTGTAAATTTTATCTGTTAGTACACTGAGAACAAAAGAGAACTATAAATACTGTCATAGATACTGTATTATATGAGTTAGACTATTAAAGTAATATGCACTGCAAAAAACATCTCCTTTCACAATATCCAAACTATGGAGAGTGTTAGAGGAGATTCAAAACATAATCCGATCATACTGATTAACAATTTTCACACATCCACAGACACAAAGTGATACTTAAGACTTGTAGATATAAGCTGTTAGAGAAAATAAGAAGTCAGGTAGAAAATTACTGTATCAACTATTTTAAAAACAAAAATAAAACTTTACTTTTCTTTTATAAAATGCTGCAAAACCAAAATAAAATATAAAATAAGTGGAGGCAATATTTTGCATTTGTGACTTTCCAATCAAGGAAGTTGCTTATTTGTAAATTCAAAGTTGCCTATTTCTTCTAAAGCATGATGCTATGATTTAAAAAATAACAAAAACAATTCTAAATGGGAACCAGATTTGTGATTCTAGTCTTGGCTCTGTCACGAAGTAGGGGACTAAACTTGGACAAGACACTTAACTCTGGGGCTCAGCACCCTTATTTTAAAACAAAAGGGTTAAACAAGACCAAACCACAATACTCCTCCAGTATTAAACTTATCATACACATACATACATACATACACACACACACACACACACACACACACACACACACACACTCCTTAGCTTTCCTAATAACCAAATTTTTTGGAATATAAACATGTTTATTTCAGTTACTATAGAAACCTTTAGCTCTTCCTACAATAGAAGTTGAAAGTTCTGCTAAACATAAAAGCAAATCAAATACAAAAATATAAAGCACATATATAAACTTAAATATAATATATAAGTATTATATTCCATGGTAACTTGTGGATTTAAGAACTTCAATAAATTCTTGTTTCCTAATGCATATAAAACTAATTATCTTTTCATTTATATTTGCCTTAAAACTGAAATGAAAATATACATATGCCTTATAGGACATCACTAATATTATTCCAATATATTCTATTTTTGCTTTTGCAGCATTAAAGTTACTTAATAAAAACACACACACACTACAAAACACAGTATCTGCTACCTTTCTTTTTTTGTTTGGCTGATGACCTGAAGAAGTATGATCCATCTGGTCCTAACAAAGTAATGTGATCGAAAAGAAAGATCTGGTTTCACCTTAAATTTTCTATTTCGATATGACAAAACATAAACCTTCACTTACATGACTATATTCTACATATTTTTAAAAGTGAACAAATATGATTTTTCTGATTGTTAGTTAAAGATTAATCAATGTGAGATATTAACAAATAGATAAAAGTTGGAGAAAACATTATAACTTTTGAAATAGAATAGGTAACTGAAGGACATATCTAAGAAAAGAACTTCTAGAAATAATCACTATTTCAGAATCACTGGCTCATCATCTTCAAAGACAACTGTGTATGGCAGACTCAAAACATGAAGGCAATCCTATTTCCTTTGCTGTAACCTAAGCACAGGAAAAGCAATGGCAATGACTGCCATGGTATCAGGTTATGATATGGTAACCCTAGGATGCTCATTACATGATAGGCAAACAGTTTAAGGTAAAAATTCTGTATTTTTTGTAATTAAGTATTCTTATTATGAAGTAGTAAAATTTGTTTCCCCAAATTTTCTAACACAAAGTTTCTCAGTCTCACAGAAACATACTTTACAGAAATAGAAAACTGACTACCTAGCAGCATTTGTAAATAGTATGATGTTAACTGAACATTCTGATTGTTTAGACAATGTTTCCCAAAGTGTGGTACGCATACCCCCAGGGGTACGGGAAGAGTTTGGTGGGGGTACGCGTTGCATCGGAGTTTGGTGGGGATATGCACTGCACCGTGCTTAGCTGCGCCTAATTCTACGTTCTCATGAGTACGAGGGGTACTCAGCGTTATGAAAATTATAGAAGGGGTACACATATGTCAAAAGTTTGGGAAACACTGGTCTAGAAGATACGGTGCCATTTCCAATATTTCACATTAAGAAACCAATTTAGGAATTTAAAAGCTGTCCTCTCTCTGACATCATACAATAAATAAGATGTACAAGTTATGAGAAAAATACCCCCAAAATGTAGAAATGCCATTAAATAGATTTATAAATAAGTAGCTTCAATGATTTAAGTCAATGAATAAATGGTTAGCATTCACATTTTAATGGAAAATTTTTGAAAGAAGGCTTTGAAAGACAATTACATTTCTTTTTTATGAGAATCATCTGTACTCTGAAGTACAGTTGTAAATAGTAATTATGCTCCTAAGCTGAATATCCACCAAAGGCCTTAAAAGTGTGAAAATCCTAAATTAAGCCTCAATGATAACTCAAGATAAAGAATCCAATGACGTCCACCACTTTAACAAAGATTCTCAACCCTGGCTTCACATTAAAATAAACTTTAAAAAATACTGCTGAGAGCCCACTGTCTAGTGTTCTCAATGAAATTGGCCTGGGGTGCAGTGTGGGCACTGGGATTTATAAAAGCCCAGGCAATTTTTATGTGAAGCCAAGGGTGAAAAACCATTGCTTCAGAATCTGTGCAAATGCCAATTCATCTACTCTATCTTATTTCTTTAAAGTGAAAGGCTGTCTTTCCAAATTAACAATGTAAATCATAGTCAAGTAGTGTGTTAAATAATATCAATGAATCTGGCAGCAGAGTTTTGGCTTTCTAGTGTTATAAGCTGCTCAACTTCTAGTCTAAGACCAAGCCTCAGTCTCTGTCGCTTTCTGAATCAATTAGTACCGGAATAAACTTCACTTGATCGTAATATCCCTGGTTGTGCTTCACTAGTTTTCCCAATAGCTTTTATCCAGTGGACCAGAATATACAAACCCAAAGACATGATATTGGGTGAATTGAGTAATCAAGGATGAAAATTCTTTACATACCATTTTAACATTACTGAACTGATATGCTGCAATAAAAATTGATATTCAACTTCCAGATCAGGAACATTAAATTAGCTTTCAATGGACTGTAGGTGATTATGACATATGTCAATGTAGGCTCATCAACTGTAATAAATGTACCAGTCTGGTGGGGAATGTTGAAAGTGGAGGAGGTTATTTATATGCAAACTCTCCGCACCTTTCCCTCAATTTTGTTGTGAAACCTAAAACTGCTCTAAAAAATAGTCTTACTAAAAAATCAGATTTCATTTAACTTTTCAATTAGTACAATGATAACAATATGCAGTGCTCAGTACTCCGACCTAATAACTTTAGGCTGTATTGTTAGGGTGGGGGGCAAAATAGGTTTACAGTTGTATGTGAATCACAAAGTTTATTCTTGTAATATTGTTCATTAATTATTGTATTATTTTCCTTATGAATAACTGTAAACCTCCTTTTGCCCTGTATTTTTCTCTGGAAAAAAAAAAAAAAAACCTACAAAGAATTGCTTACAAAGTAAGGATTTGGAAATTAAAAAGAGGAAAAATTAATATAAAAGCAGCTGCTGAGTATTTTTCTCTTTAAATAAGACAAGAAACTACAGCTCATATTACATTGCATTAAAAGACTCTCAACCACCAGTGAAGGAGAATTCCTTTGCTGCTATCTTAGTGTATCATTTCCATCAGGGGAGGCATTGAATGGGAGTAAGGAGTATGAGTAGCAAGGACAAGCTCTCACTATCCGGGCAACTATCTTCACTGACTGACAAATCAGTATCTGAACCAAGACACTGCTGTGAGAAACAAGCAAGGTCAACTTACAAAGTCACATTATTTAAGAATTTTACTTGCCTGCTCAGCAAACTGTTAAAAGAGCTTATCCCATGAGGAGAAAAGAAGCTTCAAGATGTTCAGATACGTGGGGGGAACTGCCAGCTATCCTTGTGAGTCACATGCCCTGGCACCCTCTGTGAGCTGGGTGTTGACTCTACCATTGCCCAACTTCCTGGGAATAAAGAATCCTGGGCCATTTTCTTCTTAAGATTATTTTTTGGTTGAAAAATGTATTTAAATATTTTCTCCATGTAAAATAATTAAAATGTATAGTTGTAAATAATAAGGATGGAGAAGAGAGAAATGGATTTTAACTCTTCAGTGCCACTTAAATGTGTAAGAGGTCTTCTGTGCTTCAGTTCTGACAATTAAATAGACTGTCTCTAAACCAAGCTCAGGAGAATGAGAGGGACAGAAAGAGAAAGTCGATATCTGTTAGTTAAAGTGATATAATCAGAAATTTTACTGAAAACAGAGAGGCAAACATTGTAAAAATACAGTGAAGTTTGTAGTCAAGTCAATTACACAAAAACTGTGCAGTTCATAGGTTACACAACTCAAGTCTGTGAGACTTGAGTTTTCTGGAGATAGGATGAGTATGACTTTAAACAGCAGATTACTTATGGTAAATGGTCATTTTCCGAATTCAGCAATTCTAATTTAAAGGGAAGTTACTTTTCTAGGAAGTTCAGTTATTCAGAACATTAAATAATTCCTCTGAATATCATATGTGTCACAATGTCTACACATTACAAGTTGTAAGTTCTAATGTATAACTTTAATGAGCAAGACTCAATTCCTCACTCAGAATTTATTTACTAATAGGAATTCCTATCTAGTTCCTCACCCTATGCATATCTAAAGTAATGTTGCGAGCAACAGGCAAGTTAACAACAGGGGAAGGTGACAGACTGGGGACCCAGACACACAGAAGAAGTGGCCCCGAATCATCAAAAATGAAAAGATTCTGCATTTGGTGGAAAGGTAAGGATCACATTGCATAAGTCCATGGGCACATCTATGACCCTGAGTCACTGACCAGTCACAGGGTCCACACCCTGAAGGGAAGGAGTGTTTAATACATTTTACAAGTATTTCCCATAAAAACAATTTTTATGTTTTAGTGCTTAAAGACTTGGACAAACAGAGTAGCCAGAAAAAAATATATATAACAATTTTCATTCCTGGATAACAGTAGCCAAATTATATGTTATTATCAGAAGTGGGAAAGAAAAAAATTAACTTTATCTTCCAAAGCAAAAAAGTCCTTATGTTGTCAGGGACGTCAGTGATGCAGATTAGGAGGTCAAGAACCCCCAATGTTAACTAAATGAAGTTCACATTTCAACTAGAATTTATTTCAAAGGTTTGTTCAAACGTGCATACATTTCACTACTGCCATCATCAATCTACCCATTCATTCCATAGGCATTTATTGAGAGTCTGTTAGAGAAGGCATGTGTCTGTTTTTGTTACAGTGTGTTGGGAAGGAGTGGTAAGTATTTGATATGAAAAAAACATTATCATCAACTTCCAAGAACTTAAAACCCTCTTTCCTGTAAGCCCAATACATTACTAAGTTTTCTTCCTTCATTATAAATTCTTCTTTATTTTGCTTCTGTCTATTCCTCTCTTTATATCCTCTATTTTCCTTATCATTCTTCATTTTCATCACATGACATAAAAATTGTCATTTCTTACATTCAAGACTTTTAAAATTATGTAATTTTGAGAAATCACCTCACCTTAATAAGGAACTTCATGTTGCTTTATATGTAAAAAGGGGAGAATAAAAATTTACTGCTTAGGGGTGTCGAACTCAATCAGAGAAGGGGCCAAAATCTAAAATCCAGCCTAAATCGCGGGCCGAATGGTTTACTGAACAGTCATAAACTGTCATTGTGATGGAAACGCAGTGGAGTGCAGTGATGACAGCGCTGTGCGGGCCACACTGCAAGGCCTGGCGGGACAGATTTGGCCCGCGGGCCTTGTGTTTGACACATGTGGCTTTATATGTAAAAAGGGGAGAATAAAAATTTACTGCTAGAGGCTAAAGATTTTCAATCCTTGAATCTATGGTTTTATAAAGTTGCTGCTATTAATAAATATTAAAATTTACAAATGAGTCTTAATTTTTTATCCCTTATTCCTTTCTTAGCTCTCTGAAAACAGACTGTTATGCTTGTGTTGTGAGAAGATTAATACTCTTTCTGCTTAACAAAAGTCTTAGGGCTATTATATACATGTCTGATTCACCTGTTTCTATCCATATGCACCAAATCTACCCTCAATACTGTTACTAGGTAAGGAGAACCAAGATGAATGTGACCTATTCCCCCCTGATTAAAACACTTCAATGGCTGGGCATTCCCTATAATCAATATCTAAAATTCATTAGCATAATTCTTCCTAATATGGACCATGTGTATTTTTCCAATCTTATTTATAAATATACCACCTTGTACTCTAGAGTTAACAGTAAATTATTTGCAGTCTGTTAATTCATTATATCCATGCTATAGACATTCACTGAGCATAAATTATACATTAGCCACAATGCTAAGCTTAGGGGAATCCTGAAATAAACATGGTAAATATGGCCTACCTTCATAGAATACATAGTAGCTAAGTTTTAAAAGAGTTTATACTGATGTTTACAGCTCCCTCCTGCCTCCCAAGTGCCTGGCGAACACTACTTCATTTTTAGAGGTCACTTCAAGGCTCAACTCTTCCACAAAATCCCATTTGACTACGTGACCACTCCCAGTGCACATTATATACACTGTCCAGCTTACGGTCTTTAGCTCTTTATTATAACAGTTTATTTACTAGACTATCTCCTCACCAAAATGATGTACAAGAATGTCAAACTCTTACTCTTCTTTGAAATGAATGAAAGAACATGGAAACAGACTATGATGACCAAGGCCTAGCACACAGAAATATCTACTTAAAATAAATACCTGTCTAGAAATGAGAAACTGAAGAAATTATTTTATTCTTTAAAAAAAAAAAAAAATGTTTTCTTTTCCAGTTTCTTCATGTCATTCTCTAGATGTGTCTTAAAATCAGAGACCATATATCACTAAGTAAGTATTTGTTGAATGTATTCTCTAGATCTACAATTCACAACTACTAGACAACAGGAAGGATGTCACAGTACTTGAGAAAACAGAAACCAACACAAATCAGACTGACACGGCCAGAAGAAAATGTATCTATGTTTGGTATAAAATCCATTTTCTCTTGCTTAAGCCGGTTTGGCTCAGTGGTAGAGCGTCGATCTGCGGACTGAAAGGTCCCAGGTTCGATCCAGTCAAGGCCATGTATTATACATTGGTTGCGGGCACATCCCTGGTAGGGGGTGTGCAAGAGGCAGCTGGTAGATGTTTCTCTCTCATCGACATTTCTAGCTTTCTATCTCTCCCTTCCTCTCTGTAAAAATAAAATATATAAATAAATAAAAAAAAATATATATATATATTTAAATCCATTTTCTCAATGTATAATTTGAGTCTTAAAGTGTAGTCACTGAATATATAGGCAGAAAAAGAATCCCAAAAATCTTAGAATTGTTCATTATCATAGCAAAGATATTATAGATCTAGATAACGTTAAAAATATATCCAAATTTAGAAAATGCTGTTGGTTCCCAGATAATAATAATGATAACGTCAATAATAATAAGAGTAAATATATAATGTTTTCTACTAGCAAGGCATTGTTAAGCATTTTTCATGTAGTAACAAATTTAATTCTCATATCAACCCTCTGAGATAGCCCCATTAAATCAATAAGCAAAAATGAGGTATAGACAGGCAAAGTAACTTGCCCAAGATCATTCAGCTAATAAATGGTAGAAATGGAACCCAAGAAGTTTGATTCCAGAGTCTTCGCTATTAACCACAATCCTATTCTGATTCTTTATTATTATACAATATTAAAAGGCCATAAAGACCCTGTAAAAACAAATGCCTTCCTAAACATATGTAGTCCTTAAATGATTTTCAATAATACCTTTTATAACTGAAGTTAAAACGCATTACTTATAATGTGTGTCTATGTAAAAAAAAAAAACACAAAAAAAACCACAATGGAAGTTACAGAAGGATGGGGGAGAAAGCCTGCTTGTTTTGCAATGCAGAATGAAATATATAAATGCTTCTGGTCATAGTGTAACACTACCCAAAAAGTTCAAGGAATACAAGGATGGAGTTCTGTCTACTGTCATCTCTCAATTAGCTGGATCAACATGAAGATCAACAAGCATATCATAAGCAATTAGGTAGGAAGCTCCAACTAAAGCATTGGTGCCATGCCAAAGCCTCCTTAGAAAGCACTAAAATATTCTAAATTTTATGCTAGCCAGCAGAGGTCACAGCTTTGGTAGTATCTGTAAAAACTCTTTAAAATACGTAATTCTTATCTATCACTACTTCATTACAAAGAGTACAGAACAAAGCATGGATTCAAAGTATGACTCTGGAATAATATTCATTTGTAGAAAAATAAGGGGCCAGAAATAGAATTATACCCATTATTAAATAGCTAAACATACCATAAAGAGCCTTTGCACTTGTTTTTGAACTTTGTTCTCTGTCCATCTGGGAAAAGGTGGGTGGTGATCCGTAGCCACTGTAATAAAAAATGGTCATTGTGCTGGGTTAAAGTCCAAAGTTAGTCATAAAAATTCAAAACTGTCAATAAAAATTCCAATGCACCATCATCACCATGTGCTTTAAACAAACATACCGAACTTATGCTAACTAGATTTGCCAAAATGAGGCGGATCCTGTTCTGCTAAATGGTCAGGAAATAGAAACTGGTGCAAATCACACCTCCTCTCAAATGCCAAAGTGAAACTGTAGCCAAGAAAGTTCACCAAGGTTGAAAGTTCTTAGAAGAGTTTAAGTTTGCCATACTGAGCAGTAATCCAGTTATAAAAAGCTCTCAATGATTCCAGCTGTAGTGGAATATTCCCTATTTTCACAAATACTTAAATGCAATTAACCAAAATAACATTTTATCATTAAATTTGATCAGCTTTATCTTAAAACTAGTCTCCTCCTTTTCCTCCTCCTCCTAATACATTATATGAAGCAAACATAATATATTTAAATTGCTTTTTTCTTCAGTAAACATTTATTAAGTCCTAAACTAGAAGAATAAGTGATATAGGAGTTAGGGGAACAGGGTACTGTTAGTGAAACAAGTAAAATAGTTATTATAGAATGTAATATCTGGGTAAAACTAATATCTAACACATGTAGGATTATAGAAGGCTAACATTTTTATCAGGATGCCCAAGAATTTACAGCCAAGTTGACATTGAAGCAGAGTCTAAACGAATGGGAAGAAGCTCTTCATACAAGTGGAGAATTGAGTGAGGAAAAGGCACCTGGACACAGCTTCAAGAACAAGCATGGTGTCTGAGGGAATGCATCTAATGTGATGTCCCTCGTCAGACAAAGGCTCAAGGAGTAGAGAAGGCAAATAGATGGCTTAATAATTAAATTTTATTTCTAGGTATAGTAAATATGTTTACACAAGGAAGTGACATGATCCAATTTTTTTAAAGACAATTCAGAAACTAATGGCAAGGGGACGGGATAGAAAGGTGCTATTAAAATTCAGATAGAGGAGATAATGGCCATAAACAGGGCTAAAATAGAAGGGATAGAATAGAATTTAATAGGATAAATTATTATAAATTCATGATTAAGTGGATATTCGTTGTAAGAAAACAGAAGGAAAAAAAAAACACCCAAGAGTGTGGCCAAGCTTTCCCTGATGTACAAGAAAAATTGGTAGCTGACATAAGGGGTGTTTCTTACTGGTCAAAAGTAAAGAGATTTGCAATAATCTTTGTAGAAATAAAGAGAGAAGCATAACTCTTTACAATGTGAATAATCTGGTTTTTAAAAATGATGAGCAAACTATAAACCACAATGGCCAATATAAAATAACAATATTAATCACAATATGTAAGGCAATGCCACTTAAGTCAGAGTGGTGATCTCAAGTTGTACCTGGAGCCACAAGGTTTGTTTTGTGTGTCTGATCTATTTTTTTTTTTTTTTTACACAATGGTTAATATCTTTGTAGACTGGATTAGATGATATTTAAATCTCCCCAAATGCCAATATCTTAGAAGAACATTAATAAATTTCTCCAGAGAAACCGAAAGCTCTGAAGTAGAATCTATATTCAGCTATAGGAGTACATACCAGAACAAAAACATCTTACATTAAATCAGTACCCTTGGAGTTGATATTACATAAGCATCTTATCAGAAACAGCAAACATACGTTAGTGTCACAAAAACATTATATGTTAAGGAGGAATGAACTACATAAAGAAATAAAACTAAATTTTCATTAAAAAGATAAAAACAAATCAAATTTAAACAACAAATTAAATATAAACCTTCCAACTTACTTCATTTGAGATCCATACATTCCAAAACCGCTGGGATGATTAGAAATATGACCACTCATCGTGGCTTTCAATCATGTGTTCTACAAAATGAAAGGTACAAAGACTGAAGGCAATAAAAGGATCATGACACCTCAGTTTCAAAGTTAACCATTTAACAATATCTGTCATTGCCAGGGTGATGCTGGAAATATAAACACAAATATCTCCACCCTCAAGGAGCTCAGGCACAAGAAGTACGAATGGACTTATAAACAAAGATCCAATTAACATTTAACATTAATATACTAAAATTGTTAGTAAATTTAGTCAAGGAAAAAAATCACACTCATAATCAACTGTCAGCTTCATAAGTTGTACCATTTATTGTTTTAGTATAAACTAGTATAGGTTAATTCAATTTAAAAACTTGAGAAATATAGAAAAGAATAAAATACATAAAAGTGCAAAGTGGAAAAAATATCTTCCTGAGTCCTATCATATAAAGATAATCATTTCACAATCCCATCAATTTCCTTCACCTCTTTTTCCCTGCATCTAATTTTCTTTTCTTCATCTCTCCCTCCTCCTCTTCCTTCCTCCATAGTTTATTGGACAATATCTCATACATACACACTTGAATACATGTTTTTTTACAAGATGTGTTCTTTTAAACATTCCTTTTACTTTTCACAAGAAAACAATTTTAAAAATTAGTACCAGGTTATTTAACTTCAGAAATAATTTTTTAACCTGTTTCACAACTTGAACACATTTTCTTCAAACAAGATGAATAAGTAAAACTTTCTTACTGCCAAATCCAATGGCCTTGCCTTTTTTTCTCCGAGACAATCCCGCTACACCTGTTTTATTTCAATTCACTCCTGGATACTTGGTATTGCCTGGGTTCTGTGGCACTAAACCATTTTGGACATTGTCTTATTTTCCTGACTTTCATGTATAGAGTAGGACAAAGTGGGTTTATAGTGTGAGTACACAAAACACAAAGTTTATTCTTGTATTATTATTTAATAATTACTATATTATTTTCCATATGACTAACTATAAACCTACTTTTGCCGCATCCTATTACTATGTCTTCTTGATAAAGGAGAGGTAGGTAGGACATATCACAGCTTTTTTTATAAGATACTGGCAAAGGGAGGAGGAGCATTAACAACTACCTAGTGACCACTGTGTGTCAGGTACTAGCAAGGTAAACAGAACAGACATAATCCCACCTTTGGGCCAATGGTCTAGTGGAAAAAACAGATACTTCATGAATAAATATAAAATTTAAAATGCTGTTATCTTTAAAAGGGAAAATTCAGAATGATATATAGACCATATGATTAAGGAACTTGATTCAGATTGGGAAGGCATAAAAAGTCTACAGGTGAGAAGAGATTAACAGGGAATTTATATGCACACTAGAGGCCCGATGCACTAAATTGGTGCAAGAGTAGGCCTCCCCTCTCCCAGCTGCTGGCACCAGCTTCCCTCTGGCACCCAGGGCCCTGGCTTCCCTTGCACCCCAGGCTTTGTCCAGAAGGTCTTCTGGAAGGACATCCAGTCTAATTAGCATATACATTTTTATTATGATAGATATGTATAACCCATGGACAATAGTGTGGTGAAGGCCTGGAGTGAGGGTGGATGGGACTAGAAGGGGTCAATGGGGGTGGGGGGGGTGTTTGATATCTTTCAACAAAGTAAAGATAAATTTTTAAAATATTAGTATAAATTTTGAATATTTGTATTCATATATTTTAAAAACCTAATAACTTCAAATTAATTCATTCTCGTTATTTAGATGCCAGTTCAGTGTCCTCAGGGAAGCTTTTACTGACCTCCATGAATAGATGAAAACCCACCATTAGTCACTCTCTACAGACAAGTTTGCCAAGTACTTACCATAATGATATTTTTCATTTGTTTAAATTAATTTCTGACTCTCCACTAGAATATAAACTTCATAAAGGCATAGACTTTTGTTTGATAACTGGTGTTTCCTAAGCAGTAAAGATAGCAGCAGGCATAAAATGGGTGTTCATTAAATAATTATTCAAAGAAAGAAAGAAGAAAGGAAAATCTATGTCTCACTCTT
This sequence comes from Pipistrellus kuhlii, assembly GCF_014108245.1. Taxonomy (NCBI): domain Eukaryota; kingdom Metazoa; phylum Chordata; class Mammalia; order Chiroptera; family Vespertilionidae; genus Pipistrellus; species Pipistrellus kuhlii. The sequence goes on from NW_023425529.1 coordinate 21,745,093, forward strand.
CAGAATTCATTATATACTTAAGGAGATACATTAATCCATATGAAAAACACAGTAAATAAGTCTCCATGTATGTGGCTCTATTTGAAACCCACTAGAGGTTCAAAAGGAAAAGTCAAACTAACTGCATAATTTTTTCGAGAGCTTGAACTTGAGTTAGATCTTAAAAACTGGTTAGGATTCAGTTCAAGTTCTCCTAATAGTCTTGCCCATATTTATATGCAGCATAGAAGCAAATTTCTAAATTAAGGAACAAAGAAAGATTCACCTCTATCCTAGATAAGTACTGCATTTATAAAATTATATTTATATTAAATTGATCTATTCTGTTTTTTTTGTTATTTGTTTTCCTTCAACTTATACTTCGATATAGTGGTAGGTAAACCATTTCTCAGGAGGAAAAACGAAACCCTGATTTGTAGTGCTTGTTAAATTCCATGGAATTAATATTCACACGTGGCCCATTTCAAGCTATTAATGGTTTAACAGCAGCTTACAAAACTCCTAATGTTTTACAATTGTATCTCATAAGCCTAGCAAGTCCAGGTAGAGCACATTATTCCAGAACTCTGGCCAGGACAGAGGACAGGAATAACACTATGAATTTAGAACTACTGTTTAAGACACAGGCATTCACAAGTTGAAAGGCTAAAACTCTGACACTATCTCTGGCACAGACTAGCCTACGCAAGTCAATTAAACCTCCGTACTAATTTTCTCATCAGTAAAATAGAGATAGTTCCTGGTCTTCCTCGTTCACAGGACTAGTGAAACATCAAATGAGACAGATGCATATGTAAATTTAACTTCCAAAGTTAAAAGTAAGAAGTACTCTTTCAAAATAAGCTGGTTCATTCAGAATTAAATCCCCAGGGTTTGTACTGATTTTGATCTGGTCTGCATTTTAAAACCACAGCGGCTGGCTTTAATGAAAAGTGATAGCCACAGTATCTCATCTTTTTCATGTTTAATTCTTCATGACAGTCAAATAATACATGGTTTGTGTTTTGTTTTGTTTTGTTTTTTTAATAGCGGTATGTCAGAATAAGAGAGCATTAAAAAAGGGAACAGAAAATGTTGATTTGCTAAACTGCATTTTAAAAACATAGAAACTTTTGTCATATAGCTATCATAGTTTCACCTGTCACAATGTTCATGTAGCAATATAGAAGTTTTCAAATATTTAAATACAGCAATTACATCACACACCTTGCAAAGAAAACAATTACAAATGTCTGTTTACCTTTAGGCCTTAAGAAGACATTCAATTTATACCTTGAATCAACTCTTACTGAAAAGTAAGATGTTTTAATTTTTATTAGCTGATAAGACAACTTAAAAACCAAGGAAGACAAAGTTTTTCTTTATCATGGCAAGTTTAAGGACTCTACACAGTTAACTACTAAATTATCTACTTAATTCAACTAAAAGTGTATACCAAACCTGTCATAACAACTTCTAAAAGATTTGAAATAGAAAATCGATTTCCTTAAGAAAACACCTTTTATAAGTTATAGTTATTATAATGTTCCTCTTCTACAGAAAATAATATTATTTGGCAATTACAAAGATAAAAATAAAACAATGTAAGACCTAAATTAAGCACAACAAAAATGTTAAACACTGAAGTTTTAAAAGGAAAGTAAATAGAATGAATAAAAATCACTGAAGAAATAAACAAGGCTATAGTAAGCTAAGCAAGTTAAATCTGTATTAGAAAGTTTTAAGATAGCTAGCTAGAATAGATAGATGATAGATAGATAGAATTTAGACTCACCTTTCTTTACTCCTGTTTACATCTGATATCAATTTTCAAACTGATGAGTATGTAGTCTTGACTCGATGTTAGAACACCACCTGCCCAATCTGGCTAACACACAACTAATAGCTCTTTGTACATTAAGCTGTCCTTAAAAATAATTTGTTCTCTGAGAAAATGTCACAGACATTTTTGTTTACTTAAGGTTTTGTTTACTTGTTTGTTTTGCTTTGACAAAGTATACTGAAGTATATATACTTCAATTTCAATTTAATGTATGTTTCTTGATCTAAGTTAAAACAAGATGGGAGTGATTATCATTATATGAGACTTTAAAAGATCATTGAGATTAATTTTTTAAACAATACGCTGTGACATAGTCTACTAATGATTGTGCTATTGGTTCTAAAGGCTAGATATTCAAAACCTAAAAACACTAACAATCTGCCTTAAACCTTCTGAATCATTACATAGTGTCTCCTACAGGGTCTTCTAGAATGACTACTTTTCAATAACTCTTACCAATATTGTAGGTAGAGTTGTCGCCATCTATTTCCCTCTGTCATTTGACCTAACATTTAGAAATAAAGAACTTTTATATATGAACAGACTTGGAAAACTAATAAAAACAAACTGTTATAATAGTAATAATAATAATAATAATAAATGTTAATAGTGGCTAACACTTGTGAAGGTATTGCAATAATTTCTAGGCCATATAGAAATTATATTTTCTCAAGGCCAATATAAATGAAGAGAACAATTTTATATCTTTAAACCAATACACTGTAATCACTTAAAAACAATTATCTCGGTACCCCTTTTTTATAATTATGAGAAAATTCTTAGGTTGTTTGTAAGTTGGAACATAATTTGGCGGAGAATCTATGTTCAAACCAGAATGTTGGTTTAACAGCTAGCTGAAGAAGAATACTCATTATTAAAATTCAATAACCAACTAAAAAGAAACCCTTTCGCACTAATTCTATGTTCAATATTGTGACAGAGTTTATACAAAGGCCTAACACAGAGGAGAGCCAAATATACCCTATTACTACTGCTTCAGTATTCCCTTCTAAGTCTTGTTGCTATGATGACATCATCAGTACACATACACTGCTTGGGTGTTATATATAGAAAATGACTACTACCTCAGTTCAAAACATTGTTAATACCATGCTGATTTGAGAAAATGTGCTAATTTTTAAAAGAACAGCTGCTATTTATTGATCATTTACCCTGTACCAAGTTATTGTGGTAAATGTTTTCTAACCATTATCTTAATTTTCACATTAATTTTTGAAGTACTGTTCTCATTTGATAAACGAAGGAAGTGAGATAAAGAGCCTAGGTGCCATTTGTGTGTTACTTGGAAACTCTTAAAAATCATCTAGTGCCATGAATGATTGAACAGTAATGTCCTATCTGTTTCTTGTATCAGATATAATCACAGGCAGAGAACAAAAAGGGGGAAAGCAAACAACGTTCAGTGAGCCCCCACTCCAGATGATATTTTGTAAACCTCACCTCATTCCATCCTGAGAACAATGATTTGAGGTGGTAATTAGCTTTACCTCATACAGCTAAAAGACAGCCTCAAATAAGTTCCGTCATTTGCCTAAGTGGTAACACAAGAAGCTAGAATTAGAACCAGGATTTAAACCCTGACCTGGCTGACATATATCCAATTTTCTTTCCAGTAAGTGACACTGCTCGTTTGACCACTGTGTACTCTCCAGCAGTTTTCAGGTCTTTTCATGCTGGGTTCCTCAACGATAATCTTTATTTTAGTCATGTTTTCTTAACAGAAGGTACTAAAAATGCTAGTGTGAAAATGGAAGGGAAGAGGATTTACTTTAGTGAAAGAGATAGTACGAAAACAATAGTGTCATTATTTTGTTAAATGGCTTTATTGCTTAACATTTTGTTCCCTGAGGAATGTGGAAAAATGTCATCAGATCTATTACTTTTAATTAGAATGTTGCAAATGTATTATTAGTTAAGCTGAATTTGGCTTTGAGTAATAATAACTTTTTACTGGTTAAATATTTAAATATTTATTTGTATTACTTTATTTTTTAAATATATATTTTATTGATTTTTTACAGAGAGGAAGGGAGAGGGATAGAGAGCTAGAAACATCGATCAGCTGCCTCCCCCTGCAAACCTCACTGGGGATGTGCCTGCAACCAATATACATGCCCTTCACCGGAATCGAACCTGGTACCTTTCTCAGTCTGCAGGCTGACGCTCTACCCACTGAGCCAAACCGTTTTTTGGCTATTTGTATTACTTTAGTGGATTAATTTTTTATCATAGTTGAGACAATTTCTAAATATGAAAGTGTTGTTAAGTGTTTTATCCCTATGTAAATAGCAAGTGATACCCATAAATTTACCTGGGTCATTTGCATTTCTTCTATTATAATTAAATACATATTAAAGGTGAAAAGGAAGTAAGATTCCAATTTAGCTGAAATCTTCCAACAGCTATAAAAATATGGCAGTAAAGGGAATAATTTAGGCTCTAAATTTTAAAAAGAAGAAATTATCTCAACCTCTCTATTACCAGGCTCTGTATCCTGCTGGGGTTGGGTGTGGGGAGATATGGTGGTTAGATCAGACCTTGAGCTACTTCTCAACAAGGTTTCCATTCAATTTCACATGTGACATGAGAAATTTTCATTAAAATCTCCATATATTTATTTATGAATTTTCCTTCTTACATATACCTTGCCTATACAAGCTTGAATGTATGTCTCTCTGATTGTATTATTTCCATGATTAACGGTGGACTTACAGATAGCCTCATATAGTGATTGCTATGATATATTGACTTTTAACATGGAATATACTTTATCAGTGGAAATTTCTGACTCAAAAGCACCTGTGATGTAGTTGATCAGCTAAAGTAGTTTCAAGTGCCTCCTCACCACTGCTATCACCTTAAAGGGATTGTCATTCACTCCCTTGCATGCGGTTGAGATCAATTAAAACTGCGGCTAAATTCTGGGCTTTTAAAATGTTTTCACAATGAACTTTTTTTATTTTGAATCATTTTAGATATACATAAAAGTGAAGGTAGTATAGAAAATAATACTTCACACCCCATTTCCTTATTGTTAACATCTTACACTAGCATGATATAGTTGTCACAATTAATGAATCGATATCTATATTTCATAATTAACTAAAGTGAATACTAATGACACTGCTGTAATTAGCCTAGTTATTTTAAGGACCCCACTCCCAGCACTCAGTGGGGACAGGGATATCCCACTTCCACCTATAACACTTTATCCCAAGTTGCTTGATTTTTTTTTTTTTGTGTGGGTTTTTTTTTTTTTTTTTTTGTGTGTGTGTGTGTGTGTGTGTGTGTGTGTGTGTGTGTGTGTTTTAACCTAATATATGCTTCTTTCCCAGGATCCTATCCATAATACATTACATTTAGATCTCATGTCTCATCAGACTCCTCCAGATTGCGACCCATTTCCTGACTTTTCTTCCTTTTGATGACTATATTAGCTTCCTAGGGCTGCTGTAACAAACTACCACAAACTGAGTGGATTAAAACAATAGAAATTTATTCTCTCTTGGTTCTGAACGCTAAGAAATCCAAAATCAATGTGTTGGCAGCTACACTGTCTCTGAAGGCTGTATGAGAGGAATCCTTTCTTGCCTCCTCTCGCTTCTGATGGTTGCTGGTAACCTTGGCTTTCCTTAGCTGTAGATGAATCACTCCAGTCATGGCCTGTCTTCAAGTGGCCTCCTCTGTGTCTACCTGTTTCCAAATTCCCTTCTTCTTACAAGAACACCAGCCAGTGGACCAGAGTCCACCCAGTCCAGTTTGACCTCATCTTAACTTGATTTCATCTACAAAGACCCAACCCAAATGAGGTCACATTCTCAGATATAGGGGCTTCAACGTATCTTCTTGGGGACACAATTCATCCTGCAACAATGACCTTCCCAGTTTTTGAAGAAGTACTGTACTATGATATTTCATAAGGATTTGCCTGATATCTTCTCTTGGTTGGACTGGAGTTACAGGTTTGGGAGAGGAAGACCACAAAATATGTGCCATTCTCATCACATCTTCTCGAGGACCTATGATTAGCAGGACTTACCGTTGTTTATGCTAAACTCGTCACTGACTGAGGCAGCATTTGCCAAGTTTTTCCACTATAAAGTGACTTCCCTCATCACCACTATACAGGCCTCTTAATGACAGGAGGGATGTCATTATAGGCAGCCCACACTGGAGGAATAAAGAATTGTGCTACATTTCCCTGAGGAAAGAGTATCTACCCTGTTTCCCCAAAAATAAGACAGTGTCTTATATTAATTTTTTCTCCCAAAGTTGTGCTAGGTCTTATTTTCAGGGGATGTCTTGAACCTTTCCACGTGCTAGGTCTTATTTTCGGAGGATGTCTTATTTTTGGGGAAACATGGTACGTACATAAATTATTTTGGAATCTTTGTATGGGAGATTTATATATTCTCACCATTTATTTATTCTGTGTTTTTTAAACTGAACTGAAAAGATGGAAAAACAAAAAGTAAGGGTTCAGATCCATCAAATAGAAACTCCTGATGATTCACCCCCTGGAAAACTCCTATTTCGGGTAGTTCAGACAAGAGGTGAGTTAGGCTTTGGTTGTATGCTGGGTATAGGAAGGAGGGGTAGGGGGAGGGAGAAGGAAAGTATGAGGGAGAGGGGAAGAGAAGGGGGACGGTAGGGGGAGGGAAAGAAGAGGAGAGGGGGAGGGGATGGAGAGGGAAAGAAGAGGGGAGGGGAGGGGAAGAAGAGGGAGAAGGGGAGGAGAAGAAGAGGGGGAGGAGAGAGGGGGAGGGAAGGAAAGGAGAGGAGAAAGGGGGAGAAGGGGAAGGGAAGGGAGAGGATGGGGAGGGGAACTGGAAGGAGGAGAAGGGGGAGGAAGAGGGGGAAGAGGAATGGGAGGGAGAGAGAGGAGAGGAATCAGGACATAAGAGAGATCCCAGACCTTGGCTATCACCACCAAAAAAAAAATCAGCATTTTTTTTTAAAAAAGAAAACATTACATTCAAATACTCACAGAAACAAAAAGTTGTTGAGTATGAATTCTCAGAAGGAGTAGAAGAATTATTCACTGTTACCATTTTCTCCCAGGATAAGAATAAAAGTTTAACTTTTTCTGCCAATTCAGTTCTCAATTGAACACATTTCAGAGAACAGCATTTTGGAACAAGAAGTAGAGAAAACCATCCCACCTACCCCAAACCACCTCCATTCCACATTAATTATTTTTTTAATTGTCTACTTTTTATAAATCAGCCTTGAGAATTATTATTCACTGATATTCTACTAACTAGAACAAACAAAAATTAGTGAGGAAATTAGCATCTCATACGATACCTTTTTTATTGCTAGATATCCTTTTTCCATAGGTGTGCCAAATGCTAAATTAGTACAGTTCGACATACTCATAAAGGCAAATGGATAACACTATCTAGGCATGATGTAATCCAGCTAGATGTAAAGATAGGAACATAGTTCTAAAATTATCTTTAATAAAATAAAAACTCTGAAGTCCAATTTCATATGACATTAAATGACCTCTAAAAATAGTAAATCATAAAACCTTGCAGGTACAATGAGCAGAGCTGTAACCACAGATGAGCTGCAACATTTTAATATTTAACTACCCTGTTGCCACGTAACTACCTTCCTCTGTATTACCTTGAGCAAAGGACTCTAAAGCAGTAAACAAAATACTGCAGATGGTTCCCTCTGCATTTCCTGTACAGCTCCTTAAGAAAACCAATGGTTTCCAAACTGTACAACATAATTTTTATAAATGGTTACAATCTACAAAGTGGGAAACACCACCTGTACTAAATTGTTTCTACTTTTCTAAATCATAAATCAAAAAACTCCTTGAGGTTATGACAAGTAAAAATGCTTAGTTGTTAAAATATACAGAATTTTTTTAGGCCATGCAATTTTGTAAAGCTTTCTACTGTATTATAAAACAAGTGCCTATATCACCCTTCCCAGATTCTTTAAAAAAGCATACTACTCATCTCAACCCCTCTCTTCCTGTCTGCCATACTAGTACTTGAAATTGGTCATTTTAATCAGAGGACAGAAATATCGGATCAAGGATTATTCATTGTTGCAATTTGTCTGTTCTACTTTAGCAAACAAGATACAGTCTTACAGATCTAGCCGAAAGGTTACAAGGGGGCATTATGTGTTTTGCTCAAATGGAATATTTTGTGTACTGTACTGCTATAGGTACCAGAGTATATCAAGGTCAACATGGATAAGCCCAAGGAAAGTTCATGATTGGACACGTAAGGTCAAACTCTCAACTCATTCTTAACTGCTCCTTATTCCTATTATTCTAAACCATTTAATAGTTTGTTGTCCGAGTAAAAATGCAATCCTTTCAGAGTAAAAATTTACCTTCAAAAATAGAGACAATCCTAATATGTTGTTAGAAAGAAAAGCAACAGCCTAAAACGGTTTGGCTAAGTGAATAGAGCGTCAGCCTGCAGACTGAAAGGTCTCAGGTTCAATTCCGGTCAAGGGCATGTACCTTGGTTGAGGGCATATCCCCAGTAGAGGTATGCAAGAGGTAGCTGATCGATGATTCTCTCTCATCAATGTTTCTAACACTCTATCCGTCTCTCTTCCTCTCTGTAAAAAATCAATAAAATATACTTAAAAAAAGAAAGTAAAGCAACAATATACCCAAACAAACAAAAAAACATTCCAATAACTATCTACATTTAGCTGACTACAAAAATAAATGATTGGCCGAAACCGGTTGGGCTCAATGGATAGAGTGTCGGCTTGGGGACTGAAAGGTCCCGGGTTCAATTCCGGTCAAGGGCATGTACCTTGGTTGCGGGCATATCCCCAGTAGGGGGTGTGCAAGAGGCAGCTGATCGATGATTCTCTCTCATCGATGTTTCTAACTCTCTATCTCTCTTCCTTCCTCTCTGTACAAAATCAATAAAATATATTTTAAAAATAAATAAATAAATAAATAAATAAATAAATAAATAAATGATTGTCAGTAGGTACTAATAAAAAAAAATCACACAACATCTAGGATTAACAAAACCTTCCTTGAAAACCTTTCCATCTTCCCATTCTCTTAGGAAAAAAAAAAAAAAAGAAAAGAAAAAAAAGACATATTTAGGAAAAGAGCACATTGCCGGCAATGTAACAGCATAGTATAAAGTTCAAGAGAAGCTAGAGATCAAAATTTCCCTCACAGGACTGAACCAGAGAAGATCAGATAAAAATCTTTAGAAATGTACAGTATAGTGGGAGGGAAGGGCATCAAAGGGTACAACATGGCAATGAGAAAGACCAATTGCAAGGGGGGCACCTCACGCTGGGAGGTCAGTCAGTTCATAAAATCCCTCAGGCTTCCGGCTGCAATGCATGAGCTGAATAAACCCGGAAAGAGAAGAGCAAAGACATGAGGCAGCTGGGTAACATTTAGGAAGCCAACAACAGTCCAGCTACTGAAGAATAACTAAGAGGTAGAAAGTGATTAGGGCGGAAGCGGAGATAAAACCAGAATACATAAAGTTACATTCATATCAAATTCTGTTAGACTGAAATTCAGTGTTACTTATTGTTTCTGTGTAACTGTTATTCACCTATACTAAAATTACATTTTCTTTCTTGTTTAACCTTTTATATTCTTTAGAGTTAAAAATTAGCTTACCCTAAACCCTGAGATTTCCTATGTACTTATATTAATCTCATCCCTTTAGACTCCGCCACAGTGAAGTCTCCCTTCAATATATTTAAACACCATCATTTTTCTCTTTCAAGAGTCACCTCTCCTAGACCCCCAGACTATATTCCTGTTGGAATCTAAACTGAGTACTCTCTAGGCCTCTTAAACCGTTTTCATCATGATACCCAAATTCCGCATTATCCTGCTCATTCCTTTCATCTTTCTCCTGTCTTAGATCCTTGTTTCCTGGATCCCAAGACTCCCTCTTTCTTACTTTTACTTTTTATCTTGCAAGAGCACATATTTCAGAAAGCACCTTCCAGTTTCATAGCTGGAGACATATGCCTGACTGCCAAGATCTTGGTGATGAGGAGAAGTGGGCTAGGATGTCTCTCTGCCCAGTAACTTTTTCACTTAAACTTCTACCTGCCTGTGCCTTGTGCCCCCGACTCAAGAGTCCTCCAGTTCACAATCTCCACAGAATAAACATCCATCCTCGCTGAGCACGGGAGGCATCTGGGATGCAAGGCCACTTGACACACACAACCTGCTAGTCCTCCTGTGCTCAGCCTCACCCTCACTGCTGAGCCTTTCAGAGTTCTGAAGTGAAAATCAAGTTGCTTCTCAATGTCTCTTACTAACAGCTTCAGTTTCGGCTTCTCGGGACTCTAGGTTAGTTACAATTTATCCCTGGCCTGTCCTTTTTTAAATCCCTTTACTGGCCTTTTATTTGGAGGGAGTTAAAATAACTGTGCTTAATCTGTCCTTTTCTATATTTTCATTTTATAAACATTGGCAAATATTAGTTTATGAAAAATTCAGGAGAGCCTTAGCTGGTGCTGCTAAGTGGTTAGAGCCCCGGCTCACACACTGAAGGGTCATGGACTCAATTGCCAGTCAGAGGCACATACGTGGGTTACAGGTTCAATCTCAGGCCCTGGAGAAAAAAGTCACCTTTAATATGAACTTGAGAGGTCAACTTGGACTTTGAGATATGAGTACAAGTTTATACTAAAAATAAAAGCACCATAATAACCAGATTGATATTAACACCAAAAAAATGAAGGAAATTTACCTTAAAGTCAGCTGATATTTTGGTGGTAAATGTTTAATTACCTGTTGTTATTGTAACAACAAACACTGTTTTCAAATCCATGAAAAGAAAAAAACATTATAGTGTGTAAAAGTGAGGCATAGCTCCAGCAATGCCAGCATTATAATTAATGAAAAAAGCTTTAATTGTTTTTCTGGAAATTAAATCATAGCTTTAAATAAACAACTGAGTTAGGTACTTAATTTGGAGGCAATATCCACAGTTAAATCAGGTATTATTGCTAATAAAAAATGTCTTAATTGTTTTTCTGGAAGTTAAATCATAGCTTTAAATGCACAATAGTTATGTGGCTAAATGAAACTCATCCTTAGGTAAATATTCATTTTCATTATTCAGCATTTTTTCCAAAGAGAAGCCCATTTAAATGAATAGAGTTGGGAACAAATTCTTTTTGAGCTACCCCAAAACAAAAGTCAGAGATACTTGTGCATTAATCTTACAAGTCAAGCTGCCTATAAAACAACTGTGAAACTAACTTTTCCTAAGATGATAGATATTTACATAGTCATAGAAATTATAAGAGAAAAATTAAGTTCAGTGTTTTAATTATGGCAATTAATCTTCATATTTAAAAGATGGTAAGTATAATAAGCTTTGATTGTGGGTAGTACTGCCTTTAAAAAATATCTGCCAAATTATAACAATGGATGTTCTCAAAAATAGCAATAAAATTCTTTCTAACCCTGAAATCATCCATAAACTGAGGTAAATTGAGACATATCTGTGTTCATTATTGTAAAAAAAAAAAAATAATGCTCATTTAGTAAGCATTTCAGTGTATCGGTCTCTATGCCAGTGCCTTAGTGCGTGACTTTGTTTAATTCTTACCACCTTATAAGTTGTAAGAGCTTATTTATCCCCATTTTAATGAGGAGTCTTGGAATTATAAAAGTTATAAGTGAGGGTAACTTGGCTATGATACTTACATATCATAGCTAAGATTTGACCACAAGCCATGCTTTTATCTACTATGGTAGCGATTTTTAACCTTTTTTCATCTCATGGCACATACAAACTAATTACTGAAATTCTGTAACAAACCAAGAAATGTTATACTTTTTACATATCTGACCAAAAAAGAATAGATATAATTTTAATTCATTCACACTGGATAGTTATTATTGTCATGACAATTTAAGGGGAAAAGGTCAGTGTCCCTGATTAGTCAGTTATTGCATGTTTTAAAAATTCTTGCAGTACTCCAGGTAAAAACTGCTGCATTATTGTAACTTTCCTTTAACTAAAGATAAATCCAATATTTTGAAATTGGATGGGAACATGTCAACAGTGATTAATCAAAAGTCATTAATCAAAATGATCTTTATAGATGATTATTCAAACAAGATTCATTTAATATTACTTGGCCCAAGTCAATAACCTTACTAATTCACTCATTCACTCATCTGACAAGTACTCGCCATCACCTAGAGCACTGTCAAAAATAACTTTCTTACATGATGAAAATTTACTGTATCATCACTGTTCAATACAAGTGTTGAATACCTAAAATGTGGCTAGTGCCACTGAGAAACCAAAATTTTAATTTTGTAAATTTATGTTAGTTTATATTTAAATGTAAATAGCCACATGTGGCTAATGGCTAGAATACTAAACAAAACAGTTCTAGATACAGAGAACAGTTAACAAAATAGACATAGTTCTTAACTTCATGGAGCTTACAATCTAGTGGGAGAACCAACATGAAATAAGTAAAATAATAAATATGATATTACAACTTCTGTTACCTGCTTAGAAGAGAAGATAGTATTTGTATGGACATAACATCAGACTGAGGCAAATCTAGCATCTAAAAAGTATGACACTGAGGGATTCATTCTGAAAATGTTATTTCAGGATTTCCTCATTTAAAATCTAAGATAACTAGTAAACCACTGAAATAGAATTTATGAATTTTTTTCAAAGTGCTTTCTATGTTTTAAGACTAATGCACAAAAACAATAAAAGATGCCTATGCAAAAATAACTAAACAAGAATGTTGTTCTTGTTTTCCTATTTCAGGTAATAGTCTGAATTTAAGTGAAATAAAATGAAATAGAATAAAAAAGAATTATAAAAAAAAAAGGCTCTATAAAATGTTAACTTTAGTAACTTCAAGTTTAAGAACCTGGATTTGATGAGAAATGGGAAAGTGAGAGAAAAACAACTGAACTACTATTCCACTTGGGCAGCAATGGGATTTTTTTTTTATAGTAACATGCCCACTTTCGGGCCAGTGTCAATTTATACACCAAAAAAGAAAATTTATTTTGCCAAGAATTATATTCCTGGACTTGAGCACCTGGAACTGAAAAAGAGCAAACACCACTCTCTGCAGTGAATTAATAAGTGAAGAAAAAAAAGTGTTTGGATCAATCAGGGAATGGGAGACTCACCAGAAACCTTCATGTTCCCGGATCACATTGGGTGCATTTTTGTTGGGAAGCTAAGATGAATTTGTTTGGGTAAGTAGGATATTTGAGGCCAGGGGGAAGAGGAAATTTGAAGAGGGAATTATCACGAGGGCTGGTAAGGCCACATTTGCATTTCTTTCTTCCCATTCCCACAGTTCCCATCTCTAAGCACATGGGCAGATGTCCTGTAAACTAAGGTAGGGAAAACTGGGGGCAGAAGCATGATTTGATTTAATAAAAATGAATTGCTCATAAGAACAAGTTTATTTTAATATTTCTACATAGCCCCAAATTTAATTACTCTTTATTAAGTAAACTGGGTATGATTCAGCTAGCATAACTGCTGCTCCCATTTTAAGGCACCTGATTTTATAGTCAATGCACTAAGAAAACTTAACTACTACCTAATAGTAGTGATAGGAGGAAAGATAAGTGGAGCAGCAGCAAGCAGTAAGCAACTCACATTTCAATAACACTATGTGCCCTGCCAGGCACTATTCTAAGTGCTTTACATTTATTATTTTCTTTTAATTGTCACAACAACCTAATGAAATAGGAACCATTATCCTCACTTTACAGATGAGTTAAGCTAGGTACAGAGTTTAATAATATGCCTAATGTCAAAGAGCTAATAAACAGTAGATATGGCCAAGATTGGTTTGGCTCAGTGGCTAGAGCATCGGCCTGTGGACTGAAAGGTCCCAGGTTCGATTCCTGTCAAGGGCATGTACCTTGGTTTCGAGCACAACCCTAGTGGGGAGTGTACAGCAGAGGAGGCAGTTGGTCGATATTTCTATCTCTCGCCCTTCCCCTCTGTAAAAAATCAATAAAATATATTAAAAAATAAAAATAAAAAATGAATAAATAGTAGATATGGAATGAAATCCAACCACTTTGCCATAGGGGAAAATAATAGTTAAAAAGTTGGTTTTTTACCCCAAATCACAAGGTCACATAACATCTAAAGGATTTCTTTCTTTTACTATAAATTTATTATACATGAGAGTACATACATTTGTATAGAAGAGAACTAACAGTGTAGCTTTTACACAAGAAAGGAAAGACATTGGATTTTGGAAGTTTATGAAGTAAAGGCAGGCAATAACCAGATTATTAGAAATAATATCAAGATAAAGGCAAAGGTAGTACTAGAATAAAGACAATGGACCCTAGAGCTTCAAAAGGATCACAAAGTTCTAAAAGGGAGTGGCATCACCTTGATTTTTGTTTGCCAAGTCCATGTCTATTACAGAATATTTACCTATGGGAACATATTTCCAATTGTGTAATGGCAATCAAGAAAAGCAGAGCTGACTCTTATACCCAACTATGAAGCAACATGTTTTGTTTTGTTTTGTTTTGTTTTTTAATATATTTTATCAATTTTTTTTTCAGAGAGGAGGGGAGAGAGATAGAGAGTTAGAAACATCCATGAGAAAGAAACATCAATCAGCGGCCTCCTGCACACCCCCTTCAGGGGATATGCCCGCAAACAAGGTACATGCCCTTGACCTGAATTGAACCTGGGACCCTTCAGTCCTCAGGCCCATGCTCTATCCACTGAGCCAAACCGGTTAGGGTGAAGCAACATGTTCTTAAATACAAGGGGGCATATGAATTATTATGAAAAAAATATATAAAAAAGTAAAAAAACAGGCTATGAAATTGTAGAGATTCTCCACTTTACCTCTATGAAACAGAATAATACACAGACACTTTTCCTCTAACTTCTGTGGGAAATACATTCTCTCAAAAACTTCAACAAATCAACTTAAAAACATATACTGCTTTTTCTAACAAAACCTTGAGTTTGAGGGGAAAAGATTTCAGTTTTTCTCAAGCTACTAAGCTGTCAGCATAGTTTAAACTCAGCAACCTCTTTTAATAGCTTCAATATATTAAAGTCAAGAGAGAAACATGGTGTTTCTGATAATACATTATTTTCTTATATTTGGTCTCACGTCTTAAAGTAGTTTTTTTTTTTAAGTCCATACATTTTGTGTTATATAAGCAGTAAAATTCTATGAAGAGTATCAAGATTTTAAGTGATCTTTTGGCCTTCCGATGAGCTAAAATGAAATCATTTCAGAAGTTTTTATAGAAAAAATTTGGATCAATCTAATAGTACTCCCTTCTAAAACTTAATTTTTATTATTATTTTTGACCTAAGTCCTACCAAAGTAACCCACCACCCTCAAGATCACATCAAATTCTATTGCACAGCATGGTGCTCCTGTGATCTGGCCCTTTGTACCCATACAGCTCCTTCTTTCACCATCTCTTCCTTCTTGCCGTTACCCCTGCTCCCTCCAGACCCACCACTCAAATCCCTCCTAAACTCACTATGCATGAGCCATAATTAAGTACTTTTCAGACTCTTGCCATAAGGGACATCGTCTATCTGGAATATCCTTCCACCCACAAACTTCTGCCACCTTCACCTGGCCAACTCCTAATCCTACTTTAGACCTCAGAGCTGGGGGGCCTGATTGCTCTACAGCAGGACAGATGCCCCTCTCACATGTTCCCATAACACTTGAGTCTAACACTAAGGTGCATGTATCATGCTGCAGGAACTTCCTATTTTCTTGTTTGCACACAGGAGTTTACATTTCTTGAGAGCAGGGCTAAATAATTTTAATGAATACCAAGTGCTAAGCATAGCACCTGACATGAAGTAAATTGTCAATAAATACTTATTTAACGGATAAACAGTATGCCCTTAATTATTTTTTATTTGAACAAATTAAGATGTTTATTTCAAATCTTAACATTGAATGAAACAATGTTCTAAAAGCAAGAAAATTTAGTATGAAATATGTTAACTAAAGCGTTAAAAACTGAAAATACTTAGCATCACTAACTTATAACGATAGCCACTTAGGGAAAAGAGCCAACCCTACCCCCCAAAAGTCTCTCCAGGTTACTGACATTCACACTGTAAAACGATGTCTCCTTTCTCCTGCCTCCCATCTTGACTTCTCTTATTCCCAACTATCTTCCATATGTTCCCCAAATGGACTGGGAAATGAAGTCCTCTTCTCATCCTATCTTCTCACCTCTCGAATTCTGCCTGACACTCTCTGATGGTGAGCAGCAGTCCTACCAGCACCCATCCACTCTCTGTGAGAGTTGAGAAAATATCATTCCTGGGACGTCCTAGATGTCAACTTGATTTAGGTTTGCGTGGATTTAGAAAGAGTACTCCATGCTGAAGTCAATACTATTCCTTGCTTTGCCAGGTCTATTTCTAACTCTGTGCCTTGGGCAGGTCACTTACACTAGTTCCCCCATTAGTGCTGATGAGGCTGGGAGCCAGGGTCTCTCCAAGAGGTCTCTGCAGCTCTGAAGCCCTGGTCCATTCACTCAGTGACATCAGTGACAAGGGCCAACATATTAGCTAAGTGACCTGCTTCCTGTCAGATGCATTCACCCATGAAGGCCACCTGACGGAACAGAACCCAGGAGAAAAGTACCCTTTCTTGTCATTTGTGGGGAGGGAAAGTTACTTAACACGTGCAGCGCCCAGTTACTGGTGACTGACACTATACTTTCCATCCGCAAGACAAAACAGACTGGGCGCAGCACGTGTTATGTAACTTTGATGACTGGAAGTTACCCTCATAAACTCCAAACCTGACTACAAATAAAACATGTGACGACATGAGGAGTTCCATATTTTTCTTTTTTTACAACTTAGCTACTAAAAAAAAACCCTGGGAATAGCACATGGCAGCACACAGTCGTTCACTCCAGTTAGCTGGGAAGAAACAATCAATTTCCCTGCTCTCCCAGGAACTGAAGTGATTTCATTCCGGGATGCTAAACCAAAAATGTTTCCAGGAAACAGGTGTTTGAATTTTATGTGACATGAGACTCGGTGTTAACAAGAGTGGCGCTTGATCTCAACTGCCACTGTTGTCACTTCAAGGAAGGCCAACTTCGCCAAGAGCCACATGGCTGCTTCCCTGCTGGGAGGGAAACAGGATGAAACAAAGGGGCACACTCTTGTAATGGCTGCAGGCGCCAAGGCAGAAAGTCAGACTCCAACCAAAGCTCAATCCTTAAGATTAAAAAAAGAAGGAAAAATGACCAGCTATCAGTCTACTAACATAAGTGGACAAAGGATGCACAGCACCGATCACTACCCACAAATTATCCCGAAGCATATCTACTGACCTTGCGAACCTCACATGACAATAATATGCTCTTATGAAAAACAGAGTCCTACTTGCTGCTCCCTAAGAGCAGGGGTGAGCAAACTTGCCCATAAAGCAATTTCCTACCACCCAAAGACAACTTCCTTAGCCCTAAAAAAATCAATATTTCTGCCAAGAAGGAAAATGCTTTGTGGGTATGTTTTTTTTCAGAGCTACTGGAAACAATAAAAACTTACTGAGTATATCCCAATGCTTTCATTGTGGAATTGTGTCATAGTGACAGGAACTTGTTGTGAAGATAGGCAGCCTTGATTGTAAGTCCTGACTCTACCATCTCCCTGTGACTGTAAACAGATCATACCTTCTCTAAGGCCCTGTTTACTCATCTGTAAAAATGAGAAGACTGTTAGCTAGATTATATGCAAAATCACCCGTAGATCACTTAAGATACATTGTCTACACCTGTATCTATCAGTTCCTTTTTGACCGACCTGTAGGTCTCTACTCTTACCCTAAACATCCTTCGTATTAGCAGTTTTATATGTTATATCTATCGATTCTACAATTTCCACCCTGTTTTTAAAGTCCTCCCTGACCAACTCAACATTAACAACTTCTAGTCCTTTGGCAATTATTTATCGTGTTTTGTGTTTTTTAGTGTGGCTATGAAGAACCACTCTGATTTAGTCCTTTGTATCTCTGACACAGCTCCAAAATTTGGCAAACTAGCACAGTGTTTCGCAAAATACATCCTGTGCTAACATTGTGCTATAGTTTTATATGTGTGCTAAAGAAAGTCCATAGAATTTTACTGACCAAAGGAACATTACTATCAATATAAATGTCCTCTAAAATAGACACAAATGACCACCTGACACAAATGACTCTTATCTGAAGCAAAACTGTTGTGAAATAGAAACTAATACAGAAGTTCAAAATTGAATTAAATATTTTAAAAATTAACTTGGCAGAATTTCTACAGTTCCAATTAGATAAGACCCCCTCAGTATTAACTGAGTTGAAATACCAATTTAAGAATTGCTGTTGGTGTGGCCATGTATCAATTATGATTTTTAACATCTGATCGGAAAAGCAGAACTTTGGTGAAAGTACGCCTATTTATATCAAGGAGGTTCAGAACTGACTCAGAGGAAAAAGTATTATCCTCTGACTCACTAGGACCACTTCCTGAAACACCCAGTGTTTTTCTTGGAAGGAAGTCAAAAAGTGGCATTTCTTTCAAAAACTGATTAGACAAAATTGAAGTCAAAAACAAAATGGACAAAAACTATCAATTTCCCTAAGCCTACCAGGTTTCAAAATAGAGACCATCCCATAAACATATATTATCTGGCCACAAAAGGGAAAACTTTAAATATACTAAAAAAATACTAGATAATCCAAGGTATATTATAATAAATAAACCATTGAAGATTTGCACATATCCCTTTTTATACCATAATCTCTTAATAATAAACAACGTTATGATTTTAATCTGCACAATTAACTAATACTTTAGGCTTTTGAAATAGTCATCATTTTTCCAGGTAATTCTTTTTTCCTCCCTGAATAAACTGTGTGGCCAATATTTCATAATAATTTACAAAAATCAGTAAATAGCACTCAAGAGCTTATATGGGCCAAACATTGTTATACATTCTAGGCCCCCATTAATTCAAATGATAATCACTATTCCTCCAAACAGCAGATTCTATTATTATCTATATTTTACAGATGAGGAAACTGTGGTGCAGAACCATCCCTTCCCCACTATCACATGTGGTAAAGCCTCAAACCCAAACAGACCAATGGAAGAGCCCGGACTATGTTTCCACAGGATTCTGTGATTCCCCACCCCCACACTGGGATGCCTGCTAAAACTTAAACATACTTATGCACAGAGACACATGCACCTGTATAATTACACATATGTACATATGTTTAAGCATTTCACATTTACAAAATCTGTGCCAAAATGTATGTATGTCCTTTTCATATATTAGTTTATTAATTCTCTTGTGACTACAGTATTATATCACTAGGATTTGGGTACAAATAAAACCAAACCTTTAATCTAGAAGAACAACAATTACTTAGGTAAGCTTTGAAACATTCCACTGTCCAGATACATTTATGTCAGTTTCCCTTGTTTTTTAGTTCTAAAATATTGGAAGCATTTCAAAGAATTATAAAAACACCAAAATGATTCTGCTCTGGACACAGGCCTTAGGGGAGAAAAATAACACATAACATTTCCTTCTTCAAAACAACAAGCAATTATACTGAATCTTGCTGTTTGTTTCCTCTTGAGTAATCTAGACTGGAGGGATTTCAAACACCTGACTCTCAGTATTTTGCTTTCAGTAGAAAGACCATCCTTTCATGTGTCAAGTCAGCTAATAAGTGTTCACTCATATCTATAACTGATTCATAGAAACTAGTTTAAATATTAAATGACTGCACATTTCTAGTTCTTAATATTTGAAAAAGAAATTCCAAGTTAGCTAATGATGCAGACTATGCACTTTGAAATCAGCCACAGTCACTCTGACCTTCCTATTACTAAGGAGCAGTTTAAGAGAAGGGCAAAGTTACCCCATAAAGCAGCAGCCCAAGGAAATGCAATATTCCTAGTGGTAGCACCACTCTGGGGGTGCTGAAGATTCAGAGGGGCTCTTGAAAGCCTGCCAGTGTGATTTTAGGGCCACAACAGAGTCATCCTGCTTCCTAAACGTATATCATTTATCCAAACAACAGAGTGGATGAAATTCTATTCCTGGAAATTAATTCATTCGTATGAGTCAAATGGAGTAGTGCCCTCTGTTTGACTATGTTCCACCCTCACACACCATTCTCACAGTATATGGAAGGCATAAGAAAAGACAATGTATATCAGAAATTACTTTTTATGATATAAATTCGTCATTGTACCCAAACTTACAATGAAAGTATCTTAATTTAGAAGTTCAACTTCGAATATGAAGAAATAAGCCCCCAAAATAGGTAGTATTTGAGTTTTTAACTTAATTAAACCTCTAAGCCTGATTATCATGTTACTTAGTTACCCAAAGAACCTAGGATCATGTGTTTTAATACCAAACACCCTCACTCCAACTGGTCATTTTTAGAAAAGTGGCTATATTCATTCTTTGTCCAATTTTTTCCTGATGTTGCAATAATGCAAATTCCCTTTTCCACCTCAGAATTCTATCCAGGTAAAGTGCTCTCCATTCTTTTTTCCTGACCTTTCTGTGCAGACTGTCTGCAGGTCAAGCTCCATTCTGATGCCTTGACAACTGTTAAGTGGCCTATGGTAGGAAGGGATTAGGGCCAGTCTGCGTAGTTTAATATAATTAGGTAGTCTTCAGAAAGGAGACTAGCAGCTGTCATCCAGGCAATCCCTGTACTCATAGTTATACCAGAAATTGTCAAGCAAAATATCCATTCTCTATAAATTCAGTAAATCTTGCTGAGGGCTTTATAGTGACGAACAAAACAGATGTAATCCTGTCCTCAGAGCTGATAGGGAATACGATGGCCTTTTTTGACATTTCCTTGAATTTGCCAAGCTCCTTCCATCCTGGAGGCCTATCACACTCTGTCTGGAATCATTATCCTCTTTGTCTTCTCTGTCTAACTCCTGTATCTCAGCTTAAACGACCCCTCTGGGGAAGTCTTGCCCAGTCCCACCAATCTGTAAGATCCCTCATTACATGTTTTCATAGCACCCTGAAATCTTCTTTATAAAACGTTACAATTAAACACATGGGCCAATATTTGCTTAATATCTGCTTTTCAAAAATCCACTGCTGCCTGGCACATTTTCTATTGATGTAGACTCACTTTTCTATTTTGCACGTTATAGTGAAAACATTTTAAATCTCATATTTCTTTAAATTTTTCTTTATATTTTATTACTCTAAATACAGTGTATTCAAAGATCTTCCTTCATGTGTAAATGATATAATAAAATTACACAGTTCTCCAACCCATCCTATTTTCTGCTTGTAAAATTCAACTGATTTGTTTATATCTTATAATTAGCTAAAGTTATAACAAATGTTTACATCTGATATCTATTTAAATATTTTCAAGCCAGAACTGTGAACAGACATACTCAAATTTTTACAAACCAATTTTCTCCACAATTTTATTTGGGAGATTCAGGCAAACATGAGTCTCATTATTAAATGTAAAACTTTAATCTAACTTAGCCTCCATGAGCCTAATTCCATCCTTTGTTTTGTTTTGTTTTGTTTTAATAATTCCTTATTGTTGAAAGTATTACATATGTCCCTCCCCCCCCCCATTGACCCCCTCCAGCCAGCCCTGGCCCCTGACCCCCTAGTTCTATCCTTTGTAAAGTAGTTATACTTTTCCAAGGTTATAAAGTACACAAAACCCCTAGCAAAATATCATACTAAATAAATATCAATTCCTTTGTTCAAGTGTGTCTGTGTGTGGGGGGAGTGGGGAGGGGAGGGGGGAGGCACATGTCTAAAAATGTAGCCCTCTATGAATACTAGAGGCCTGGTACATGAATTACTGGGCGGGGGTGGCGGGAGGATGTCCCTCACCCGGCCTGTGCCCTCTCGCAGTCCAGGACCCCTCGCTCCTTACTGCCTGCCTGCCATGGAGGCTGGAGAGACTCCTGCCACTGCCACTGCCACTGCGCTCACCGGCCGTGAGCCTGGCTTCTGGCTGAACAGCACTCTGCCTGTGAAAGCGCACTGACCACCAGGGGGCAGCTCCTGCATTGAGTATCTGCCCTCTGGTGGTCAATGCGCATCATAGCAACTGGTTGTCCCGCTGGTTGTTCCACCATTTGGTCAATCTGCATATTAGGGTTTTATAATATAGGATAATACCAGTTTCCATTACCTAATCTAATTTCCTAAAAAGTATGGAGTATAACTTTTTTTGTTCATGGACTATATATCAGGTCAAAGGCTGACAAACTTTCTGTAAAGGATCAGTTTGGGGTTTGTGGGCCACAAATGGTCCCTGTTGTTATTCTTTGTTTTCATTTTTGTTTTTAATAACCTACTAAAAATGTAAAAACCATTCAGGACCCCTAGAAAACAGCCCACTAGTCAGTTTGCTGACACCCTGCTTTAGGTTCAAAAACACTCATTAATTCTTAACATTCACCATTATACTTATCCTATTACCTGTATCATATTTGGCTCTTAATCTACCCTGAACTGAAAAACTATTCTCTCTACTTTTTATTAAAACCTCCAGTTTAACAACATTGATTAAACACTTGTTTACATGTGAGGTAACTGACTACCTAAAAAATAGTAATTCTATATATATAATAAAAGCTTAATATGCAAATCAACCAAACAGCAGAATGACCGGTTGCTATGATGCACACTGGCCACCAGAGGGCAAGCGCTCAACACAGGAGCTGTCCCATTCCGTAGGCCACAGGCCAGCCAAGGTGTGTGACAGCAGGGGCCTCACCAGTCACCTGCAGAGGGAGGCGACTGGCAGGAGGTGGGGCTGGTGAGCGGGCAGGACCAGCTCAGCCAAGACGGGTGCCAGCAGGGGTCCCCTGACTGCCCCGCCAGTCCTAGGGATCCTACCTGTGCACAAATTTTGGGCACCAAGCCTTTAGTATGTACAATAAAAGAACAAATAAAGCCTTTTGAAGGTTTCCTCTAGTGTCTTTTTCCTGTGTGTGTGTGTTTTTTTCCTGAGCCTACTACAAATCGGGATTTACCACATAAACAATTTATTATCCTCATGACCTCAAATATCTCTTACCATATTCCTGTGTAGAAATTGGTGCTAGTTTGAGTTTCTTTATAAGAATCTGATTAGACTTCATGTACCATAGAAATAGAGTAGCCTCCTGCTTATTCTCCAGTAAGCTCCCTACTTCCAATTGTAGCATATTCTGATAAATTGACTTCTTTGTCCCTAACTTCCAACACAATCATTTCTTTTCTTTTTCCTTAGTTCAGCTCATCCCCTTATTGCTAACTGTCCAATTTTTCTCCCTTTTTATGTATAATCCCAATGGGATAAAACTCTGTTATTGCTCTACCTCTGACCATCTGGGTATTTCTTGGGCTGAGTACCTTTCTTTCTTCCTTCATCTATAATAGGAATTAAAACAGTGATGCCATCCAGACACATTAGGTGCAAAGGAAATACACATGCGGAAGTTGTTTATTTACAGTCTACAAAGAACCCTGAGAGACCACGGAGGTCTGTAGACGTTACACTTGATTTAAGAACAGGCTCTGCCATTTATATATATGAGTTACCCACCTTGGGCAAGTTAACCCCTCTAAGCCATTTACTCCTCATCTGTAAAATAAGGACAGTAATAACACCTACTTTATAGTGTTTATAAAAATTATGTGGCATAATCCATGTCCAGCACTCATCATAGTACCTACTACATAGCAAAGGCCCCAAAAATGTTCAACTTAATTATTACTTAAGGGTAAGATATATTTTTACTCCAGGGACCACAGGCCTTTTATTATTAACATCCATTTCTCCTTACATTTGAGCCTATCTATGTTTCCACTGATAAAGGTATTGTGCCCCCGCCCCACCCCACTTTTTTTTTTACAGTACTCATAAAACAAGTTCTTTGACATTTTTCTCTGTGGTACTAGGTCCCTCCTTACAGGGACTATTTAGTGTCTTTCAGCATTAAAAGAGAGGAGAGAGGGAAGTTGAAATGAAGAAGAAAAAGAGAGACAGCGAGAGAAAGAGAGAAAAACTACCAGTTCATTCTTTGTATGTTATCCATTAGTACAGTCAGTTCTGTTATAATGCAACATATGCATTCCTGAAAACCACAGTGCTATGCAAATCACGTCATTAAAACCACAGGGCTTATGGGGGAAATAGTGCGACACATAAAATAAGAAAGGAACCTAATAAAGACCATAACACAGCGTTACATATGTTAAATGGTTAAAAGGAAATAAAAAACTGCAATATGGCACCTTACCTTGAAAAAGACATGAACTTTGCTTGTAGGAAGGGCTGTAGCTGGTGAGTTATTGTGAAATGACGGGAGAAGAGTTACCTGAAATTGAAGGGAAAGTTATAAAATGAGATGGGGATGGCAATAGCTTACAATATGCAGTGAAGTAAGGTAGCCAGAAGATATCTGAGGTGCATACTTGTATATTCCTATGTGGCTTGGTGAAGTTTCCTGTGTTCACTTACTATCCGCTCAGATAAAATCATACATAACAAATGTAAGATTTATATTGTACTCAAATTGTTCCTTAATATCAACAATATCCCATTTTCAAAACAAGCATGATAGCAGAACTGACAGTACTATTCTGAAACTATGAACTTTTGAAAAACGTTCTGACTCAAAACTAGTCACTGTTACAAAGCAAATGTTACTCTTCGATTACCTATTCAGCCCAAAGCTTTTACCTAGAAAAAGTCATTCTTTCCTTGTCAGTCTTAAGCCACTAACCACCACCTAGGACTGCTCTTTGTTTCTTCAGCTTCCGCTGTGGGCAGCAGCTCTGATGGAGAGAACCACACCACACTCGTTTAGATCTCTCGTTGATTCTCTGTTCCTAATGTCCGTTCCACAAGAGCAGTGAAACGTCTTTCAGTCAATAATCCACTATCATGTTAGTCATCCCACTTATCCAGTCACCCAATATTGACAATGAGCATCTACTGAATACAAAGGGACATGGGAGATACAACATGAAACCACAACCAATAAGAGAAAGAGACTTAACTCAGTGGATCATTTAAAGTCAGACAATGTTACATAGGAGGTGTGAAAACATTATAACACGTGTAAAAATAACACTAACACAGGACAGAACAAGAAGTACTTGAAGAAAATGCAGAAAATACATAATAGATTACTTTTAATGTTGAAAGAGGGGGCCAGAAGAAATTTAATGGGGGTGACTGGTAGTCCTTAGGATGATATAATTTTGGGGTACGAGGCAGAAACTCCCAATTGTGGTATGGGTAAAGAGAAAGATGGGAAGATGGAGGTATAAAGCACAAAGATTAAAAAGCTTAAGCCAAAAAACAAGGTACGTGGCTACGAATGATGTTACCTATCAAATTTTGAGTTTTATATGATGAGAAATAGGGGAGTCACTGACAGTTTTTATCCAGAAGAGTGCAACATCAGCTATGAATGCGAAAAAGGAGACCTACTGGCTTTCACAAACCCAGGCTGTGAATAAATTGAGAGACTACATTCAAGTCTTTGGAAGGAGAGGGAAGAACAGCAGGAGGGCTTTTTCCAACTACAATCCCAGGCTTTGTGTCCAAGATTGATATGCATGGGCTCTCCTTAATGGACACTAACTGTGTCATTAGGTCCGGTAAATTGTATAAAACAGTGGAATACAGAAAAATTACTTGCAAATGAGGGCAAAGTATTTTTTTAGAAACAATAAGAAAAACAAAGAATGCAATGCAATACTAATAGTAATAATGTCAGATTTTTAAATATCATTAGAATTGCATAATGAATAGAGCTAAATAATATGACCTTGAATTACATAAATATCTCACATAATGCATTTTTAATATGCAAAAAAAAACTATGGAAATGTTCCTAAAAGCAAAGCCTTCTTAGACAAATGTTTGTGTGAAATCTCGCAAGCTTAAGAAACACACACAGCAATTCAGCTTAGATTTTACATTAGCAAGTACAGAAAGGAAGTATTTCACAGAATGCCTTAAATTTTAAAAAATATATTAAGAATTAAAACTAACACAAGTTTCTTCTAATCAAATTCCCAAATCTAGTCAATATATCCCATACACAAGATTCTGTATACAAATGTCACACTATTAAATAAAATAAAAAGTATAATTTCTTCACATAGCTGAGAAGTCCATTTTTAAGTTCTTACATATAAAATGAAACAATTAAAAGTATTGTACATACACAGCCTGCTAGTGTGGGTCAGTGGTTGAACGTCAACCTATGAAACAGGAAGTCACTGTTCAATTCCCAGTCAGGACACATGCCCAGGTGGTAGG
Organism: Pipistrellus kuhlii; assembly: GCF_014108245.1. Classification (NCBI taxonomy): domain Eukaryota; kingdom Metazoa; phylum Chordata; class Mammalia; order Chiroptera; family Vespertilionidae; genus Pipistrellus; species Pipistrellus kuhlii. Next base: position 21,771,290 of record NW_023425529.1, read on the forward strand.
CTCCAACCCCAGTAGGGGGCATGCAGGAGGCAGCCAATCAATGGTCCTCTTTCATCATTGATATTTCTATCTCTCTCCCTCTCCCTCTCTGAAATCAATAAAAATTTATGTTTTAAAAGACACATTCACAAACTTCACTTTAAATAAATTTTTAAAAATACTTGTTTAGTTAAATTAGAACTATTCTATAAGGTAAATAATCACGAGTATATGATCACCTACTTTATCATATCACCTACATGAAATTTTTATGCAATTCAAATTATTACTTACAAGACTAAAGTACAAGGAGCTGACTTATGTTCCCCTAAAACCCCAAGCAAATTCCCCTAAGGAAATCTCATACCTACCTTGATGAAGTAATGACACAATTACGTTGAAAAATAAACTAAAAAGGAGACTTCGCAGCATAATTTATTTCAGAATTATTTACATAAAAATGAGTCTAAATGTCTTATCCTCTCCACAGTCATTTCCTCTTATGTGCAATTTACTTAAACTGAAGAACTGTTTCCAAGGGTAGCTGTTGAGAAACAAACTTTTAAAGCACTCCCAGGCCAGGACCGGTTTGGCTCAATGGATAGAGCGTCAGCTTGGGGACTGAAGGGTCCCGGGTTCGATTCCGGTCAAGGGCATGTACCTTGATTGCGGGCATATCCCCAGTAGGGGGTGTGCAAGAGGCAGCTGATCGATGACTCTCTCATCGATGTTTCTAACTCTCTATCTCTCTCCCTTCCTCTCTGTATAAAATCAATAAAATATATTTTTAAAAATAAATAAATAAATAAAATAAAAAATAAATAAAGCACTCCCGGTACAATAGCCTCCTTTAGGGGAGAATAGGGTGGGCAGAGAACAAAATATTTACATACCATTCCCAGGGCACATATGAAATTTATATTCCACTAACATCTGCCATAAAATTTGGCCTGTAAAGCTGGCCAAAGCTTTGTCACAAGGGTAAAACTAAATCAGGCCATAAATATCCTAAGTCACCTCACCTATTGATTCTACCAAGGCTGCATTTGATGCTAGTACAGGTGGTGAAAATTTATGTGCATTGATAATTCTCCTATGATGTAGAAAGTCTTACTTAAAAACAGACCCTTTAAAGGAAAATCAACATTTTCAAGAATGTATTTCAAAAAGGATCAATACAGCCATAACCTCAGCACTTGAACTCAAGAATGTATTACATTTCCCAGTGCCAAAACATGGATGTAACCAGTTATTTACTTTTGTTCTCTATCTAGCATATTGTGATATATTTGTTTATAAATGCTAAAATTTAGCCTTGCACCCAATTCCTAAAAACAGAACAATAACCAAAAGGCTCTGACTTAAATTATATTAACAAATTGATAAGAACTACAAAAATATATTAAGAATTACATATATTTGCCACTGAGGTCAAATTTTATGTTTAAAACATAAAAAGTACAAAATTGGATTTTTTAAAGAGTTGTTCTTTTAAAACTCCCATTAATTGACTTTTTAAAACGTTTACAAGTTCCATTAATATACAGGGTTTAAAAAAAAAAACTCTAAATACACATATTCACTACATTTCAGGCCCAAGAAAATGTTTACACAGAAATTTGGCAGTGTTAAGTCTGTGGAATCAAAGCCAATAACAACCTAAGAAGCTGAACTCGGTTAATAAGCAAATTTTCATAGTACAACTAACATTGTGTAAACAATCCAAAGCAGTTAATATTTATAGGATAATCATAGTCTTTTGCATATCATATTAATTTAAAAATAACTGTGTAAAAGCCTGCTATGTCTGTACTTTCCCAACTGTTAACAGTCAACAGATATCTTCTTAGCTATTTTTTGGGGTAACTTATTCTCTTAAACACCCTGACCTAAGGGGAGAAAACCCTTTAAATCTCCATCTCCATAAGCAAGCAGCCAGGAGACAGGACCCAATTTCACCAAATTCAGAATCCACTTGGAATTCCAAATGGGAATTTAAAAGATTATTAAAGAGCTTACAGAGACTAAAAGGTCTACAAATATCCTCAATAATAATTATGCCTTTGAGAGCCCTCCTTAGCAAAGAAAATATTTCACAAACTCCAACTTACCTACCCACGCAGCCCAGGCAAAACTCCGCTAAGTAGTCCTCCGGGCATACTGAGAGGGCATTTCTCTCACTTCACTCTTGGTGCCAAATGACCTTTGGCTTATCAACAGAGAGGGTGGAGCTGGATGCTTCAGTTTCAGCAACATACCATACTGAACAAAGTTTCTCCTTTGGTTTCTCCAGGGAGTTCACTAAGACTTCCTCTTCTTGTTAAGTAAGTAAACACAGCCGCTAGTGCATTTCTAACTCTTCCCTAAAGTGGCAGATTAAAGCTTTAAATGATGCAAGTAATGATGGTTAACACTGATTGAGAACTTATTATGTGCTCTAAACTAACACTATTACAGATAGACACTATTATTACTCCCATTTTGAAGAGGTGGAATCTGAGGACTAGAGGTTAATCAGTAAATTGTAGGAATTTCAGATTAGCAACTAGTCTAATGAAGACTTTCCACTATCAGCAGAAAAGATGAAAAGGAGTATAACAAATTTTAAAAATAAAATACACAGTATACTTGCTATAAAGAAAATTATGGGACATGGACAAAGTGGTAAGCACAAAAGCAAATACTGTCAACTGTGGCTGCCAGGAATGATCACCGGGGTCTCCTTAGGGCTTACTGCTACTTGAAATTGGTAATGCGAAGTCTCAGGAAGAAGAGATCAGATTGAAGTGCTCTCTGACAAGCTAGATTTCCGGCCCTGCTTTTCGAAAGAAAAACTTGAACAACTGTAGGTAGCAGCCTGATGCTAAGCAGAGGCAGAAGAGGGCTTGGGGCAGGTATAAAGTTGGTATCGAGGTCCTTCCATAGAACCAGAGCCATCTTCAAGGACTGTAATCGCAGTTAAAAGTGGCGAGTGGAGCAGAACAAGCCCACCCTTGTCTTAGGAAGACTTCAAGGGAGCTTGTCCCTGAGAGGTCTGGATGAGAGGGCAAGGGAAATGCTACATCCAGAAATTACAAGCCTACACCTGTGACACAACAGTTTTGAAGTTTGGATCTTATTTGTACGAGAATCTCCAAGCTAAGAAATTAAATAAATTGGGTCCTGGGCTAGTGATATCCTTGGACTATTTGGAATAAACAAAACAGGAAACCATTATAAATAACACTCCATAAACAAGGCCTAGCTTTATAAATGCCATGTATTTCTACAAGCTAGAAAAGTAAACCAAACAAAACAAAAACAAAAAAACAATCCCCTTGAAGACGAGTTATAATTTAGGAATTACAAAATATGTGAGAAAATTATTTACTGTGATTGAGCATTAACAGATATACCAAACAAAATTTAGCCCTCAACTATTCTTTAATATGAAGATGCAAAAATAAAAGCACAATTATTAAAGAGATGGAGGAAGGAAAAAAGCCTATAAAGAATAGAAAACTGGACAAAAAGAGATAAACCAAAGAACTTACATACTTATATACACAGCCCATGGACATGGGCAATACGGTGGTAAAGACCTGGGGAGTGGGGAAGGTAGGGACTGGGAGAAGGGGAGTAAAGGAGGGGAAATAGAAAACATCAGTAATACTATCAAATACTATTAATCCAGTTATTAATAACAAGAAAGGAACAAAGAAAAGGCCAGATATTATAGTCATGCTATTTGGGCAGTTTCACCAGGAAACTAAAGCTTTACACTCTCCAGGAAGCCACAGTCTATTCCCTGCAAATCGCTGGGTAAAGGGACTGGACAGGGAGAATAGACACATGCCCAGGAAAGTTGGGGTGATGTTGGGAAGGTGCTTGCTGTCACTCACACCTGGGAACAGGTCATTGGCCAGAATTGGCATGCCACTGCAAGGGGGCAGAATTTGGGATACTGAATTCCTTGAAGAAACTCACTCTCCTGTGCTCTTGTGCTCTTGGGACCCTTGGGACTCTGGCTGCTTGAGGCGAGCTTCCCTGCATTCACCCACATGGCCCATGGCCATAGGGACCCTCACACACAATGGACTAATGGACTGTAACTGGCCTGGTGCTGAACTGACCCGGCTGCAACATGGAAAAGAAACTCTGGGCACTGGCTTTGGTTTCAGCTTTACTGAAACCCCAGCTACACTTCTATAACTGGATGGGACTTTGGAAACCCAGGGATGCCATTCCATGCAAATAAAAATCACTCATCCTCCCATGCTAGCATCAGAAAATTATTTCTCTTGAGATATCGTAGGGACCCCAACCCCAGCACTTGGAAGGGGACACCCCAATTTCTCCAATAACAGGCTGACATGGGGAATGTAAAGACTTGGGTCCTCTCCTCAGCTAGAGACAATGGTGAAAAGACAGTCCCGCTTCAGAGCTCCCCAAGAGGACAGATCCCCACTGAGACTGTATGGCAGCCTAACTTCCTCTCTGCCCATTCTGGTTTCTTCCTTCCCTTCTTTCCACAGGGGCTGATCCTCAGAGAAGCTTCCAATATACTTCCTGCGCACTGATTTCCACCTCAGAGTCTGTATCCTGGGGAACCCAGACTGCCTGCAACAGAAGAACATCAGGAAGGGGAAAAAAAGGCAGGATGTGGGGCAGCATTATCAAGGGAGTGAGAAGAGAAAAATAATAATGGAGAGAACAATATAAAGTACTAATATAATTTCCTTTATGAGAAGATAAGTAGCAGAAGGGAATGCCTTTTTCAAAGTGAAAAATATAATCACAAAATTCCAACCCAACATTTCAATGTATCATTGAACTGAAAGAATATTAAAGTGTATCCCAACTCCAACCCCTGTCATTTTGAAGATAGTATCGATATCTTCTTAGGGCCCAACACTGCTAAATGTCAGAAATGTCACTGTTTAGAAATAGGCCCATTTATTCTTCTAAGACATCATTTTCCTAATAAGTTAACAAGTATATTAAATACCTTACTGTTAAAGTAACAGAATTCTGATACACTTTTTGGCTCTGAATCAATGGTAAAGATGTTAATTATCCTATATAATAAAAGCCCAGTGACCGAATGGCGGAACAAGCAGAACGACCGGTCGACCAGTTGCTATGATGCGCACTGACCACCCGGGGGCAGACGCTCAACACAGGAGCTTCCCCTGGTGGTCAGTGCACTCCCACAGTGAGAGCACCGTTCGGATGACCTGAATGAGTTGTGCTCGCACAGCAGGAGCAGCTGCTCAGAGGGCAGACCCACACTCGGCTGACCGGGATAAGTGGTGCTTCCACAACTGGGTGATCCCTGCAGGCCATGCCTCCCCACCAGTGCACAAATCCCATGCACCAGGCCTCTAGTCTATATATATAAAAGCCTAATATGCAAACTGTCCCCATGGGAGTTTGACTGGGAGACCGGAGTGTGATCACTCGCTATGACATGTGCTGACCACCAGGGAGGGAGTGGTGTGGAACAAAGGAAGGCCCTGGCTGGCAGCAGGGGAAGGGAGGCCTGGCCTGCAGCTGGAATGCCCCAATCGGCCCCAATATACAGCCAAGTCTAGGGACGCTACCCAGGGCTCTAGTAGTTTCATAAAAGGCTAATCTGGTACATGCTGATATATGACTAATCGTTATGCAGAATACTCACAAAAAGCTTCAATGAATAACACCTTAATCATTCATATGCACCTAATCAATCATTAGGACACCAGTGATATGGGACAATCTAAGCAAAGCTCTTAGGTATTTATTCCCTCCCCCTTCTAAGACAGGGCAATTAACAGAAGTAGCCATAAATGTTATATGTTTGGAACATTATAGATTTGATTACCACGCATTTTTCCATTAATTACTGAAGGAAGTTGGAAACAGCACACATGCACGCACACACATCTCTATGAGGAACTTTGCCCTACATTCCACACTTTGTAACCACAAAGATGCTGGCAGACAGGACAAGCTATAGCTAAACCTATCAACTAAGATCACTGGATCCAAAATAACATGAAGTCATTCACCTAAATCGTTAGGACAGCCAATAATAATGGATCAACAATGTCACAATCCATTCATCTTGGAAATATAGCAGAACTTTGTTCTCAGTTCCTGTGCACTTCAAACTCAGTTCCTCATTTGTGTATCGTTCCTTCCTCTCCTAAGATTCACTATCTGCTTTCTCTTCTCTAAACCAAGACTTCTTATCTTTCTAACTTTAAAACCTTTTTTTAAAAAAATAGGAATAAGAAATTAATGGGCTACTAATAAGACAAAATACAAAAGAGGTTTCTAGAAGAAACTCTGAACTACATATGGCCAAATCTCAATTACATATAAGCTAAGCTAGCTAAATTTGTTTGGGTAGAATGAGCAACCAAAAGTTTTAACAACTTATTTGGAGAAGGAATAGGAGAAGCAATATTAATTCCTATTTTGGGAGAATTATGTTTAAATACTAATATATTATAGGCACATAAAAGGGCAAACATGCATAGTATGTGCATGAGAGGAAGAACTAATTGGTTAATATAAAAAAGATTAAGTGAGTCACTCTGGGTTTGAGCTATTGTTTAGACATAGAAACTGGATTAAAGACAGAAAACAAAAAAAATTATATATACAAATGGGCACTGCTTGGGGTGAATAAATAAAAACATCAGGGCCAACATTATTCATTCTTCCCACAGAGTGGGAGAGTGAGGTCATAATTAAATCTTCATGTCCACAATGGGCTTGAGTCTTTTGTAGGTTAGGGAAACACTAAGTTCACAAAGATGAACTGCAAAGTGATGTAGCAGGGTGCATAAGCGAACAAAATGGTAATGTAATTTTGCCTTAAACTGATAACATGTAGGTATATACTAACAGAAATATCACACAAATACATTTGATTACAGATTTTAAATGTCATTTTCAACATAGGAATCAATGTATAGTTACAATATATCACAATCTTATTTGACAATGTCAATCAAAAACCCAACAAAATTTTGAAGGAAATGGTAGAAGAAAGAGAAAAGAGTGATTTCTCATTTCTATTCATGTCCTAATAACCAAGGACATGTAAAGTGTAAAGACCTCAGGACTAGGAAACCGAAGGCTTGTTTTCTCGCACCAAGTCTGCCACTTAATAGCTCTGTAACCTTGAGCAAGTAACCTAACCTCCCTCAGCCCCCACTGCCTCACCTGTAAAATGAGATCAATGAGACAAATTTATAAGATCTCATTCAGATCTAATATTCTAGAAGATTTTCCAAACTCAAATTTAAAAAGAGAAAAACTACTTAATTAGATTTTGGCTAAAACATAGTAAATGTCAGTTTTACTCTTTTCAACATACAATGATAAATTTCCAGAAAAAATCAAATTACCACATAGACAACCTAATGATAAATGAGGAGAAATTACTAGTTGCTAGGAGGACATCTGTAAATTCACCTCACAAATTATCAAACAACGCTTTGACAGAACCTCCAATTTCTGCTGAAATTTTCCCATTTAAATACAGACTCGGCTGAAACACAATAGATACAAAGAATTTCTGAGAGACATTGAAAATGGAAGCTTTTGGCATATACTACCAACATTTCCCATCATTAACATTTCACCTTTCACTTAACTCAAGATAGTGCTAGCACTAGGCATAATTGGTTTGCTGAATGCATATCAAAAGAACTGATAAGATGTTCCTTTTAAAACAGCATTTTTTTAACCATAACATTATCCCTAAAAGCTGTGTTAGCCACAGAGAGGTTAAGCTCAAAAACAAACAAACAAAAAAACAACAACCTGGACTATTTTCACTTATTAAAATCATGGGTACTTCTAGGCTTTTAAGTGCCATTTGGAAAGAAAACAGCATTTCATGTAAGAGTACCAAAGCTTCCCAGAGCTTTGGTACTGTAATATAGTCGGGAAATACCACATTAGACAGATAATGAGACTTAACCTCTCTAAATATAATCATGTGCTGTAGCACTAGGAAGGAAGAAAGGGAGGGGAACAAATCAGCAAATAGAGAAAATGAATTGTGAATGTTGAAAAGGTACTATATCTTATAAAAAGAAAAAAAATCAGGAGAAATACCCAAGTTTAATTTCAAAGCCTGAATCTACTGGAAGACTCATTACTATTGATAGTATATATTACCTTAACAAGCTAATATAGAGCAAGCAGCTCTGTATAATTAAATCAGAATGAAAGACCTGTTTTCAAAGTAGCAGTCTAGAAAAAAGCTGTGTCAATATTTGTTAGAATGATACAGTTATGTCACCATTTAAAAATAAAACTTGCAATTAAGTTTGCACATCAAATGATCCTTGAAGCTTGCATGTTACCAATAAATATGTATGGTGAGATGGCTAAACTAGACAAGCTATGTCAATGAAACTGAGAACTACGGACACATAACTGAAGCCATTTTGGCAACACTTTGACATGATCTGAACTGAACACCACAGAGATGCACTGATATTAAACTGCCAGAGGATGTATCAGTTTTAAAAGTGACTTACCACCTTTAAATATCTCTGAACTAGTTCCTGTCCAGGCAGCAGAATTTAGATATGGCCTTTGACTGAGAAGTGTTAATATAATGAAGGTTTGCCCTGGCTTAGGCAAAATATTAAATAACATCTTTCAAGTGTATTTTCAGTCAATAATGTTAATTCTCAAACCAATTCTTAATCTTTCCGTTTGCAGTTTCAAGACCTTTTACTGATAATTCTAACAACAGTACCTGACTTTTTAGTATTCCTGACATGGAGCCTTGGAAAATTGATTTAATAACCCTATGTTGGCAAGAGTGGTCAAAAGAGCCATGGATTTGAAACCTAAAACCTTAATTTCTTTTTCCCTTGGCTCTATAATTTAGAATTACATGACCTTAAACAAATCATTCATATAGGCCATAAAACATGGTTGTAAAGAACTCAGGTACAATGCAAGACAGGTTCAAATACTAGAGCTATTACTGACAGATCTATGACTTTGGCCAACTTACTTCACTAAGTCTGTTTTGCTTATCTGTGAAATGAAAATAATAATATCTTCCTCACAGAGACTGAATAAAATAAGGCATGTAAAGAGCATAGCACAGCACCTTATTAATGTTAAGTAATGTTAAAAAAAAAAATCACTACTCCTCTGAGTTTTCTGTGCCACTTAAGAAATCGGTCTCAGAAACCAAGATGCTGTATTTTAGAATAAGTTTCTGTGTTTCACGTAGTATTTTTAGGCCTTTGATAACTTAAGGAAAGTGAGTCTTGTCAATATTAAAGGAGCTAAGTTCTGTTCACAACTATATAGCCTTCCATATCTGCTTTGAAAACGTTTTCACTTAAGTAATTAGCATTATTTATAATGATGTGTGATTCTATTTAGTCAAGTGTCCAAACCTTTTTATATTTTTGGAAATTTTTCTAACATCAAATTCCAAATAAAATCTGTTTTACGTCAAACTAATTTTGAGTTTTCCCAGAGGGACCCTGGAAAATCTCTTTCACCTTATAAATGAAAGATGTTAAAATAATTAGGTGTATTTGTTATGTTAAATTACATGAGAAGCACTTTCAAATAAATAGTGATGATAACCCTTATAGACTATATGTATATGGCTATATCATATTAATGTAGGTATTCTAGGAATTATATGAAGTTCATAGATATCTGTCAATATCCTTGTTGTCCAATTATTATCTTAAATTGCTGTATACAACAGAAATAACTAAACCACCTTATCAAGTGAACTCTCACCAGAACTTTAACCATGACTTTTAAGTCATTTGCCATCACAGTTATTGTTTTATTGATTCTTCCTTGAAGGTACTGACAATCAGCTACTGTGAGAAAGCTCCATGATGGCATCACCTCTATAGCTTTTGATATCATGCCACTGGAAAGCATTCCAGAATAAAGAAATGGATGAACTCATGAAACTACTAACCAAAAATTGAGCAGCAAAAGAATTAATTACATAGAACTGATGTGGATAATTATAATTTTTATGACTTGCTTGAAGCATTACTGGTTCTTTAATGTTTTGTTTTCCAAATTTAAGAAAATCTTTCTCTTTTCTCTTAAACCACCTATAACTTATGGCAATTTGATAAATTATCTATAATTATAAAAAGGTAATATGCTAATTAGACCGGACATCTTCCAGATGTCTTTCGGGATGTCCTTCCTGATGAAGCCGGGGCCAGAGGGAAAACAGCCTAAGTCCTGGGTGCCTGTGGGCAGCCAAGGGAAGCCAGATCGGGTCCCGGGTGCAGGACGGAAGCGGTGCCAACAGCAGGAGAAAAGAAAGTCTACTCTTGCATGATTTTTCGTGCATTGGGCCTCTCTAGTACCTTTATAAACAGAAGTGAAGCATTCATCTTTTTTCTCTGGCTGATCCCTCCAAAATCCATAAACTCTTAGTGAGTATTCTTATTTTCATGGCAATAGAGCTATTTTAATAAGTTCAATAAGAATCTGTTCTTTTAATATAACACAATTATAAACATTAGTTACATTATCAAGGCTTTGAGTAGACCATCAGATGCACAGAATCAGACATGACCACACATTTTTAAGAAACCAAGGGTGACTGTAATGAGCCAATGCATATAAAGCCCCATTAGGATGCCACCAGCCCATAAATCCATGCCCATAAATCAGGATAAGCCAGCATATTTTATACTTACCTCCTAGATCTGTAAACCTATTTATACTCATTTATGGGGACTATCAGTCATTACAACAGCAGCATACTTTATCTCATAGCACTAAATGTGGATTGCCTGAAGTCACTCCCAGAAAGTATATGTGCATGCACACACTGTATAGTTTACACAACACCTCCACCTGCTGTGCTTCTTCATTCTCATACTTTTGTTTCCCTATCAAAAATTAGACAATAGGTTACACCAATGACTCTTAGTCATGTGGTGTTGACTCACCCACCACTCAGTACCGACCTTGGATATCAGACTGGACATCAGACTTGACACCTCATTCATAACAACAGTCTGACCTTGGACATTAGACTTGTAGAAATCTCATTATAGCAGTCAAGCCAAGCCCTGATTCGTCATTACAGAACAGAGCGATGAATGTAGAAAAAAAATATATATGAATGAATAAAAAACATGATTTTTTTTAATCCATGAGCTTTGGTCCAACCAGTGTCTCTGTTGGCTGGGGTGTCTCCAGTACACCAAGAAGTTCTGGGTTTGTTCCCCAGTTGGAGCACGTAGGGAGGCAACTGATTGATGTTTCCCTTTCACAGAGGAGTTTATCTCCCACCACCCCTTCCTCTCTCTCTAAAATCAATAAAAACGTATCCTTGGGTAAGGATTTTTTAAAAAATCATAAACCCTGTCAATAAACACGTATTTATTATAAATGTATTGTGTGTCTTAAGCATTTGTTGAAATTTGTCTCATTTAGCATACATGAGTGTGCTAATTGGTTCATAAAAAAGACACAAAAATTGCCCCTAAAGTTAATCTGGATTGCAGATATATAGAATGTCCTCAAAAATGCATACACACTTTGAATAATTATTAATTCCAATGGGTTAAATCTGTAAAGAAAGAAACATAAACTGAGCCATCAGCTAAATACTGTGTATGCATTTTTTGGGTACACCTTATAGTTACACAGACAAAGTGGTGAAGGCCTGGAACGGGGCAGGAACTGGAGGGAGGAGCAATGGGAGTGAGGGAGGAGGACAACTTAATATTTTCAACAATAAAGATTTAAAATAAAAAACAATGTATAAACAAAAATATAAAACAAAGCAACCTGTTAAGACACACACACACACAACAAACAAACAAAAACAAACAAACCATCATGAAACAGGAGGGATGATTATTATCAAGGACCACGGATTGATGGAATTTGGAAAGGGGATTGAGAATTTTGTAATCATCTGTGGGTTAGAAAATCCAGTCTCTATGATTGTCAGGGTAGGAAATCTTTTAAAAAATAAAGAAAAGAAACAAGGAAAGACAGACAGAAATCACCTGGAGAAGGCAGCACTGGCTCAGTAGAATTTAAATACTGCATGTGCCAAAGTCCAAGTAAAAGAACTAGAACAAAAGTTCTACAGTGATACATGTCAGGTTGGTTTGTGAAAAACAGTCAAGAGAGTAGTGCCAGGTTTGTCAAAAGCCTGGGCAGCTACAGAGTGACAGCAAAGAGTAAACAGATATACGTACATACAGGATAACATACACACACATCCATACATATACACGCAAAGCTTTCTTCCTAGAGAAGTGAGTGATACAGTGAGCATTCCTCAAAACAGTGACATGGCAATAAGGTTTTAAAATGTCAGTCTGTAGCTTTATCTTTTTTAAATATAATGTGTGTTACCTTGAGCTCCCTTTGACTCCTGAAAGAATAACATAAAGAATACTGAGTGCCTACAATGTAGTGTGTACTTATTAGGCATAAATGAAATCACAATCATCCTAGAAGCAGAAATAACTATTACAATTTTATTAATAATGCAGAAGTAAAAAAGAAAAAAATCTCTTTAATTTAGACTAATTAAATGGAAAACCATCTAGTTTATTAGGTGTGAATTAGAAAAGACACCAAACTAATTTAAACTAATATGACTCCTTAGTTTTAAATTATTAAATAGATAAAAAAGACTGTAATTCAGTAAGTGGTATTTTTTCATAGTTCAAAATGTACTAGCTCTCTCAAATCATCATTCCACTTATGAAATATGATTATTTTGTTTGGTTAAAATCGAGTTATACCCTAGTAACCACTGTTCTAAATTGCTCAAGAGGTCTGTAGCATCTGGGGTTCTATTTTCATACCTGATTTAATTTCTAAACATCTAGGACTTTATACAGCTGGGTTTGCAATGTGAGCATTGACCCCCAAGTAAGAAACTGTCATTCTACCCAGTTTGACCACTTGGCATATAGTACATAATCTCCAAATCAACAACTCATTTTATTACCCCAGATTCATTGTCTTGCTTGTGTCATCCCTCCACATTCTTTGGTTATATCTTAAACCTAACTGAAGCACCTTAACGTTTCTTTCAATGTTTGTCTATACCTGGAGGTTTAACTTTTAAGACAGCTTACACACTGCCACAGCTTATGTAAACGCAGTGAGGCAAAGTACTTGAAATGTTGGCTTATTAAAATCAAGAATGGATAAGTCTAATTTCCCTTATTAAGGTACTTTTGTTCATTGTCTTCTCCCTCTCTTGTATTGCTCACCAAATGATGAAAAACTCACAACTGCAGTACAGGTAATAATTCCCCACCAGTTCTGATGGCAATGGGAAGTTTTAAAGCTGTATGAAATGAGTAAGCTCATGCTAGTTAGCATTGAAAGGAAATAATCAAGATTAAAAGCTTAGATACAGCTAATTCTACTAAATCACCAACTTGCATTCTAACTATTTGCTATGTGTAGGCAACGGGTAGTAAAAAAAACACAGGTGATCTAACCCGGAAGAATCATGCCAACCATAAAACTAAGCAGACTATTCATCACCATGGAAATAACTCTAAAAACGGACACAGAAGCCAATTCATAGATTCCACTTTCAAGCCAGGGAGTGATTTGCGGGGTTGTGTATGTATGTAATTTATACAGTGTCCTGTGCCAAACTAAGAACAGTCCAAGAGATGAAACTTAAAAGATAATATTGATTCCTAGTGTGATGGAAAAGTAATCTGTTCCTCGGGATGTTACAAAAACAAAGCAACAATAATCAGAAACATCTTCTGGGTGCTGAGTCATTAATTCAAATTGAAAGGTCAGGCATTACTCCTAACACAACTATATCTACTTGGGAAGGTCCAATACCTTTTGCATGAAAATACAAGTCCAATATTTATGCTTGTGATTACTTTGAACATAGAAGAACAATACATGTCCAGGTTAAAAATAAGCTTAAATTAAATGATCATTTCAGAGATACTATTTCCAGAATTATTTGAAGCGCAATATATTTTGATATCAAGCTTTGGTAGCAAAATATTTGAGCCAATAAAAATGTGCCAAACGACACTTTTAAGGAAATAAAAGAACAAGCCACAGACTGGAATATTTACAAATCGTATTTCTTTTAACATTCTTTCAAGGCAAATGTACAAATCACCAATTCCCAGTTGTGGTGTTTTATCTGAGAAAGTATTTCTCCTTTAGTTTTGAAGAATAATTATGCTGGATACAGAATTTCAGGTTGGTGGTTTTGGTTTTGAGTTTCTCAGACTTTAATTATTTCACTCTGAAATCTTTTCTTGCTTATATGGTTTCTGAAGAGAAAAAGAACATAATTCTTCTTTAGGTGAGATGTGTCGGTGCTATTAACCACTCACTATAAGAAGAATAAAAGTCCAGCCTTTCCCATAAGCACTTGACTCCATACCGCCAACTTAATTTAATCAATATATATTCTAAGGCAGTGAGCTAAAAGCTCGAAGACAATTTGAAAAATATCTAATAAGATACATTGGAAACAGACTGCTTGTGTCTGTAGAGAGCTTAGAAACTAATGGGTTTTACAATAGATAATTCTAATTTAAAAATGAAATTATGAACTTTTTGAGGATAGGAATCTTATCTTTACTTTGACCTACTAACACTCAATTTTCTCTATATTTGCTTTTGAGTTACTAAGGAGAAATTATAAATTTGACAATTAGGCACACTATAAATTTATATCAATATTATTTGGTTTCTGATTAATGCTCATCAATACTACATTTTTATTGGTTCTATAACATATTCCCCACAATAACCATGTTCTCAAATTATAATAAAAACTTTTTCTTTACCATTCCTCAGAATATAATTGTACCTCCCATATACTAACTAAAAAAAGAAATGACCTGCCTTGTCGACATGTGAATAAGAAAATCTTCAATAGCATAAAAAATATATTAGATGTTAAATATTGCTTTAAAAATGGATTCACAAATGACAAGCTTCCATATGACATTTAAAATATTACATTTACTGACGCATCCAGGTGGCTCAGTTGGATGGAGTAGCGCTCCATACACACAAAAAAATTTTCAGGTTCAATTCCTGATTAGGGTACATACCTATGTAGTGGGTTTGATCCCTGATCAGATGTGTCTGGGAGGCAACTGATCTGAACAATGTTTCTCTCTCACATCGACGTTTCTCTCTCTCTCTCTCTCTCTCTCTCTCTCTCTCTCTCTCTCTCTCTCTCTTCCTTCCCTCCTCCCCCAAATTCTTCTATTTCTAAAATCTATAAACATATCCTTGGCTAAGGATTTAAAAATAATAATAAATTATTTTATTCATTTCAGAAATGCATCTTGGGCAAAAAGTTCAGTCATATATATATCTCACAGTACATTTATATGACCTGGAAATAAATCCTTTTGGGGTAAGAATAATCAGAATGTTCTGAGCAACTGTTATGTATGGTTTTTACTGAATTAATCAAATCCCCTAAGCAGAAACCTATATTCTTGGAAATGATTATTCTCTATTCTGAAGAGTTAAATTCGGAATATAAATATTGTTCACTGTTTCAAATATTTCACTCACTCGGGACGTTTTTACCTCATGTGAACTTGGTGATAAAGATTCAAGGGGCTAAAGTAGTTTCTGAATAGAAACATTTTTTCTAGTATTCTTGCATAAAAAGATTTCATTCTGTTTTACATAATCATCAGTAGTTTCTATCATCTCCAAACTGACAGCAAGAAGCCACTGGACGTGCTGTCATCCAACCTCTACAGCTGTCATACTCCAAAATGAAAGACAGACAATAAAGTGTGTCTGTGTGTAGGTAAAGGCACTGCATCATGAGTCACTATATCTTTCTGTTCTTTAACATCTGATCTCATGGAAGAATTTTTTCATCATATCCATAAAATACAAACATACTGAAAAAAATAATTTTTTAAAAGTGGTTAATATTTTATGTTGTTATTTTTACAGAGATAAATAACTGCCTACTTCTGAGAGCAATTAAGTCTGAAGTTGAACTGTATATTTCATAAACCTCTAACAATACTCCCAGAAATAGCTTGTTACTAACCAATTACTATAATCTATTTCCATTAATCTGTGTAATCTCAGAGATTACCTGTCTCTAAGCCTGGATTTTCTCATTTTAATGAAGAGGGAGAGTGTCTGAAAGAACATATAAACTACACACAATTTCTTAAGGTGATCCATTTACATGAACACCAAGGGACCTTATCAATACTAAACTCCCATTGAGCTCACTTGTACAAATTTCCTTTGGCCTTTTCCACATAATTGTAACAGTGATGGCAATAAAGTGAAGGAGAAGAACTCAGTAATAAGAAGTTACCTAAGCACATACAGTAAGGTAATCCTCACTTAATATTGTGGTAGGTTCTATGACTTTAAGTGAAACAACATAAAACAAAACCAATTTTTACCATAGGCTAACTGGTAAGTTCCTAAGGCATCTTGTCAACGTTATACTTAATGAAATGAGGTTATTCAAGGACTTGCTATATTTATACTCCATACTATACTAGGCACTTCCTATATGCTCTCATTTAATGATAATATAGGTAATACTAAAGCCATTTTATAACTGTGAGGTCTGAGAGGCACAGAGAAATTACAGGTCCAAAATTTTACAAAAATTAGATGGTGAAGACTGCATCCTACACTCAATATCTTAAAAAATAAAAAACAATGGTAAATGCCCCCTACAGCTATTCTTTGGACCAACTGATCAATTCCTTTTTGGGAAATCAAAGAAATTATTTATAGGTGAAATTAAGTAAGCCAATTGTTTACAAAGTAAAAAAGCAACACTTCTTAAAGATACAAAAAAATATAATTTGCAATTCTATAAAGAGAACACAAAAGCAGTTTCCAGATGACTCAGCCAAGAAATAAATGAGAGGTTAAAGTGGCTGCCAGAGAATTAAAACTGTTGAGCTAGCTCTAAAGATTAAAGGACAGGTCACTAATCATTGTGAAAGGCCATGAACACAGCCCCCTCAGTCACTTAGCCAGGAACTGAATAATGAATAAGTAAATTGTGCAAGCAAAATATAACACATTCCTCTAGTCTAAGACACAAAGACAGTCAACAGCTGCAGCATTAGACAAAAGATGACCAAATCATCTAATTACAGATAACCACCACTGCACTAGAAGCAGATAACACCTAAAACAACAGTATGTAAACAAAAATAGTAAGTTTACTATCATCCAACCAGTATTTCTCTTTCAAGATATAGGAAAATACTCTCAAAACATAGTTACTAGAAAGAAATACAGTAACCATATTGGCTCAATAATGTCCTGGCACTTATAAAAAGCCGAGGCATACATTTTGGGGGACCAAGAATAAAAGGCTATGTAAAAAATCTCAGCCCAAACAGAGATAAATCAATGACATGTACTTGGTGGGTTGAAGAGCAAGAGAGTTAAAAAGAAAACCAACCAACCTGACAGAGATAGAAGAAACACTCTTTCCGTTTTCCTAAGCCTCACAGCACACACACCAAGGCTTCCAGATGAATGGCTAAAATTCTAGAGAAGGGAAAAAACAGAACTAGATTTTCTTTTCCACAGCAGGAATATAAAATTTAGGGTGTAAAAATACTAAAAATAATATAAACACCTTTTAATAGAAACTACATTCTAAGTAATCCATAGATTAATAATTCTTTTAAATATTCCCAAGGGGGGAAAAAATCTGAATTTCCAGAAATTCCAATGCTTTCAAGAACATCTAATTGGTTTTGTTTTATTTTCTTTCCTCCACCACTTCTTCCTCTTTTCTTGTGCTTCTACTTCTTTTCTGCTTGCCAGTTTTTCAGAAACAATATATAAGATGGCCATGTCTTACTACTGTTACAGGGGTATTAAATTATAATCACATTCAAAATTTTCATACTTATAAAGATATTCTACATGTAACTGTTAATTTCCATTTAATCCTTTTGACAGTTCACAATATTAATACCTCTACCTTACTTTTCCTAAAATATATTTTACTGATTTTTTTACAGAGAGGAAGGGAGAGGGATAGAGAGTTAGAAACATCGATGAGTGAGAAACATCGATCAGCTGCCTCCTGCATACCCCTCCCTGCAGGATGTGCCTGCAACCAAAATACATGCCCTTGACCAAAATCAAACCTGGGATCCTTTAGTCCGCAGGCAGATGCTCTATCCACTGAGCCAAACTGGTTAGGGCTACCTTACTTTTTTTAAAAATAAAACACTCATATCCATGACCTCAATTTATTTTCACAACATGTAACTTGGAAGAGAAGCAGAGCCAATAGCCACATCATTCTCATTTTTAAAAATAAACAAACTGACACAAAGAAGTCAAAGTAATTGGGGCCTCAAAGTCATAACACCAAGGGCACCTGCAGCAGAGTCAAGTGTTGGGGGGCGGAGAGGGAAGCTCCAGACAGCCTGGGGGTTCATATATAGATGGAAAAGATAATGAGAAAGGAGATCATAAAGAATCAAATATTGTGATAGTCAGGTTAAGACAGTATCTGATTCAATGCTTGTAATACTGGGCAGTTGTGAACAAACTAAGGTTCTAAGACAAATTAGAAGTGAATCCATGTCTAATTCTAAGTCCCTCAAACTGTTTTTCTATCATTTTACAGTCTGTAAATAAAAAAGGCACATTCAATCATTTCCTATACGTAAATGAACTTGTATATTCAGTTCATGGCCCCTTAAAAAAAAAAAAAAAAAAACATAGTAACCAAGATATTAAATGTGAACCGACTAAAAGCACATATTAAATGACCTGTTACTCTATAACTTACAATGTTATAAAATATATATACCTATCTGTTAGATGTTTGAAGAATTCATATGATAGAAAAAATGCCAAAAATAAGACAAGGACAAAGAGTTTGTGTTTAAAATTAATAGACTATCACTAATACCACATAATTTGTATAAATTGTAATATTAACAGTACTGACTTCTTTGTCACATGAGTCGAGCAGCAATGGAAATGGATTCTGGAGTAATAAGAATTTGGACTCAGAATCCCAACTCTATACTTTCAATCAAGTATGGAAAGACTGGAGCTCAGCATTTCATTCTTCTGTTCATATCCACATATAATACAATCTCACTTGCCTAAAGGCTACACATCAACCTCAATAATGTGATAAGTAAATTAAAAAAGGTATAGAACTAGTTAAATAGATGCCACGTGGTCTATGTGCTAAACTTTTTACTCTGAGAAGATGCCTTTTTTAAAAACTAGGATTAAACAAGATTCCTAGTTTTATTCCTAGTATTTAAGTTATAGTATGATAATTTAAATTACAAAAAGATTATCCAAACTTGAACAGTTTGAGCCAAAATCTGTGCTACCATATATAAGCAAACTGACAGACTGTAGATATTTTACTTCCTAAGTTTTTTTATTCACTTCAACAAGCACTAGGGAGGCTCATGATGAGCTAGAATGTCAGCACAAAATTTTGGTTTAGATCTTGTTTAATCCTAGTTTTTAAAAGTTCTAATGAAGTCAATAATCAAATCATTTTCTAGCAGGTTAGAAGCACTGGTCAGAAGCATTAATCTATCCTGAGAATAGATATTGCACTAAATAACAATGCCTCCAAGAATATACTATACTACAACCCAAATAAATAGTATGCAGAATGATGAGCTATATTCTGTTTAAGAAGGATGGAAAGTGCTTGGTGCTTGTAACAATATTACTATCATAATAACTTAAAGATAAATTTTAAAAATACTAAATTCAAAGGATTAGTTATACTTTAACTCAAGTTACATATAGTTAGGAAACTCACTTGTTTGTGAATTTGAAAAGCATATTACTAGGCAAACCTAATAAATGAGATGTTAGTATAGTTAATAAAGCAAATATTAGAGGCCTAAGTCACATAACTCATACCTGCTCTGCATTAGATGTAACAGTATAAAGTACTTATCTTCTAAAAGCTCACAGTTCAATAGAAAACACCACCACATATCTACATAAATTTTTAATCCTATTTAACTACATAATGATAGTAAAAGCAAGAAACATATAATGTTTGACTGCTTCTATTTTTATGATGATACCAACTATTGATTGATGTGCAATACTTAACACTTTTATTTAGTAGGGCTTATCAATGTGACTTTAAGAGGTCCAGAAGATATAAAATGAATGAGAAAAAATACAAAGGAAGGAGAAAAGAAGGAAGGAGAAAAGAAGGCAAGGGTGAAGAAGAAGGAAGATGAGCTCAAGAAGGGAGATGAATGAAACAAGATTAGCCAAGAGTTGGTAACTATTGAAGCTAGATAATGGACATGTGAGGATTCATTATACTATACTGTCTACTTTGCATATTTAAAAATGTCCACAACACAAATTTTTCACCTGAAAAACAGATCAAAAATGGTACTTCAAGTGCTATAACAGAAGTACTTTTAAGAACTTAAATTTTAGCTGCATATGTTACCACAGGAAAAAAATTTTTGAGTAACTAATAATACTAATATTTCAACTAGTAGATATTTCTCTCAACTGCTTACCTAAAATGTCACATTTTATTTGTAAGTAATGGCTGAGCTCTTTATAAGTACTGCTAATACACTGAAAACAGCAAGTTATTTGAAAATGGAAAAGTAATGACTATTTACAAATATAAGCAAACTGACAGAATGTAGATACTTTACTTCCTAAGTTTTTTTATTCACTTCAGCTAGCACTAGGGAGGCTCATGATGAGCTAGAATGGTAGCACAGATTTTGGCTCAAACCATTCAAGTTTGGATAATCTTTTGTAATTTAAATTATCGTACTATGAATTTTGTTAAGTGAGAAAGTCCTATTCAATATAAAAAGATGAAAAGAACAAAGGCTTTAAATTTTAATTTTTGTTCTATCACAGTAGTATATTATTTCAATCAAGTTCTAGTTCCTTCATCTGTAAAATGAAGAAAAAATTTCTTCCATACAATGTTGTGATTCAATTTGAATTATATACATGATATATTCAATATTTTGAATCTTTTATATATGCTGCAGAAGTGTATACCTTTCCTTAGCATTGTTCCTATTAGATCACATTTAATACAACATGACTAATACTACTCTTAATTGTCAATGTCTAGTGATTATTCTGTTCATTAATATTGTTATGCTAGCTTTTAATAGACTCACTTCTCTTCAAATGCCAACAATATTTCCCATGAGTGTAAATGTTCATTTGTAATACACATCCACTCTGTTGGGCTAAGAAACATTTTATACATTAAAACTATGAGTTTCATTATGTAATCAGCAGGACAAATTTGAGGCAGGTCTGCCTGACTGCAGTCTATGCTCTTAGTCACTGAGTCCTTGAACAAAGAAGGCTACTAGTAAACAATGCTTTTCCAAAAAGACTCTAAAAGTCCCTTGAGGTCACTTTAGATGTTTTTTAATGAGCTTATATAAATGGTGACGTTAGTTTCCCTTTGAGAGTCCGTCCTTTTTTTCCTCTTATGTTCTCTCACACACAGGGACCCATCAATGCAGAGAACAATAACCAACAGAAGCTACTCAGAGAGGACAGCAGACAGACTTGAGGCTGGAAATCATGCTCAAAGAAGGAAATCTGAGCTGTATAGAAATCTTGTGAACAGACTTGTGGAAAATACTAAATGGGTAGATCACAATCTTATTGCAAAGAGGACTAGATCCCTATTAATAACTAAAAATGTTATAGAGTTTAAAACCCACATACTAGACATACACATACTAATTCACTAAGTGGGAAGTTCTTAAGGCACCAGAAAGCTGATACTTACGTGTCATGTAGATTAGACACTAAAATTTTCATTAGAGCCCGTGGAAACAGTATAGGCTAATGAGTAAAGACAGCCTTTCCCAGGTTTAAATCTCAGCTTTGCCAATTCCTGCATGGTTTTAGGAAAGGTACTTATCTCTTTGAGCCTTTGTTTCCAGGTATGTAAAATAGAAATAATACCTACTGGTAGCAAACTTTGAGAAAATAGTTAAAGCATCATGTTGTCCAAAACCATTAAATATAGCACATCTATAATGATTGATAATAATAAGTAAAAGTATTGAAATTCTTAACAGAATATTTGAATTTATGCTTCATACATGAAGTCTAATACAACTATGAATACGGCTCAGGGCCTTAGTTCATGCACAGTCCCATGCCCATCACCTCCCTACCAGGGCCAGAAGTGGGCTGTAGTCCCTGGATGGCAGGGAGGGGCTGGAGAGGCCTTGGCCATCCCCATGCTGAGCTGGCAGCACCACAGTTCACCAGGTGGGTGTTTCAGAAGGCCCTCTTGCTCACCTCCAATTCAGATACCAAGCAAATCCTGGCACTTGGAGGTTAAAAACCTGAAGTTTGGGGCAGCAGCCCATAGGGAAAGAAAATTTACTTTCCCACCCAAGCTGGACCTCCTCCTCCACCTTTTCATTTTGCGCCAGGCCCTGCAAATTATCTGGCCTGTCTTGTCCTTCACTTTATGATGGCAACAAAAATACTATCAACAAGAGAGCTGTTTGGTTAGCACATTTTTTAAACCACTGGGAAATTATTACCCACTCCCAGCTCAGATTAGACCAAACTATTTTCTTTACGACACCATATTGGAATCGGTAACATTAAATCTCAGTGACTAAGGAAAGTTTTACCTACAGTACAGCTCAGCAAGAATGGAAATAAATAACACGTGTAAAATAAAAGAGCTGGCCTCTTCTTGTTTTATCCTGTGAGACGCTGTGAGACCTTCCTTTGCCACCTTCTTTATTCAATTAGTATTAAAAATTATTACTAGTGTAATACCTTGGACACTAATTTGGTCCAAGGTATTCAAGGATGAACCATGAACAGGAGAGTGAGTGAAGCAAATTGGCAATAACAGCAATAATACCTGAGTGCTTGCTATGTGCCAGACTCTTTTGCAAATGCTTGCCATATTTAATAATTTCATTCTCACAACAGGCCCAAGAGGTAAGTAGAAATACTGTCCTGTCTTAGAGATGAGAAAATTGAAACATGAAGAATTTCAGTAACTTGCAAATTCAAGCAGTTACTAGTCACTTAACTTTGGATTGAAACCTGGGCAGATGATGACAATATAATGTGATAAAAACTAGAACACAGGTTATAGGAACATCTAGGACCAAGAATTTAAGTAAACTGGTTAATAATGAATAAAATTAATAAATACACGGTGAGGCAAAAGTTGGTTTACATGCAAAACACAGAATTTATTCTTGCATTATTATTTATTAACTAGAGGCCCAATGCAGAAAATTCATGCCAGGGTAGGCCTCCACAGCTCCGGCTACCATGGCCCTCATGGCCCTCCAGCTGTCTAGTGGCCCCGCGGCCCTGCGCCTCGCCTACTGATAGTTCTGGAAGGTCATTCCAGAAGGTCATTCTGCTGTCCGGTCTAATTAGCATATTAGCTCTTTATTATATAGGATTATTGTATTATTTTCAAACAAACAACTGTAAATCTATTTTTGCCCCACCCTGTATGTTTAAAAGTCATAGAAATTCACAAAGAGGAGGTGAACAAAGACAACTGCCACATCTTTAAAATTTCCATAGACCATATAGACAATAATAGCTGTGGTTCGGCACCTCTCAGAAACATCAACAGCTGTTATGTTGGATTTCACCCATACACATAAGTTTAAAAACCACAGCTGATGAGTGACTAGAGCAAAAATATTGACCAAATGAAACTAGTTAACATTATTAAACAATTACAATCACATGTTATCACATCATAAACTATCACAAAGCTACTCTGCAATGGCGGAAGGGTAACACCACTTTATGTAACACAAAGATTTTACAGAACTTTAATTGTATCAATAGAAAAAGAAGCATCATACAATCACACAATAGGGCCAGTAAAGGACTTTTTGAGGTGAGTGTGCCCATACCACTAATTAACCAGATGTTTCATTCAGTGACACATGTAATAGATAAGGTATATTTTTCTTGCAGCAACAGTGTTAGGGAGATTTTTCCATAATTAAACCGCCCTCAGTTGCACTGTATAAAGAAATTAGCCCTATATTACATGCTGTCCTACTAGACAATCCTCATTATCTGCAAAGTATAATTTAACATCTATAATATCAGCCCTATATCCTTGTCTGCCTAATAAAACATTTCTCCTTGATGTCCTTATTTATTCAAAACTGAACTTGATCTTCACAAAACAAGTTTACTTGCCAAATGAACTCATTTATTTTAATGGCACTTCCTTCCTCCTTATCATCCAGCTTGAAACTCCAGTTCATGATTGATTCCTCCATCTTTTTCACTCTGTATCACCTCATGCCTGAGTTATCTAAATAAGTTTAACTGGTTTTCCTATTTCAAATAACTTCCCATTCTTATCCTTTCCTCACACTGAAAATTTACTCTTAAAAAGCACTGCTTTTTATTCACAAAGATATATGCACCCCTAGGTTTATTGGAGAATTATTCACAGTGGCCAAGACATGGAAACAACCAAAATGTTCCTCAATAGATGATTGAATAAAGAAGATGTGGTACATAAGTACAACAGAATGCTGCTCATTCATAAGAAAAGATGAAATACTGCCACTTGCACAAAGATGGACCTTGAGAATGTCATGTTAAATGAAATAATTCAGACAGAAAAAGTCAAAAACGATGATTTCACTCTTTATGTAGAATATAAAACTGAAAGCAACAAATGAACAAACAAGACAAAGAAAAACAGACACAGGAACAGTATAAAGGTTATAATAAGGAAGGGAAGGGGTAGTAAAGGGTAAAGGAGATGGAATATATGGTGACAAAAGGAGATTTGACTTTGGGTGGTAAACACACAATGTAATATACAGATGATGGATCATGGAATGTCACAGCAATAAGTTTAATATTTTTTAAAATCTCTGCTTTTATTTTGCTGTCCTCAGTCCCAGAACCAACAATGGCAACATCTTATATAATAAAAAGCTAATATGCAAATAGACTGAATGGTGGAACAACCGAACAACCAGTTGCCATGACATGCGCTGACCACTAGAGAGTGTGCAAGGAACATGGCAACGTTGGCAGCAGAACATGGTGGGTGTTGGCCATGTTGGGATGATGGAGCAGGTGAACGGGCCGAATTTGGTTTCCTTACCTGGAAGACACAAGTCCTGGGCTGAAATAGCTCTACAAGCCTTTACTCTGAGAACAACAAATCTCTTTCCTGGGAATACATGGTCCACATAAGCTAACTAAGCAAACTCACATGTAAATATCCCCAGTGCACATGCTCCTGCTCCCAGCTCCACTCTGCTTGCTCCTGAATTTGCTAAGTCATTCTAGTAATATACTAATTCCTTCTCCCAAATGATCTCACCCTTCTTCTCCCACCAAAAAAGATCTCAAACAGAAGTCTAACCTAGAAATGCTCACTAATATAGCCTCTTTTTCTCCCTAGAGACTTTATATAAACATTTGGTCCCATTAACTTCAAAAATTAATCTATGTAAACTGTGGCTCCAACATAATGACTCAATAATTAATGAACTGATTTTATGTTGGTTCTCTTAAATGCACAGTTTAATTTATCAATGCTCAAGTAAAGGGGGTATTGCATTTAGCTAATGTGGTTATGTAAAAATATTCGATTAGCCAAAACTGGTTTGGCTCAGTGGATAGAGCATCAGCCTGCGGACTGAAAGGTCCCAGGTTGATAGGTTCAATTCCAGTCAAGGGCATGTACCTTGATTGCGGGCACATCCCTAGTAGAGGGTGTGCAGGAGGCAGCTGATGGATGTTTCTCCCTCATCGATGTTTCTAACTCTTTATCCCTCTCTCTTCCTCATTAAAAAATCAATAAAAAATTATATTTTAAAAAATACTCGATTAGTACATGCTATGCTTTCTGTTTCCTAAAAACTCAACCTATTTTTAAATATCAAACCATATTATTCTATGCAGCAAGCTAATTCCAATAATATCTATTTGATCATTTTATAAGTATAATTATTTTTTGAACTGATCTGAGAACCCCCAATTGCCATCTACAACACTTCATTGGTAAGAGAGTAGCACCTGATGAAATAACAACTTGGGGGAGCCCCAAATACATTTCTTTCCCCCACCGGTCACTCAGCTTGTAGAAAGTAGTCATGGCCCAGATATGATCGAGTTCTCCAAAATCAGCACTGATTTAACTTTGACTTATTATTTTCTTCTAAGAAAATAATGAGGGCCTCACACATACTAAAAAGATCAAAGAATTTGCTTTCAAAAGGACTGCGCCAAATCCCACTAAATGTCTCACAGCTACAAGTCAAGTCTCTTAACCTCTCATCCTCAGATTCCTCATCAGCAAAGTAAAATAATCATTGTACCAGTCTTAACTACTATATAAGACCACTGAGGCTCAAGTGCTATCATTTAAGTGTTTTGATAACTGACAAGAGCTTCAAAAACACAATACATTACGTAAGTAATATTCATAAGTCAAGTGCTCGCTAATTTTAAGTATTTGTTTATTGTCAAATAAATTCACTTTGCAGGAAAACTAACTAAGATTAGAAAGAGAAGCATTATCCTTAATACTATTTTCTAAGTCTGGGTTTTTATACATCTTGCTTTTTTGAAGTAGGACACACAAAACTCTGCAAACACAGTTTCAGGCAGTTAAGTGTCTGAACACCTTTTCTTAAGGCTCTCTAGGGACAGAAATTTCACAGCTCTCTTGGCATTTTTCACTTGGAACAGAACAACTCAAATGAGGCATGAACAAGTAGGCTCTCATTTCTTTCATCTGACATAAAGAAAATAAAATGTACCAAGTTGGTTTAAAATTTTATTCTGCAACAAATTTTATGGCAGGTAAGGACAAAATATCCAAGGTATAATGGACCTAAGCTCTTCAGATTCCCTCCTTGCAGACATGGAGGCAATTGCCTAACCAAAGGAACAAAAATTCAGGTCAGGTTTCCCAGATTTCGTAATACTAACCTTGACACCTGCCAATCTAGAATATAAAACATATGATCTTCTATTCAATCCACACTATGGAACATCAGCATCCCATGAACTTATCAAATGTTTTGTCAAGACTTTTGACAAAAGCTAATCTTAAAGCAATTAATACTACAGAGCAATGAACCAAATATCATTTTACCAAATTTCACAAGATCCAGTCTTGCTTCTGGAAGATCTTAAATGTAGTGCACCTGAACTGTATCATTTTCATTGTTACCAGAATGTACTTAGTCCTTAACTATTTTAAGTTATGTCTTCTCCTTGAAGGCCAGCATAGAAAATAAGAATTAAAACAATATTTTTATCCTAGATTCCAACACTATCCTATACGTTATTCGATATATTTTTTAATACAATACTTTCCTATAGCACTTGCTATCTGCGGCACTTCATTGACAACTCACATATTGTAATTTATTGAAATTCTTATTTGCTTGTCTATCACCTCCCCTGACATATACTGAGCCCTGAATAGAAAATTATCACCTTATGTCACATATTCCATTTATTTATCTTCTACACTATTCCTGGAACTTGCTTTGCTCAGAAAAAAAGGAATTAATAAATAGTTTATTATTATAATGATGATGATAATGAAAACAATACCAATGACAGTAGAAGTGGTAGGAAGACAAATTATCCTCATTGAAACAACATATAGCATATTACTCATCATTAAAATCAAATACAAAATATTAAGTAATTATCTTTGTATGTTGAGATTATGGATGGTTACTTTCCTCTTTATTTTCTAAGTATTCCAATATTGGTTAGGAAATATTAGTTGTGCATAAATTATTTAGTAAGCCTAACGAATGAGTTCCTAATACAAACAAAATCTAGACTGACTCCAGTAATTCATCAAAGAAAAATGCATATCCTACTAAAGGATATGTATGTATGTACGTTTCAGAAACCTCAATCTGCATAATGTCAGCTGATTAACTTTCCTCTGTTTCCTCCTGCTGAGGACAACTGCCTGGAGAACTGGACTCTATCTTTTTGAACCCGTTGGATTCTTGGATGAAGAGAAAGAAAAAGCTGGGAGCGGAGAGTGACAATGATCTCCCACCCTGTAGAGGACACACCTGCCACTCTGGTGCTCAGCGTGTGACGGCCATGGCTCTGCCCTCATTCCAGCTTCAGGGTTACATCATAGCTGGCAGCACTGTCCTTGATTGGCAAGCCCTGCTTTACACTCTATCCTCTGGCAGACACTCATGCACTCCCCCCACCCCCCAAAAAAAATCTATTTATACCTGAAACTATGTGTATCACAATCAAGAGGTGATGTGATCCCATAAGCAGTCCAAGCACTCAATGAAGAAATTCCTCTAAGAGTATCTATCAAGATAATTTCTCCTCAATTTGATCAATTGGTTTGTACTCTAGATAGGTTTTACTTCCCCGAGTACTCATGTATACAAAGCATAAATCCTTATGGCCTAAAATGGCTCAAGCCAGAGTCAGGGATAAAGGAAGATGAAGAGATAAATCTGATACCTAGAAACACTCATTCTGATGCCCAGATTTGAAGATTCTCTGTGAATAATTGCTTAACACTACATAATGCCCAAAAAGACCAGCAAGAATAAAAACAGTGAATGCCTTTCATCACTTTTCTGAGTACATATTATTCATATGATATTAAATAGAAATGTACTTCTGGTATAGATGAGTACAAACATGTTGACACTCCATACAGGCAAAATTTAAAAAGCAAGTTTTAGAAACATACCTACCTATAAAGATATTGGACAAATTAACTCAAAAAGGAACATCTTATGAAAAAAAAAAAATAATAGCTTCTTTTCCTTAGTATCAGAAAAACTTTCCTTCTAAATCCTCCACTCAAATATGAGACAAACACTCTTATTACATTAGACAGTAAAAGTAAACAATAAGATCCAGAACCCTACTTTTATGTCATAATTATGTTTCAAATCCTTAATTTAGCATTCAAGATTCTATATCATCAATTCCAACATTCTGGCCTCAATTCCACAAATCCCATTACTTATTCATTCATTCAGCAAAAATATGGAGCTACAGTGGATAGAGTGTCAGCCTGTGGACTGAAAGGTTCCAGGTTCGAATCTGGTCAAGGGCATGTACCTTGGTGGCGGGCACACCCCCAGTAGAGGGTGTGCAGGAGGCAGCTGATGGATGATTCTCTCTCATTGATGTTTCTAACTCTCTATTCCTCTCCCTTCCTCTCTGTAAAAAAATCAATAACATATACCGTATATTTAAACTATATACACACAGAACCACGTGCGTGTGCGCGCGTGCATGTGCACGCACACACACACACACACACACACACACACACACACACACACACACTAGAGGCCGGGTGCATGAAATTGGTGCACAGGGGAGGGGGGCCTCAGCCCAGCCAGCACCCACTCCAATCTGGGACCCCTCGAGGGATGGCCGACTCCCCATTTAGTTGAACTGACAGAGAAAGGGTCAGCTACATTTAGAAAATCAAAGAGAATTAAGGGGTTCTGGACAGGAAATCAGTGATGAGGTCTGGAGTGCAGTTGAGGATTTTATCAAACAAGCAACACGGAAACCCAGTTACTAGACTGAGGCTCAAAGTTACTACAGACCCAGCAGCAATGGTGCTTGTATCAAGTAAGGAGCTAATGAATCAGGGCTCTCGAAATTCTTCAAAGAGCAGAGCTGGCCCTTCTGGATTGTTCTGAGCCTTTAATCTTATATCAACTTTTTCAACAATAGAATTAAAATAAATTTATCTTTCCAAATGATATATTTGATAATGTGGTTAATATTAAAAAAATAAAATAAAAGATACATATCATTCAATAGCAAAAGTAAATAACCAGATTATAAAAATTAGCAGAGGACTTGAATAGACATTTTCCAAAGGAGACATACAAATAGCCAACAAATACATGAAAAGATATTCAGCGTCATTAATCATCAAGGAAATGCAAATAAAAACCACTATGAGACATCACCTTACACCTGTTAGAATGGCTATTACCAAAACAAAACAAAAGAGAGAGATAACAAGTGTTGACTAGGAGGTAGAGATAAGAGAACCCGTATTCACTGTTGGTGGCAATGTAAATTGGTACAGCCATTATGGAAAACAGTATGGAAGTTCCTCAAAAATGTTTAAATGAAACTACCATACAATCGAGCAATATCACTTCTGGGTATATATCCAAAGGAAATAAAATCAGTGTCTCATAGAGACACACTCCCATTTTCCTTGTAGCATTATTCACAATAGCCAAGATATGGAAAGAACTTAAATGTCCATCAATGGATGAGTGGCTAAAGAAAATGTGATCCATACACAGATACACGAGTAAGGGGATAAATGTGAGGGGATAAATGTGTTAACTTGATTGTGGTAATTATTTCACAATGTACATGTATATCAAATCATCACATTGTACATATTAAATATATACCATTTTTATTTTTTAATTACATCTAAATGAAATTTGGGGCAGGGAGAAGTTTAGGGGCCCAGAATCAGGAATATTATATTGAGGCACCAGATCCTCCAAGAAAAACAAAATTTTTAA
Organism: Pipistrellus kuhlii; assembly: GCF_014108245.1. Lineage (NCBI taxonomy): Eukaryota > Metazoa > Chordata > Mammalia > Chiroptera > Vespertilionidae > Pipistrellus > Pipistrellus kuhlii. Next base: position 21,801,856 of record NW_023425529.1, read on the forward strand.
AGTTTCTAATTAACAAATTCCAAATACTAATTTATATGATTTCTCTTCCCTTTCCTAGTAAGTTAGTCAGGAAGTAGAGAACATGGGTCAAAGAAATGATATCCAACAACAAAGACGTAATAATGGTGATGTTGGTAGTGATCAAAGCAATCAGATAAAAGTTAACTGTAATAATAGTAATAATCATGATATCTCTTTATTGATCATCTAAGATTTTAAAAAAAACTTTTCAATCTACTACTATATCATTTCATTGATAAAGTAGAGGAAGACAAGGTAATCATTACTTTTCTAATGACATCAACAATATTAGTTGTATCATTCCAATTACATTATGGTGCAAAAGGCATTTGTAGAATAACTATCATTTATTTACAGCATTATGTCTTACAGAACTGTGAGTCAGGCTGTAACTAGGTCCTTAAGAAATCAGGGTATTTCCTCAAGCTGCAAATCCAGTGGTGAACAAGAAACCTCAGTCTGGAACAGCAGGAAAAAGTGTTCACCCCCACGACTTACCAGAATTATTTAGGTTTAAGAAACATATATATGTCTCAGAAACATCATCAATAAAGTTCTTGGACTTTTCTGTTATTTTTTTAAAGATTTTTTAAAAACAAGCAAAAATTAAATAAAATGCAATTGTAAGAATGCCACTAGGAAATTATCATAATCATAGAAAGCAAAGCTGGTGTTAAAATTAAGGATTTGTACAGATGAAGCTCTATAAAATGACCAGGTATGGGGGGGGGGGGGGGATGTGTTTTTTGTTTTGTTTTGTTTTTGTTGTTGTTTTTCGGAATTCCTTCTCTACTTCTTCATATACCTCCAGACTTGAAAACAAATCATAGCAGCCATAAATTCTATACCCATTATTCCGATAAGGCCCACTTAATACTATAGTATAATCCAGGCATAAAAGTGTAAGTACTATCAGATGCAGTGGATATGTTTCTATTTGAGTAAGACCTTGGATATGTTTCTATTTGAGGAAGACCATTTCTGCCTTACAGATGTCAGAATGTGGCTAAAGATAAAAGGTACTGCAACTAATTATTGCAAGCCTCATTAGAAATACTTCTAGTGATCAAAATAACTCTATATATAGCACATGAATTGCATTAGTTCAGTCTAGTTCAAGCCTTCCACTTCCTCTCCCATGCTCACTCCAGAAGTTCTTTTAATACTAAAAGAGTCTCGTGTTAAATGGATTCTATCCTTGAGTTTTATCAAGCATTTGAAGCTTTCATGCCACCAATAAAACCATATTGGTAGTACTAAGTTTAAACAAAATTATATAAATATCAAACAACAGTGAGGGCATTTGCTGTTTCCACAGGGTAAATCCTGCAAGGGAAGGGACAGTTGGGCATTTTATCCTCCACCTGAGGGGGCTGGGGAAAGGCCAGAGGCAACGGCTCACCACCTGGTTGCCATCTGGCTTGGGACCAAGCAAAACAACAGAGCTGGGCAAAGGAGTCACTGTGCTGTGCCTCCACCTGGGCATTAGCTTTATACCAATGGACACTGTGGGTACACAATCCCATGCCATTATGAATTTCCTCCCTATGCCAGGAGGATGAGGAGGAGATTCTGTCACAGTAAGTGTTAGACTGACCTTATTTAAGATACTGGTCCCTTTTGTTGAAAAAATAAATAAATAAAAGAGTTTAAATGAATTCTGTTCTGTAAATTCCCAAAAAGTCCAGAACCCAAACCAAAATTGCAGGCAGGCAGAAAGAAAAGATGCAGTTGGCAAGGGTCGTGGGCTTGGCAGAAAGGGAAAAGCAGGAATGGAAATCTTGAATCTCTTCACACCACACATTAGAAATCGAAAATACAGGGGAAACCACTCAAGAAGGATGAGTCACATAATAACACATCCCTGTCTTACTTAGTAGCTGATCTGAGGATATAGTAGTTGGCATGGCTTGGTAGTAAATAGGAAATAAATGGATAGGTGTTCTTCAGATCTTGGGCAAACAGACCAACAGTTGTGTGTCCTAACACAGTCAAAGCAATCCAAATAATTCTCAGGCCCTTTCCCCATAACTGGAAATTATCACTTCTTTCCCTGACCATCCAACCCCATGCATTTTAGGCAAACTGTCTATACAATTTAGCAAAAAACTGTGAATGAAATATGTGAAAGAACCTCCCAAAAATCCCCATGAGCAACAATACTGGTTTTATTTTCCCAGAAGCATTAGAGTCACTATGCTGGTTGAGCAACATGTGATATGAAGGGCCTCTCTACCTCTCAGTCACTTTCTACTCCACCTCTCCAAGGGATAAAGGGAGGAAGTGCTGCTTCCTCTCTACAGCCTAAGCTTTTGGGACTGCAGTTCCTCTCCATGACTAACCTTTCCACCAAAATACCATACTAGCCTGAAGTGCACATATTCAGAGAGTTGTCCATGGGTCAAGTCTGCTTGATCCTGCCGTGTAAGATGCCTGGAGAGCAACTGCATAGAGAGGACATCCATCAAAGGTTTATGTAGATGCCACCACTCACATGAAACCCTTTCACAGCCTCTCAGTCTTTCAGCCAATGCTCTCCGTCTCAAGATGTTGGAAAACAAGTCCTTCCTCCTTCACTCTTAGAATTCATCTTGAAACCACCCAAAGCAGTGGCGTCTCATTCAATGTGTTTCCTGGTCAGTACCTCCTTAAACTAGCTCCTTTCCTGAGCACCTAAGCCCAGACCTCTACTTCAGAATTCAACAAGCTTACTCTCCCTTCTCCTCCTTCCTGTCTGGCAGCATTCAGGCCTCCCCTCATAGTCCCTCTTTGCCCCTTCCCTGACTCTGTACTCAGTTCTGCTCCATTTCTTAAATGGCCCCATGTTCTTTCACATTTATCTCACATTCCCAGACTTCAACACATAGGCCTTCTCACTACCACATGCTCTTAGACATTTATACTTTCCAGAACGCATTTATATTTTGATTGCTCTTTCCCCAGCTAGATAGCAATATTCATGTATTTTCGTATGATTCTAAAGCAGCTGTGATCACATCCCCCCTTTGTATAAAGATACACCACCATGCTACTTAGCAAGAGTCCTACTCCAATTTACTGTTCTAAATTGTTGATTGATCACTTCACTTTCATATGAAATTTTTCCTGCAACCAAGTTACACGGAAGAAAATGTCCTTGATGACATTAACAACCTAGTCTAACCAACACAGTTTCACCAGAAAGAGACAACAATGAAATAGCCTAAGTAAACCTGTAATTATAAGTTAAGAGCATTAGAGCAAAAAATAGCAAAAACCAATCCTTACTAAAGGGTTTACAGAAAGTACTTTTACTCTGAGAAAAATCCCAACATACAATTTGCAATGAGAGTTTGCTGAAAGAGTTGTTATACTAAAGAAATTTAAATGGCTGATGGCTATAGCTCTCCTTCCAGGAATACCTGTCAAAATACCCATTTGTCAGTTTTAAGCTATCTGGAAATCTCTTTTCCCAAAAGAATTTCCCAAAGTAAAAACATTTCAAGTCCAAAAAGATGAAATCATCTTTCCCCAGAGACTAAAAGCTAGCTATTTTTTCATTGTCATTTTACAAATAAAGTTTTCTATGCAGTTTAATATAATTTAAAGAAATTGTAATTACTGCCTTAAAAATTATAATCACAGTATTCTTCCATTATAGCTGAGAACAAACCTAACTTAAAATCAAGGACTTATATAATATTATATTGGAAAGAGCCTTTGGGATATCTATTTTTTTCAAGACTGTTTTGGATTACACAGTTATATAATCCTGGGAAAGTGAAGATAATTGGTTTTATGAATTTTAAAAGCAGAGGTAAAACAAAAGTTTCCCACTAAGTTAATTAAAGACCACTACTTTAAGACTTGGGTTCTTGATACTTTAAGTCTCAAAATTAGCAGAAGCTAGTTTTTTAAAGGGGAGAAAAAAAGGTTGTCAATATTAATATCAAGCAAATAGATTTAATCTCCTCTCATCACAGTAATGATTTGGCTATCTACAAAAATCCACACAGACAATAATTTTTCCCAATCCTTACAGGTGGGTGGCTGACATTAAACAATAATGACAGATGTCTCATAGAGTTATCTGACAGATGATAGCAGAGAAAATATAATGCAAATGAGAAAAATAAAAGAAGAAGGCTTGGCACTCTGCAGATTTTCTAGATTTACACAATTTTCTGATTCAGTAGAAAATAAAGGAAATACTAAAGGAACCAAAAACAAACTTATTAGACACAGACAATTTTAATCCAACTATATTAATAACACTGTCTAGATGAAATTAAAATCACTTGGGTATATAAAAAATAAAATATAAATTAGGCACAACTATAATTGTTCATAACTGCAGTGGCAAACTGCAATTTCTCCATGAGATATTTCAATTTCTTGTGAAGAGATATCCCATTTTTTTTCCCCTAAGCCACTAAGATAAACTAAACTCTTTGTCACCCCATAAGATCTCACTTATCTTCCATTAACCAAATCTGCATGAACTAACTTCAAAGAAAAGGATAGGAGTTTTCTTTCCATAGAAAAATTTTGGCAAAATTAATTGATTGTGCTTATCAAAAAGAACACAAAACAAGAGATACACTTAGAAAAATATTACAAGTCATTCTTACAACACTAATACAAAATAGAAATTCTACTTATGTGAATTTATTGACAGATTTTCTTATTAAAATAATTGCAACAACTGATGTATACATGAAATAAGAAAGAAATAAATGAAAAGTGAATTTTCATGTAAATGTGTAAGATAATTGTTCAGAATTCTAAGTAAAATAAGAAAACTAGCATCATAGTTATCAATTAACATTCAAATGTTTTTTATGTTTTTTTAATATATTTTATTGATTTTTTTTACAGAGAGGAAGAGAGAGGGATAGAGAGTTAGAAACATTGATGAGAGAGAATCATCCATCAGCTGCCTCTTGCACACCCCCTACTGAGGATGTGCCCGCAACCAAGGTACATGCCCCTGACCAGAATCGAACCTGGGACCTTCCAGTCCGCAGGCCGACGCTCTATCCACTGAGCCAAACCAGTTTTGGCAACATTCAAATGTTTTAACAAATATGGTATAAGATACTGTTGTTGGCAAAAATTATAATAAAACATTTCCAAAGCAAATTTTTAAATATCTTATCTAGAAAGCAAAATACATTTTAAAATATTATCATATAAAACACATTTATGATTTAAAATAGTTTCTATAAAATGATGAAAGCATTCAAGATTCTATTGAATTTCTCTTAAACAATGAGCATCTCTAAATAGTAACCATACTTTCAGCCCTTTGTCTAACACTAGCATACACCAGAGTCTTAGTACAGAGCAAAGTAAATTGAACACAGTACAAAAATATCCTGAATATTCTGCCCAAAGCCATGTTTCATTATTTTTCATATGATTTTTGCAGTTACACTTACTTTATTCTCAGCAACTGAAAACCCAAAATGGTTCCAGTATAATTATTTATAATTTTCAGGTTTTAATTGAATGTTATTCATTATAAAAACCTGAATAATCACTTAAAAAATAATGCCCTAACAAGCAACACTAAATCAAATTTTTACCCTCAAAGAAAGTACAAAATAAATTAGAAAAAAAGCCTGGAAAAGAATTAATAGCATTATTCACACCTTTTAAAATATTCATAACTACCATAGAACTTGATAAAAATGATGTGATGCAGCAAGCCTTTCGAGAACTTTTCATGAAGGTTTGGATAAAGTATCAGAAAAATCTCAATGTCTTACTCATAGGTTGTTCTGCACAAACCTTGAAAATTGTATTCTGATGACAGGAATGAATAGAAAAGTAAAGTGTGAAATCAAAATGCTCTCACCTTTACTTGCCTTTTATTTCAAGAGTTCAGTTTCTTCATAAAGCAAGCTATAAAACACTTTAAAACAATGGCTCACTTATTAAACCTGTGAGAAGTTTAAAGGGAATAATCATAGTCCACGTTTAAAAGACTAAGAAGAACTTGAAAAACAGGCATGTTTGCCAGAGGTTTTATCCTAAATAACAGAGTACATTTCAATTGTCTCTCTCATTAAACTTTTTCAGAGTATGTCAATTTATGCTCAGTAAAAACTGTGGACAGTATTATAATTTTCCTTTTCTCAATTCAGATTGAGAATTAAGGTGTCATTGGTACAAAACTCATGTTGGACTATACAAGACAGAGATTCATTTACTTCATCATTTAACAAACATATATTGTTTCTATTGCACATAAAAATCACACTCTATGCCTTGTGGCCTGTCCATAGGAATAATAAGATATGGAGCCTAAGTTGGAGAAGTGTAATACCTGGTGGCAGGTAAGACTCTGTGTGTGTGTGTGTGTGCGCGCGCACGCGTGCGTGTGTGTGTGTGTGTGTGTGTGTGTGTGTATTCTATACAATAAAGAGTATTATGCAAATTAACCATCAGCCCACCACACCCACAAGCCACTCCCACCAACCAATCAGGAGCAATTATGCAAATTAACCCAACCAAGATGGCTGTGGCCACAGAGCAAGCAGGAGGCTTGGGTTTCCCCAGTAATGAAGGAAGCCAAGCTTTCCGCACACCTGGGCGGGCCCAGGCCTCCATCCAAGGCTACAAAGTTTCAATTATAGAAGATAAATAAATCCCAGATACCAGGGCCTCCGCTTGGGTTACCAGGGGCATGGCTGGCTACAAACCACCACAGGCCCCTCACCCAGGCTGTCCCATGCCCCAAGGGAACCCCCACTTTGATTAGGGACACCTTCAGGGCAAGCCAGCTGGTCCCCACCCCCATCTGTGCACCAGCCCTCTATCCTATCTAATAAAAAGGTAATATGCAAATTGACCATCACTCCAACACACAAGATGGCTGCCCCCATGTAGTCAAAGATGGCTTCCCCCATGTGGACACAAGATTCTACCTGGATCGGGCCTAAATGGGCAGTCAAACATCCCTTGATGGGTCCCAGATTGGAGAGGGTTCATGCCCTCCATCACTCATAGCTCTCCTCCTCTAGTAGCTCCTGGCTCCACACCCTCTCTCCTCCCCAGAGAGCCAATGCTCATTTGGTCATGACAGCAATATGGTATGACAGCCATGGGCCTTTTATATAAGATATGTGTGTGTGTGTGTGTGTGTGTGTGTGTGTGTGTGTGTGTACATGTGTGTATTATTTATATATATAGACATATGTGTATATATAAAATAATACATGGTAGAAAGAAGTACCAAAAGATCCTGAGAAAACATTTCAGGAGAAGGAAGTAAAGATTATTCCATGATGGCATAAAATCAACTTGCCACATGATAGATTAGATTTATATATGCAGATAGGTTTGAAAGACTTTCTAAGTAAAGCAAGTGAGGAAAGAGAGAAGTTAAAGGCAGAGAAATTGGAAAGACTGAAGTATTCTGGGAGAAATGTATAGTACTTCACTTTGGCTAATGGACCATTTACAGAAAGAGAGTAGTGGGGCTAAAGTTAAAGTGGAAAGAAATAACCAGGTTATAGAAGCCTAAATGGAATCTTCTGTGGCAGTTTTTTAAGTAACAGACTGACATGATCTGAGTTCGGCTTTAACAAAACTAAACTGGAAGTAGTAATTAAAATAAATTGAAGTAAGAGCAAGGCAACTATAGAGACCATTTAGGAGGTAATTGTCTAAGAAAATAGTTATGTGGCCTGAAAATAGTGAGCATGGGCAGATAGAACAAAATCAAGGGTTAACTTTAATGTAAAACTAGCAGGATTTGGCAACAAATTGGATATTGACAGTAAAAGGAGAAAGGGAGTCAAAGATGTATTCTTCTAAAGGTCTAGAAATTTTCCCTAGCATTGAACTATTTCTGAATCTAACTCACGTATAGATTATCTGTGCCATTACTGAGAGCTAGTTTCAAATTATAAACAAAAAGAACCCTATTTTGTATGATTTAATCATGAACTCAAATGAGATATCATGAAGTAGTTATCCCAACGTCCCTTCACTCTTCCTTACTTTTTTTTTTAATCTTTGGGTATGAATTAGGGAAAACATACCTGTCACATACAAGTCATTCAAGTGACAAAACTCAAGTATCATCAATCATAGCTTTCTTTTTGAATGCCAGGCAATAAGTCACTAACTATAAGAAGAGTAAGGTTTGCCCAAACATCAAGTGAGGGTTGGAACAAGTACAGGGTTAGCACTCTGGAACGGGGAAGCTTCGCTCTCTAGAGAGTTGTGGATCCAATCCACTCCATACCAAGACAAGGGAACTTAACTTTTGGACACAAATCAACATGCAAGTCCTAGCCCAAGCAACCCACAGTAACACTTTGTCATCAAAAAGAGCAAAACTATCCCATGAACCATGGCTGAGTGAACTTTTGTCCTTCATGCTTTCTGCCTTCTTGTTTTAATTTTAGAATATTTTACCAGCCTCTAACTCAGTTTAATTTCAGTCATATCACTTTAGTAGATGATATAAAAAAGGAATCAATTTATCAGCATGTTAAAACTTTGGGGAATAGTTTAAGATGATAAAAGTAATACTGACGCAACACAAACTTAAATGGTAAAAGCACAATTTAATAGCAAGCTAGCTGAAATGACATAAACCAACTTAATCACTTTGTCATAGAGAAAAGTGTATCTTCTTTTGGCAAGAGGAGTTATTCTTTCACCCCTGGATCAGGAATGGAAAAGAGAGATGAAAACCCCTCTCCCGGGGAAAGCAAAGATTGTTTCAGCACATGAAAGAGGCTAGAGAGAATATTATTCAAGAGTTTTTGGCAACAATAAGAGAGGGATATGTTTCTCAGGTTCCCAGATGGATTTTATGATTCTTGCTCATATTAGGAAAATAGAAAACTTTAGTCACTATAATTCAGCTTTATTGAAGGTTAAAAACATTTCTGAAAACTCACCTGAGAATATAACACTTTTTACAATGTTTGGAAAAATAATTTTAAGCATAAGACTTTTCTTCAACTCAGTCAACACTGTTACAGTGTCTCTACAATAAGCTACACTTAAACTTTGGCACTGAACAAAAAAGTATTTTTAAAGTTACTACACTTCAAAATTTTAAATGTATACCTCTAGTGAGATATAAAAATAAATTAAAAATAGCTTCTTAGTATCAGAAATGATCTATTAGATCACTCTTCAATCCAATTGTTATAGCATGCAGCTTTTGCACATAAATGATTTTTCCACATAACAGTACCTCTTAAAAGAAAAGGCTTTAATTATTTTTATTACTTTTATTTCCATTTTAATACAAATTTAAAATATATTATTGTAATGACATATATATTTGTATAATATTTTATAAGGTATTTCTTAATCACCTAAATGTTTTTATTAATGCCTTTATTTGCCAATCTTTCTACATAATGTTGAATATAACATAACCATTTCTCTTTTTTATTGAGATATAATTAATATATAACATTATGTTGGTTTAAAGTGTACAATGTGGTAATTTGATAAATATATTGTGAAATGGTTACCACAATAATTTTAATTACAACTTCATGACCTCACATAATTATTTGTTTGTTTATATGATCAGAACATGTACTCGCTTAGCGAATTTTAATTATACATGGGTGGGCAAAAGTAGGTTTACAGTTGTAATATAAATAAATACAATAATTAATAAATAATAATACAACTATATTTTCACATACAACTATAAATCTATTTACCCATGTATAAGACATATTGTTAACTAAAATCACAATGCTTTACATTGGATCCCTACAATTTATTCATCTTATAACTGGAAGTTTGTACCCCTTGACCAACATCTCCCACTTTCTCTACCCACTCCCAGTCCCAGACAGCCACCATTCTATTGTTTCTATAAATGCATTTATATCACATTTTCTTTATCCATTCATCTGTCAAATAACTAGGTTATTTCCAGGTCTTCACTATTGTGAATGAAGCTATAGTGAACATGGGGATGCAAATATCTCTTTGAGATCCTAAATTTATATTAATTCTAGTATATTCGGTAGTGTGATTGCTGGATTGTATTATATATTAGTTCTATTTTTATTTTTTTGAGGAACCTCCATATTTTCCACAATGGCTACACCAATCAATACTCCCTCCGACAGTATACAAGGGTTGGCTCCCTTTTCTCCACATCCTCACCAACACTTATCTCTTGTCTTTTTTTATGATAGCCATTCTAACAAATGTTCTGTTCCACTGGTCTATGTGTTTGTTTTCATGCCGGAATCATGCTTTTTGATTACTGTAGGTTTGTAATAGTTTGAAATCAGGAAATATGATGCCTCTTGCTTATTCTTCTTTTTGCGGATTACTTTGGCTTTTCTGGTCTTTGTGGCTCCATATAAATTTTACAAGTGTTCTTACTATTTCTGAGAAAAATGCTGTTGAAATTTTAATAGAAATTGTACCAAATCTATAAATTGCTTTGGGTAATAAGAGCATTTTAATAACATTAATTCTTCCAATCCATGAACACAGGATTCTTTCCACTTACTGTGTCTTCTTCAGTTTCCTTCATCAATGTCTTACAGTTCTCAGTGCACATGTCTTTCTAGGTATTATATATTTGGGGACAAATAAAGTCTAAGAAATCTGTGTAATATTCAGGTACTGTCAGAAATAAAGGGTTACAGCTCAGGAGAACAAAAGCATGCACTGGAAATAAGGAATCCGTGAAACAATGTGAGTGCTCGAAGTCACCTTGGGAAATAATGAAACATAAAATGATTCGCAGGCTGCAAAAAGAATTGTGGAAAATTCAGAAACATCTCAACTTGTGAGTATTCAGATTATGAACAGAACCATGAATTAAGGCCAAAAAATGTACTGTCTCTCCCTGCTACCAACAGATGGTGCTAGAATTTACTTGAGAAGAATACTTTGGACACCTTCTAGCTAACCTGTTCAACTTCAACAAGCAGTTTCTGAATTAACATCAAGTGCAGGTGGATGTAAGCCAGAGAAGGATAGCACCATGGAAGCCAAAGGAAGAGAACATTCTTTAAAAAAAAAAAAAAAAAATGGTCATTACAAACATGTATCCATTCAGCAAATAGACAATCTACAAAGCACTAGAAACTCTAGGCAATAAAAATTCAACAATAAACAAAACAACACAGTCCACGTCCTCTAAGAGCTGATAGGTGAATGCTATAAAAAAAAATCAAGAAAGATAAAAATTATCTTCCTTTTGGTTTGGCTTTCGGAAGATTACAGTTGAGACATGAGCTCAGGCACAAGGCTACAGTGGGTTGAATAATGTAGGACAGTTGAGGGAGAAGAAACAGGCCTAAGAATCTTGCCAAGAATCTTAGCTCAGCTAACAAGACATAAGTAAGCAAGCGGCAAGAGGACATTAAGAGAACAGTTTCAAGGTACATGTAATACCACACCAAGAGACACAGGAACCCCAAGACTGACTTACTATATAAACACTTTGACATAGACAGGTACTTGTAAGAGGGGGAATTATTTGATACATTTTAGACTCCAAAATACACTGTATGAGACAAAAACCTAAATTATTAAAATTACATTCCAATCTTATTGCTTTTTTAATTATTAATGATTCTCTGAGTTCAATTTGGTTTAACTCAAGTTGAAAATTGAAGGGAATCACCAGGCCAAAGAACTTGGATCATCCTCAGAGAAAGAAGAAAATGAATGAGAGACCTTGATGCAGTTTGACGTTACAGATATGCATGTGCCCTGGCTGGTGTGGCTCAACTGGTTGCACATCACCAAAGGGTTGCTGGTTCGATTTCAGTCAAGGCATATGTCCTGGGGCATGCAAGAAGTAGCCATATCTACAGACTGATTCATTTGCCTTTAAGCATAACCATTATTGCTTGTCTCGTTTTTGACTCTTATATTTCCAGTAGGACATGATTTCATTCATCTAGAGTAGGGGTGTCGAACTCAATCAGAGAAGGGGCCAAAATCTAAAATCCAGCCTAAATCGCGGGCCGAATGGTTTACTGAACAGTCATAAACTGTCATTGTGATGGAAACGCAGCAGAGTGCAGTGATGACAGCGCGGTGCGGGCCACATTGCAAGGCCTGGCGGGACGGATTTGGCCCGCGGGCCTTGTGTTTGACACATGTGATCTAGAGGAAATGGTGAACAACATAGACTAATGAATAAGAACAGACCCAGAGATAAAGAGCCATGGGTCAGACTGCTGGACCTCAAAGGGACGGTAGGGATAAAGGGAGAGATCAACCAAATGACTTGTGTGCATACATATGAGCCTAACCAGTTGTCAAGGGCAATAGGGAGGTGGAAGCATGAGTGGGAAGGGGGGTTGAGGACAAGTATGTGATACCTTAATCAATAAAGAAATTTTTTTTAAAAAGAAGCAGCCAATATATGTTCTGCTTTCACATTGATGTTTTTCTCTCTCTCCCTCTCCCTTCCATCCCCTCTAACTATCAATTCAATGTATATTATTTAAAAGATATATATGGGACTAATTACCCCTTAAAGGAAGATGCCTAAAATATTTTAGAACTGGATTTATGAGCCCCTTAAGAAATGCTGGAGAGATTAAGTGTTGTGGGTAAGGAGAGAGATATATAATATGGTAGAAGCAAGTAAGTACCCCAAGTACAAGTCCTAATTAGAAAAAAGAATATGGTTTAAGTCTAGCTGACAGAAGTAGGAATCGGTTTCATTATTGCAGCCAATAATCTCAGTACAACATATTTCAACATATCATATGAGTTACATACAAGAGAAGAAGTTCCTATCCATGTCTAGCTAGCATATATACAGACAAAATGGCAATTAGGCATTAATGTATGACCAAACAAAATTAAGTGATTCATACTGGTACCTAAAATTCTCATTTTTGCAGTAACAATTTATAAAATTTATAACAAAGGCTGAAATCTTATGTGACTTTAATAATCAACTACATATATTAATAAATATTCACTTCATGAGAGAAAAACAGCCTCAACTTATTTGGATAATAGAAATGCATAAACTAATTTACTGCACAAGAGGTGGTGGAAACAATTCTACCACTTCTTATCAATACATTCACATACTACCTTTAAAAAAAAAAAAGAAAGAAAAGAAAAAAGTCTTCAAAAATAACTTTTAGTCTGCTATCACTTTTTTACATCTGATCCTCTGGTAATGGTTTATTTGAGACACATGTAAGAAGGAATAGCCAAAATGAGGAAAAATAAATTAAGTTTGCTTTTAGAACAAAAGTGCTTCTATGTTATGGATTTGGCAAAACTGCAGAAATGGATTTATATATCTACTCCTCCCTCTTTTCCCCAACTCTCCCACTTGTATACAAGCCCTGTGTTATTTAAGCTAATAGCATATAGCTATAACTCTCTGGTTAAGTGGACAGAGCTTGGAAAATTAGGTCACAAGGTTGTCACTGGGACTCCAAATCATCTGGCAAGTTTGTATGACTCCCTCCTCCCTCTGATCCTATTATACACTGTCCAATAGGCAAGATAAGGAAAAGGTACCAAGGGCTTTCTATAATAGCTACAAAAATATTTGGTCCAAATCACTAAGGATGTGGAACAACTCAGAAACTGTTATTCTTCTACAGTCAACATAGTTATCAATGATTTGATAAATATTAATTCAGAGCCTTCTTTGTGCAGAGAAATAATTATTTTTTAATTCAGTGCCAATCCTGGTCCAATCCATACATGCTTATGATTTAAAAGCAATTCTTGGTTTTGTTTCCAAACAATTAAGCTCTTTGCAATGCAAATAAAGAACTTTTTTGAAATAGATAGTTATGAATCTTTCATTCATAGTAGCTCTCTAGAAACACATGAGCCAAATACATTGTGGGGATCATTTCAACGGTGTGTAATCTGAGAGTTGTGTTAGAAAGCATTTGGTCCACTAAGGGAGGACTCATCCACATTTTCTTTCTTGTAAGTTCAGTACAGTGCAGTGTTGCTTCATATGGCGGTCTTAAAGTTATCCACATTCCAAATTCAAGATAAGAGATAGCTCCTCATCTCTACAGATTAACATTTTACGACCAGCCTGAGATCTCCAATAAGATCCCCTGTTATGAATAGTGGTTTCTTCATTCCTAAGTTTCCTGTGTGACCTGATCACAAATTGACCTTAATGGCTGAAATTCCTCAAAAGGAGTCCTGGAAAACTAGAATAGTTCCCAAAGCTGTTCCAAATAACAAATATTCCCTTGTGGAATTATTATAAAATTAGACTCAATTTGGAAATGTGATTATAAAAATCTACATCAGTACATGTAAAAAATTATAATACAGAATGTGAGTATCTTCACTCTCTTAGAAGTTACAGAGAGCCTTGAACAGTATGACTCAGAGGATAGAGTGTTGGCCTACAGACTGAAGGGTCCCAGGTTCTATTCCCGTCAAGGGCATTAAAAAAAAAAAAAAATGAAGAAGTTAAAGAGAAGGAAGGAGGGAGGGCAAGAGTTAGAAAAGGAAGAAGAGGCCAGAAAGGTTATTCTTTATTTTACACATTTTTAATTGTTTACCTAGAATTTGATGCTTCTTTTACGTTTTTACACTTCTTTTAATTTATGTTTTGACCTGGTACATTCCATAAGGATAGGAATCTTCTCTGGCTAATTATAGTATTTCATTATTTAGTAATATGTTTTACAGTTAACCGGCACTTATTTAGTATTTCTTTTCTAAGAGATCAATTTCACTAACTGGAAAAGAAAAATTATTTTCTATTAAATAAAGCTGTATATGTCCAGGTCTGTTAGATCAAGAAATCAGAGTAGGCCGAAACCGGTTTGGTTCAGTGGATAGAGCATTGGCCTGCAGACTGAAAGGTTCCGGGTTCGATTCGGGTCATGGGCGTGTACCTTGGTTGCAGGCACATCTGCAGTAGGGGTGTGCAAGAGGCAGCTGATCGATGATTCTTTCTCATCAATGTTTCTAATTCTCTATCCCTCTCTCTTCCTCTCTGTAAAAAAATCAATAAAATATATTTTTTTTTAAAAAAAAAGAAAAGAAAGAAATCAGAGTAGGCTGAATAAAGCCGATGGGCCTGCTTTGGTTTAGCCAAATCTCTAATCTCACACAATTATCTCAGGTCACAAGAAGGATCACTAGAGAAGCTGAAATGGATCAAACAAGATCTATCACCACTATAACAAAACACACCTTCATATACAAAGGATAGTTCAATATATATTTTTATTGTATTCATATACATTTGTGTACACAACCTCGTCTACAGTTTTCTTTTAAAGAAACTTTATTCATTCCAGCCATTGCTATGGTTGACAACAGTAGCAAAAATTTAGTAAGAGCATTAGAAAGAGGGGAATAGGAAGCTGAAATGATCACAGCTAGAAGCTTTAAAAAGTTATTTTCGAGAAAAAGCACACTGTTGGCTGAATTAGTTTCTTTGGTCTTAAAAATGAAGCCATGTTCTCAAATCAACCCCTTGCAAAATTCTACAGACTCCTGAGGAAAACTCAGCAGGCTCAGATTGGCTGCCTAATCTAAAATGCTTCCCCCAAATTCACATCTGCTCTCTCTCAAACACTTAGCTAGGGCAGCCTCCAATAGGAGCAAGCATTTGTTTCACTTAATGTCTAAAATTCAACTAATGTCCACATTACCCTAATGAAATCAATGTTAGTTAGAAAGATCTGGCTGTTAAGTCTTACAATAAGACTGTCCATGTTTGGAACCCAAACCTTTTATTTTGTATCTAATTATTGAGTAAACATTTAATATATACTCTATTGAATAATATATCACTCCTCAGTATTTATAATCAAATTTCCTTATATGTAGCTCATGAATCACAGCAGTGATTAAAAAGGCTTATAGATTTCCTGAGAAGTATTTGAGTTTCTTCTTTGGTTACCACCAAACTATTTCCATTATCTATAATATACTACCCAACTAGTTTCCCCATCATTTTACCACTTTATCCATTAGTTTGGGATCTTTCAGTTTGATTATAAAAATGCCTTTGAAAACAATAAGTAGGACACAAAATATAATTGGTAGCCACTGAGTTAAATTGTGCAGTATTCTCACATCTTCTATTCTGTAGCACAGGGCTAGTGCATGATTCACTCTTCAAATATTCTATAACTACCTAGCAGAGAGAGAAAATGGAAATAACTATATGTAACAGATATAAGTAGAGGGGAAGGTCTTGGAGGAAAGAGGAGACTTTTGTTCCTATTCAAAGACCCCTTAGAAGGTCATGAAGTACTCCACATACAATTATTTTTTATATCACATAACTTCACATGAGATATGTATAATTTAAATTCTAAAATTCCCTACATTGTTAAGGGGCTCCTACAAAACAAAATGTTAACAAAAAGTCAGTAGCATAAATTCTAATGTAGAAATAAAACCATGGTAGATCTTTCCTAATTAGCACAAAAACTGAATGGTGTTAAGATGTATTCCAGTTAAAGTTAATCACTGCTAATGTATTCACTCCAGATAAACCAAGATTTTATTATCTCCATAATGTGACTTTACTACTTCCAAAATAATTTACTTACTACCCAAATAAAATGAAGGTGATGAGAGCTTCAATCATTCCTTTGTTTCACACCCTCTAGCAGCCTAAACTTAACCTCCACTGTCATAGCCACCATGAATGTCTCTTTTATTCTGCTTTCACTCCCCATGACTGAGGTCTCACAGGCAGTGAGAAAGAGAACAGTAAATGGAAAGATAGCAAAGTTATGAAAGATACATTTTCAACTCAACTTGTCTGAGGACTGAAAAAAAGCTGTCAGACTCTGGGGCTAGAGAATGGGATAAGCAGGCAGGAGAGAAGCAGGCAGAGAATGAATGTCAAGGGAAAATCCACATGATCATTTATCTGCTTCAAGATTTTTGTAAATGTATTTTCTGTATGAGACCATGAAGTAACAAGTTTTAAGATAGTGTGGGGAAATGGGAAATACAGCCAAGTACATGAATGTTGTAGTAAAAATGGTGTTTAAACCTTTTGTTTCAATAATTTGGATAAAAACATATAAAAGTAAAATAATATGAAAAGATGGTATATCTTTTCTACATAGATAGCAAATATACTATTATACATAAAATATAGAACTGATGATTCTTCATATCATTTTTAAAATATATTTTTATTGATTTCAGAGAGGAAGGCAGAGGGAGAGAGAGAAACATCACTGATGAGAAAGATTCATTGATTGGCTGCCTCCAGCATAGCCCCTACTGGGGATCGAACCTGCAACCCAGGTATGTGCCCATGACCAGAATTGAACCTGGGACCTTTCAGTCTGCAGGCCAACGCTCTACTCAGTGAGCCAAATCATTCTTTATATATTGTTTTTCAGGTTTAGCTATAATGGGTTGTTCATTTTAAAATAGAAAATGAGCCAGGCCGGTGTGGCTCAGTGGTTGAGCTTCCACCTATGAATCAGAAAGCCAAGGCTCGAGTCCCATCCAGGGAACATGCCCAGGTTGTGGGCTAGATCTCCAGTAGAGGTCCTGCGAGAGGCAACCAACCAAGGTGCCTCTCTCACACTTCTCTCTCTCTCTCTCTTTCTCTCTCTCTCTTTCTTTCTCTCTCTCTCCCCCCCTCCTCGTCCTCTCTTCTCCTCACTCTCCCCTCTCTGAAAAAGCAATGGAAAAAATATCCTCAGGTGAGGATTAACCAAAACTAACAGTAATAATCCTGCCCTGACAGGTTTGGCTCAATGGATAGAACATCAGCCTGCAGACTCAAGGGTCCCAGGTTCGATTCTGGTCAAGGGCAGGTACTTTGGTTGTGGCACATCCCCAGTGGGGAGTGTGCATGAGGCAGCTGAACAATATTTCTCTCTCATCAATGTTTCTCTTTATCCCTCTCCCTTCCTCTCTGTAAAAAATCAATAAAATATATATTTTTAAAAATAATAATCCTATATAATACTAGTAAAAGCCTAATATGCTAAGTGTCCAGTGTCCAACCATTCGTTCGACCATCCAACCAGTCACTATGATGGACACTGACCACTAGGGGGCAGACAACCCAATGGGTAGGTTAGCTTGCTACTGGGGTCCAGCCAATTGGGACTGAGCAAGTGGGCCAGACATGCCCTCCCACAGTCCCTCTCTGACCCCGATCATGCACTAGTGGGGTCCCTTGGCCTGGCCTGAGCCCTCTTGCAATCCAGGACCCCTTGGGGAATGTCAGAGAGCTGGTTTCGGCCCAATCCCTACAGGCCAAGCCAAGGACCTCACCAGTGCATGACTCAATGCACCTGACCTCTAGTCCTATATAATAAAAGTGTAGTATGCAAATTGTCCCCTCACCTGGGAGGTCATCAAGGAGTGCAACCAGGGAGCAGGGCCAGTGGGGGAAGGGAAGAAGGCCCCAGCCAGTGGCAGCCTCCAGGGGAAAGGAGGGAGGTCCTGGCCAGTGCCCAGCAGTTTCTAGGTACCCTACCACTGCATAAATTTCATGCTCTGGGCCTCTAGTAATAAATAAAAGGGATGAAACTTTAAGAAAATCTGTGAATTAATGACCATTAAAATCTTTATAAGGTATTTTCCTCAATAATTAAAAACATCATTTTTAACATACATTCTTCAGGCATATATATTAATTCTAAACCTTTATATGCATAAGTATCACATGACTAATGCTACAAGATTTGGCCCAATGACTAGATTTTTATCACAGAAAGAATTCCATTGCTTTTAAATGGAATCTAACAAGGCCCCACAAAAGAGTTAATAAAAGAACAACAAAATTAGTGTTGTCTATAGACTAAAAAGATCCTGAGGTGTAAAAAAACTTTTAACATTAGTTGTTTTACACAGTACTGAAAATAAACACACTATATAATATATCAGAACTTCTGATAATGTAGATAAACACACTAAATAAGGCAAGTCAACCTTGAGATAGGGTTTCTAAATCAATTATTTCTAAAAAGAGTAATTTTTAAAGTCCCATTATGCACTTAGTCATAAAACAGTTAAATTTTTAAAAACACACTGCAAAGAGAAATTGAAGATTACAAACTGAGCAAGCTATTATGGGGCATGGTGGGGGGTTATCTATATGTAATAATGTTCCATTTTTCTTCCATTTATGAAAGTTAAATGTATCTTCTGTCTCTATAACAAGTGTATCTTTCTTCACATTTAATACTACCTTATTGTCTCTTCATGTCTAAAATTAAAACCATCTTGCCGAAACCGGTTTGGCTCAGCAGTAGAACGTCGGTCTGTGGACTGAAAGGTCCCAGGTTCGATTCCAGTCAAGGGCATGTACATTGGTTGCGGGCACATCCCCGGTAGGGGGTATGCAAGAGGCAGCTAGTCGATGTTTCTCTCTCATCGACATTTCTAGCTCTCTACTCTCTCCCTTTCTCTCTGTAAGAAAAATCAATAAAATATATTAGAAAAAAAAATTAAAACCATCTTATTGTCTACTAAAAACCATCTTCTCAAGTCTAAGATTACTATTCAACTTTAAATGTAAAAACTTGTAAATATTAAATAAACCTTATTCAATGTATTCAATGTCTTTTCAAAAATGAATTTCACACACACTTTTTTTTATAGAATTGTTTTGCCACTTGTACTTTATTTTAAACATATTATTTTCTAGAGAAAAACAGAAACAATATCACAAAACATTAGAAATATAAGAATCAACAGAAACAAGTTAGTGTTTAATAATCACAAATATTTCAATAGAAACATTCTATTGTTGCACTAAACCAATACATCAGTAATGCATATGTATTTCTATAACAAGAAATAATATTCATACAGAGAGGTAATATTCTAATGTTGCTAATAAAATCTTCTAAATAAAATGAAATTTATATATTAACTAGAGGCCTGGTGCACAAAATTCATGCACGGGGGGAGAGGGGTAGGTGGGGGGGGGGTGTCCAATCTGGGACCCCTCAAGCGATGTCCAACTTCCCATTTAGACGGACATCCCTCTCACAATCCAGGACTGCTGGCTCCCACTGCTCGCCTGCCTGCCTTCCTGATTGCCCCTAACTGCTTCTGCCTGCCAGGCTGATCATCCCCTAACTGTTGTGGTCCAAAACTCCTCTCCCAGCCTGATCGACACCTAACTGCTCCCCTGCCAGTCCAATTGCCCCTAATTGCCCTCCCCTGCCACCCTGGTGGCCTCCAACTGCCCTCCCCTATATGCCTGGTCCCCCCCCAACTACCCTCCCCTGCTGGCCTGGGTCTCTCCCCCGCCCTCCAATTTCCCTCCTCTGCCAGCCCAGTCACCCTAACTGCCCTCCCCTGCCAGCCATCTGTGGCGCCCATCTTGTGTCCACTTGAGGGTTGCCATCTTGTATGTTGGAGTGATAGTCAATTTGCATATTACCTCTTTATTATATAGGATAGCCTCCAATAAAGGAATTTAAAAATATTTTCCTCTTTTTAAGTTTAATTTTTTTCTTCTATTGATCTTCATCTTTTTTTTTTCTTCTCTTCTCATATTAAAAACACGAATTTTCAACTATAGAACACTAACCTCTTATCAAGCACATAATTCATTCCCTAACACATTTCTTTAGCACATTCATGAGTATTAAGTTTCAGATTGTGATCCAAAACTGTTCATGGTTCTTAGAATTGTTAGTTAGCTGGAGTAGGACTAGATGATGCCTTTGTGTGATGTTACATTCTAATGTTGTATGCTACTAAATGGTTTGGGACAGGACATCTGATTTCACCCAAGACCACACGTCCTCTTCCTGAATAAAATCACATGAGTATCACGGGACTGAAAAAGAACACAAGACTTTATCTACTACCTAAGGACTACAGTCATAATATTCAGAGACTCATGCAGTTCTTAAAACAGGTTTGGTATCTTTATTCTCTCCTACTACAATGTAGTGAACACTCTATTGTATTGTTACTTATAAAAATGAAAAACAAGTGGTTATTCTGTTCTTCCTAATAACTCTGTAGACTCTGTATGTGAGAAAGTACAGAATTTCCCACCACTCCCACCTTGTCCCTCCCCCCATTGTGCATACATCAAACATGTTCCTCTTTCTGCCAGGAATGCCATGGAGTCCCAACTCCTACTCTCATTCTGGGTCTCAAAAATTCATCCCATAGAACTCAAATGTCACCTCCTACAGTAAAGACTTTTCTGACTGCTTCATCCACAGTTAGCCTCTCTTTTCATTAATGTGCTAAGATATAATTTTTTTTTTCATTTAACCTACCCCTCAACAACTGTGTCAAAGTAGGTAGTATTATAGTTTCCACCTCTTAGATATGAAAACTAAGGCAGATAGGATCTCTCTGATTTCAAAATACATTTCTTGCTTGTTTGTTTAATATATACTCTGTTTAGTTCTATACTGTACTGATGCCTGCTTCCTTCATTTTCTGGGCACCCCTAAGACAGAATGAAGAAATCCTGTCTGATTCATCTTTATAGTCTCAGTGTCTGGCACAGAACAGATGCTCACCAAATGTGGAAGGAAAGAAGGAAGGGAGAAAGGGAGGGAGGGGAATGGAATAAGTTTAGCCTTCTCTGTGAGAAAACACACATCCTCTTCGAACCATTCTGAACATGTTAAAAATGGTAGTAAGTGCTAACTTCATTTCACAAATATTTTGTGAATATGTCTCATGTGTGATGTGCTATGCTTAAAGAAAACAGAGACTTAGTTCCTGCCCTTAAGAAACTTAAAATTCAGTGGGGCAAAGGGAAAAACAACTACTTAATACTACCATTGTTTTTTTTTCCTCTTAATCCCCCACAATTCCCTCACTTCCTCTCTTTCAAGGAAACTTATTCTTTTTCTTTTCTTTTTTGTTTACCTGAATTTCCATCAACAGGGATTAAAATGAGATAAATAAAAGTAGGTCCAGAACCATTTGAAGGAGAAAAATAAAAATGTTTTATGCCCCATTTGAAGGGCAAGTGACTAAAGATACTTGGATATCTAAATACCGTGTTTCCCCGAAAATAAGACATCCTCCGAAAATAAGACCTACTTACAGGTTTTCTTCTGAGTGAAATATAAGGCATCCCGTCAAAAATAAGGCCCCCCTAGGCTAAACATGAGAGATTTGGTCCACTGATTCTGAAAGAAATGGAGTCACAAGAAATTCACCAGGAAATTCAGGAATTGGATTGTTATGATGATGTTCCAGAAGATGATGACATGATTGTCATTGAATAAATGAGTTAATTCTTGATACTGTAGGATTCACAGTTTGTCTGGTTTGTGTTGACAACTACCATACTACTGTACTGTATACAGGTAATAAATTTCCTTTATTTTCATTTGACAATAAATGTGTACTGTATTCTTCTTCATGGAAAAATAAGACATCCCCTGAAAATAAGACCTAGCGCATCTTTGGGAGCAAAAATTAATATAAGACACTGTCTTATTTTCGGGGAAATAGGGTAGTATCTAGCAAAGAAGATAACTTAAAACTGTTCACTCTCTGCTTTCTAGGAATGATGCTGATATTCTACACCTTTCATTGTTCTTGTCTTTTTATTGAATTTACTAGACGCCTGGTGCACAGATTAATGCACCTTAAAAGGTGGGACTGGGTGAGACAGGCCAGACACGCTCTGGAGCCAACCTCCCAGGGTCCCTCCTGGGCCGGCTGCACCTAGGGCAGCGCCAGGACTTGAAGGGTGCCTGCAGAGTGAGTGGGGGTCCCTCTTGCAGGTGGGGTCCCTCAGCCTGGCCTGCAGGGATCAGACCAAAACTGGCAGTTTGACATCTCCCGAGGGGTCCCAGAGTACAACAGGGCACTCCACAAAGTTTCTGTCGCTCAGCAGCTCCTGCTTTGAGTGTCTGCCCCTGGTGGTCAGTGAACGTTATACCTACTGGCCAGTCAGCCAGTCACTTAGCCTTTTATATATATATAAATATAGATTGGGTGACACTAGTTAACAAAATTACACAGATTTCAGGTGCACAATTCCACAACACATCATCTGTACACTGCATTGTGTATTCACCATCCCAAGTCAAGTCTCCGTTACTCCCTTTATACCCTCTTCCTTCCCCTTATACCCTCTTCCTCCCTGTCCCCCTAGCAATCATCACACTATTGTCAGTGTCCATAATTTTTTTCTCTTTTTTTTTTTAAATCAAGGACATCCTGATACTATCTTGGCACTTTTATTTTATGAGGCACAGCACAGCCAAGTAAAAAAAGTATGGGTTTTGGAGTCAGAAAGATCAGGGTTCATCTACGGCCATACCACCCTGAACGCGCCCGATCTCGTCTGATCTCGGAAGCTAAGCAGGGTCGGGCCTGGTTAGTACTTGGATGGGAGAAAGATCAGGGTTCCCATCTGGATTATAAGTCTATCTATTACCTGCAATATGGAAATAAGGAGACTTGCCTTAAAGAGCTCTTGTAAGAATTTAAAAAGATCAATAAGATTTAACAGTTATAAAACTAAGTGCTAGTTTTACTATGTCAGATCTCTCTAGATGCTTCTTGAAGGCTGATTCTAACTGTAGTATCTACACTACCAAAAGAGAGAAAAATGCTAATTGAGTGTACCTTCGCTAATCCCACAGCCAATCAGAGCAAGTATGCAAATTAACCCAAGATGGCAGTTAATTTGCATACACTGAGGGAGGGAGAAGTGAAGACTGAAGATAGCGTAGAAGGAAGAGGGAGGAAAAGCGGAAAGCAAGGTGGCTGCCAGAGGGAAAGCACAAGTAGGGCAGGGAGGGCGGCAGCAGTGCGTGCAGTGGTGGCAGTGGCACAAGCACGAGTGCAGCCATGGCGGCCGCTTGCAGGAATCTTCCTGCAACGGGCTCCTAGTTACAATATAAATACTTCCGGTCCCAATACCAATAACACAAAGTGTTTATTTAAAGAAAGGAAGGTACTTGAAAAAAAGCCCTTTGTTGCAAGAATAGTGGCATAGGTAACATTAAAGACAATATTGCTAAGTATCAAGTTTCTAGATCATACATACATTATGTGTTTCTTCTCAGCATACACCCTGCAAATCCATTATTTCAGATCTTCTTTGTAAAAAAAAGAAAAACTTCTTTATTTCCTATGGTTAGGTCTAAAAGAACTGACATTATTCATATTAACAATTCCATTTTCCACAAAGAAGAATCGCTGGGTTAGTGCAGAAGAGGAAAATGCATTAGAGTTTGTTCTCAATATTCACAGGTTCTACATACACGGATTCAACCAACAGATGATCAAAAATACTTGGGGGTGGGGGAGAGGGAGGTTAAAATTGTTGCTGATGTGTACTATGTAGTCAGACCTAGGATGGTTGCATCCATACTGAACAAGCCAGACTGAAAGAAGATATTTACAAAACACATATCTGACAGAGTGCTTTATCAAAAATTCATAAAGAATTCTTAAAACTCGACAATAAAAAAAACAGACAACCCTATTAAAAAGCAGGCAAAAGTTCAGAACAGACATCTCACCAAAATGTGTGTGTGTGTGTATGAAAAATCGAGTATAAAAAGATGCTTAACATCAAATATTATTAAGGAATAGCAAATTAAAGCAGTGATAAAAATTACTACATACCTATTAGAATGCATAATATTTAAAAAAAAAAAAAACTGAAAATACGAAATGCTAACAAGGATGAAGAAGCAACAGGAACTCTATCAAACTGCAATAACATATATAAATATATCTTAAATGCATATCACTAAGTGAAAGAAGCCAGTGTGGCAAGGCTGTGTAATTCCAATTACATTGACATCTGGAAAGGCAAAACAATAGAGACAGTAAAAAAAAAATAAATAAATAAAAATAAATCACTGTTTGCCAAGGATAAGGAAGTGATAGATAGATAGATAGGTAAAGCACTAGAGATGTTTACTATGTTGAAATTGTTCTGAATGATACTTAGATATTGTAATGATAGACACATGAAATTATGCATTTCTCAAAATCCATAGAACTTTACGGAACAAAGAGTGAACCTTAATGTTTGCAAATTTACAAATACTAATTTAGAAGGTCAGAAGCTCCCAGGATGGAATGCAGATTGTGACAAAAGGATCAAACCGCATTATACGAGTACATTTCTGTAGCAACCTCACCAGAGGAGATAGGAGGAGAAGGAGCCGGTAAGACTAAAAAGCAAAAGGAACTGCACTCTAATTGATAAAGTGTTTTCCACTCTCTGTAAAGGGAGCACAGGCTACCAATTTCAATACCGCTGTACATATATAATGGAATTGAACAATTAAGTAAATGGATGGCAAATGGTGGGAGCCAGCTTTCTTCTCACTGTTGGACTGAGTTTGCAGATAAGCAAGGGGAGAAGGCCAGAATGATATAGTTGGTAATGGATTAGGTAGGGTAAGAGACATCCATATGAACTCATTATTAGCTTAACATGATACATGTGGTTACACAGAGAAATACGCATAGATACATATGTACGTGGGTTTGTGCACACACATGTATTTCCTGCTGTGTCAAATGAGAGGGCCTAGAAAAAATGACACACCAGTAAACACAAGAACACTGAGCACCCACATCTTAGTTTCTAATTCCCAAGAAATGAACCAGATTATTTCTGGCTGAATCTAGTACTGGGGCAGGAAATAGAAAGTAAGTAATTTAAAAATGATGGAGGCAACTGGAAGTGCTCCCAATGGTCAAAGTTGAAACAATTTGAGCAAGAAAATAAAGTAGTAATAGATTACAACTTAAAGTGTAATTGTGATATATGTTATACACACACATATATATTACACAAATATGTGTGTGTATGTGTGTGCGTGTGTGTGTAATAGAGGCCTGATGCATTAAGATTCAAGGTTCATGCAAGAATGGTCCTTCCTTCCCCTGGCTGCTGGCACCTCCTTCACTCTGGCCCAGAGCCGCCTTTCTGCCTTCCTGTGCTGTCCAGAGGCCCAGAGCAGGTGAGATAGCGCGGGACACATGTGTTGTCGCCATAACCCACCATCTTTGTTGGGTTAATTTGCATACTCGTTCCTGATTGGCTGGTGTCTGTCACGAAGGTACGGTCAATTAGTATGTTACTCTTTTATTAGGTAGATATTACAGTTGACTTCATCACATATCTATTTATCTATCTATACTAATAAAAGGGTAGTATGCAAATTGGTCACAACACCCTCACAGTAACAACCAAACAGCGGCCTGCATGGGGCGACCAGGTCAGCAGGGGGGCAGTGAGGGGTGGCCAGGCCAGCAGGGAGGGAAGTAGGAGATTACCAGGCCATGGGGAAGGGTCGGGGGGGTTGGGGGGGAAGGGGTCAGTTGTAGGCAACCAGGTCAGCAGGGGGGGCAGCGAGGGGCAACCAGACCGACAGAGAACAGTGAGGGGCAACCAGGCTGGCAGGGGGGGGGAAGATGGGGGGCAACTAGGCCAGCGGGGGAGGGGCAGTTAGGGGTGACCAGGCCAACATGGGGGGCAGTTGGGGGTGACCAGACCAGCAGAGGGGGCTATTGGGAGCAACCAGGCTGGCAAGGGGGGAGCAGTTAGGGACAACCAGGCCAGCAGGGTGGGCAGTTGGAGGGAAC
Source organism: Pipistrellus kuhlii (assembly GCF_014108245.1). NCBI lineage: Eukaryota > Metazoa > Chordata > Mammalia > Chiroptera > Vespertilionidae > Pipistrellus > Pipistrellus kuhlii. The sequence goes on from NW_023425529.1 coordinate 21,828,391, forward strand.
CAATTAGGAGCAATTAGGTCAGCAGGCAGAGGTGGCTAGGGGTGATCAGGCTGGCAGGCAGGTGAGCAGTTAGGAGCCAGCGGTCCCGGATTGTGAGATGGATGTCCAAGTGCCAGTTTAGGCCCAATTCCCCAGATAGGGCCTAAACTGGCAGTTGAATATCCCCCAAGGGGCCCCGGATTGGAGAGAGTGCAGGCTGGGCTAAGGGGACTAAATAAAGAGGCTGTATATATATATATAGTCCAGATGAATATAAGTAAATAACTGAGTATAAATGGGAAAAAGAGACAAATCTGACATGCAGAAGAATTCCAGGTAATTTATATAGATACTCCACCCTTGAGGAAGAGATACATAACTCTTCACTCCTTAAGTATGGGTTGTGCACAGTGATTTCCTTTTAAGAGTACTGCCTGACAAGAAAGAAACTTTTCAGTGCAGAAACCTAACAAATACAATCTGTCATATGATCAAGATCAATATCAACAATGATAAATCATGCTGATAGTAGGTACCCTTTGCGTAATGTAATAAAAAGAGCACTTTACATCTGTGATCTTCCTCCACAAAACCCAAAACCTCAGTCTGATCATTAGAGAAACATTAAGCTAATTCCAATGGTGGGAAGTGGGGGCAATTCTAAAAATACCTGACCAATACTCCTCACAACTATGAAGGTCATTAAAAACAAGGAAAGACTAACAAACTGACACAGCTAAGAGGCGTTTAAGGAGACTTGACTATTAAGTATAATAGCCTAGAATCTAGATAATAGAATCCTAGAACAGAAAAAAAAAGATTAGATAAAAACTAAGGAAATCTAAGTAAAGTATAAACTTTAATTAATAATAATGTAGCAATATTGATTCATTAACTGTAATAAAAACCAATGTGAGATGTTAATAAGAGGAGAAATTAGGTAAAGGGATACATGAGAAATCACTAATTTTATAATTTTTTCTGTAAATATGAAACTGATCTAAAAAATAAAATATATATATTTTTTAAATATTTTTATTGAGTTTTTACAGAGAGGAAGTGAGAGGGATAGAGTTAGAAACATCGATCCACTGCCTCTTGCACGCCCCCTACTGGGGACGTGACCGCAATCAAGGTACATGTCCTTCACCGGAATCGAACCTGAGACCTTTCAGTCAGCAGGCCGACACTTTATCCACTGAGTGGATAGATTAAGACTTTTTAAAATTCCACAAGCCATTCATTTCATGGCAGGAAAAAAAAAAAAAAAAAGGAAACCTATTATTCCACTAATCTGAGAGATACCACTTTTTATAATATTTGATACATTCTCTTTGAAATCTTTTTTTTATCCACAAACCGGTTTCGGCAAAAATAAAATATACTTTTAAAATCTCATTTAAGAGTGTATCTAGAAAATATTGAAGGTGTTGTAGTGAAACACTGAAGAACTTCACAACTTCCCTGCATATATTAAATTTAAAATGTTTACAACTATTCTGTTACAGGACTTTCTTTTTAAAAAAATATTTTTCAATCACTAACAGCTGCAAACAATTTCATGCAGTAATTCCCAGAAGGGGTGTATTATAGCTAAAGTACTTTAACGAAAATTCCACTTGTTCCCTTTACAGACCATTGCAGATGTCTGAAAGTTTGTAACCTATCAATCATTCACTTGTGTTGTTTTCTGATGATCTAAATAACTACCAAATATGCTGGAGCCATACAACTCAGAAAAACTAACCTAAATGTTAACTAAATCAAATCAGTGCTAAAATATTCATCCAACAAAACTTCAAGCATCTAAAGAGAGACTGGAGAAAAACTATCTTATAGCTGAATACTATATTTTCTTATATAAACCACGGTTCAAGTGAGCTAGTGCAAAAATTATTAGAGATAAATGAAGAAAACAGTAGAAGAAAAAGAAAAAGTAGATAAAACTGGGCCTTAAAGTGTATCAAATAAAAATATTGAAAGCAAAGAACAGAAAACGTATGTCAAAGCATAGAAAAGGACTGCTATCCAAAAAGTATCTGCATAGATAAAGACTTTAAAGCAAGAAAAGCTAAAAATTAAAGCAAAAGAAAATGTTGCTTTTATTTAGACATTAGATTCCTGGTAGGGAACAAGAATAAACCATTGGGGGGTGGGGGGGAACTTCACCCTAAATACAATTTAAAGTATTCCCACACTAAAAAGCTAAAAATCGCTATATAATCATATTGAATGACATTGGAAGATGGAAGGAAAAAAAAAGATTTCAAAGAGAATGTATCAAATATTATAAAAAGTGGTATCTCTCAGATTAGTGGAATTATAGGTTTTCTTTTCTTTTTCCTGCCATGAAACGAATGGCTTGTGGAATTTTAAAAAGTCTTAATCTATGAATTCTGCACTAAAGGCATTCTATAAAATGTCATTACATTTGTGACACAGCCTCACCTACCCTTTACATGGCAAATTTATAAAGTGCATTATTTTTCAAATTGTAAGTACAAGTGTGAACCCATGACCCAAAATTCCCCGACCAACAACTCAAAAACTATAGCAATATGTCCAGAAAATTACAACTCAAATTGAAAATCTATACTAGGTGAGAGAGGATGACACTGACTTGAAGTTCAAAGACCGCATGATCTAAATTACTAGCACACTCTTTGCAAAACCCAAGTCGCCATAGAGAGAAGAATGGTATCCTTTCAACGGAAATAAATTGGAGGCAATACACACACAGCACAGTTGCTCTGTTGTTAATACGTATATAAAGCAGCCTTCTGGAAATCCTTTTTCCTCTCTCCCCACAATAACAAAGCCAAAAATCAAGCCATTCACATAGCTCTACATAGAACCAAGTTTTATCTGAACTCTTTAGATATTGGCTATTCCTCTTATCTCAGGCAAGAACTGGAACCCTTCAAAGAAAAGCCATAATGCGCGGCATGGAAATATATTTTATAAAGGAGGAATTCCGATCCCTTAAATGCTCTACCGCTATGGACATCTATTGCATTTCAAATCCTGATACCGCAGCGTCCCGCCCCTGGAGATTCCAGCAGAGCTATGGGAAAAGAATTTGGGAAACAATGAAAAGGAAGAGGGACGATTGGTGCAAAGATTCTGCAGACAGGTAGGTAGTCCTGGAAAGACAGCGAGCATATAAGGAGCCAGCAGGGTCTGCAGAGGTGGGGATAATCCACTCCCAAGGCATGAATGGACAGGCACCAGAAAGGCCATCTTCCCAAAAGTAAAACGATGAGTAAAGCGGAGCAAGCTTAGAAGAAGAAAAAAGAAAGAAAAAAAAAGAAAGAAAGAAAAAAAGGAAAGCCAACAGGATTTAGAAGTGACAACTCCTCGAATATAATGAGCTACATTCATTTGAGGAGACAGGCGCTGGCGAGACCTTGTCCCCCCCCAAAAAAAAATGTCCATCTGAAAAGACCCCACCTCCAAACGGTTTGCAGAGTAGCTCTGCAAACCCCAAGTCTGAGATGAAACCCGGAGGAGAACGGCGGTTCGGTAGCCGCCCCGATAGGCGCAGGTGGACCTGCGGAAGCTCAGGTTACAGGAAACATCGCCGGACACCGCGGATCTTCCCCGCTCACCTCCCCGGAGCCCGGAGCCCGGAGCCCGGAGCCCGGAGCCCGGGTGCGGGGCAAGCGGCCGGGCGGGCGCCCCGGGACCGGCGCGCGGGCGCGCACACCTGGCTCCCGACACCAGTTGCAGCAGGAAAGTGAATGAAGGCGGCGGACGCGGCGCCTGGCACCGCTCCCCCAACCCGAGCACACAAAGGCGGGCTTTTCACACCCAGGGCGAGTTCCCACCGTCGGACCCCCTCGCCAAAGCGGGTATCTTACCTCCGATCCGCCTTCGGGACCGCGGCTTTCCCCGGGAGGCGCCTCCAGCCCAGACGAAGCAGGAGGTGGTGGCGGCCAAGAGGAAGCCTCCGACCGGGACGGCGCCCTCCGCAGTGCTCCGCGAGCCGCCCCGCCGCTGTCTGCGCCCCGGCGCGGAGGAGAAGCGATGCCCCGGACTCAGCACCGCGCGCTCGCCGACGCTGCCTCGCCAGCCGCCGCCAGCGGAGTCTGGAGCTGCCCGCCCCGCTCACCACTCGCCGCCGAGCCGGCCGCGCACCGCGCATGCCCAGCAGCCTCCTGGGGAGGGAGCGCGCGCCAGCGCGCGCCCGCGCCCGCGCCCGCGGGCCCGAGCGAGCGAAATCCTCTCTCCGGGTCTTGCCTGCAGCCGAGCCTCGGAGTTATCTGGTCGACCCCCCAGCGCTAAAGGCAAATAGGCGGGTGGGGGACCCAGTGGGCGGGAAGCTATCTATCAAGGCTGCGATCGGAGCCGGACCCAGATCGCCAGCCACAGACAGGCTTGCAGAAGTGACCTAGCTGGACTGACTAGCAGCTGAGAGGCTTGGTTAGAGGCTCGCCCCCAAGCAAGGTTCTGGTTCACAACTCTAGTAGTCCTCCACCTGCCAGCCTTTCCCCTTCCCTCTGGAGTCCCTCCAACCTGTTTCCCACCTTGTGTCGCTATCCTGTTTTTGTTTTTGTTTGTGTGTTTTTTTGTCTCCTCCACTTTTGCTGTGAACGGATGGCTTCTAAAAGGGCCCTGGGACTTTCTACACGGCTTGCCCTTCGCTCCAGCCAGCAAGTCCAGACCCGCTTTGCACGCCTGACCTGGATCACACGTTTCGCTTGCCTCTTGCCAAGAGTTTGATGTGGTTGGTGTGCCGTGGAGGCTTCTTCCAGTTAGTGCCTCTCCTTAACAGAATCAATCCTGTAGCCTTCTCCTGCTCCTCGAGTAGCAAGTGTAGACACTCAACGAGAAGATAGAAGATCCTCGCCTGGGAACATTGTATTTTCTTACTCGCAGACCTCGTTTTGTCATAGCTACGCCCACAACCTGTTCTGACCTCTTTCAAGCTGACTTCCAGAAGTCAACCAACGATGATCAACTTGATGAAAACAGATTGCGCCGGATTGCTTTGTGCAGCGAGGAAAAAAGGAGTCAGGGGAAAGATTTCAGACCCAGGTGGGAATGAAAGGCATTGCGCTAAAAGTTGGAATAGATCTTAAATGGAGTTCACTGTCTTAAGTACAGTAGGAATCCTCTCTCCAGTGTTCCCACCACACTGCCAAACACTTGAATGTTCCAATGTTAGACATCTCTATTATCCATTTATGTATAATCATGATTATTTATTAAACACTAACCTATGCCTGGAACTAAGCACATTTATGTATTATGTCTAATCCTTAAAATGAGGTAAGCCTTATTATACCTATTTAGCACATTAGGAAAATGAAGTGCAAAAGACATTCCTTTTGCCAAAGCCAATGATGATGACAGGATTAAAATCCAGGTGTGCTTAACTCTAAAGCCTATGTCATATGATTTGTGATCATCAAATCAACTTCCCTCACCTTACACAACTGGTACTGGTTCTGCCCTAGGAACTGCACAAAATCAACATCATTCTTTACAGATATTGCAAGCCCTGAACTATTGGAGGCAAACTATTAAGTAACTACTAGAAGATATTCTAATACTTTCTTTTCCTTCAAAATCTCTGGTACTTTACACTATTCCTCAAGTGGCCTGGTGAGCCATCAAAACTGCACTCTTTTTCCTCTTTTAAGTGTACTTTGACTTTTCATTTTCCTTCTAAAATCATGCACTCAGGAAAAAAAAAAGAAGACAGAAAGGAAAAAAACCCACAATATTCAAACACAGTGTGCCAAGAACTGAGTCATAGATTGATCATAGTCCCTTTGATGAAGTATACCCTGCAAATAAGGCACCCCAAACCTATATTAGGTTTTTCTTTTAACAAACATATTACCTAGAGTAAACAAATCCAAGATGTTTTTCAGTAGATGAGTGGATAAGTAACTGTAGTACATATGGATAGTGGAATATTACTCAGGGCTAAAAAGAAATAAGCTAAAGATTCATTAAAAGACATGGAGGAACTTTACATTCATGCTACTAAGTGAAGGAAGCCAGTCTAAAAGGCTATATATTGTGTGATTCCAACTCTATAACATTCTAAAACAGGCAAAACTATGAAGACAGTAAAATGATCAGAGGCTCCTCAAAAGTTTGTGCCATCATCTTCTAGCCCCTCTCCCCTACCTCCCCACCCCCACCCCCTGCCTCCCCTGTAAAAGGTGGGGCTGACCCTAGGGCTGGGAAAGGGGAAGGCACAGCAGAGCAAATGGGTTCCTGGACCCCAAGGGGGCTGCTTGGGTTGGGCTGCTAGTCTCTGAACAGGGAGGCTGGGCATTCTCCAATATGGGGGGAGGCTTTGTCTGAAAGCACACATACCCTCATTGTTTCTCTTCCCTCTGCCCTGCTCCCATCATTGGCATTAATCCGGGTACCAACAAGTTCTAGGTATAGTGAGCAATAATCTTTTAAATAAATCTTAAACCAGCTATGAGATGAATAAGCTGATCTTAAACTCTTACATGTTAGCTAATCACCCTGGAAGAAAATCAGAGTAGTCTTAGGTCCTTAACCCTCCAGTTTCTAAAAGAAATGTATGCAAATTCTCCCTGGACACAAATATTATAACATCAAGTTAGTATCCTAGTGTTTCCACAAATTAACCCAAGCAAATAGAAATTCACAATGAAATACCTCAAACATACAAGAATATCAATCAATATGAGTGAGAATTAATAAACAGAAAAAAGAAGAAAATAGTAAATATTTAAATTTCTGAGGGGGGGAAAGCATATCATCTAGCTGTTTAAAGAAATAAAAAATAACATCATAAAAAAAGACTACCTAAAATGATTAGGCAAACATGAAAGAGAATCCACCAGAACTTTTGGGGGGGAAAAAATATATTTGTTGAAATTTGAAACTCAGTGGGTTAGACACAGTTGAAGATAAAAACATGAAATGGATAAGAAAATATCTAGAATGCAGGACAGAGAGAAAAATGGTAAAGATGAGAGAGATGGAATATAGAATGTGAAGATTTAACATATATTTAATTAGACTTCTAGAAAAAGAGTCTAGAAAAAATAGAATAGTTGCAAGAAATGAAGAGATTATATTGTATTTTATATGATAGCAAATATTGTTTCAAGATTAATATAGCACATAGATCCACGAAAAGGAAGTATTGGTACATACATGTACCAAGGAGAATGAAAAGAAAATTAAACCAAGATACTTTATAATGAAACTACAAAACATCAGAGGAAAGGGACATCTTAAAAGCATGAATATACAAGAGAAATTTGTCAACAAAGGAAAAAACAAGTAGACCAAAGAATCTTCAACAGCAATAATGGCAGTCAGAAAACAGTGGAATATCTTCTAAATGCTGAAAGTAAGTAACTGTCAACTTACAATTTTGTGTCTAGAGCAATTATTTTCCAGAACAAAAATGGAATTAAGATATCTTTCAATAAATGAAAACTTTCCTTTTCACCACCTTCACCAGATGAACACCTAAAGCACACATTTGGATAAAGGAAGTAACCCAATAAGAAATATTGAGATTAGCCTAAACCAGTTTGGCTCAGTGGTAGAGCGTCGGTCTGCGAACTGAAAGGTCCCAGGTTCGATTCTGGTCAGGGACATGTACATTGGTTGCGGGCACATCTCCGGTAGGGGGTGTGCAAGAGGCAGCTGGTCGATGTTTCTCTCTTATTGACGTTTCTAGCTCTCTATCTCTCTCCCTTCCTCTCTCTAAAAAAATTAAATTAAATTAAATTAAAATAAATACTGAGATTGGAAGATGGGAAGCAAATAAATTGATAAACATTAGGTTTAATCAAAAGAAACTTGGTCTGTATAAAATAATAATGGTAATAGTAATGCCAAATTTGGGGATATAAAAGCACAATTAAAATATTGGACAATTACATATAAATCAGGAGAGGGATGATCAGTTAAGCTATTGTGAGGTTCTTATTTTGAGGAGGTTAAGATATTAATTTTAAATGTCCCTAAGAAATGTATTAATGATAAGATTTCAAGAGAAACTATCCATGTGATATTTGCAATGTCTAAATGCCTCACGTGTATTAAGCCATTTAAAATATCATGGTAATCTTCTGACAATCTCCATTTTATGAGGGAAATAAACACAAAAACATGAGGCATAAGTAATCTAACTACTATGAGATGGAGTTGGGATTTAAACACAAACAACAGGCTCCAGAGAACATGGCTTTGATGCTGTGTTCTACAGTATCTTCAAGATTCTGAGACACCAAACATAGACATTCCAAACCAATAGAGGGAGAGAATGGCAATAAGAAATAAACAAACATAACAGTCAATTTTCTCTATCCCAGGCAAAAAAAATATATAAGAAGAAAGTATTAAAAAGGGGGATCAAGCCGAAACTGGTTTGGCTCAATGGATAGAGCACTGGCCTGCGGACTGAAGGGTACCGGGTTCCATTCTAGTCAAGGGCATGTACCTTAGTTGCGGGCACATCCCCAGTGGAGGGTGTGCAAGAGGCAGCTGGTTGATGTTTGTTGCTCATTGATGTTTCTAACTTTCTATCCCTCTTCCTTCCTCTCTGTAAAAATTCAATAAAATATATTTTTTAAATAAAATAAATAAAAAGGGGAATCAAATCAAAGATATAAAGACTGCAGGGGAAAACATTAAAATATATAAGTAATCATAACATAATGGAATAAATTCTCTGGTTAAAAGACAGAGTCAAGCCCAGTTGGTCTGGTTCAGAGGTTGAGCGTAATGGTTCAATTCCGGGTTAAGGGCTTGATCCCCAGTGTGGGGTGAGCATCTCTCATCATTGATGTTTCTATCTCTCTCTCCCTTCCTATCCCAAATCAATAAAAAATATACATATTTTTAAAAAGACAGTCCAAGTAGTTTTCAAAAATATAAGCTATTTGCTATTTACAAGTATAAATACATGGAAAACATAAAGTATGTTAGATATATAATAATACAAAGAAGATTGGTGTAATTATATTGATATCAATCTCTGGACTTTAAGATGAAAAAGCATTATTGGAGATAGAGATGAGCATCACATAATGACAAAACCCACAAGGAGGTATTGATAAGTCCACCATCATAATGGGGATATTTCAACACCTCACCTCTTGAAGTTATTGATAATTCCAGGTAGTATCTATACTAATAAAAGGGTTATATGCTAATTAGATGGGACATCTTCCAGCATCCATCCAGATGTCCTTCTGGATACAGCCACAGTGATAGGGGCTGAGGCAGAGGTCGTTAGGGGCGACCAGGCCAGCAGGGGAGGGCAGTTAAGGGTGACCAAGCTGGCAGTGGGAAGGGATCAGGCAGGCAGGCAGGTAAGCAGTTAGGAGCAGTAGTCCTGAATTGCAAGCAGGTGCAGGCCGGGCTGAGGTCCCACCCTCCCCCAACCGTGCATGAATTTTGTGCCCCACGCCTCTAGCATAGATATAAAACATTTAGAAGTTAACAACATTGGCATACAACAATTAGAGCATACACATTCTCATCAAACCCATAAGAAATATTTGCATAAATTACCCTGCATTTCTTAATGTATTTCAAAGAATTTGTATTACTTAGACAAAGGGTTGAAAACTTTTTTTTTTAAAGAGCCAGATGGTCAACACATTAGATTTACAAGACAATGGTCTCTGTTGCAACTACTCGACTTTGCAACCATTCTGTGAAAGCAGCCATAGACAATATGCTTAAGCAATTTAACCATCTTTTCCTCCTACCAGAGAAAAGACAGCAATTACACAAATAGCTGAGGCCATATTTCCAAAAAAAATTACTTAGGCTCACTGAATTTGAATCTTATACAATTTCCCCATGGCTCAAAATATTATTCTTTTTCTTTGTTTGTTTGTTTTTTTAACCACTGACAATATGCCAAACATTTTCAGTTCACCAGCCGTAGAAACACATGTGGCAGGTTGGTTTTGCTGACCCCTGATATAAACCACAATCTCCTTGTCTAAAAAATCATACATTTAAAAACCAATAGCAGACTAATGTTTTTAAGATTTAAATTGAACTTAAATTTTAAATAACAGCACATTTTATATTCTAAAAATTAACTTAAATAAGTGGGATTTATAAATAGACTACCAATTGCCCTGGCTGGTGTTGCTAAGTGGTTAGAGACTTGGCCCTCACACTGAAGGATCACGGGTTCAATTCCCAGTCAAAGGCACATACCTGGGTTGCAGGTTCAATCCCCGGGGCCTGGTTGGGGCTTATTCAGGAGGCAACCAATCAGTGTGTCTCATATTGATGTTTCTCCTTGTCTTGCTCTCCCTCCCTCCATTCTTTCCATTATCTCTGAAAAGCAATGAAAAAAATATACTCAGGTGAGGGTTAGCAACAACAACAAAAATATAGACTACCAAATAACTCATGGATCAAAGAAGAATTCATAATGAAAAATTTTATATACAACTTAGAACTGAAAGATAAATACATTTTTTGTATATTCGGATCATAAAATATTTTATAACCATGAAACATGAGGAAACAACAGCTATGTAAATTATTCCTAGAAACTTCAAGTTGAGTCAAGGTCCCAGAGGATTATGTACAATAAGTCACACTTTTTTCCAAAGCTCAGAAACAAGCAAAACTAAATAATATGTTATTTAGGGATACATACATATTTGCTAAAATCTAGAGTGTAAACAAAGCAATGTTTATCATAAAACTCAGGATGATTACCTCTGTGGAGTAGAAAACAAATGGAACAGGAAGCTAACAAACAAATTGCAGTGGTATTTCTTGTAGGGTGGATCTTGGTGCTCACTTTAGCTCCTATTCTTGCACTTACAGGAAGAAAAGAATGTTGAATACCAGACATCATGGATTTAGCCATAGATAAGGAAAGGCTGAAAGAGATAAGACAGAATAGCAATCATTGCTTTAATTTTTGGTGAAGGTGATCCCGTCACATTTTCTTGTTTACCTAAACACAGGTGATTGGAATGCCAAGTGGCCTGCCATTACTTTAAGCTCTCTAGATAAAACGTCCTTCTTTTGTTATTTTTCTCCTTAGTTTCCATTGTCCTGTATTCATAAACATATTGCTATGAGAGATGTCTGAGATTTTGCTGCCAATTGTTTCTTCTATGGTTTTCTGAGTTACATTTAAGTCCTCTATCTATTTTGAGTTTATTCTTATTTATGGTGTAAGCTGCTGGTTTAGTTTCTTTCTTTCTTTTTGTTTTGTTTTTTTCTTTTTTGCATATATCTGTCCAATTTTCCCAACACCATTTATTGAAGAGACTGTCTTGACGCATTGCATGCTCTTGCCTCCTTTGTCAAATATTAATTGAGCATAATGGCTTGGGTCAATTTCTGTTCTGTTCCATTAATCTATCTGCCTGTTCTTGTGCCAATACCAGGCTGTTTTGTATACAGTGGCTTTGTGGTGTAACTTGATACCTGGTATTGTGATCCCTCCAACTTTGTTCTTTCTCAAGATTGCTGTGGCTCTTCAGCTATTCGGAGTCTTTTTTTTTTTTTTTTCATATAAATTTTTGAAATATTTGTTCTAGGCCTGTGAAATATGTCATTGATATTTTAATTTTCTAAAAATTAAAAATGAAACTCCCATTTGACCCAGTGATCCCACTTTTAGGAATACATACTAAGAAATCAGAAATGCTCATCCAAAAAAATATATGCACCCTGTGTTCATAGCAGCACAATTTACAATAGCTAAAATTTGGAAACAGTCTAAGTGGGTCAGCCGATGAGTGAATTAAAGTGTGGTATACCTAGACAATGGAATACTATGCCGCTGTAAGAAAAAGAAAGAACTATTACCACTTGCAACAGCATGGATGGACCTGGAGAGCATTATGCTAAGTGAAATAAGCCAGTCAGAGAAAAATAAGTATCACATGATCTCACTCATGTGTGGAATCTAATGAACAACATAAACTAATGAATAAAAATAGATCCAGAGACAGAGAAACATCAAACAGACCATCCAACCTCAGTGGGAAGGTAGGGAAAGGGGACAGGGGGGAAGGAAGAGATCAACCAATGAACTCATATGTGTACATGCATAACCCATGGACACAGACAATAGGGTGGTGAAGGCCTGGGGTGGGAGGCGTTGGTGAGATGGGAGAGGTCAATGGGAGTAAAAGGAGACATATGTAATACTTTTCAACAATAAAGATTAAATAAAACCAAAAAACATGTTTTTCTGAGCAGAACCTCAGATACTCTGTTCCTACTTTTATGTGTGAAAGTTTGTTTTTACAAGGTTTATTTTCCCCAGAAAATCTAATGCTTCTATATAATTGAGGGAAAGCTGATTTTCAAATCGGAGTTATTGATTCATTTACTAGTAACACCTGAATATTCTTTAAAATACAAAAGAGACATGTATATGTTTTATCTTTTTGCAATAACTATACTGCTCATTCCACAGAACTGAAAATTTGGCATTTAAACACAGCAGTTGTCTCACTATTTGCAGATTTTTCTAATCAAATCTAGGCTTTTTATTTTTCTACTTGTGTCCAAGCAAGAAAGCAGATGAGACTTAAAAGAGAAAAAGAAAATAACCATGGGAAAAAGTAAACCTCCAAAAAATTATCAATTTTAAATTTTAATATAGCTGTGAAACAAAATTCTATCTCATTGAAAAGAATGAGGTGATATTAACCACTGGTTTGAATGGACATCACATAAGCTGTCAAGTGGAGAGGAAAAGGTGAGTTGCAAAAGATGATGTGGTATGACATACTTATGTGAAAAGGTATAACAGCTAGACAAATACAAGCCAAACTTTTAACAGTATTTTTAAAATATATTTTATTGATTTTTTACAGAGCAGAAGAGAGAGGGATAGTTAGAAATATCGATAAGAGAGAATCATCGATCAGCTGCCTCTTTCACACCCCCTACTGGGGATGTGCCCACAACCAAGGTACATGCCCTTGACCGAAATCGAACCTGGGACCTTTCAGTCCACAGGCCGACGCTCTACCCACTGAACCAATCCGGTTTTGGCTAACAGTATTTTTAAGAGGATGGTCCGTAACATCACTGGTAATTATTTTTACTATTCAGTTATTATAGTCCTATATTCTTTGAATTTTTAACCAGGGACCTGTATTATTTTGTAGCCGAGAAAACTAAATAGTAACATTTTATTATCAACTGTGAAATTTGTATGTTTCTAAATTGTTTACTCCTGCTAGAACTAGCTAGATTTAAAAAATGTACATCTTTATGTCTACAGTTACTTTTTTGTGTCTTTAGGTTTACTGAGCTAGAATAACCCTCAGTTAGTTAACGATTCTCTTGGGGATACTCATTGGCATTGCAAACACAGACTTTGTTTCCTTAAGTTGGCATCCAAATTTTTTTATTCACTGGCAGTGGAATCCTCAGAGGAAACAAAATAAAACAAAACAAAAAACTTCTATTACAAAATTGGCAGGCTTTTAAAAAAAAAAACAAGGTCATGTCTCTGAATAATTTTCTCACTCAAATATCCCTGGTGCTCAAAAAAACTCCAACAATCTTAAAGATAATTTCCCTGATAACAATGCATAATTCTAAGTCATGGCAAGACAAGAGCAAAAATATGCCCTAGATTTCAAGTCTAATTTCATCTTAAAAGTACAGAAATACACACATGTGCACACGCACGCACGCGCGCACACACACACACACACACAGAAAATCTATAAAGTGTACATTTGGAAAGTAAATGAGTATTTGGAAAGTAAATACTCATTTACTTTCCAAATAGCATTACAACTTTCCTTTCTTTTAATGAACACTTTTTAAAAAAATGCCAAGCTTGCAAAGTTTTTTCCAATCTTTCTTACCTTATTAAGCATAGCATTTCTTAGCAACTGTGATTATCGCTAGGTGCATTTATGACTGTACTACACAGGGGCACAACCTTTTATCCCAAACCCATGCAACCAGATGTTAGGGTTTTGTGAAGAAATATGGTGCTTGTACCATATACTCATAACATCCTCAGCGGGATCTTTAATTAACACATCATTTCTGCATTAAAGCATATTTACACAAATTAGGCTGCAGTTCGTAAGGAGCCTTGTAGCAGTTCAGATCAGATTTGCTGTTCAGAAAGCTTTATCTGCAAGGTCATGTGAAAGAGCTCAGAGTTTTCAAAAACGTTGTTGCATGCAATGAGAGCATACACATTCCCATCAAACCCGTAAGAAATATTTACATAAGTTACTCTGCATACCTGAATGTATTTCAAAGAAATCGGGTCAGGCTTTGTCACCAAATGCAATTTGAAAAGCAACAACTTTTTTGAAAACTTTGAGTTCTTTCACTTAGGTGACCAGACGTCTGCTTTTGGTGGGACAGCCTAAAAGTCCTGTTTTTTAAAAATCGGAACTTTTTTAAAACGACGCAGGACAAATTGTTAAAAATCGGGACTGTCCCGCCAAAAGCGGGACGTCTTTTATCTTTTACATGACATTGCAGATAAAGCTTTATGCACGTGTATGGTGGTGCTGGAAGGGTAACTGCCTTGTTTGCTCTGGCTTTAGGGCCCTAAATGGCTTTGAATATTCCCCATGGCTTCTGTAAGACTTCTCTCTCCTCCAGACAGCCAGGCACCTTCCACCCCTGGTGTTACTGTGACTTCCTCCCTTATAATTTATTACTTTTACTCTGCTGGCACTTAAGAAAGTAGATAACCAAACTATTGTAATCATGTATGAAATTAGAGTAAGCAGGGTTTTTGTTTTGTTTTTAATATGTTTTATTAATTTTTTACAGAGGAAGGGAAAGGGATAGATAGTCAGAAACATCGATGAGAGACAAACATCGATCACCTGCCTCCTGCACACCCCTACTGGAATCGAACCTGGGACCCTTCAGTCCGCAGGCTGATGCTCTATCCACCGAGCCAAACCAGTTAGGGCGTAGAGTAAGCAGGTTTTACATAAGGGATGTAACAGCTAAATTATAACAAGATATGTAAATTTTGCTCATATTTATAGCCTCGATTGCAACAAGTAGGAACCTTTTTATTCACAAAAGACTATCACCTGTGTTCACAATTTTGAGATTGTTATCCTTTAAAAGGGGAATTTCGGAGAGGGTGGGGATAAGAGTGGGTGTGGGTGAGGAGAGATTAACCGGGGAATTTATATGCAAGTATGCATAGCCCATGGACCATGACAATAATGTGATGAAGGTTTGGGGGAGGCAGGTGTGTGGTGGATGGGGTCAATGGGGGGAAAAAAAGCAAACACCAAATACTGTCAACAATAGACACATTAAAAAAACAAAAACAAACAAACAAACAAAAACACTTTAACTTCTTGCTCTAAAAAAAAAAAAGTTTCTCATTTTATAGATGTCACCTACTTTCAGAATTTGCATTTTGTGAAGCCATGTTATCCTATATAATAAAAGGCTAATATGCAAATTGTCTCCTCAATTGAGAGTTCCACCAGGAGGTGGGGCAGGATGGCCAATGGCTTTCGACCCCTCCCCCTGGCCAGCCCTCACTCCCAATTAGCCCACCCCCACCCAAATAGGGACAGGCCGGCCGGACCCCACCTGTGCATGAATTCGTGCACCAGGCCTCTAGTTCTAATATAAACATATATGACTTTTTGGTCATATGAAAATAAGCTAATGTCTAAAGTTTATTTACTCTTCCACAGAAAATAGGTTATGACAATAAATATTTAAGTATTTTTAAAACCTTAAAGTACAATGTCAGGATGACATTACTAAATAATCTCAGTCAGTTGTCACTATTTTTTTTTTCTCTGCTCAATTTGCATGTACTCTCATATTCTGCCCCCACCCTACGCATTTATTTTCATTTATTAGTGCTCCTGGTGGAAGCCTTCTCACAGCTCCAATATGTAGAGCCTGTTAGTGGCCTTGCCCACACAGGCCTCACTTACCTCTGCAACACGTAGGAAATCCAGGGAAGTGTGGAGGGTCATAGTTGGAAATCAGCACGGGAGTGCTGTGAATCAAGGTTCCAGGAGGGAAGTGGCCAAAGCTGGTAAAGGCGTAATAACAGGTGCTAAGAGAGAAAGGTGATGAAAGGGGATTATGGACAGCACTGGAAGCCCAGACACCCAATCTGGTGACTCAAGCATAGGAAAGCACCTCTGACTCATCCGTTCAGCTGAGGTCCAAGTACCTGCCATGCCCCATGGATACGCCCTGGGGATACAAGAAGGAGTACAAATGGTCCCCATTCTTCAGGACTCGCAGTGTTAATAATTAGGCAGAGAGACGCAGTGACAACCATATGGCGCGTTGTGACAGCACAAGGTAATACCAGACACTATCCAAGCACAGGGAAATGAATGCCCAACTCTGCTGTGCAAAAGCAGGCTGGCATCATGGAGATGTGCCCACTGCCTGTCCCTGCCTGCCTTCCACCTTCCCGGCTGTTCCTGGAGGACGCTGACACGCTTCCAGCACAGGGCCTTCGCACTTGCTGTTCCCTTCCCCTGGAATGCTCTTCCTCCAGATACTACACAGCTCACTCTCCCACTCATTCAGGTCTCAGCTCAAATGTTACATCAGAAAATACAATAATTCTCTGGTGGGTCACTGTTTAAGACTGCACTCTCCCCCAACAACACACACACACACACACTCCTCTTTCTCTCTCTTTCTTTCTGTCTTCCTCTCTCTCTCTGTCCTTCTCTCTCATTCCATCACCACCACCACCCTTTTTCCTTTTTTTCACAGCACTGATCTCACAATATGAAATCATCTTGTTCAGTCATTTGGTGTCTGTTTCCCTCATTATATTTTGTGAGAGCAGGAATTTGTCAGTCGCATTCATCGCCATATCCCCAGGGCTAGACAGAGTGAAATGTATGAATGTAGGAAAAAATTTGAGCTGAGTTATGAAGACCATAGAGCAGTTTGTCAAGGGAATAAGGAGGGGGTGGGGTAGACACAGGCACAAAAATAATAGCTTTGAAGAAATGTATAGGAAAATACAGTGCTTGGCACACAGTGGGTTTTCATGAAATGTTATTAAGTAAATAAGTGAGTGAGTGTGTGAGTGAGTGTTTAGTGAATGCACAATTGCATTAATTGACAGGTTTGTGTTTTAGAAAATGTGTGAGCATAGATTGGTGGAACAGAAGATGGGAAGTGAATACAGCTTAGAAGTCTAGTCTTCTGCAAATAGAAAAATAACGAACGCCTGAACTAAGCAAGTGGGAATAAAGAGAGACCACATTTGAGAAGCAAGTAGCATTGTCATATGATTGAATGTGGGAGAAGATTCTGCTGTGGGTAGATGGATGGGCGGTTATGCCACTAACCATAACCAAGCCTAGTGAGTGGAGAGTATTGGGGGGATCATTCTTTGGCATTAGACATCTTGGGGTTAAAGGCTTTTGTAACAGGTGGAGACAAATAATGGGTACTGGAAAGTGTAGACCTGGAGTAAAGTCAAGGCATGCACAGGTTTGAAATAGCATGGATGCCTTTGATTTCAGGAAAATATATTCAAATAAGAACAAAATTCAGTAATA
The DNA here is from genome assembly GCF_014108245.1 of Pipistrellus kuhlii. Classification (NCBI taxonomy): domain Eukaryota; kingdom Metazoa; phylum Chordata; class Mammalia; order Chiroptera; family Vespertilionidae; genus Pipistrellus; species Pipistrellus kuhlii. Next base: position 21,845,892 of record NW_023425529.1, read on the forward strand.
ATGCAAGAAGTCAAGATGCAGAGAGAGAGAAAAGGAGCTTCCACAGAAAACTGAAAAGCATCTAATAGAGGGATAAGAGGAAAACTAGGAGTATGAGTCCCATGAGAACAAGCACATGCCAGCTTGCTCACCAGTACAGTCCCTATGTCCTGGCAAAGTAGAGACTCTAATACTTATAAAAAAATTGATACCAGGAAACTGAAATAAGGAACTATGGGAGGAAACATGGAAGGATAAAATTGGTTAACAATACTGCAAAGGCATCAAGAAAGATAATGATTGATGTGGGGTTGGGGGGATGAGACGTGATAGACCAAAGAATGTATGTACTTACTAGTGGCCCAGTGCATGGATTTGAGCGCATTGAAAGGAACTTAATTAGCTGAAACAGGTTTGGCTCAGTGGATAGAGTGTCAGCGCCAGGACTGAAAGGTCCCAGGTCAAGGGCACACACTTTGGTTGTGGGCACATCCCCGGTGAAGGGTGTGCAGGAGGCAGCTGATCGATGTTTCTCTCTCATCGATGTTTCTAACTCTCTATCTCTCTCCCTTCATCTCTGTAAAAAAAAAAAAAATCAATAAAATATTAAAAGAAAGAAAAGAAAAGAAAAGAAAGGAAGGAAATTAATTTGAAGAACCACAGCTCTGGAGTAAACCAGATTTGGGACCAATAGTGCCCCAGCAACAACATAACCCATGGCCGGTAGAATCACTGGCCCCTTGAGGAATCGTGCTCCCTCCTCTCTGGTTCTCCGGTACATCACCCAAGAACTGCTACTGCCAAGTCAACGCAGCTCAGCAGTTCCAGCGTTGAGCATCTGCCCCCCTGGTGGTCAGGGAGAGTCATATGTACCTGCCGGTCGGGTGGTCATACAGTTGGACAGTCACTTAGCCTTTTATATACATATATAGATATGCAAAGCCCATGGACACAGGCAACAGGGTAGTAAAGACCTGGAGGGTGGATAGGTTGTAATACTATCAACAATAAAAATAAATTTAAAAAAATAATAATTAAAAAAAGAAAGATGATAGCTAAAAACTCAACATTATGTTATTAAAGGATTATAACATGCCAGAGACCATTTTAAGCAGTTTACATGGCTTAAATCACTCAGTTTTCACAACAACCTTGTGAAGTAGGCATTATTATTATTATTTCCACTTATGGATGAGGAAATGAGGTGCACTCACCCAGGATTAGACAGGAAATAAATAAAAAAGGCAAGATTTGAAGTCCAGACATCCCACTGGGAAGCCCATGTTTACCCAGTGTGCTTTGTGGGGGAACTTTGCCTGGGGAGATGAGAAGAGGGCGAGGAAGCAGAGACAGCAAATGCAGAGGGCTGTTGCTTGGAGTTAGGTAGAAAGCAAAAGGGGGAGACTAGTTGCTGGAAGGAAACCCAAGAGCAACAGAAGCTGTTTTGTGTTTTTAAGGAGCAAGTCTGGAGCATGTGGAGTCAGTAGATTCTGTTTACATCACACTGCAGAATGGCTAAGAGAAAAAGGAGGGGGTGGGGTGAAAAAACAGATTACTTTCAGCTCTGATTCTGGAATTCCACAACTTTGCCTTCTTTGTCAGTGCAGCCAGATGGAAGATGTCATCAATAAAAATAGTTGGAAAAACAATTTGATCCACTTGTTAAAGAGGCATTTAAATAGAAGCCTAAGGGCTTGCTTGTTCTAGTTTCCTTATAATTCCTAAGTTTTTAATTTTTTCCCATCCTGGCCTGTGACATTTCTCATCCTTAGGAGAAACCTAGAGTTGTTGCCATCTATTTAGACTTGGCCTAATTTTTTCTTTTCTTTTTTTTTTAAAGAGATGTGATTTATTTATTTATTTATTGGGGGGGGGGGGAAATCGTTTATTTCAGAGAGAAAGGGAGAGGGAGTGAGAGATAGAAACATTATGATGAGAGAGAATTATTGATTGGCTGCCCCCTGCACACCCCCTACTGGGGATCCAGCCTGCAACCTGGGCATGTGCCCTTGACCAGAATCGAACCTGGAACCCTTCAGTCCGCAGGCTAATGCTCTATCCACTGAGCAAAACCAGCTAGAGCTAATTTTTTTTCTTTTCTTTTTTTTCTTTTCTAGGTTTAGGAAATAAGGAGTCAAAGTTGTCTGGGTTCATGTTGCCTTTTCCCTTTTATGCTCTTACTCTCCTTTCACAGAAAAAATAAAGCACAGGCAGTTATAAAAGCACTATAATGTTTCTTTCACAAAATGTCCTAAACTAATGTAATTACTAGGGTTGTTTCCTGCAATTATCTCTCTACTACATATCCCATAAAAGACCTCAGCTTTTTCAAAAAAAAAATAAAAAAAAATATATATATATAGATATATATATAGATATATATATTTATATAGCTAAACTTCGTTCCTCCTCTCCCTCTGATCGCTCCAGTGAACACAAATCAACCTCAGAAATTACGCTAGAAGTTTATTTTACTTACATACTCACTGTACAAAGCCCCTTCTCAGCACATGCCCTTCAATATACATATCCTTCTTCTTTTCATGCCTTTGAAGAACTTTCCTTTTCCTAGCCACACAATGTCAGTTTTCAATTACCCACTAGTTTGCCTGAAAGGAGGAGATTGGCTGCAGAAAATAAAAACTCATTTCTTTTCTACCTTTGGGATAGGTTTCACACTTAACCAAAATTGGTATATACAAGAATATCACAACACTTCAGAGTGAAGCTATCCTTGGAAAGCATGTCTCAAAAGGAATTAGAAAGTTATCTACTTAATAAATCTTTGCTCCTTGCTCATTCCTCTTCTGGGCACCCCTCCATGCAATAGATGAATATTGTGATCTCTTAGACAAATGCAAACAATCTCCATAGAGTGACGTTTATTCTCCTCTCTGGAACATGGTGTCTTTCTAGCTCACAATTCCAAGGAGCAACGTGATAATTAAGGTGTTTCAGGCTCAAAGACGTTCACTCTAAAATTTCTAATGAGCTAGCTTCGGATAGGAATGAGTGCAGGAATGAGAGATGGTGATGATATCATAAGTAAAATCAGGTTATGTTAATAAGAAGTTGAAAATAAGACATCTGCTTAGTGTTAATAATTTACTCTATTCTCTTTTTCCCTGACACACGTGAATCCAAATCCCATTGTTCATAATAGTTATTATTTTGGCTGGCATGTGCACCAAGCAAAGATGAACAAAGGAAAAAACAAATCTCGTCAGTGTTGTAGCCTATACCATGATAGCACCTCATTTTAAAGAGACCTAAACATGTTGTGGCACCCATAATCCTTCTCTAGAAGTAACAGAAATTTCCATACTTCAGCATCCAATCAAATCTTTACAGGCTGTGCTTTTGAAACTATAAACTTAGAACTCTGAGCAGTGATCCGGGCCAATCCAAGTTCTTCCCCATATAGTTGAGCAACATTTTCAAATATCGACAACCCCAATGGTTCCAAACCATTTTAAGCAGCTTAGTCAAGCAAATGTTTCATTTTACTGTTGGTTAAAAAATTATTTTTGAACTATTTGAATCAACCAAAAGTAACTTCTTTCTATTTTTCTCTATTTCTGTTTTTTCTTTGTTAAAGACTTAATTTTTAAGCCAAGACTATGTCCCATTCGCTAAGAATAGGGAACTTTTCAGCCTGAAACAATTAATCTGCAAATGCCTGGTGCAAATGCTTTCTGTATATTAAAATTATATATCTATTTTTACAGAGGCTAAAAACAACAAGGATGTGATTTATGCCATCCAATAATGAGAATTCATCCATATTCATCAGAGAGTCATCTGCAAAAGGAAAAATTTTCCCTAAATGAATTTTTCGTTTGTTTTTTGCTGGGGACAGTGAAACACAGAAGAGTCTAGGACAGGAGATACAACAAAAGAGACGAGGCAGGTCTGCATTGGCTCTGTAGAAACATTTTGGGAAAGTGTGCCAAGGCAGGGCAGCTGACAGTCACTGGAGAGTGAGAGAAAAGGGGGGCTTGGGGACGGATTCAAGGAATTAGCCTGGGAAGAGCTGCCACTGCCCATTGCTCCCCTGGAATAAGCTTCGTGAGGTCCCTTAGAGTTAGGAGATGCAGGCCTGTGGGGCAAGAGAATGGGAAAGGAGAAGGTGGGAGTACCATGCCCAGAGGGAGAGCTAGCACACCTCTAAAGGAGTGTTTGAATGGACCCATTTCCTGTATTCCTGGGACACAATAATTTCTGGCTTTTTGATGAAACCCATCTGCTAGTACTTTGGGTGGTGAACACACAACATCATATACAAATAGAAGTGCACATCTGAAACCTATATAATTTTATTAACCAGTGTCACCCCAATAAATTCAGTAAAAAGTTTTTAAATGAATTTTTTAAAAAAACACAACCATTTGCTAGCACTTCTGACACTTTTTCCTAATGGTAAGTGGGAAGAAGCTTTCTTTACCCCTTTCTGGGGAGAAAGGCAAGAATAACGCTATTCCCTTTAGTGACCTCTGTCTTCCCCCACTCAGCTCCCAGGGGCCTTGCCAAAGATTATCAGTTGGTTTTATACCCTAACTCCAACTTTTTAATGGAGGCCTTGGAGAGGCAACCTGGATTTTTTAAAAACATGAGATAAAAAGATTATTGTAAAATAATGACTTTCAAACACCTAAATGGCCTTGGACACGCTTTCACTAACGGAGTCTAGGAGCACAGTCTGGTCCCAAGACTTTTTAAGAGGTGGAATCTTATTTCTGAAATGGATTTGGACCATATGCAAGACATATTAAAAAAAAAAAAAAGATGTGTTTTCCCGCCACAGAGGAAAACATCTGTTTTGCACATGGATTTGACTCCACTTGCAGAATAACTTTACAGATGTTTTGAAAGCTCTAAACAACTGCAGCCTTTCTGATCTGCTCTGGTTTAACAATTGATTTTCTAAGAAAGCATGTTAGTCCGTGACATAAATGAAAACAAAAGTTTTTCTCTTAACCAATCCATAATACCAGGGTATTTGAGACATGGCCTTGGATTGGTGGTGTTTTATAGATTATTTTTCTTTGTAAGACATCTATACACATAGTGTCTTGGAAAGAATTCAAATGTGAATAGAGAATTATTCCCACTCTCTTAATAAAACTAAGGATTAATATGAGACTATTCATGCTCCTTTGTCATTTTCCCAGCTTTTTTAAATTGATTTTCAGTAAATGATAACCTGATAAGTTATAAGCAGGTCCAGCATATATTTGATCTGTCTCTCTTTAAGGACACCTAAAAAACATGAAAAGTGTTTTTACATTATCTATTGTTCATCCTCCTTTAGCTTCTACTCTGGTTATTTCTTCCTAGTTAGCCTCAGGTACTGTGTTGTTGTTATTGGCTGTTTGATGTTTATTTGTTCAATATTTGTTTAATTTAAAAGACACCATTTTTGTTTGGTTCTACTTGCAGAATAACTTTCCAGAGGTTTTAAAAGCGCTAAACAACTGCAATTACTGCAATTACTATAACTAAAAGCAATGAATTTAGCCCTGGTAATGTGTGGCTCAGTTGGTTGAATGTTGTCCTGCGTACTGAAAGGCCACTGGTTCAATTCCTGGTCAAGGAAAACCCAGGTTGCAGGTTCAATCCCCAGTCAGGTTGTGTGTCGAGGCAACCAATTGATGTTTCTCTCACATCAATGTTTTTTTCTCTCTCACTCTCCCTTCTTCTCTCTCTAAAATTAATTTTAAAAAATATTTAAATAAATAAATAAATAAATGCAAGTTTAAATTGATCTAAATAGACAGCAGTGTATGGTGGTTACTTAACAAAGGGAAAGGGAGTTGGGAGCAGTTGAAGAGGAAAAAGAAGGTCTAATATATGATAGGAGACTAGACTTGGGTAGTGAGGACATAATACAATATATAAATTATGTATTAGATAATTTTACACTTGAAACCTATGTAATGTTATTAACTAATGTCACCAAATAAATTGAATTAAAAAGATCAATGTCATAATCCGATCTGCTGTTCTGTTCTTCACTGGAAACCACCCCTCATCTTCTTGGATAAGAATTGGGTTGTATTATTATAACTGTATCATAATCATCATTATGGAAATGATTGTTGACAACCCACAAAAGAATTGCCAATAAATACATAAATAAATAAACTAGTCTGACAAGACGTTTAGGGCAGCATTTCAACAGGAAACTGGTTGTTGACCCCCAGTAAAACTAGGCTGACCTCTACTCTCTATCCTAAGAGGAATCTTAGTTGATATCACAAACGACTTGAACATTTTTTTATATGACTTCCACCTTGAAGTCAAAGTTAGATTTATAGTATTCAATGGTGCGGTCCAAAAGTGAAAACAGAAATAAAACTACTAGAAAATATGTTAATTATTATATCATTAATTTGCTCACACACACACACACACACACACACACACACACACTCATACTTTCCAAGTCTTCCTTGAAAAGTATGAGTTAAATGGATCTTGGCAGAGAACTTCTGATGACAAACAATTATTATATACTTTAAAATAGTGCTAATTCAATATAAGGCACAAGGCTTCCTGAGGTAGTTTTCAATTAACTTTTTATTTTCATGAGGATGAAATGCTTGGGTTTTATAAAAATTAAAAAATTTCATGACACAACAAATGACAAATCTTGTGATTTCTTTTCTATTTGTCATTTTGCTGCTGTAGAGAAGGATGCTATTTTATGCGTTTGATTTGTGAGAAAATGATGTCTTCTGTTTTACAAGCATCATTAATTGTTTGCCACTTATTGTTCAAAACAATGTGCAAGGCTAGGCATGAGCAGTCAAAGCAGTAAAGTGAGATAGTAATAAAAATGAGTAAGTATTTGTAGTGGTAGCATCTCTCCTTCCAAGCATAAGCTGTTTAGAGTTTCTAGTATTATCAGAAGACCACTTTTTCCTTGAAAATATTGATGGTACTACTTTGTTTCTCCCCTGGGCTTTATTGTACCTATTCAACGGCTTCTTCACAGTCTCCAACAGTCCTTTGTTCTCCTTCTACCTGGAGAGTGTCACTGTCTGCAGTGTTTATAATTGTATTTTTCTATTATATTATAATTATGTTCTTTTATTATAATTCTGTATCACAGCTCCTAATATTTTTACCTCTAGCCCAAACTGCCTACTGAGTTCCATACCCATAAAGCTATCATTTCTCTCTGCTCATACTAAGGAATCTCAAACTCATCAGTCCCAAATTAGAACTATCCTCCCATGTCATTATGACCAACATAATTTGAACATTGAAAGTATAAAGGATCTTATTTTTAACCATAGGCTGTGGAACCTAGACCTTTAAATTACATTAATCATATTATTACCCTGCTTTAAGATCTTAAGTACCTCTCTACTGTCTTCAAACAGAAGCTCAACTTCCTTAGCATGGCACAAACAAGGTAATTGATGAACAGCCCTATTGCTTATATCGGGCCTAGTAATAATTAATGTCGTTTTTTAACATTCGTTTAAAATCTTGCTTGGCTTTGACTTGTATTGACATAACCTTCAAACACGTGGTATCTACAGAACGTGTGAAGTGCAGTTAACAAGTTTTGCTTGAAAAAGTTTGTGTTTGGTTTGGTTTTTGTTGCAAAACTAGGGCTAAGAAGATGGCGGATGAAGAGCATATTCGGCACTGCATGCTTTACGAGTTCCAATTAGGAAGAAAAGCAAGTGAGGCTGCAAAAAACATCTGTAGTGCTCTTGGTCAAGATGCAGTTAGCGCCAGAATATGCCAATGTTGGTTTGAGAAATTTCGCAAGGGAAATTTTTCGTTAGATGACAAGAGTGGTCGAGGCCGTGTGTCCAATTTTGATCAAGAAGCTCTTCAAGCTCTTTTGGTGCAAAATCCTCAAATTACCCAACAAGAGCTTGCGACAACTTTAAATTGTTCACAAAAAACAGTTTCCAATCAATTGCGTGCACTTGGCAAAGTCCAAAAGTTTGGAAAATGGGTTCCTCATGAGTTGACCGACAACAGCCATAATCAAAGAGTCACAATTTGCAGTTCGCTCCTCTCTCGTCAAAACCGTTTGCTGTTTTTATAGCAAATTGTTACCGGAGATGAAGAATGGGTGCTGTATGTTAATTTGAAAAGGCGGCCTCAATGGTTGGACAAAAATGAGGCTCCACAGCCCACGCCAAAACCTGACTTGCATGCAAAAAAAGTGATGTTGTGTGTTTGGTGGAATTTTAAAGGAATTCTTCATTATGAACTTTTACCATCTAACCAAACCATTACAAGTGCAGTGTATAGTGCCCAATTGGAAAGGTTAGCCCAAGCTTTAAGAGAAAAAGAACCCGCGCTGATTAATCAGAAGGGCGTAATAATTCTTCACCACGATAACGCACGACCGCATACTGCAAGAATCACTGCTGAAAAACTGTGCCAGTTGGAATGGGAAGTTCTCCCTCAACCTGCATATTCTCCTGATATTGCCCCTTCCGATTACCATTTGTTTCGTTCTTTGCAAAACTTTCTTCTTGGAAAAAAATTTAATAATGAAGAATGCCTCAAAAATGCATTGACCGAATTTTTTGCATCAAAATCACAAGAATTTTACAACAGAGGGATTAAAATGCTTCCTGAGGGTTGGGCACAAGTAGTAGGAAACAACGGCAACTATATTGTTGATTAAATTTTGTTGTATTGTTTAAATAAATTCAATTTTAAAAAAGTATTAGAAAACGACATTAATTATTACTAGACCTAATATGTCTTCTTCCACCACACACAGGCTCTCAAGTTCAAATAAACTTTATTATGAGCATTTTCCAAATATATTGTTCTCTCTTTTGCTTCTGGACACATGATGATACCATCTTTACATGTAATTTACTTCTCCAAATTCTTTACCTGGTTCTGTTTCCGAAACTCATTCTTGGGTCCCAGCTCAAGAGTTATCTTTTCTAAGAAGCCTTGCCTGATTAGAATTCATCTTAGTTACCCTTCTCTAGTTCCTCTTAAAAGTCTATAAAAACTTACACTTTACACTTTATCACTCTGTATTGTTATGACGTTTACTTATCTGCTTTCTTTCTTATACCATGCAGCTCTTAGAATGCCTGGCCTATGGTAAGATGCAATATTTATTAAGTGAATGAATGGCCAGTAATCTTCTCATCATGCATAGTCACTGCTGTAGTCCTAGGATGTTTGCATGTGCCCTTTCCTGTGGGCTGGAGGGGATGGGGAGTGTTCTTCCTTTCATTTGCAAATAAATTTGACCAAGATTGAAATTAGTGAAGAAGGCAGAAAAAGACTTAAGAAAATTTGACAATATTTTCTTTCCTTCCTTAGTTATATTCATTAAAGTTATTACTGATTTTCATGTACTATACAAATTAAAAAGCAATACTTAAAACATATCCAATTGCTTAAACTATAGAGTTGTTACTTATTTTTTCCAACATGATTGCTAAAGGAGGCATATCTTTATTTGTATGTGCTCACTAAATGGATTTTTTTATAATGAACACTTTCCTAGTGCTCCTTTCTTTCTTAAAAAACAAAAAAACAAAAACAAAAAACACTTTCTCTGTAAACAATATATGATATTTGAAATGAGAGTAGTTTAGGAGACTAAGATTTGATTCATTCTCCCAACTCATACCAACTATGACTTCCCAGCTTGTTGTCAATACGTCTTTCACCATCACATTATTTTCTGGTGCTATTATTCTATCAATGAAGTAAAAGAATGTATTGATCTGATTCTTCACCTAATAGTCAAACTTCATCAAACTTTTAAATGAACTTGAATTACAACAGTCTGTAATAGATAAACAAATTGGCTGTTTAACTTGATATTTCCTAAATTAACTTATATTTACTAAGCAGACTATTTTTAAAAAATATATATTTTATTGATTTTCTACAGAGAGGAAGGGAGAGGAACAGAGAGCCAGAAACATCAATGAGAGAAACATAGAGTTAGAAACGTCAATCAGCTGCCTCCTGCACACCCCCCACCAGGGATGTGCCCGAAACCAAGGTACATGCCCTTGACCAGAATCGAACCTGAGACCCTTCAGTCCACAGGCCGATGCTCTATCCACCAAGCCAAACCGGTTTCGGCTAAGCAGACTATTTTTGCTAGAAGTTTCTGTCCCAGATTTTCTCTTTATTTTAAATCATCAAGGGAAAGCACCAACTAACCTTTCTGTTTCACTGTTTTCCATTTCTACTATTTTGCTAGTATTTCATTGCATAAAAATAGATATGGGTAATGACTCATCAGTGATGCTGACAACCTTACTTACCTCTTCCTGCTAATTATGAAATGGAGGTTTTATATTTTTATGTGATTACATTAACAATCTACTAACAGCTTTTCTTTCTACCACTAATTGAATAGTGCTCTTGCATCATGTCCTGTACAGTTTTGCCCCAAATGTTTATCTGAAAAAAAATATTTAAAATATTATTCTTTTTCAATACATACCCAATCCAGTGTTAACAGATTCTGCATGCCACCAGGGTCCATATCAAGATTTAATTTGCATAATGTGGCACCACTTCACATTCAATAGAATAATTATACAGTCAAACCTCGGTTCTTGAAAGTATCCCATCTTGAACAATTTGGTTCCCTACCAGGTTGTTCACAGAAAAAATGTCCAGTAAAACTTCACTTCTAGACCTGACAATCCCTTCATGCTGATACCTCGGCATGACAAAAAGAAGGCTACAAACAAAGGAGAGAATGCACCAATATGAGTCAGTTTAGTGCTAAATCTTATGTTGTTAATATCTTAAGAGGTTGTACTGTAAATTTTTTTTGTGGTTGTTGTTGTTGTTGTTGTTGTTGTGTGGGTTGTTTTTGTTTTGTTTTTGCTTTTGTTCCTGGAGAAATAATTAGTACTATTTTAAAACATAAAGAGGCCATAAAGAATGTTAATGTTGCTGCTGGTGTGAAAGAAACAATGATCATAGGCAATTGAAGAGGTAGAAAAACTGCTGTTGATTCGGATAAACAAATGGTGACAGCATTTTAGAGGCAATGATCTGTGAAAAAAGGAAGATACTGCATACTGACCTCCTGTGACTAGTGCTGAAAGTGACTAGTTTAGTAGGGGGTGGTTTAATAAATTTAAGAAAAGAAGTGTTTGTTTATAGATTAAAGAGTACATTAGACATGTACATACAATAGGGAATCATTTGAGGGTCTAGAATGAATTAATTCAATTTACATTACTTCTAATGGGGGGAAATGATTCCGTTTTCAAACAAATCACTTCTAGATTGAATTAAGTTTGAGAACCAAGGTTCCACTGTAATAAAAAAAAAAAAGACAATAATGGGCTGGTGAAGATGTGAAGAAATGAGAATGGTCACACATTACTCATGGGAATGTGAAATGATGCAGCTGCTTTGGAGAATATTTGGCAGGTCCTCAAAGTGTTACACATAGAGTTATCATATGACCTGCTTATTTCACACCTAGGTAATACGCACATATGTCCACATAAGAACTGTATACAAATGTTCATTCCAGCATTGTTCATAATGGCTAAAAAATGTAAAGCAATCCAAATGTCCATCAACAGATGAATGAGTAAGCAAAATGTGACATACCCAATCAATGGAATATATTTGGACATAAAAAGAAATGAAGTGCTACAACAAGGAGGAACCTTGAAAATATTAAGTAAAAGAGGATAATATAATAACAAAAGAACATATATTATGTAATTCAGTTTTTATGAAACATCCAGAAGAGGCAAATCTATAAAGACAGAAAGTAGATTAGTATTTGCCCAGGACTGCAGAGGTTTGGAAGGAAATGGGGAGTGACTGCTAATGGGGGTACATGGTTTGTTTTTGGAGTGATAAAATGTTCTAAAATTGATTATGGTGGTAGTTGCACATAGCCATATATGCACCCTGTGAATATACTAAAAACCATTGAATTGTACAATTTACATTGGTGAAAAATATGGTATGTGAATTATATTTCAGTAAAACTACTAAAAAATATATGGAACAAAAAAACCTACTTATTGCACCGAAGATATGTAGTAGACACCCATTAACATAACTTCAACATTTGAATATATACTGCTTTGCCATTTGTGTGCAATATTTTTAGAAAACAAAAGGCTACAAGTTGAAATTCCTGCTCTTCACATTTTCCACTTTGCCTTAGAAATAACCGCTTTCGTAAAGTTAATGCACATTGTTCCCATGTATATTTTTGATCCATTTACTCTTTATATGTGTATCCATAAACAAAATATAAATGTTTTAAAAATTTTTAACATTTTATATAAATGGTATAATAAAAATAGTTTCTACACTGAGTATGGTGTATAAAACATATAAATGTGTCCACGTAAACATTTATTGTACATTAAATTTTCTGTATAATATTCCACTGTGTTAAATAGAGCAACTAATTTATCTATTACTCTAGTAATGAAAATTCAAATTGTTTCCAAACTTTCACTAACACACACACACACAAATACTAGAAAAAAATGTCCTTGATTACATTTCTATGTCCTTGATTATGTTCAAATGTTTGTCTAGAACTCTAGATGTATATACCTGAAGTTGAAAGTTTCTGGATTAGTCATCATGATCAGTTTAAACAAAGTCTAAGCTAGTTGTCTGAATCTTCTTTCTATAAGCCCGAAAACTACCATCCTCCGCAGTTACTACCACAATTGTTCTGCCTCCACAATTACTGCCTACCCTATACTTCTCAAATTAAATTATGATGAGAATTTATAAATGTTCTAAATTTTCCAACTCAACGCTAAGAATTAAGGATGTTAAAGGGATTATAAAAGAGGGTAAAGGAAAAGAGAATCTAGTTCAAGTCTCTGGAGAGAGTAGGGAAACAAATGCGTTCAGAACTAATCTGGTACTCTCTTGCCTTAGTATTTCTCCCTTCATGGGTGTGTCTTGTCTACCAACATATAAACCCTTAATTACAGGGTCTTTTCTGATATTTATTTATCAATGTTATTTATGTCTTATGTTTTATGTCTTACCAACAAAGGTTACTTACTTGTTTGCTCAATCTTACAATACCTAAAGGGTAATGACATTAACATCCATATCCAGTTTTAGCTTCCACAATTCATGAGGATTTGATGGATGAGTTCATCAATCAAGTATTTATTAAAAGCCTACTTGAGCTCCGTATATCTTAGCCAAATAATCCCCAATGCTGGAATATGTCAATTCTCACTTAATCTCCTTCATTTCTTGGCCTCCAAAGCCCACCTTCCTACGGCACTTTTTGGTATGTGCCAAGCATGACTCATAGTTTTCTGATCCCTCTTGAATTTCTCTGGGTTCTGAGAGGAGTTCCCCCTACTAGTGGTCTAAAGTCTGGTAACTACAGGCTGTACACCCACAGGCATGTCCCCAGAGGAGTCAGCTTTAGCCGGTGAGTAAGGCAGCAGCTTGAATAAATTCTGTAGGTGGCTAACTTGCCAAAAGGAAAAGCAATTTCTTAAGAAACTGGACATTTGTGGAAGGTAGTAAAAAAAAAATTTAATTCCTTTCATACAACTTTATGAAACATTCTTAGATTTCCTTAACTTATGTTAACTCATAATAAGCACTTAGTCAGGTTCCCTGCTTGAAACTTGGTGTCAAAACCATCTATGGAGCCAATATTTGCAATTCTGACTATAGCATCATCTCTGTGAGGCCTCCGTAACTTGGGCATTTTATTCTAAAACCAGTAGGGTGTCTACCTGATCAACTTACACTCTTCTATACTTTATAATGCTCATAGCTGTGTTGCCATGATGAAGGTAAATTCTTGGTTCAAATCTGGAATAATGATTTTAACCCAAAGTGAATATGAGTACTTGGTCTAAAATTCCAGACACCACATCAGCACAGATCCAATATTTAAGAATCATTACATATGGCTAAACATTTAATTTTTTCTATTGGTTGTCCTTTCTATATAGTCTGTTCTCTTTCAGTTTTCTCTTCACTTTTCTTCCCCACCACACACTTAAATTGTACTAACTATTAGTATCATACAAATACCTCTTTCTTTAGCTTGTCAGTGACATAAATTTTCTCTAATGTATCCTGACAAAGGAGTTGTATTCAAAATGTCATTTCCTTCTCTCATATAGTCACAGATTTTAAGTCTCTTTCAAAATTTTTGTTTCTTTCTCATACAAATTCCTTTGCCTATTCAACATTGTCTCTTTCCCATACAGAACATATATTTCTCTGTGACAATGACACTGGTAAAGAACTGACCAATGCAGCTTTCTAAAGCCTTGGACCTAATATACCATGAGTGAGTTATTTCAGTTGTAGATATGTGTGTATGCATAGATGTACTTACAAACCATAACCTCCTCTAAACATGAGTCATGTATAGACTCACGCATGCAAATACAAAATCACATAAAAAGTTAACTGTTGCTGATTGAAACATACAATGCAGGCCTACCCACACAGCTGCAGCCTCTTACACTTTCTCCCTCTCTTCTCCTTCTTGACTATGTTCATCACCACCAGGACCGTAATGTACTGATGAGTAACCTGGCTATTGTGCCCAATGCTATTTGAAACAGCATTCAGATGAAGTGCTTTATAAGAGTACTTCAGAGGATAGTGCAAAGTAGTTATTTTTATGTCATATCATCAAATCTTTCTCTTTCTAATACTGTTTCCACTCAGAGCAAAATTTCAGTGCTCAGCCATGTTATAAACAACCAGAGCTAAGCATAGGAGAAATAAAGGGATAAAGAAAACAGACAACCCCCTTTGACCACAAATGTATAACAGCTAGCTAGATATAATTAGACACAGACCCAGAGTCTTGAGGCCCGAGTCAGGGTGACCCAGGCTAAATAATGGCTTGGGCTAAACTAACTGACCTGAATCTTTAGGCCTACATAGGACAGTTGCTTTAGGCATGAGAGATACCCTGAATGGGTAATGAAGCTTTGAGGAATTTGACTGATAATGACTTGAGGGACTCAGTCCAGCCTTGAGGACAGCAGTGTGGCTTCTAGGATATAGCCAAAATTTGACTTACAAAGAAGATATAAATAGCAATGGAAGATAAAACATCAATGCGTATAAAAACTAAAAAATGGGAAAGAGACCAGTATAAACATCAAGATAATGTTGACAGTAGTTCAGAAGGAGTAAAACAACCTAAGATAAAATCCCTTAAGCCAATAGGAATCTTAATATAAGAATGTAAACTCTGTAGGGATAAGGATCTGAAGCTTTAGGCAATCTGCTAATGGGCCCAAAGACTTCCTGTACAGTCTTGCTAGGTATGCTAAGATTATAAGCCCCTCTCTGGTCTTTACCTGGCCCCTTTTCAGGGTTATGTCTGTAGCAAACAGCTATGGAGGGAAAAGGTAATATCTTCCCCCAGACAAAATAGCACAGTGTTTCTCTCCTGCTACACAACTCAATTCTTGTGTGGGCATCCATGTAGGCCCCACTGTGGCATCCTGTGGAATTTGGGGGTCATGGGAAATTGGCACAAGCCACCATGAAGCTCAGGCTGCCTCCTATGCCATAAGTAATAAAGTCTTTTATCTCTGACTCAACATTCTCATGTCTTTTGCTAGCATCCATGATATAGTAATGGGCTAGTTTGTTAGCTTGAAAGTAGATAAAATTCCATAGACGTCACAATTCCTCACAGTGCTATGCTCAATACGTACAATAATATCCAGCAAAGGTGGGTCATTCAATTGATTAAATGAGTCCCTTACTTAATAAATATTTGAATTTTATTTACTTTGTTATTAACCTCATTTAGAAGCATTAAATGAGTCAATGTATACTTGTGAAAACATATATTATTTATTCCAGATTAAAAGTTCATGCTAGGTATTCACTACTCAAATTATTTTTAAAAATGAAGTTAATGGGACTTTCATTAAGAAATGCCTCCAGTAATTTCTGAATATTTGTCAAATTATATGTTAATCAGTATCATGGAGTATTTGAGAAAAAAACATCAAAATCTCAAATTATATTTGTGAAATATAAATGAAATGTGTAATATAAATGAAATTTGTGTAATATCCACCTATGTAGTATAAAGAACATTTAATGATGAGTAAATAACAATTATTAAAGGAATTTTTAAAAAGTGTTATCATTAATTTTTCAGTGTACCAGACCAGAATCCAGATGAGAAAGCTGTGCTAAAATAAACAACTTAATTTTCTCCTTTACCCTAAGTAAAGCATTGGTCTCAGATCCTCTAAGGCTGTTTCCATTAAGACCTCAGGGATTGTCTCTCACTTGTGAATATAATTGACATATTAATAAAATAACCACTGATTAATCATATCTTTCAGAAGAATCTTTATCAATTTATATTCTAAAGAATAAAACAGTCGAACTAACATTTGCAGGTTATGCGCAGACTCTGAGCTACGTACTTTCAGAAGCAATGCATAATCTCTTAGCAATGAGTGGCTAGTGTTACTTCTCTACAACTGGTTCATTGTGTTTTTCTCAATATGTTGTGAAATTTTTGCATGTGGACTCCACATTTTCCTAAATACTTAGTAATTAGGAAAGGTAACTTTCTTTTCCTGGTGAGATGTGGTACAGCGTGGTTTTCCTCCTCATTTTAAATAATGTGAAACCTTAAGCTGCTAGTGGTAGCTTACAAATAACAAAATAACACTGGAACAAAATATCAGCAAACAACATGGGTCATCAACATTTAATTCAAATCTTTAAAAATAGTGATTACCTTGAAATGGTCTCAGTGAATAATCTTCTCTAGATGTCTAAAACTATATTAAAGATGAAAAGCATGTTATTATACAGAAAGAATAAAATGAGACCCTGTAGATGTGACCTAATTACACTTTTCTCCAAGCAATTCACTCACATTAGATTCTGGAGCCAGAGGTTTTGAACTAATAGGACCACTAAAGCCAATCTTTAAAAATGAATGTCAAACATCTAGATTATTCACATCATCACATTTGGCTGAAAAATAATACTGTTTGAAGGAAAAGAAACATACAGAAATGTCAATTTACCAAATAAGTATACCTCATAACAACGCAAGATTTACTAAAATGTATATGTATCTTCTATGTCATCACCTATCCAATATGACAAACATCATGTACATTGCCTCACTTCTGCTCTAAAACAGAATATTCAAAGGTGACCAATGTTCTCATTACAGGCAAATGAAATTGTCTTTCTTTTGACTTCATTTTTTAAGCATTTTAGACCATTGCTTGTCACATACACTTCTTTAAGTATATTTTTTTCTCTCCTCTTAATATATATATTGCAATCATCTTCTTAACTAGTCTGGCATAATCATGACAGGACTAAAGATCTTTGATGGTAGATACTATTTTTTATTCCTTTAAGTATATTTATGTAATTTTTGTAGCTAAGTGCTTGGAGCATTTTAAATAATTCATAAATGTTGGTTGAATAAATAAATGTGTATATTCTATATTCAATCCTTAACTTAGACCTCTTTTACCTCTACGCATACTACTTTGGTTTTCATCTATAGGTGGAAATCATCCAAATATATCTGGCCATCCATTTACTCCTTCTGGATCTTGAGTCTTTCAAATCCAAGTGATTGTCAGATATTTCCCTCTGATGTCCTCCAAGTCTATAATCGTAACATGTGTA
The DNA here is from genome assembly GCF_014108245.1 of Pipistrellus kuhlii. Taxonomy (NCBI): domain Eukaryota; kingdom Metazoa; phylum Chordata; class Mammalia; order Chiroptera; family Vespertilionidae; genus Pipistrellus; species Pipistrellus kuhlii. The sequence goes on from NW_023425529.1 coordinate 21,863,532, forward strand.
AAATTGAATTCTTGATACTATCCACAAGTTCAACTCATCTTCAAAACTATAATTTAAAAGATATCCCTGTGGTCCTAGCCAATTTGGCTCAGTGGATAGATCATTGGCCTATAAACTGAAGGGTTCCGGGTTTGATTCCGGTCAAGGGCAAGTTGCAGGCTCCTCCCTGGTTTAGACCCTGGTCAGGGCTGGTACAGGAGGCAACCAATCAATGTGCTTCTCTCACATCAACATTTCTCTCTGTCTTTCCCTCTCTCTTCTACTGGCTCTAAAAATCAATGGGGGGAAAAATTCTCTGGTGAGGACTAAAAAATAAAATAAAATATATCCTTTTGTAAAAAAGCACTATGATAGACAACACAAGTAAAATAAGAAGAATAAAACACAGTGTTTAATAAGGGAGGTGAGCAGTTTCTAAGTACAGCATGATGAGTACTTTGTGGGAAACAAGAAAGTTTTATCTAGAGCTAGACATGAACTTCAAAAAAATCTTCTCCAAGGTACTAGGCTCCATGTTTACCCCCTGGAACATCCATTGATCCTTTACATTAGCCTCAATGCCCTAATTGTATTCAAAATGTTGGCTATAATACTTGGATTTGGCCTACTTTCCCACTTGCTTTACATTCTTAGCTTTAACATCATGGAGGTGGTCTATGTATCTCTCCAGCCGCTAGACCCCTTCTTGCTGTCAGAAACTTCGGTGTCCTGGCTCATATGTTTGGCCTTTAATGTTCTCATCATGCCTCAGATTGCTTCTAAATATGTAAGATGTATACTATGAAGAAGTGAAAAAATCCTATTTCAGGAAATACTCAAAGCATTAGAATTTGACTTACATATCAAAAGATGGGTTTGATTTTAATATAATAACGGAATTGTAAAATTAATTAAGATGGAGGGATGATGACTATGAACAAAGACACCAGAAAAAAAACCAATGGCATATTTCAAAAAGAGTCAATAGAGTATTTTGGTGTGCTTGGCCTGTTTGGTTCCTGATATTAGAAAAAAAGAATAATATCATGCTGGAATAAAAAGAAGTGTAAAGATGAAAACAGAAGTAAATATGTAATAAAATAAAGCAAAAAGGAGCTTGAGGGGGTAGCAGAGTTACACAAAGGCAATTTGGCGTTTTGGTGATGATGACGTATGCTGTGATTCCCCATTCATTATCTGGCGGCAGAACAATCAAGGAGTTATGAGTAACAGAATAATATAATAGTAAACACTTCAAAGGGTTTATGGATGAGTATCCACAAGGTGAACATTGTCCTCCTAGCTGCCCTGGATTTCTTTCCCTTCCCCGGCAGTATCAGTGGAGTTAAGAACTCTCCATGGGGACTTCTAATGGCAGTAGTCTCTGCTGGAAGCCTGAGGACTGAACCAATGCTGTTCCCTAGGATAAATGCTTCATCTCCTCATCTCCATGGGATTGTCCCGATGCTGCTGCTGCCACCAAATATGCCACTTCCCCAAGCTCTCTTCCTATTGGGGCTGCTGCTGCTATTCCTACTACTACATCTGCTTAAAGCTACGTGGCCTTGGGCTAGAGCCTGGACCCTGGGCTGCATCATCCCAGCTATGGGTTATGGAAATGAACACAGGCTGGAGGAATATGCTACCACAGAAGAGAGAAAAATGAAATGATTCTTAAATAACTATAATTTGTCCTGAGCTTTGAAAGTGAGGGAGGGAGACTTGAAAGACAGAGAAGACAAAGGAGAGCTCTCTGAGTTAGAATAAAAATGTTGACTATGGAATTACAAAGTATGCTTGCAAGTCATGCCCAGAATTCTTAGCAGGTGAGGAGGATTCCTGTATGGAACTGATGACACTAATTGTCTTGGAGCTAAATATTTTATTTTATTTCATGACAGAAAGGGAGAATGGACATAAATAACACTCTTTTAGGAAGCTGAACTATTTTTCTTCTCTATTGAAGAGAGCAGAGAGTTGTCTTAAACGTGAACTGAGAACTTGCAGCTTTTCCACATGGTCTTTACACACAGAGAGGAGGTCCAATGTTCACTAGGACAGAGTGAAAACATCTGTGACAGTGGTTCAGGATTTCCCAGACACAATGAATACATGTTTGGGGGACCAATTGGGTGGTATTGAGTAGGGCCAGTGCCAGATCATACAGAGCTTTTGTGTGAATGATAAAAAGATACCCCATCATCCAAGCAGATGTATTCTCATGCAGGCACATAGAGTGACAAGCCAAGTGAGAGCTGACCTGAACCCCGCTTGTCCCCATAGCTAGTGAGCCTTGGTAGTGCACCGCCTGCACTTCAAAGCCAGACTCCAGCTACACGTAAATTGAACGTGGGAGACCCCATCCCTCTCTTCTATCTGACTTGAAAATAGTTAGAGGTTTCAAAGGACAATTAGTCTATTTTCTGGCCCAGTGAGACATAGAAGCCTGGATTCCTCACTCTCTGCACCCGATATTTTTATCCTCTGTTTTCTTGAGATTGTATTACTCGTAGCCTTGAATGTTTAAAAGGGAAGATCAAATACATTTGTTCAATGTCAGAGCATACTGATCCCAGGACTGTTCACTGGAATAGATTCTCTGTAGGCAGTGCTCACTGTGGCTCTCAGCAGTTCAGAGAGGATTTATGAGCACAATTCTTAGCTCGCTTAGAAAGAAAACACGTTCAAGATGTACCAAAATAGCTGAAAAGAACTGCAGTACCCCCATTTTATGAGCACAAGATGAGCTTTTACTCTCTAGATAAAGAATTTATAGTTGGGAGAAGTAAATTTCAGCTTTTAAGAATTTGTAACTATTGTTCCACTTACCCCAATAGCTCATTGTAGAAAACTAGTTTAGGAGAGACTGAAAAATAATAAGGTTATAAACAACTGGATAATAGCATAGAATTACTAGCTTTCTCAACTAATAATATTGGCTGTATGATTTAATACAATTTTTTAAATAGCTACTTAAAATACATTCTCCTTATATACAATCAAATATAACTTGGTGGATAGGTCATTACAATAGAATGTATCTATAAACTTTGCCTTCTATTCAAAGATTTGTTGTGGGAATCTAAAAAAAGTATAGACCCAAAAGTACTTTAAAAAAAAATTTTTTTATTGATTTTTAGAGAGAGAGAGAAACATAGATGTCAGAATGAAACTTCTACTATCTCCTTGACTCCTATCAGAGATCGAGCCTACAACTCATAGGACAAACCCTAACCAACTGAGCCACACTGGCCAGGACCCAAAAGAACTTTTTCAACTTACATAACTGGAAGACAATATGAAGAATTTTACAGTTTGTTATATTTTTAATTATATAAGAAATTAAGCCCTAATCTATTTGGCTCAGTGGATAGAGAGTTGGCCTGTAGACTGAAGGGTCCCAGGTTCAGTTCTGGTCAAGGGCATGTACCTTGGTTGTGGGCACATCCCCAATAGGGGATGTGCAGAAGACAGCTGATCAATGTGTCTCTCTCATCCATGTTTCTCTCTATTCCTCTCTCTTCCTCTCATCCATGTTTCTCTCTATTCCTCTCTCTTCCTCTTTGTTAAGTATATATATCAATAAAATATATATACTTAAAAAATTAATATACTGTTTTGTTTTCTCTGATAATCATTTGCAATTATATGTAAGGCTAATCACAATTTTTTAAAAAAAGTTTGTATAATACTGAAAAAAAAATCATGGTAGGGTTTTTTTGTTTAAAACAAACAAAAACACTGGACAATTTATAACCATGACACCAATCATGTCATTTCACATTTTGGCTTTTTGTTTTCCATGTTTCAAATGTTGCCCATTACCCTCAGGTCTACTGTGACAAAGTGAGAGCAGTGGTAACCTCATAAAGATTAGATAGAATAAATGCTTTTACCATTCTCATCCTAACATAAGGCCTTCACTCTGTTCTCCTGGCTGTCTTGCAAAGAGGTTAGAATCAGTTCCTACAGCTAACTAGTGTTCAGAATATTTCTCATCTTTGAATGTGTGTTTCATTTCTCTCTAAATCTCCAGAATCTACTTAAAATCCAAACCTTTCTCAAGACCCTTTAGCAAGCCTCCTTGTTCCCTCCTCCCTTCTGTCCCAGCCTACATCACGTATGCCCTATTCTCATTTATCTCATTGTAATGCAATCCTAGGCCATCTTATATCATGTCTGTCTAATAGGCATGAGCCTTGTTTCCTTAACAACAGTGTAAGCCACAGAAGAGAAAATGGAGTGTTTCTCATTTTTGTTCTGTGTGGAGCATGGTGTAGAGCTGAGCACAGAATAGGTCCCACTCAATTCAGTTCAGTGAATCTGATCCAGCTTCCCTCTGACATGCAGGCTGTGGATACTTGGTTACATGATCAATGCCCACTCCCACGCACATCTCCTCATCCACAAGTTGTGTATACACATAACAGCTGATAGCTCAGTTTTGCAAATGAAATGTATTTTAATAAACACTGCCTTTATAATTATTCAAAGTGTGTATATACATTATTTTACCATCATCACTCACCAGATTTTATCACCCCTTAGCCATAGTCTACCACTCAACCTCAGCGAAAGAACAACACACATATAATTAAAATATGTTAAAATTTTATACTGTATTAAGATTTACTTCTCTCAACTCATGAATAGTTTGAAAATTAAAAGTGGGCCCTGGAGGGTCTGAAGATGGAGCAGTACTGCTGGCCCCGCCCCTAGCCCTGGAATCCCTGCTTAGGTGAGGACTCCAGCATCCCCACCAGTCACAGTACAGTCAGACTTCCTGGGGAGCAGTTTTCTGGTGAGTAATAACAGGGTTCCTTTCAGAAGTGGGGGTTCCTCTTTTGACTCTGAAGTGCAAAGGATTCTTGAGAGCTTGAACTTTTAAGGATTCCTCACAACATCGGTCCCTACATGACACTGGCTGAGTTTTCATGTTCCTGTTACCCAGGTTCCCTGGATGAGCCGCTGGCTTGCCCAGATACAACCTGAACCCATGCACCAGAGCATCCTATGTGAATTCCAACTGTTAGGATTAGGTTGCATTCAGAAGAGAGCTATTTTATAAATATCTGCTTTAAATATATATATTTTTAAAAAGGTATTTGTGAAAGTGAAATCAGCAACATAATATGTAAACAGAAGAATAAATGTGAACTTCCTCACCAAATCCTTGAAAAGAAGAAAGGAGATGCTCTTAAAGTTGAGAAGACTAGATAAGATATGCCAAAATAATTACATCAAGAAAAATACTAGCCCGGCTGGCATGGCTCAGTGGGTAAGCATCGAACTATGAACCAAGAGGTCACGGATCCATTTTTGATCAGGGCACATGCCTTGGTTGCTGGCTCATGGGCTGGATCCCCAGTATGAGTGTACAGGAGGCACCCAATCAATGATTCTCTTTCATCATTGATGTTTTCATCTCTTTCCCTTCTCCTTCTCTCTGAAATCAATAAAAACATATTTTTTTAAAAAAGAAGAAAAGTACACATGTTTAAGAACAGACTGCCAATTGTACTTCTTAATCCCTTCACCTTTTCACCCATGTCAGGCCTTATTTTAAATGATTTCTCCTTGAGGGGAATAGTATCTTCTTCCTTAGAACTTCTACTGACTTAGGCCCAGAGGTATCAGGCCTAAGCTGTCAATCGGACATTCCCCCCAGGACTCCCGGGCTGAGGGACACCTCCCTACCCCAAGTGCACAAATGTTGTGCACCAAACCTCTAGTCCTTTCATAATGTCTTCCACTTGAGTACAAGACATAAACTAACTTACTGCTAAATAAAAGAATATGACCAAAATAATAGGATGTCACCCTTGTGATTAGCTCATGTAAGATAAGATTCTATCTTAACAGACTAGAGAAAGAAACTTTCTTACTAACTTTCAAGGAGCAAACAGCCATGTTATGAAGTACCTACGGAGAGGCTTACACAGTAACCTCTGGGACCATGGAGTGGCTCCAACCCAACAGCCAACAGAAACCCAAGGACCTCAGTCATACACCCACAAGGAAGGGAATTCTGTCAACGCTTGAGCCAGCTTAGAAGCACATAGTCTGACTTTCAAATGGTAACATAGCTTAGCTGACACTTTAGTTCCAGATTTGTGAGAGTGATAGATTAAAATTGTCCCTGAATTCCCCAGCCCCTGATTTATACACATTTTCCCACATGTTTGTATTAAGACTAAGCCAAACATTTTTCTAGGTAGGGGTTTTGCACATACAATTAAGATCTCAAATCAGTTGGCTTTAAAATAGAGAGATTATCATAGGTGTCAGGTATAGTATAGTGGTTTGATGGACATCCTATTACTTTTGTCATATTCTTTTATTTAGCAGCAAGTTAGTTCATACCTTGTACTCAGGTGAGACTGTAAAAGGGACTAGGACATTCCTTGAGAATTTTGAAGCATAAGGAGTATTCAGAACAAGGAAATTCTCCATGGCGGGCTTGGAAGATGGAGGGCCATGTGGCAAAGAATGCAGGAGGTTTCCATGAGCTGAGAGCAGTTCCCTGCTGACAGCCGGCTAGAAAATGCAAGCCTGCCAAAACCGGTTTGACTCAGTGGATAGAACATTGGCCTGCCGACTGAAGGGTTCTGGGTTCAATTCCCATCAAGAGCCTATACCTTGGTTGCGGACACATCCTCAGTAGGAGGTGTGCAGGAGGCAGCTGATTGATGTTTCTCTCTCATTGATATTTATAACTCTCTATCCCTCTTCCTTCCTCTCTGTAAAAAATCAATAAAATATATATTTTTTAAATGCAAACCTCCTTTTTTATTGCCTCAGGAACTGGATTCTGCCTGCAACAGGACCTGAAGTCCAGATGACAACACGGCCTGGCTGACACCTTGATTTTAGCCATGTTATGTCCTAGTCACATTATGCCCAGACTTCTAACCTACAGAGCAATAAGGTAATATATGGGAGGTGTTCTAAGCTGCTAAATTTGTGGTAATTTATTTAAGTTAATAAATAGTAATAGAAGACTAATACACTTTTCACATTTGGAGTTGACACAAATTGAGTCATTTCAATTAAGTAAAAGTTAAGTTACCCAGGATAGTACTTGGAGTACATGACATACTAAATATTTGTGAGATTTTTTTTCTAATGAGCCTCTGAAATACAGAATTTTTTCCATTGTTTTCAAAGTGATCAGTGACATTTGCAAAAAGCAACAACAACAAAATTTGTTCCCCCTCTCGAACACATGAAAAGTACCATGCAAGTCTACTGAAATAGTGCTCAGCCCAACTATTCTTCAGACATCTGTGATTATTCAGGAACAAAAACAAAGAGAATAAAAGTCTGCAAACTTTACCTACATGTCTCAGACAGGACACGTAAAATTTAATATTGAAAGGTAGAATTTGATATTTCATAGTTTAACTTATTCCATAGCTTATTGTTTCTTCAACTTCCCAGCCTTGCACTTACTAAAGTCCAAGGATTCTGAGATCATGGAAAAGGTTTCAATGAATTGTCTCCTAACTGAATCATAAAACTTGGCAGCTATGAATTTGTTTGTCATCTAGATTAGATGATCTCTGTGTTGAGAATTCAAATGCTTCAATTCTGGCCTATGTGTCATAGATAATTTGAGTATCAGTTTCAAGGCTTTGGGATGCATTCCAAAGTAAATAAGTGTTGCCTGAAATTTAGGCATTCTCCTATAGTTTAAAGCTTCTCATTTTCTGCTTTCAGGAAAGTTATAAATCAAGTTGATATTTATTCAAGACTAGAGGCCCAGTACACGAATTCATGCACTGGTGAGGTCCCTCAGGGTGGCCTGTGGAGATCAGGCCCCAGCTTGCAACCCCAGCTTTGCAGCCCGAAGCCCCCTCCTGGCACCATGCCTTGGCCTGGTGCCACCCCCTCACCTTCTCCACCATTCCACTTGCAGGGCAATCGATCAGGGCCTGGCCTCGAGCCCTGCCCCTCCCTCAGTGCCTGGGAGATGGGTGGCGGCCCTGCTCCCTGCTGGTCGCAGTCTGTGGGGCAATTGGCGGGCAATTAGGCCCATCTCACATCCGCCTTGGCCTGGCGCCACGCGCTCATCCACTCTACCATCCCGCCGTAATCCCATTTCCTTGGGGCCCATTGGGCTGCCGCCTGCTGCCAACACCTGCAATGTTCTGCACCGCTCCCTGGTGGTCAGTGCACGTCAAATTCCTGGTGTCCCTGTTGAACTCCTGATTGAAGACTGCCCAAGGGGTCAATTTGCATATTAGGCTTTTTATTATATAGGATTTGTCTGCACAGCCCCAGAGGTGGTTTCATATTACTGGTAAAAATCAATGATTCTCACTTGAGCAGGTTTGACTCAGTGGATAGAGCATGGCCTGTAGGCTAAAGGGTTCTGGGTTTGATTCCGGTCAAGGGCACATGCTAGGTTGTGGACTCATTACCAGTAGGGGGGTGGGGGGGGTGCAGGAGGCAGCCAATCAACAATTTTCTCTCATCATTGATGTTTCTATCTCTCTCCCTCTCCCTTCCTCTTTAAAATCAATAAAAATATATATTTAAAAAAATAAAAAAATAAATGATTCTCACATACATGTTTGTGGGCCACATGAGCCCCTTGATTTTTTTTTAAAATCAATCTTTATTGTTCATATTATTACAAAGGTTCCTCATTTCTTCCCCCCTCCACCAGGTTCCCACCCCACCCTCCGCCCCCTCCCCATCCCCCATTGTCCTCATCCATAGGTGCACAGTTTATGTTCAGTCTCTTCCTCCCTCCCTTTCCCCGATAGTAAATCCCTTTTCAGATAGTAAATCAGTTACTTAGCATTTTCTCATATCAATAATACCTCCACATGCCCAATGATACACTTCATACAAAAGACATTTCCAAATAGGTCAACCAGCCTCATCCAGGCCCCACCCAAGGCACTCATAGATCAACACCCCAGCGCTATACTAACTCAACACATCCAGATCTAAGCCTTCATCACTTGATTCAGCAGACCCTCAAGTTCCCACAAAAGTTTCCAGCCATGTCTGAGAGGCAGCCGTGAGGCAGGGGCAGGCGAGGAGTAAGCTGTTCCGGGACTGGCTGCTCCGGGCCTGGCCTCTGTTGCTCTGGTTCGTTCCACAACCAGCTGCTCTGGGTCTGGTCACTGCCGCTTCCGACCTAGTTGCTCTGGACTTGGCTGCTGCTGCTCCAGGCCTGGCCACACCCGACCCAGCTGCTCCGGGCCTGGCTGCTCCCAGCCTGGCAGCTGCTGCTCCGGGCGTGGCCGCACCAGACCCAGCTCCTCCGGGCCTGGCCACTCCCAGCCTGGCAGCCGCTGCTTCAGGCCTGGCTGCTCCCAGCCTGGCGACCGCTGCTCCATGCCTGGCCGCACCAGACCCGGCTGCTCCGGAGCCCCTTGATTTTAAAAACTTGTAAGTGATCTTGACCATTTCAGGATCCCAAGAATTATGAATGAAACAAGTTCATTTACATTTTACTCTTCAACAGCGAAGAAAGATTCAGCACACTATGCGCTGTTTTCAACAGGGTTACAGTTGATATTTGAGCATTACAGAAAGGTACCTAGTAAAGAAAAGAGTTCTTTTTCATTAGAAGCACGTTTGAACAATGAACTGAGGTACTTTTTCAAGTTTGTACTGGTAAGAGACAGGATGAAGTCAGATGTCCCAAATTTTTATTCATATAAAAAGTTTACTTATGACCCTCATAGATATAAATTTACATTTTATAAATAAAGTGAAATTTTTGAAACAATGAGCTGTTTTATATTGTTTGTGATCACAATTTAATACAAAAAAAGGCTAGATCACAATTTAATACAAAAAAAATATAGGAAACATGTGACTCTTTGAGGGTTCTGAAATGTCCACGATGTTCTCATTATATGCTTGAAAAATAATCAATCTCCTGTTAGAATGACCTAGTGGCCTCCTAGGGTTTTTTTCTAAAATTTAGCCAGGCTGGTGTGGTTCAGAGGTTGAATGTCGACCTATGAACCAGGTGGTCATGGTTTGATTCCTGGTCAGGGCACATGTCCAGGTTGCAGGCTCAATACCCAGTGTGTGTGTGTGTGTGTGTGTGTGTGTGTGTGTGTGTGTATGTGTGTATGTGTGTGTCAAGGGGGTGTCATGCAGGAGGCAGCTGATCAATGATTCTCTCTTATCCTTGATGTTTCTCTCTCTTCCTCTCTCTTTCTCTCTGAAATCAATAAAAATATATATTTTTAAAATTTTATACTTGGAGCAGAGGGGGCAGGATGGGCTCTGTAGGATCCATAAATACAAGGAACATGTACCAATCAAGGGGCCTTTATAGGTGGGAGGGGTAGGGGGGGAGGAATAGAGGATTCTGGAAGGGCTCTTCCACATATAGTGTGACTATTAAGAGATTCTGAAAACCTGAAAAAAAATTACTGGAAGGGAAGAATGATGGCCCAAGTTAATGAAAGATATAGCACAACACACAGTATTACAAACAAGTCTTTCTTGGTTCTTCAGGTAGCTCTTGAATCAAATTTCTTTCGTTTGCTTTATGATCCCCCTTATTTTCCCACATCTCAGGTCCCCACACAGAATTCATCCTCTTTCCTAGAGCACTGCTGTCATGGATAGCACCACCACGGAAGAATTTCCTAGACTCCCTCTCTCTCAAGAACTGTGTACTCCAGCCAGTCCTGGTCTTAAAGCATCCGGATGCTTATCACATCCTCCTCCCCTTTACTTCATTCCCATGGCTCTGGCTTTAGAGCAAACTCTCTCAAGTGGTCCTGGTTCTGAAACACTGTAACAGCCTCTCGTGCCCCCACTGTCACAGGAGCTGTCCGGCTCCCACACTCCCGCCTAACCTTTACTCTGCAGGAATGATCTTTCTGAAATACAAGTCTTATCTTTGCATTTGCTGGAATGACTTCCCATTGCCAAAAGAACTCCAGACTCTAGCATGGCATGTGCAGTTCTCATGGCTTGGCTGCTAGCTCAGCTTCTTTTCTCACAGTTCCTCCCCATACAAAACATACGTCTCCCACTCCGATGCCTTTCCCACATGGTCCTTTCTCTGCCTACAATTCCCTTTTCCCCCTTGTCTGTCCTGTCAACTACTACTTTCCTTTCTATTTCTTCTGATTGCCTATTGAGTCCATCCCATGCACTTGCATCCTCTTGGTATCTTTCTTGCAAAATTTTAAGAACCACAATTCACTACAGTGATCCAGTTATTCCACAAACATTTCATATTTAAATTTATTACTAGCATAACCATAGCTAAATACAACAAAGGTACTGCTGTAATGTCATGCACAAGCTAATATATTTACTTTTTGTTGTTGTTGTTCTTTACTAACTTTTGCTAGGGACTAGTTTTCAACAAGCAGTTCATGTATAAACATGATATTGAAATTTGTTCAGGGTTGTTATTGTATTGCTTTATATTTTGTGTTTGGTTCTTAATAGAATATGTGTCCTAAAGGTACTTTGGTTATCTGTACCATAACTCAAGCCACATTTACTTTCTACTGTGGCTTGGTGTTAAGTTAGAGTACTCACTGAAATACTGTAGTGGGATTTGCTATACTGTAATATGTGATCTCCAATTAGGCAGTAAATTTGCTGTATAATTTGCCTGCTGTATGCCAATATTTCATGACACCAAAACATGTATTTTGAAGTTTGTAATTTCTGTTTTTCATTGTTAAAGATTAAGAGTTCCACATACCCAGAATTTGTCTTCCTTACAGTATTCATGCAAATACATTATTCAGTATTTGCATGAACCAAATAATATGCTTTTCTTCAAAAACTATTTCAATACATTTTTTTATAATGTGCACTGAACCCCATCTCCCACAACACAAACTTCATTGTAAACTACAGGTACATTTTATATTCCAGCAAATGTCAACAAATAGAGCATTTCCAGTTAAGGGCCTTGGGGAAAGATCCATGGAGGAAGTAAAATTTGAGCTGGGATGTGATGGATAGTTTGGAAGCAACACAGACAAGACTGACTGAGAAAATAGAAGTGATTCTGTGAGGGAATTTTATGATGTTAGGGAAGTGGAGAGCATAACTGTGACCCTGCTATCATCCAGGAAACTTCTATGTGCATAAAAGGACTTTTAGGAGGTAAAGTTGAAAAGCTAGATTGGAGTTTAATCATGGAGGCCCTTGAATGACAGGCTATGGGTATAGAAGTTTATTTTGTAAGAAATGAGGAGCCACTGAAGGGTTTTGTTTTGGTTTGGTTTATGTTTTGAAGAGCAGAAGTAATAGAAGCAAGGCTGCCCTTCAAGAAGATTAACCTGGCAGCAGCATGTTAAGTAGATTAGAGAGAAGAGACGGGAGGTGGGGGGCACCTGCAGGGAGGCCGACAGTGCAGACAGTGGATCATAAAGATAATGAGGTCAAAGCTAGACATTGGGAGCCTGCAGAAGGGACAGAATGGGGGGAAAATAGGGTAGAAATTAGATCAACAGAATTCATTAGGTATTTGTCTCTGGAAGGCAAAGGAGATTGCCCTCCATACTCGGAATGGTGGTATGAGTTAGAACAACTGAAATGTTCATTTTGGAATGCACGGAGTCACTGAATTTTAGATGTGAGCAGATCATTTTGATTGAACTTTCCAGAAGGCAGTTCACAATTTAGGAGCAGAAATAGGAAAGAAGCCATGTTTGGAGATGCTGATTTGGTGGTTGAGGTCACCATGATAATGTGTCTGACAAATTCCCCACACCTGGGACAGTGAGGTCCTCCGCCATTGCACTTTAAACTCACCTGGGTTTTTGAAGCGAGGCCATGTATCTCATAGGTGGCTTCCAGCCAATGAGTGAGTTTAGAGGAAATAGTGAAGCAGATCAGCCTAGGAAGACAAAGGACTCCTTTGTCAGCCAACTGTGGCTCAAGGACTCACAACAGCTTTTCTGGGCTCTCCTTTGACTACAGTGTTCCCACCCAAACTTCTTTCTTCCCAGTCTTCTCTCCCTCTCTCCTTCGCTTGACATTAGATTTGCATCAGGTCTACTCTATTTGGTAGCCTTTGGTGGTGGCTCTCTCCCCACTTTCTTTAGCACAGCCACTTCACACCAGCTGAAAAATCTTCCCCAAGTTAATGTTGTTTTGGCATCTGCTTCTCAGAGCACCTAGGTGAACACAATAGTTATTTGAAAGAGATGATAAGTATCCCATAGGCCATTTTGTTCAAGTAGAAAATCTTGAATCATTAAAGCAATATTAAATTATTCAATTTAACTCATAAAGTATAAAAGTGTGTCTTCTAGTGATGCTGTTCTGATGTTTTTTATTTTAAAAGACTATATTAGCCTCCAATAAAGATCCTAAAGTTATGAGTCACTGAGCCCTAAGTTACTAATATCTTCTATTTTCCAGCTACTTAGAAATATGTGGGTCCATATATATTGCTCTTTATCATCCTTCTGCTACTTTTTAACTTTTTTGAGTAGTATTATTACTTCTGATATTAAAATATAAATTCTAAAAATATATGTATTTTAAAAACATGACAGAAAATACATTTTTTTAAACTGACTGACCATTTACTATTGATTATTATAAAATAATTTAGTAAACACTGAAGGTCTTTTAAAAAAATATATTTTATTGATTTTTTTACAGAAAGGGAGAGAGAGAGTTAGAAACATCGATGGGAGAGTCATCCATCAGCTGCCTCTTGCATGCCTCCTACTGGGGATGTGCCTGCAACCAAAGTACATACCCTTGACTAAAGGTCTTTTTGATTAGGCAGCAAGTAATCTAAGGTTTCTCTTACTGTTGTTTCAAAAGAAAATGTATGCGCTCTAAAATGTATGGCTTCAAACCAAAACAAGATGGCTTAATCAATATAATAATAGGCTAGCATCTGAATCATTCAAGCAATGTGGTTTATGATGTATTATAAAGAACAATGTAAATTGAGAATTGTTGCTTTGGTTGCTATAGATATGGTAGTGTATCTCTTCAGATGTTAGAATTTAACTTGAAAGAAAATAAATAGATAAGCCTTTACTCAAGGGACTTGTGTTTCTTCACAGACTTGGAAATTGTTTACTTTTTCTTCTGCATTGCTTTAGAAAGCTAGTATGTTGTTAATTCTGTCTCTATTAGATGCCTTTTGACTCAGGAAATTAGCAATGTTAGAGGAACATCTGTTGATCTTTTGAAAGGCAGCCAATGAAGTTGGCGTTTCCTTGGCCAGACAAGTCATGGGATCATAGTCCAGTCCTGAGCTAAGTGTAAGGACAATAAGATTAGTCCTGACATCTAGAAGAAGAAAAAAAATAGAACACATGGGAAAATGCTAGACTTAGAAAAATTAATATTATCTTATTTTTTTCCACAGTTAAAATGAATGGAAAGTTAGCTTAAAAAGTTGTAAAACACTTATATGTGCACAGTTAAAATAAAGGGATGAATGATTCATACAAAGTGTGGATCATATAATACCTTGCTCTGAAAAAAGAACACTAACTGGTCTGGTATTGCTCAAATAGATGGTTCATTAACAATAGAATTATTAATAAACATTTAATGTTAAAATGCTTAAAATAGTTTCCAGAAATAATGTGTTTTTTTCTGAACCATCTCTTTCCCTTAGTTTCCTAGTTACTACATGGAAGACAAAGAATTCCTTTGTCAGCCAACTTGTTCTGCTCATTCAGTTGCTTCATAGAGACCTTCTTTTCCACCAATTTTACTGACTTCTCTCCCGGCCTTCAAATACCAGGGATCCTTGGGACTTTTTCTAGGTCTTCTTTTCTCAAACATTCATCTCAATTTAGATTATTTCTCTTCTCCTATAGCTTCTGTTATCTTCTCTATGGGTGTGGAGGTTTTAAAATATGTCTGCAAATTCTTTAACAATTCAATACTGTCAAAATATTGGAATCTCATTAACATGATCTAAAATGAAAATATTTAATTTCTTGATAATCTCTAGCTACCACTTTTAGGAACTATAGGCAGAGCTATTTTCCAAAATCATGTTCTAGTGTAATGTTACTGGACTTTGAATACCAGGTTCTTGAGTCTCAACATCATAGAAATGAACAGTGAACTTAGTACAAGATCAAGCAGGTACAGTTTATTGGAAAGAGCTTGGGGCACAAGGGATTCGACCAGAAAAGAGAAGTAGGGCTCACTGAAGGGGTCTTGTTAGTGGCCTATGTAGGAGCCTTGGGGTCAGGGGTAAAGCTTGGGAATGAGGAGGAGGCCAGCTGTCCCAGGATCGTCATCTGGCAGCATTTGATCCTGGGGTAGTCAGAAGATGTAACTCCAAGGAATACAAAATAATACTTGAGCAAACATTCTACTTACCTTTTAATTGACAAAACAACTATTTTGCAGAGCATGATGTTAAGAAACGATGCCATTATTGTACATTCTTTCCCTTAAGGGTATGGTTGGGTTAACTTGAATTATGGAATTTTACTGAAAGCAAGGAATCATAGCCAGGCCTCTAAGATGGAGTTCTTTCCAACAAAATGGAGTCCAGGGTCATACTATCTCATAACTATCAGGTGACTACATCAGTTCTCTATTGCCTCATAACAAACCATACCAAAACCCACTGTGGATTAAACCCAGCTAGCTTGCTCACGAATCATCAATCTGGGCAGGACTTAGTGGGTGGCTCTTCTCTGCTCCATGTAGTGACACCCAGGGGTGGCCTGCCTGAGGGGTAGAGAATTCAGTTTCAATGTGGCTCACTCGTGTGCCTAGCACATTGGTGCTGGCTGTCAGCTGGGAGCTCAGCTGTGGCTGTAGCCTGGGGCTTCTGCTCCTCTTCACGTGGGTCCCTCTGTGGCATTCTTGGACCTTTTCATAGCAATAGTAGCATAGTTATTGTTTCAATAGTGAATGTCCCAAGAAGACATATAGATATGGATGACATTGTTATGATCTCATTTGACTTGAAGCAGTTTTAATGGCCTGCTCACATTCAAAATGAAGAGATCTAGACTCCACCTTTTGGGTACTTGAAGAACATGTACATAGCAGATAACATTGCAATTGTCTTTAAAATTCACAATCTGTTTTAGGGACTAACGTACCAAGTAACTATCTGTAGGTTAATGTTGGATCACCTGCATAATCCAAATGCCAACCAGATGTCTCTCCAGTTCTAATCAGTGCCACTTGCTGTCTCTCTTTCCTCAGCTGTTTAAAGATAGGAGAAAATTGCTTTTATCCATTATAATGTCAAATCATTATATAATATATATTATGATATTAATGTCTTCTATGTATAAAATATATAATAAATATTATATATATTACATACTTATATGTACTAGATACTGTGCTACATATAATCCTATATAATAAAAGGCTAATATGCAAATCAACCAAAAGGTCGCTGTGATGCACACTGACCACCAGGGAGCAGCGCTCAATGCAGGAGCTGGCCTCTGGTGGTTAGTATGTTCCCACAGGGGGAGCACCACTCAGCCAAAAGCCAAGCTCACGGCTGGTGAGCACAGCAATGGCAGCGGGAGCCTCTCCACCTCCATGGCAGTCAGACATCCCCCAAGGGCTCCCAGACTGCAAGAGATTGAAGGCCAGGCTGAGGCACCTCCTTCTTCCCCCCCATTTATGGATTTCGTGCACGGGGCCTCTAGTATGTATACTAGTATACTGTATTATACAATGATTATATGTATAACATAATAATACATACCATGTATATAATTTCATGCATTATAATATCAAATTATGTCCCATAGCAGTTTCTAGGTTAAAGTCTAATTGAGATATATAACATAATATATATAACATAATAATACATACCATGTATATAATTTCATGCATTACAATATCAAATTATGTCCCATAGCAGTTTCTAGGTTAAAGGCTAATTGAGATATCTACACCCCTGTCAGTGCCATCTTTTCCACCAGTTTTTGAAGGCCAGAGAAAGTGAAATGAGCAAACTAAAACTCCCCAATGCATGTTTAAAGAAAAAGTCTTACCAAAGTGAGATAGTCAAATAGACAATACTATTCAGTTTATGCTTCTCAATTTATTTCTGCTAGAACATAAATTTTAAAAGGTTGAAAAAAAATTACAATCAGCACTGAAGTAAACTTAAACCAGAGAACCTCAATATTAATACTCAATGTCTCAGTTTCAAAATCTCATATAGTCTTATCTCTGACTCAGCATCAAAGCCTAAAATATAGCAGAATGTAACTCCTAGGATCATCTCTCATTTATTTCAGGCAGAAAATAACAAATAAATCAACATGTGACATTCTTACATCTCCAGGGTCACAAATATATTACTGTTTCATAAAAGGCAAAATAAAAGAAAGAGATAATATGTGCCAGTGTTATTTCCTTCCAAATACAAATTATACAAACTATCATCTTGTTTTCCCAGGAAAACATTGGCTGGAGCCTGAAACTCACACATTAGGTTTTCAGTAAGAATCCCAATTCTCTCGGCCAGCACTATACTCAGGTTTAAACATTTTGGCAGTTTTATGGGTTTGCAGAGAAAGAACTTTAAAAAGTAATTCACTTTCTATTTTCTATACATATGCATGTACTTTAAGAATATCAATTTCAGGTGAAATCAATCAAAAAATAAAATTCTATTTAGAAAAGAGCAAACCGCCCATTGGCTTCTTTTTCTGTCATAAAAATACAGTATCAAAAAAGAAAGAAAACAAACCAAGACACATGTGATGCACTTTATTTTAATACCTTGTGCATTCTTGAGTTTGAGGAGTTATAACATTTCCCTCATAGTTTTAAATATTTTTATTATGTGCATATATTTTGGAAGGTTCCTATGAGTCAGAATTATGTGGTAAGAGATGTTTAGATAATACACAACACCAAAAAGAATGTTACAAAGAGAAAATAATAGCTAACCAACTGATTATCTTTTTTAGGAACATACTAACTGTATAAGAATGAGTTCTATACTTAGTTCAAATTCCAGTTCACATATTTATTGTGACATGAGAATGATTAATAGCAGCCACCTTTTAGGGATAGTAGGATTAAATGAAACAATTCCTGTAAATCCATTAGCATCGTGGCTGACACATAGGACACGATGACTATGAGCCATTATTATTATTGCCAGCTCAGCTGTCACCTTATCTGTGAAGCTCATCTTTCAAATCTTCCCAATGAGGATTGTCTCTCATTTCCTGTACTACTTTGGCATTTTGTTGACCTCTTTCTTATAGTACTTCTATTGTGATTTCCGATTATTAATAGACTAGAGGCCCGGTGCATGAAATTTATGCATGGGGGTATGTGACCCTCAGCCCAGCCTGCACCCTCTCCAATCTGGGACATCCTTTTCACAATCCAGGACTGCTAGCTCCCAATCGCTCACCTCCCTGCCTGATTGCCCCTAACCACTTCTGCCTGCCAGCCTGATAACCCCCTAACCACTCCCCTGACAGCCTAATCAACGCCTAACTGCTCCCCTGCATGCCCAATTGCCCATAACTGCCCTCCTCTGCCAGCCTAGTCACCCCTAACTACCCTCCCCTACTGGCCTAGTCACCCCCAACTATCCTCTCCTGCTGGCCCAATCACCCCAAATGGCCCTCCCTTGCCAGCTTGGTTCCCCCTAACTGACCTCCCCTGCCAGCCTTGTCACCCCTAACTGCCCTCCCCTGCCTGCCTGGTCACCACTAACTGTCCTCCCCTGCAGGCCTGGTCCTCCCTCCCCCAATTGCCCTCCACTGCTGGCTCAGTCACCCCTAACTGCCCTCCCTTGCTAGCTTGGTCACCTCCAACTGCCCTTCCCTTCAGGACTGGCTGCCCCCAACTGCTCTCCCTTGCAGGCCTGGTTGCCCCCAACTTCCCTCCCCTGCAGGCCTGGTCACCCCAACTGTCTTCCCCTGCCAGCCTGGTCACCCCAACTGCCCTCCCATGCAGGCCTGGTCTGCCCTAACTGCCCTCCCCTGCAGGCCTAGTTCCCCCAAATTGCCCTCCCCTGCTGGTCTTGTCCCTCCCAACTGCCCTCCCTTGCCAGCCTGGTTGCCCCTAACTGACCTCCCCTGCCAGTCTAGTCACCCCCAACTGCCCTCCCCTGCTGACCTGATTGCCCTCAACTGCCCTCCCTTGCAGGCCTGGTCCCTCCCAACTGCCCTCCCCTGCTGGCCATCTTGTGGCAGCTATCTTGTGTACACATGGGGGCAGCCATCTTGTGTATTGTAGTGATGGTCAATTTGTATATTAGGCTTTTATTATATAGGATTATATAGGATATGTCTGTCTTCCACATTAGATACTAGTCCATTAGCTAGGACCATGTCTTCATATTTTTCTCTAGTGCGCCTTTCCCAATACCTACTACGAGGTGTATACACACTGGACTTTAAAGAATGTTTATTAAGATGACAGTTTCTTTCTCATCCTTCAGGTTTCATGTCAAATGTCACCTCTCTGTTGACTCATTCTAGAGAAGCCTCGCCATCCTCCTCAGCCCCCACCAAAGAAATTCAACTACATCACCCTGTTTATTTTGTTCACAGTCCTTATCATTTTGAAACGTTATTCTACGTGTACACTTGTTTATTGTTTGTCTCTCCTGGCAGAATGTAAGCACTGTGATAAGGGAACCCTTGTTTATCACTGAATCCTTAGCCCCAGGACAGTAAACATCAGTGTAAGGACTCAGGAATTGTTCTTTAAATGAATTGTGACATGTCCTAGAGCCCAGAAATGACTGGCAGTAGCCCTGATGTGTCCTAGTTTTCTCTTTTAACAAACAAGTTGGTGATGATTTCTGAATATTTAAAAAGGTGATATTCAGGAACAACCATAAATAATGCGTCTGTCCTGCCTCACTTCCTTTGCCTCTGCCACCTCCAACTACCTCTCCTCACAGACAGTGCCACCTGCAGGTTTAAACCCAAATAAATTCCCAAACCAGAAAGCTTTAAGCAGCTCTGTAACTAATTAACTGTCACGTGTCCAAGACACCACAATATATATATATATTTAAATATATTTTATTGATTTTTTACAGAGAGGAAGAAAGAGAGTTAGAAACATCGATGAGAGAGAAACATCGATCAGCTGCCTCTTGCACACCCCCTACTGGGGATGTGCCCGCAACTAAGGTACATGCCCTTGACCGGAATCGAACCCGGGACCCTTGAGTCCGCAGGCTGACGCTCTATCCACTGAGCCAAACCGGTTTTGGCATGCCACGATATTTTTAATTTAATTTAAAAAAATCAATTATATATATATATATCTCACAATTCAGATGTTCTTGAATATTTTCAGTTGAAAATTCTCACACAAAAAAAATGATTTTAAAGTTAGTCTATAGACCCTTATGGCAAGCAATTAAAACAGAATTAGTAGGACTCAAGTATGCCTATATGATTTAGGCAAGGTATGCTTTACATGAAAGGGTCTGCCAAGTAATACCAGGCAGGCACTGTCTCTTAGTATAGGTGATTTCTGACTCACTAGGAAATAGCTAGGACATTGCGCCATTTGAATGTGGCCACCAAAGCTTTGAATTACCTTGGTTAAATGTGATAGGTGGAGATAGTCTTCCACGTGGCTCATTTCCAAATTTGTATAAGGGTTTGGTGGATGATCTGGTGTCTTGAAAAGTGATCCAAAAGATCTGGTGGGATCCATGGTAGAAACAGTGTTGAGCCTTGTTAGTGATTACAGAACAAGGGTATCTCTTCCTTTTCCTGAAGATTATAGAAGCCTTTACCAGTTATATAGAGTGTGCAAATATTGGGGCTTGGAGAGGAAATAAATGCTATTTGGCAGAAATCAATTATGTAGGTGTCAAAGAAATTATTTGAGCTATGTCACAGTATAAAATTACCAACTCAGTTTTTCATTAACTAATAATATTATTACTTGGACCAAAAATCTTGACTCTTGAGCTTCCAGGTTGTGGACATGTGGGGGTGCTGGGGAGAGCGGCAACCTGGCAAGGGCATGGAAACTCTGAAGCCCTTCCCACACACCTTACCTACACATCTTCCAATCTGGCTGTTCCTGAGTTATATTCTTTTATAGTAAACCTGTAATCTAAAACACGAGAGACACAGAGAGAACAGCACACAAATACAGACAGAGATTAGAGAGATGCATTTGTAGCTGAGGAACGCCAAGGATTGTTGACAACACCAGAAGCTAAGACAAGAACAAATGACGCCTGGCTGGTGTAGTTCAGTGGTTGAGCATGGACCCATGAACCAAGAAATCACCAGGTTCAATTTCCAGTCAGGGAACATGCCTGGGTTTCGGGCTCCACTCCTAGTAGAGGGCTTGCAGGAAGCAGCTGGTTGATGTCTGTCTCTCATAGGTATTTCTATCTCTCTATCCCTCTTCCTTCCTCTCTCTAGAGAGATCAATAAAAAAACACATTATGAAAACAAACAAACAAACGAACGAACAAACAAAAAAAACACCCTGATACCTAGTTCTTCCCAAACCAATTATACCAGACTCTCCAGCAGTAGGACTCAGGTATCAGTTTATTTTAAAAATAAAATAAAATAAAATAAAAAGGTATTATCTAAAAACTTGATTTGGGACTTTTAGCCCCCAGAACTGTGAAAGAATGTGTTTCTATTGTTTAAAGCTGCTGAATTTGTGGTACTCTGTTATGGCAGCCCAAAGAAACCAGTACAGGTTCCTTCACCGGCTGCCATGCCTACTTGTGGATCAATAAAATAGTAACTAAATCTTCCTCTGAGCAAAGCATTCACTCAACAAGGAAAGAAGCACAAAAGTGGTTTAGTTCTCAGAGGATTTTTATTTTTTTGTAGTGGCTGGATTGTCTCTTATTGGAGAATGAATGCATTTTCAGTTGTGATGGCTTCGTGTGATAAGATTCAAGAAGAATGCATCAAGGCATGATCTCTTCTGTGAAAGTTGTAGAAATAAGTGTGTAAAGAAAGGCTTCCAGTTTTCCTATAACGCTGGATATAAAATAAAAATATTTGATTTATTTTCTTTCAAGAGAGAATTTGATGAGTAAATATTTTACATTCCTTCTATTGTTTTTTTCTGACCAAAGCTAGATTCCTATGTTCTCAATTGCATTCCGTTGGAATGACCAAAAGGTTTTATGCAGGATGAAGACTTAGAAGGACCCATAATTGATAAAACAGATGCCAAAGAAACATAAAGCTCTAAGTAAGTAGGTTTTGGAAAATGAAAAACCAACCTCAGGGTAGCTGCTGGAACAAATACTAGTCAAAGCAGAATGGGAGCTGTATTTTACACAACGTAACAATGGCATTTAATAAATGTGTTTCGTTTAAAAAATAAACCAAACGTGACTCTCTCGCAGCCTCCATACAATCTGTCAGCATATTTCATCAGCTTTTCCTTCAAAACATATCTGGAATCTGGTCACCTGCCCTGCTACCACTCTAGTTCGAGTTTCTTTCTATTCTCTGTCCTGGGGATTGCTACAATAAGCCCCGAGCTTGTGTCCACTTGGGCTTTACCTCACTCTAGGTTAATAGCCCAAACCCTTACCATGTCCACAGCCCTCATAGAATATGGCTTCCCCAGCAGCATCTCTACTACCTCTCTAGCTGCATTTCCTACCAGTCTCCATCATGATCTCTCCACTCAAGCTCTGATGGCCTCCTTGCTTTCCCTTCTCATGAAATGTTCATTGCAGACATCCACATGGCTTACTCCTTTATTTTCCCTTCAAGACTTTGCTAAGATGTGACTTTATCAATAGTACTCTTTATATTTCATTATTTCCACACATCCCGCCCCCCACAGAGCTCATCACCATGTTCTACACCATGTATATGCCTTGATTATTTTATTCTCTGTCTGCTCCCACTACAATGGAAGTCCCATGAAAGCAGAATGTTTTGTTTATTGCTCTATGCCTAATCTTTAAGACACTGCCTGGAACACAGTAGTACTAAATAAATTATTTTTTGATACATTATCATTATACCTTCTTTGGTCTCCTTCACTAGATCTAGATAAAAGCTGTGTCTTGATAATCTATCACAGTCTTCCACAAATGTTCTTTGAATGAATGAATGAATGTGAAATGCTTTGAAAAAAATATATGTAATTCCATTTATTTTTAAATTCACTTTAAATTCACACCAAATAGCAATTAATAGGCACAGATAGTGCTATTTTTGAGTAGATGAGGGAAATAACTGGAAAGCAATTTCATTTGAATATTTATTTTAAAATTTAAAAAATTATGCTCTAAAATGTACTAAAGAACTGAGGCAGACATTTTGAATTCTGTAGACATCCAAGACCTACTTATTAGTTTGAGGCAAAACTCAGGCTCCCTGTTCTCTTATTTTGATTACTTTCCCCCATGTCCATACCCAGAGTATAAAGAAACATTCATCCTCACGGAATGGCATTGCGAGCAGAAGTGATGAGGGCTGCACTCTAAGAGGATTAAGCACACAAAGCAGATAATTAACTTGCTGAGGCCTCACAGAAAACTGGAGAGTAGCAGGCACAGCATTTGGAGATTCTGTCATCCTAGGGAAGACCGGTGCAGTCAAATGGCCACTGTTTATTCCTCGGGATTCGTTTGTAGCCCTAAGTGTTAACTTATATAAGAAAAATATTTAACCTAAACATCAAGTAAAGAAAATAAAATGTTAATTTATGCAAGTGGCTTGTTTTAGGTGGACATTTAGTTTAAGACCAAAACATACTATACTTTTTTGCTACTATCTTTGAAATCATTATCAGTAGCAACAGAACTCCAAATAATAAAATTTCACCAGGGGGAATGATGAAAATGCAGAAATACTACATCAAGTACAAACCCATATAATTGGTTTTATAGCCACTTGCACAATACTTGCCTTGAGTGGAGAAATTATGTGCGATTTTAAGTTTTCTTCTTTGAGCTTTTAGACTCTTTAATTTTTTTTATTTTTTTATTTTTAAAAATATATATTTTATTGATTTTTTACAGAGAGGAATAGAGAGGGATAGAGAGTTAGAAACATCAAAGAGAATCATCGATCAGTTGCCTCTTACACATCCCCTACTGGATACATGCTCTTGACCGGAATCGAACCTGGGACCTTTCAGTCCGCAGGCCGAAGCTTTATCCACTGAGCCAAACAGGTTTTGGCTA
This sequence comes from Pipistrellus kuhlii, assembly GCF_014108245.1. NCBI lineage: Eukaryota > Metazoa > Chordata > Mammalia > Chiroptera > Vespertilionidae > Pipistrellus > Pipistrellus kuhlii. The sequence continues at coordinate 21,887,623 of NW_023425529.1, forward strand.
AAAATTTTTTTATATATATAAAGAACATATTTTTAAATCAGAAAAATGATGAAAAATTACAAGGTGCTAATACATTTTTTTCTAATATGTAGTAATCCTCCCTGAATATGATGTTCAGTCCTTAAATTTAGACATTAGAAATGCGCCTCACGTGTCCGAGAGCAAAAGGCCCAGTTGATCTGGCAGAGAAACGGCTCTGAGCCTACCAGATCTGACTCATTCCCTGGGAACTGTTCATTGTACATTGAAAATGTACTGCCAGGAGAATAAGTCATCATCTAACTGGAGGGAAACAGAGAGGAGTAATTTTTGACAAACAATCTGACTTTGGAAAGAAAGGAATAAAGAAAGAGAAAACTAGGGAGGATTTCAGATTTCTTTGATGTATACTGGTACAATACACCACATGCAAACAGTGGCAAGAAACGAGCTACAGTAATTTTTGAAATCTTGCATAAATGTTTATTATCCTTCAAAATCTTACAAATACTTATTACTATCCCTGAATATATTATTTTGGACAAAACTTAAAACCATTCTTATACAGATATGTCATCAGGGTAGTCCCCCACAGGAGTGCCCCACTCTCTGACTTTCGGGAATTTGATTCCATTGGACCCCATTCTTAGGTCTCTGCCAATTTAAGATTCATATACAGGGGAGGGTGGCCATCACCTCAGCCTTAAGTACACTAGCTAGGCTAAGTATTTTATATATGTATATATGTGTATTATATATATATATATATATATATATATATATATATATATATATATATAGATTTTTTTTTATAGAGAGGAAGGGATAGGGATAGAGAGTTAGGAATATGGATGAGAGAGAAAAATCGATCAGCTGCCTCTTGCACACCCCCAATGAGGATGTGTCCTCAACCCAGGTACATGCCCTTGACCGGAATCGAACCTGGAACCCTTGAGTCCGCAGGCTGACGCTTTATCCACTGAGCCAAACCAGTTGCGGCCTAAGTAATTCCTATGGTTATCATCTGCAAGCTTAAATGATCTAACTCAAATATAAAAGCAAAAGGAAATTAAAGGCTACAGGGGATTTCGGCCACCTTTTGAGTACCGAGGTAGGCCTAGTTAAGATAGAACTGGATGGCATGATACTGTCACTGGAAAGGGGGCCTGACGCCTGGCAGATCTGCCGGGGGATGGCTGGTAGTGTGTGGATACTTGGCTTTGTGCAGTGAAACCATTTCACAGCACAAGACCAGGTGACCTTTAAACATTTATTAAAACGGGGGACAGTGAAACAAGAAAAGGGCTGGGGTGATTAGCCAGCTTTGGGTCACTAAGTCAGAGACAAGGGGACCTTGGGGTCAGGTTCAGGAGACTTGCCTTGGATGACCTGCCATCGCCTCCCATTGCTGCCCTGGTTGCAAGCCTCGTGTCAGGTGCACTGAGGCGGTAGCCTCAAAGAAGACAGGGCAGGGCGGGGCAGGGAAACTAGGAGGCGGAGGCTTTGTGGTGGTTCACTCTGGGGAGCTGACAAAGGGGCTTTTCCTTTGGAAATGAAATGTGGCTGCCAGGAGCCCCTGGGCCAGAATCCCTGACAAGCCCCAGCTTCACCTGACAAGCAGGGGGCGCCCTAGCCAGGAGCGGTCAGGCTGTCCAGATGCAGCCTGGGGAGCTGAGAAGGGAACGAGCCGCCCCAGGCTCTTAGCTGCCTCCAGAAAGCACATGTGGCACTCCAAATAATGTCTCCTTACAGACGGCCAGCCCTGGGGGGGAGGCGCTCTGCAGGCTCTGGCTGGAGGCACCAGCTCTCAAAAGTGGTTGATAATTCCCCAAGGTTTGCCAATGGGGTCACTGGGCAGTGGAGCCAGGCGGTGGGAGACAGACCACTAGTTCACCCCCAGTCACCCACGGTAGGGTGGGCGAAAGGATTCCAAGGCTGACCCACCTCTCATACACCACTGCTGACACTGGTGTGTTTCCTTACAAACTTTTTGCTATGCATTCATATAGTAAATAGAAAGTAAAAAGTGTAAATATTGGGTTAAAAATCAAGTAGGCTCTTTCCATTCAAAACCATATTGTATTTCTCCCCACCCCCTCCTTATTGTCATTATCTTCACGGACATGGCCATGTGGCTGCTGGTGTGATAGTGTCTGGCCCTGTGGCCGCCTGTAGAGGTATTGTCTGGCCTGCTGTGATATTGTGAGGCCTGTAGCTCTCTTGGCAATATTACCCAGCCTTGTAGATGCTTGTCACGATATTGTCTGGCTGCAGAGCTGCCATCAGCATACTGTCTGGCCATAACAGGGTGTGGGGTGAGCACCTTATTCCCTGTTTCTGATTATCGATAGAATTCCAGGGATGGGGTCAGAGACCCAGCACCCGGGGCAGGAGATGGCCACACCTGTGTTTCCCGATTGCACTGAGTTCACAGATGAGCCACAGGGAAGCTGGTTACTCACTCTACGTCAGCCTTCAGCAGGGACTGAGGGTCAGTCCCCTCGTCTCTCTCTGCAGGCTGGCTGCAACCTTGCATCCTTGGCCCCCTTGGTGCTGCTCCCTGGAGACACTGGGACACACACACACACACACACACACACACACACATCCTGCAGCCAGTACTCCAGGGGACCCTCCTTTACACCAGAACTGTGGGCCTCTTTCAGTTCCTCCACAGCTGTCATCCCACCCCCTCCCACTCATCTCCTCACAGACAGCAGCCTGTGTTGGTGCCTCCGGTGTATAAGGACCAGTTCTATGGGCATTTGCTGGCTTGAGGGCAGGTGGATGCTTTATATTTGGACCAGGGAACTTGAGGGTGGTCTTTCTGCATGTGAGGGACACTCCCTAGGAACAGCTCTCCCGAGGAGTGGGGGTCGGGCTCCATGGTGCCGTGTTGCCTCCAAGCACCCTGACTGCAGGCCGGGCACCTAGAGAGCAGAGTGAGCAAGGTCTTCACCGGCCCTGATTCTTGAACCTGCACCTGGAGATTCCCAGGGATTTAGCAAGAGAACAGGTCTCCTTGCCTGGGGCAGGCTGAGGGCTGGGGAAGCAGGTATCCTCGCTGGAATCCAGGCATGAGTCCTGGATTAGCACTGACCAGCCAAGGGCCAGCACCGGGGGTCCATTCCAGCTCAGCTGCTGTGTCCCGAGGATCAGGCTCCCTCCTGGGCTCTTAGTCCAGGTCACTGGGGTTCCCACAGGACATTCTCAGTCACCACGGCTCTTCCTGGGGTTGGTGCCAACAGGAAAGGCCTGCAGGTTCCCAGGGGCTCCAGATGACCATCCCCCACCCTCTTCCCACCACTGCCCTCGGGCAGGGTGGCCACACTGTGCCCTGAGGCAGAGCAAGCGCGTGGTCCAGACCTGCTGGCAGGCTGAGGAGTCTGCTCAGCCTACCCAATAGGCCACGCACTGTCTCAGGCCTCGCTGAGAGCTGCCTTCCGGTGACTTTCCAGAACACAACCTGGCACAGACGGAGGTGCTCCCAGGCTGTGCATCCATGTAATCGCCTTTGCCTCTGTTATCGGGCCATCGGTACACAGAGACCCAGGCATCAGGACGCATCCCATGCCAGCAGAAGCTGCTGGCCCAGGTCCCAGCACCGGGCTCGTCATACCCTTTGCACAGGGGACTGATGTTCAAAGCACCTTCGCCGTGGCCTCCTGTCAGGTGGGACATTTTGGCCGTGCACGTCCAGGAACCCTCGTCTCAGTACATTGCTCTCTCCACGGCTCAGGGGCCTAGGACACGCCCCTCTCTCCACCCCGCGCCTACTTTCCTTCCTGCACCGGTCTGTGCTACGGGCTGGGATAAGCCTTTTATGGGCTTCATCCTGGTGAGACTCTAGTTGCTACATACATATTTGCCCAGGGTGCGGATTGGTGCCCAGGATTCAGTGTTAAATGGGCCTAAAATCGGATGATCCTTAGGCAGCTCTGTAGGGGTCTAGTTAGCCATGGGGGCGTGGGGAGACGGGTGCCAGACCTGGGGTCACACGGAGTTCCAGGCTTCCCTGTCTAGATTAGAAGGCAGGAAGGCAGTTGATGCCTCGGCTGACCCGGCATGAGGGGAAGGCCAGCACAGGGACTGAGGAGGACAGAGCAGTGGGAAGCCCTGGGAATGTGAGGTGCATGGGAGGCCACCAGAGGTCCACATTAGTCCACACATCAGAGATCAGCAAGAACGCGGCAGGGTCCCTGCAACAGCTGAACAGAGCACAGAAAGGGGGGCATCCACATCAACCCCCTACACTGAGCTCCTGTGCACGCTGTATTAGGTAACTATTGCTGTGTGACAAGCGCCCCCAGGTGTTGTGCCTGAAAACAACAGGCGCTTATCAGCTTTCTGTGGCTGATGAAGCACAAGAGGGCCATCCTGGTGTA